>NC_074693.1:39746052-40363552 GCF_029448725.1 Salvelinus fontinalis | reverse complement strand
GTTAAAGTGGCTAATAACAGAGAGGAGTAGCAGCGTGGGGGGGGGGGGGGGGGGGCAAATAGTCTGAGTAGCCATTTGATTAGCTGTTCATGAGTCTTGTGGCTTGGGGGTAGAAGCCTTTTGGACCTGTGCCATTCATCCGCCACCATGTCGCAAGGATCTGTACCCAATTCCTGGAAGTTGAAAATGTCTCAGTTCTACCATGGCCTCCATACTCACCAGTCATGTCACCCGTTGAGCATGTTTGGGATGATCTGGATTGCCGTGTGTACGACAGCGTGTTCTAGTTCCCGCCAATATCCCGCAACTTCTCACAGCCATTGAAGAGGAGTGGGACAACGTTCCACAGGCCACATTCAACAGCCTGATCACCTCTACTCAAAGATGTCGGTCTGCATGAGGCAAATGGTGGTCGCCCCAGACACTGACTGGTTTTCTGATCCACGTCGCTACTTTTTTTTAAGGTATCGGTGACCAACATATGACATCTGTATTCCCAGGCATGAATTTATTTCAAATTACTGATTTCCTTATTTGAACTGTAACTCGGTAAATGCTTTTAAATTGTTGAATGTTGCGTTTATATTTTTGTTCAGTATAGTTCTCATTGTTGGTAGGCCTAGCTGTTGTCTTCTATACTATAATGCCTGTGCATTGACTACTGTTTTCATTGTGCGTGTAGTACTCTTACAATGTTTGTAGTTTTAATTGTATGTAGCAGTCTACTAGGCATATAATGTACTGCCTGTGGGACTCAATGGTGCCAATTACTGCTTTCATTGTGTATCATAGGCTATACAGCTTTAATTGTATACGCTGGCTACTTGCATCCAGAGAGGCCGCACTGGCTTCACTCAGAGAGGAGAAAGGAGCATCATGGAGCCTTTCAATCCTGTGTTCATGTGAAGTGAGCTACTTGCACCCTTAATGGCTGCATTGGCTTCACTCTGTCTACACTTGACACTTACAGTACCTTCGGAAAGTATTCAGACCCCTTGACTTATCACACATTTGGTTACGTTAGACTTATTCTAAAAAATAATGAAATACAAAAATCATCAGCAATCGACACACAATATCCCACGATGACAAAGCGAAAACAGATTTTTCCAAAATTTTGCAAATGTATATAAAAAATAAATAAATACCATATTTACTTACATAAGAATTCAGACCCTTTGCTATGACACTAAATAGAGCTCAGGTGCATCCTGTTTCCATTGATTATCCTTGAGATGTTTCTAAAACTTCGAGTTCACCTGTGGTAAATTCAATTAATTTAAAATGATTTGGAAAGGCACATATTACGTCCCACAGTTGACAGTGCATGTCAGATTAAAAACCAAGCCATGGAGGTCAAAGGAATTGTCAGTAGAGCTCAGAGACAAGATTGTGTCGAGGAACAGATCTGGGGAAGGGTACAAAAACATTTTTGCAGCATTGAAGTTCCAAGAACACAGTTGCCTCCATCATTCTTAAATGGAAAAAGTTTGAAACCGCCAAGACTCTTCCTAGAGCTGGCAGCCCGGCCAAACTGGGCAATCGGGGGAGAAGGTCTTTGGTCAGGGAGGTGACCAAGAACCCGATGGCCACTCTGACAGAGCTCCTCTGTGGAGATGGGAGAACCTTCCAGAAGGACAACCACCAAATCAGCACTCCACCAAATCAGGCTTTTATGGTCGAGTAGCCAGAGGGAAGCCACTCCTCAGTAAAAGGGACATGACAGCCCGCTTGGAGTTTGCCAAAAGGCACCTAAAGGACTCTGACCATGAGAAACGATTCTCTGGTCTGATGAAACCAAGATTGAACTCTTTGCCCTGAATGACAAGCGTCACCACCTGAGGAAACCTGGCACCATCCCTACGGTTAAGCATGGTGGTGGCAGAATCATGCTGTGGGGATGTTTTTCAGCGGCAAGGACTGGGAGACTAGTCAGGATCGAGGCAAAGATAAATGGAACAAAGTATTGAGAGATCCTTAATGAAAACCTGTTCCAGAGCGCTCAGTGGCTTCGGGACATGTTTCTGAATGTCCTTGAGTGGCCCAGTCAGAGACCGGACTTGAACACGATCGAACATCTCTGGAGAGACCTGAAAATAGCTTTGCAGCGACGCTCCCCATCCAACCTGACAGAGCGTGAGAGGATCTGCAGAGAAGAAACAGACTTTCTGAAGGCACTGGACATGAGACTTCTATCTGAATACGAAGCGTGCATAGAAAACACGGGTCTAGACCCACACGTTGCTTTGTGGTCTGATTCTGTTCAGATCGGTCTGACCACTTCAATACGTGGTCAGGGAAGCATTGTGTGCAGATTTCTTCTCAGTCTGGACGCAATCAGGTTACCGAAAGCACATACAGTGGGCGACGTCATCAGCTCTCCTCCCACAAGTCTCCAGAAAACGTGTGTTTTGGGACCGAGAAGCACCGTTTTCATTATAACATTGGAGGAAATACGTTCCTAGCGTGTGGAGAACGTGTCTGCTGGACTCATGATTGCTAGCCAGCTAGTTAATATTTCGAAAAAGATTTGTCTAGTTATGCTAACTCGTTTGCAATCGCTTTAGCGTTGCTTTGGCTACAGTAGTTAGCTATTGCCATCAGCTGTTGTGTTATCATATTTTGCCTATTCCACCGTTTGTAGAATGCATACTGGCATTTGAGTATAGAGCAGGAATGGACACAATGTGGAAATGTTGGACATTTAAATGTAGACATAAATGTATGAATTCCATGATCAGAAAACAAAAGCTGAATTCCATGATCAGAAAACAAAAAAAACTGCATATACTGTCAAGTCTAGACACGGCCTCAGGACAGAGGAAGAAGCAGCATATTGGAGCCTTCCTAGGCCTGTGTTGATGTGTAATGAGCCACTCGCACCTTTAGCGGCTGCATTGGCTTCACTCAGGTCACATCGGCAGGAAAGATCACGAGCACACAGGGAGGATGGAGGACGAGTGCGCAGTGAGGAAGGAGCAGCATCTTGGAGCCTTCCTTCCTTGTGCTGATGTGTAGTGAGCTATTTGCACCCTTAGCTGCTGCATTGGCTTCACTTAGGTCATACAGGGAGGAAGGATGCACATGTTGGAGCCTTCCCACTGCATGAGGGGCTCAGAGACCCTATATTTAGACTTCGGCTGTCTGTAGTCGACTCATGCATGCTTCTGGATCTCTTCTGCCCTGGTGCTGTTCTGCAGCTTTTCCCTTTATAACAGTGTGCAATTCCATCAAATAATGGTTTACTGTAGGAATGAGATTTCTTCTCTGCCTCTTTTCCAATTGAAAGAGGGATTGAGCATGGGCCTACAGTATGGATTATGATCATGTGCTTTCTTTACACTGTATCACACCAGAGACTTGGTAGGCTGTCTACTTGGCTCTCACCCCAGAGTTTCTTCATTCATAGTGGATCAAATGTAACCAATGTCTAATGCAAGGTCTGAAGGTGCTCTAACACAAAGAAACATGTTACATTGCTAAAGAGCAGGCTCCAGTCAATGGCCATGAACAACTTTAGTTATGAAAAGTTTGTAAGGCGTTAAAAAAATATTTGTGGGTAAGAAATATGATCAGTGAACATAAAACACATTCTCTCTGGTAGAAAACATTTGTAGAAAACATGGTTAACTATACCTTACATTGCTGTCACATTAATTGTAGTCATAACTATTCCAAATAAATGTAAAAAAAAGTACAAATAAATTAATATATATTTCTGACATACACTGCTGTCTGTTATAAAAGTATGAGAGTTACACATTTCAAGTCACTTCCATGTCTTATTTTGTGCAAACACTAGATGGTGTGTAGGTTAGGTCTTGGTAAGGAACTATATTTAAAAGAGGAAACATGAAAATGCAGGGGAAAAAAGTACATTTAAACCTATGAATTGATAACTTTTGTAGTATTTATTGATTTCCCAGCTTCATACAAGCTGGATGTTGAGGCATAAACATAGTACATTTCAACAAAAATATAACCAATATTTACAATTATTGTATTAAAAATACAAAAAAAAACAACCGAAACATACTCCGCCGATTGTCTTTTTAAAAGACATACAGGTCAAAGTAGTAGAAGAAAGTATGAGAAAAATCACCAGCTAAATGTACATTTCTCACTTTAACATCACACATCAAAACGGAGTAGCAGTTCTACCTACTACAATTATCTTTATGCTTGTACAATGTTGTGCAACGTCTTCGTTTCTCCAAATAGGCCCTTGGCCTGCTAATATGCACATGATCTCCAGAGCTGAAAGAGTGAATGATGATGCATGTCACCATTGTATTCGACGCATAGTTGACAATCTATCGGCTGCCATGAAAATAATACAAATGGACAGAAATGATAATAGTGTAGGAACAGCCCACAGTGAAAAACACAGCACTTGGTTTTTTTCTTCTCCTTCTCAGTCCATCGTTTCTAACTACTGATCAATGTGATCAGCGCAACTCAGTGAAAAGAAAAACAACACAAAAGTGACACTAATTCTGATTGGCAGCCTTCAAAAGTGAATTCTTTCATCTGGGTAACTTCCCCCACCGGAGTCAAAACAAACATATTCAATCATTTTTCTTCAGTCAATTCCAACGATGCTAAGATATGGTGGAAACACAGGTTGCTCTATGCTAGCATCGCCTAGTAATATACAAATCCATTTATCTTGACACCTGTGACAGCGGAGGACTTTTCAATGAAGAGGAGGATGTAGCCGACAGCAAGGTAGGAGAGGTGTAATTCTAGTTCATTCTAAAAGTAACTGTCCTGTGTTTCGTTTCCAGATTTCTATGAAATATGACCTATAATATTACACTGAGTGAAATCGTTTTCCTTCCGCAAAAAAGAAAAGAAAAGCAGCTTGGGTGTTGGAATTGGGCATATACCTGTCATAAAACATATTCATGCAAGTAGACCCGCTGATTGGCCAGCACATTATTCTCTATGATGAAAAAAAATGGTCTGCTTGATATGTTAAAAAAAAAAATGTACGTGTTTTTCTCCAATTAATGTTTGGCGACAAATACCAGGATAGGATGAGTCAACATTATTTGGGCATGAGTTAACAGAATATGAACTATTTAAAGTTATATTTTCACTGGACAGTTACTTTAAATGGTTGACAGAACCCAGGGAAAGTGTTTGTTTATGTAGCACCACTGAAAGGCCTGAGACTCCATTCACCTGTATAGGATTTAAGCCTTGACTTGCCTTTGGGGTGCATAACTAAAAACACATTCCCCGAGTTGGTTGATTTGCCAATTGGGTATAAATACCCTTTGTGCTTATCTTTTAACATCACAACCCATTAGGGACAAGACTAAGCCAAGATATATCTCCTGTAATTGTCCTTTAAAATGCTGTCTAAAATACAGAATTAATATAAGTCACCAGATGACCTGGGTTAGAACATATCAAATAGCCAGATTGACTCCCTAGTTGGGCCACTGCTATGATCCACACAACCTGACACATATCGTATATGACCTAGAACTGAAGATGTGGCTGGCCATATCGGAAATAGACAGATATCCAGGCCAGGGTTGGGAATGTAGGGTTCCACGAAAACCTAAAGTTGTACTGAGAAGTGCTGAAGCCAGACTTGCCCAGTGTGTGTCAGAACATTCGATTATGAACGTGCATGTTGGTTACCCCAAATGACATATTGGTCACCCCAACTGATTTCTCACACTGTGACTGTCCAGCGCGCAGTGGGGGTTGAGCCACCATTAGGATATGTCTAATATGTGAATGACAAGATAATACTGTAATTGTGGAATAAAACTCTTACGTTTGACAGATCTGTTTTTCAGAGTCCACACAGGGATATGAGACTTGGGTATAGCCGCTTTTACCCCCCCCCCCCCCGAGTGCAATAGTTCTTGGAAAGAAGACCTCTAGAAACCTAGAAGAAAGTTCAAAAATGGATCAAATGTTATTTTTTTGTCCTCCATCGTCATTGTCCGTTTTGTTCTCGTTTTATAAAGTAGAAAATTAAAAAGTGCAGACAAAGCTCAACACGTCATGATACTGTGTGTAAAGCGAGGTGGGGTTGGGATAGGGTGTTAGTCTTGGAAAGCTGTTCCAGGACAGCTGTGTGTGTGTGTGTGTGTGTGTGTGTGTGTGTGTGTGTGTGTGTGAACGCGGTTGCCACACGTAACTGTGTTTTTTTTCAGCAAAACCTTGTTTTTCTTTTTCCCCCAAAGTGCCAGGCATTTTGTGTCTTTCTTTTTCCATCTCTCCATCTTCTTCTTCACAGTATTTTTTTGTTGCATGCAGGGTCATTCAACCCCCCATGATGCTTTAAGGCGGGGGGGAGGGGTACGAGCAGAGGAGTCCACCAATGACGGAGAGTCCGGAAGAGGCAGGCAGGCAGGCACGTACGTACTGGATTGGTCTGTCCATCAATCAATCAAGTCAGTCTCTCTTGTTCCACCCACATGAAAGGGACTTCAAGTCACTGCAAAAAGACGTCCAGCAGAAGACCGTTCTCAGACTGCTGATACCTGCTCATCCTCTGGCAAGAGAAAAAGAGAAAAAAAAGAAGATTTTTTTGTTTTGTTGCAATGTTGGTTAATTAACACGATGGTAAAATCCTGTAAAAGCATCACAGAAGCAGAAACCCCCACAAAAAAAATCACTAACTGTCCTCTATGTGAACTTACCGTATCATAACAACTATCATAACTGAACAATATGCATATTGGCTACAAACAGCAATGTTAAGTGCAAAAAGTGTGAAAAACACTGCCAGGGATGGAGGTGCATGTGTGCAAGCATCGTCAACACAACTGTGCCCGCAGATGAATGCCATTCGACACTACTTGTGACGTGAGAGACAGTAGAGAGAGTGAGGAGCAAAATGTCACTAATGCCTGGTGAGCTTGGTAAGCTTTGGTCCAAGCATGATGACTTCATGCACATGAGATGCCGTGGTGGGTTTGTGCAATGCCTGGTCCAAGATCTGTTTGTGCTGTCTTGACATCTCCTCAATGCTCATTCCCCCTAGGAGTTGGCAAGACGGCACAGACAGAGCTGGGACCGGACTAGGTTTGTGGTGGATATGGGGGTAGTGGTTCAAGTCCGTGTTGTTCCTGGTGGGCATGCAGGTTATCGTTGGTATAAATCAGTCATTTACCTCAGCCTGAGGGGGACCTGCCCTGTAACCCGTACACTCATCTCATGGCCTGGTTGTCTCTGGTGTTGTGTGTGCCACTGTCTTCCTCAGAGCGACTAGTTTGGGAGACAAGGACTCACCCTCCTCTTCCTCCTCAGGCTCTTCCTCCTCGCCTGGCGAGCGGGTGCGGTGGAGCCCTTGGCGCTTGGCATGTTGTTGGGCCTGGTGGTGGTGATGGGAGTCAGGCGACTGGGTGACCATGCGCGAGCGCTGCAGGGCCGTGGTGTAATCGGGCGGGCGGCGGCCGGAGTGGGCCGGGGGCGGCGACTGCGTCTGCCCTTCGCTGAAGTCAGAGATTGTCAGGGCAGTGTAGCCCGGCGGGGTTGGAGGGGGCTCGCGGTACCGGCTCTCCTTTCGAGCTGAAGGGGGGGGGGGTGCAAGATGGTGGAGTTAATTGTAATTAATACTTTACATCTGCGCCACACACACCTCCCAGAAAAAGTGTTGGCATGATGGAGATCTTCACGTGGACATAAGTCAGCTGACATGCACTTCGCTCCAAGGATGTATGCAAATCGTAAAAGGCATGAATGCATACATTATGTGAGCAAGTTTAGAACATTCTAAAATCAGCCCTTTCACCACGAAACTGTTTATTTGTTAAGGAACAGGTATGGACACCATAACATTAAATGATTATTTGTTGAGAAACAGGAACATTCGCCTATGAGGGCAACTAAACCCTTCCATCAACAGAACAGACAAAGTTCAGCGGTCAACTCACTGATAAGGCCCTTGTTTCCGGCAGTGATGGGTGATGGCGAAGGCCTTCCGTGCTGCTTGGCCTCGTCGGACCCCATCGATGTGATACTACTCGTCTCCGGGTCGGTGTTCACATCCTTCCCGCCTCGCCGTTTAATCGTGCCCGTGTCGCCCTCAGAGTCCTCGCCCCAGTACGCCGCAGAGGAAGATGAAGAGGCCGATGCCCAGCTCCCTCTAGCCTGGGACGCCCACAGTCCAGCGGGGCCCCCTAGTAATGCTTCAGGCCCCCCGTGTGGGTGGACACCAACGCTCCCGCCGACAACACCCCCCGGTCCAAAGGCCAGGGTCTCCCAGCTGCGTCCCTGCTGCATGGTCTGGATGTTGTCATGGGAGCCCGAGGAGCAGGAGGTCCAGGAGCCACGGCCGCTATCGGCGGCGTCCAGGGAGACACGGTCCCCTTGGTCCTGGGTCAACTCCTCCGAGCTGGGGGAGGAGAGCACCATGGCGCAGGGGTACAGGCCCCGGCAGTCCTGCATGGACGAGTAGGAACTGTGTGGGAAGGGGATAAGAGACAAGCTACACATTTACAATGGTTTCTCCATTCATCGACAACACAGTGGACAGGTAGACAAATAAAGGGCTGGGATGAGAAATCTTCCGTTTTCAACTTTTGAAATTAAACTGATCACTAACTGTAAATTGTCAGCATTGATTCATACCCGAGGCTGTACTGATCAGAGTCGGTCGTAGCCCTCCTCTCCAGACGCACCCCTCCAGCGTGGGGGTCTCCCACCCCTCCTGAGTGCCTGAGCCCCCTCCTCTCCTCCTGGGCCATGTCGAAGGAGGAGTTGCTGACCAGGCTGGAGCGCGACAAAATCTCGCTGTGACCCGAGTCCGAGTAGGTGTCTCCCGTTCTTGGGTAGCCTGGAGAGAGGAGGGGGTGGTTACAATCAACTGACTGATTCCAATCTACTAGTCCACGGGGTTGTGTTCAGAGGGTTGAAACGTTCAGAACCTCCTAGCATGGATTAACAGCAGGCATAATAAGAGAACACATAGGATCACTACGAGAAACGTATCTTTCTAACGGCACCTAAAAAAAAAAACGTCTAACCTCTCAAATCACCACCTTCACTCAGCACACCAGAGAACGTAAAACTTGAACACCCTCAAGTCATGATCAAAATAATATTCAAAGAACCCACTACCCACCTAGAATCACTAGCCTAAGAAAAGGATAGGAGAAATACATAGCGAGACCTAACTCTATAACAAACCTCAGAACGTGCTTGGGGCAGCGATCCAATACCAAAAAAAAAAACAAAGATCCTGACACCTTTAGCCCGGAGTCACAATGACTGACATTACAAAGAAATCTCATTCACACACATCAAGAACCCCATCTCAGAGGCATAAACCCTTTCAACTTCCTCTCCCACTTTGTGCACCAGTCATCAAAAATGGAGTCTTCTGTGACATTAAACCCACTGGGCAGACCAACCTCCAGCTACTATTCAGAAAATGAAGTCCGGTGGCCTAGCGTCAAGACAGTCTCGGATACCCATCCAATAATGAGTGCATTCGTTTCCCCCCGGTGGACCGAAGAGCTTCTACTGGCTTCTAAGCACACTCCCCTATCGTCGGTGAAGCAGCAGCTCTGAGCGCTCCATCTTCTGAAGCAACTGCCGTACTACGTGTAACACTACTAGACATCACAGCAGCAACTCAGCTACTAACACGAGTGGGGCGACACAAGCCCCCCCCTATATATACAGGTTCCAACCAGTTCCTCTTTGTAAGATCAACTGGGTCATGTTCATTTTTTTTGCAACGGAAAACCGTTTCTTATTGGGCATGTTTAGGTAGTCCCTCTCCTGTTTCTCTTTTCTTCCATTTGGTGCCTAATGAACACGACTCTGATTTGTTACCTAATCAAAAAACGTTGTAATATTAGTCATCATTTAAGACTTGGTTGGAATTGAACAACAAATACCCTGCGTGTATAAGGGGGGAGCATATGGGGAGCCCCAGTATGTGTTCAAGGGCAGCAGCATCTGTCTAGGTTAAGGGCCGGGCTTAGTTTACCTGTGGCTGTCTGTTTACTGGTAAAGGTAACCTTCCGGACACTTTGGCCCTTCAGTGTCCCGAGCCCTACGTGCAGCAAGGCAAAGAGACCGTCACACACAGACAGGACACAGGACAGCAACACAGTATGTAAGGGGTGAGGTAGTTGGGATGGGAGGTAGGGGCATCTGGGGTGGTTGCTGTGTGGGTTTCAGGGGATAGCCGATTCCAATATGGACCAGCATAGACTAGGCGTTCTCTAAGAATGGCTTGGCTAAGAGACAGTTTAGTGTTGTGGTTAGGGCTTGGCGATATATCGAATTCATTTGATTCATTCCAATGTGGGGGTTTTTGCGCGATATTCCAAAACCCTGTATCGCAAGAATCTAGGTTTTGTTCTTTTTCGTATTCATGAGCGTTTATGTCCGCTTGTTCCCATGGTGTATTTGGTTTCGTGTCTTTCGCTCCTGTGTGCACCTTCCCATTTACACCAGAGATCTGTATAGACTGGCGTGATGCTCATGTCTCCACCCTAAAAATGGGAGTCGTTGTCCCAAAGGCGGGAACGCAGGTCCGACGCTTAGGTACAAAATAAACCCATAAAAACGTATTGGCCTTATTTTGGTCCGATTTTAGTGAGAGGTTGTTTCGTCTCATCCTTTATGGTTTACACACACACCAAGCCCCTCCCACTTTCTCTCCCACCAACAAAGTTCAGAGATTACATCTTCCTATCTGACAAGCGGTTTCAACTCGCTATTGGCATTTGAGGTTTGGTCCAACCGAATCGGTCATATGAACACAAACACACTGAGACATTATTTTACTGCAATAGAGAAGGTCACTTTTCCGACGATACCCTTTTTACGTCTCAACTATTCAAATTGCGCGCAGAGCAGACAGTATTAAAACGAGAGTATCAATGAACATTGATTCTGGAAAATGAATGTTCAGTTTGTCACGCGTGGCGTTTGGGTCCCACCTACCGCTAGCGGAATTTTAGCCAAAGACTGTTATGAGCTGTCTAGTCTGTGTTCTATAAAATGTGCAATAAGCATTTAAAAACAATTATTTAAAAGGAAATATAAGGAATTGGCAACTCGTTCTCATTCTGAATCTGAACAAAGTGGACAGGCTAGCGCGCTGTTCAAACAGTTGGAGACGGACAGAAGGGTGTGTTCATAACAAGTCAACTGTTCAACCTTTGTTGGTAAAAACTTGAAACACAAAGATTAGCTGGCTAGTGCCTAGCACGTGGGCTTGAGAGATTGTTGATGAGACCTGTGTTCATTTTCTATAGCCTAATGCCTGCTACAAGAATTTAGCGCACATTCACTAATAATGACTATGTATGACTCTAGTTAAATTTGTAACAAAAAGGGGCATTTTCATACAGTAGATAGACTTGATCGCCAGATCAGTGATTATTGCAACAACAAAAAAGCAGGCTAAACTATTCTGAGAAAATAATACAATTATTAGTTGGTCTTATGATTGTGGAAGGCATATATTTAGCCTAGGTATAACTTTACAAGGCCTGAATTCATTTGATTATTGACTGTTTGAAATGCAGTGTATTTGACCTTTAATTGTACGACAACGCTTATTTAGAGAACACAAAGAGAATCTAAATATATATCGTGAAACGCCATCAGTTTGAAAAAATATGATTTTTAGGCCATATCGCCCAGCCCTAGTTATGGTGTGTGCCTTTTAAATGTATCTTAACTCCACAAGTAAAGCACAATTTTCCATTTTCATGGGTAATGTCCCATAGCCCCCAAAAACCTTGAGTAACTGTTTCTATATTAACACGACATCACAGGAGGCTGAACAAGTAGTTCCCCTCTATGACCACTAGGTGACAGCAGTCATTTGCTGAGTCTCTGTATGGGTGAGGGGGGACTGGGCTGAGGTTGAATGGAGGGGATTAGAATTTTACCCTTCCTGGGCGAGCTCTGGGGGGAGGTGGGAGGGGAGGAGAGCTGGGAGGCATTAGACACCGTGTCCTCCGTCTGACGCTTGTGACGATCGCTGGCCTCCTCCGACAGCGATAGGATCTTCTTCAGCGACTGAGGGGAACTCGTGCCTTCAAAACAAAAGAGTCAAAATTAGCATTCAGAAAGGGCCAATTTCCCAGACGCAGATTAATCCTTAGAATCTCCAGCCCATATTGTCTAACTAAAATAGCTACCAACAACACAAGCAACATTGTGATCGGGTACATTTGACCTGAAACTGAAATGAATGCATTTTCCTTAGAGCAATCAGATTGTTTCTTTCTGACACCATACAATGTTCTAAAACGTGCATAATTGCCTCAAGTATGTTTTCCCCTCAACTTGTGCAGGTTCTTACCGAATGGTGGCAGGTCCTTGACTGGCACTTTCTTGCGGGAGGGGTAGAGGGCCACAGCGGGCACCTGAAGGGCCTGGTTACCCTTTTGCAGCTGGCCCCTCTGCTGGCTGGCAGCCCTGGACACCACCGGAGACGTGTCTGGCCTCTTACTGCCACCGGCATTCTTGGGCACTGAGAAAGGGTTGAAGGAGAGTGTTTCTGCTGAACCAAAATGGCCACCTGGTGTGCTGGTGTACACACAGCATGCATGTGTGCAACATTTACATGTTTTGATGGAGGGCTCACATTGCAGTCAGAGAACACAAGTGCGTGTATGTGTGGGTGTGTGTGCACAGCATCAATCAATCAATCAAGTTTATTTTATATAGCCCTTCGTACATCAGCTAATATCTCGAAGTGCTGTACAGAGACCCAGCCTAAAACCCCAAGCAGCTAGAATGCAGGTGTAGAAGCACGGTGTAGAGCATGTACTCTCTCCAGCACTTACGTGTGTTGATGGAGGGCTCACACTGCAGCGAGAGGGTCTGCAGCGCCTCCTCGTTGGTCTCCAGGCTGAGGTTAGACAGGTACTGCTTGACCCTGCGGGCCATCTGGGCATCCTCGTACAGCTTCTTGGCGTTCAGGAAGGAGCTGCGCCTCACCCGCTTCTTGTGCCCGCCCGTCTGGGTGACGTCCAGCACCGCCGCGTTGGCACTGCCCTGGCTAAGAGACCTGGTCACACGCGTACACACACACACAGACAGACACACACACACACAGACAGACACACACACACACACACGCACAAAACACACACATAGAAATGGAGAGGGGAGAGCGAGACCACCATCAGACTATGTGTGTGTACTAATATGTAGATGTCCTGGAAGGTAGTAGAGAGGAGGGTTGTTTGAGAGTCTGACATGCAGAGACCGAGAGGCTTTGGGGGCATTCCTCTCAGCTCCAGAACATTCCATGCATTCTAAGGAAGGGGAGGTGTGTGTGTGTGTGTGTGTGTGTGTTGAGGGTTCAAATAGTGATGTATAGTCATTTCTGTGGTAAACACCAAGGTAGTTGTATTGAAATGCCTTTTCAGCAGAAACTATGGTACATACTGAGTACATGCATAGTATAGTGGTATAGTACCTCCTTGGCCACTGTAATGCTGTAATGTAAAGCATGACTAGTTTGGCTGCAGGGCCTAAAATTAACTTTTTGGTCCGCCAGCCACAATGGCAGGTAAATTTAAAAAAATCTACCATACACTCAGATTTTTTACCAGCCAAAATATTTTTGGGGCCATAATTACATTAAAAACAACAGATGACATGCTTTGTAATGTTTCTAAAACAAGAAACGTAAGAGGTAATGTGGTTTATTGTTAAATTTTATGTATTGTGACCCGAGTCTTTTAACCAAAATATCAGGGACAAAATGTTCAGCTGCCCCTTTAAGGCCCGGAGGTTACCACGGTAACGGAACGACTCGAGTCACATGGGTCTTTGAGCTTGTGAACAAACAATGTAAATAGCCAAAAAACAAGGACAAAGTCTCACTTTGTAGACTTGAGTAAATTAGACCTGTGCGCATCGCCTCCAATAACGAATCTATCAGCACTTCACTCCCCTGCCAGTGTTGCTGCGTGAGGATTCATATTTCTTGTGCGACTAGCAAACAAAACAGCAGAAATACTTTGAAAACTGCTATGGCAGCATTTTCTTAACCCTAACTTGCACATTTACTCATACTTGACTTTTGACTATTTTTATTCGTGAATGTAATGTTTGCACTGTAGAGCCCTGCAAATTGACCACACGCCATTGTGGCTGGTGAATAGACATTCTTATCCCCCAATACCTAAATCTACCCGCATTTGGCAGGCGTTAATTTTATGCCCTGTTTGTCATTGTAGCACACTACAGACTTTCATGTTGAAGATATTTTCAGTCCGGAGGCTGATAAATCCAAACTATGGCAAACCGATGCAAAATAAAAGTAGGCATGCCATTTTTGGTAAGTAGGCTATCTTAGCTGGGAAAACACACAAAGTAATCACTTTTGCTAGTTCATAGATTGGGAATTGCATGGGATGCAAATCGCTCTCAGTTTTAATGCATAATTGCGAAATATTTGGAGAATTCAAAAATGGTGGAGTGACCTGAAAAAAGCAAAAGTGATTTTAATTTCCAATTTTAAAGACATTTTTGCCAGAGCCAAGCAGTGTTAGAAGGGTATCAAACCATACAGGGTAGTAAAATCAGCACTAAAAGCAAACAAACAAACAAACAAGGCCCCAGAAATGAGGAAGGGAGGGAGCGAACAAATGGGGCAAAAGAAAAAAGCATGGAAAGGTTGGTCACCAAAACTTACCCTAAACTCCTCCATTTCTTCTTCCTAGAAGGGATAGCCATGAACAGTGAAGCGTGGAGGGCAAAGAGTGCACAGGGAGAGAGAGAATGAGAGAGAGAGAAAGAGAGGGAGACAAGCTTAGACAGGATAGACCACAAAGAGCCACCAAGATGAGCAAGTTTACCAGAGGCCCGCAACAGCGAGAAAAAGACAAACATTGATAACAACCACCGACACCCGGAAGTGACATCACAACATGGTGGACATACATAGTCACAGTCAGACACACACTTACACATGAGCACTGTGGTTTTACGCCAACGATAAGTGGAGAGTACAGAATACAGGAAACAGCTGGGTTGCCCGGGGAAACGGCTGCTCAAGGGGAAAGCGTGGAAGCGCGGAATATTGACAATCTACACGTGAACAATCATTGACAGTGATTTGATTGGACGTATAGGGGATGGTGAAGCGTTGTTAGTCTTCTGGGATTATATTGGTTTTCCCGATGTTACCTGGTTCTGAACATGAGTGCAGGGTCCATGTTGACGGAGGCCATGCGACCCACGTGGCGGATCTCTTTGGCGATCATACGCAGCTTCTCAAAGTTCACCAGGCCGTCCACTTTTGAGTCGTTCCCTGGGGAAAGACGAGAGAGACTATTTGTTATAGCAGATTGATTACGATGCCTTGTAGTAGAGTATTGGCATACAGTGGAGTGCAACATCCTATACAAAAATGGTAGACAAATAGCCATTGCATTTATAGTCTCTTGTGAAGGTCTGTTGGCGACACGTGCTGAATCTGACAGTGGAAAAGGAAGGGCTGGAGACGGGCTTTGGCAGAAGCATTGAGACGGGTGGGCGTTTATCTTAAGATTTGGTTCTGGGTTGCAAAATGAATGTTTCGGAACACATTTTGCGATACAAAATGACAAAGTGTGTCATTGGCTACCTTCATGCAGGAAGGTGAGGTCCTTCTTGATGACGGGGAATAGGGGGATGATGGGCGGCTGGAGGTTCTGGTTGTTGAGCACGTTGCGGTACTTGGCCATGTTCCTGGACGGGTCAAACAGATCCTGCAGGTCCCCAAACAGCTTCTCGTACTTACTGGGGAGCTTTTCCCACGTTCCCCGGAGTCTAGATACCGGCGCCAGGTTCAGACCACTGTTGGGGGAGGACCACAGACAGACAGTGAAGTTAGAAGGCTGATAATGTAGAGGGGGTGTGCTAACCTCTGGGGATTAGGGTTAGGGGGCTAACTCTGGTTCTAGAGGATGAAAAGGTTTGCAGGCTTTTGTTCCAACACCACACAAACACAGCTGATTAAGCATAAGTGCTGGACTTGGTGTAAAACTCTTCACAATCGGTTTAACCCATCTACATCACAACAATACAACATGGCCACCTGGTCTCCTCTCGTCCTCCTCCTCTCCCACCTCACCTGATGATAGCGAACATGGAGTTGAAGTTCTTGCACTCTCTACAATGGAGAGCAATCTTGATGAAGTGCTTGACAATCTTCATGCGCTTGAGCTGGTTGGGCTCCCGGATCACCTCCGACGCCACCCAGAAGGTCTCTTGGTTGATGACCTCCTCGAAGCGCTTGAGGCAAAACGAGCCCGTCTTGGACTTGAGCTTGAACAGGTCGTCGATGTACTCGGTGGGCTCGATGGCGCAGAAGAGCTCGAAGGCGCGCATGGAGAGCTGCGTGGCTACTTCCACCGTGGAGAGCTGGAGGAGGGAGATCTGGCCTTCACGAAGAAGGTCCTGGGCGTCCTCGTCTGAACAGAGGGTCTCCGTCTCCATGTTGCTCTTCAGGTAGTATCTAGAGAGAGGGGAAGAGCAGGGAGCTCGTTTAGTATTTACAAGCAGGTATTCCATTGTAGATAGAAAATCAGTCTCTATTTTGTTCGTTCAGTAGAAATCTTATCAACACAAAGCACATATTCAAAATAAGTACTTTTGTTGTTAGAGTTATTCATAGTATCACGTTGAGTAATTATTAACAACCACCTGGTGTTGTGACTATGATGTGACTTGAGTTTAAATAGAAAAAGACAAGGTGTTCAATAATAAGGGACTATGGAAGAGGGGGGTTTTAAGATAGGAATGGTCAAGAGAAAGTCAGCACAAGAGGAAGGGGAGACTTGAGAGTATTTGCTAGCTTTTGTACAAGAGACAGGACAAAACTGTATAAATATTTGAAAAAATGAATCAATAAAACCAGTCCTTTTACCTGCCACTGAGCTGTATCCTATCAGCCAGCTTGGACAGCTGCTCTGGTAGCCGCCGTTGCTTGATGACACCCTCGGGCGTGACGGACACCTCGCACAGCGAATAGGCTTCGGGCACCGCGGTCAGGGCGAACTCCCGGATGGCCTGGGCCACCACCTCCTTGGCCGTGGTGTCCTTACCAATCATGATGTATCGACTCTGTTGGTCTGCCTTGAACACCCGCAGCACCTGGTCGGACATGTCTGGGGGGGGGGGGGTAGAGGTACAACGTCAACACAATGTTGGACAAACATTGGGGCGGAATCCTCATTTGGGATATGTAGATCACTTAATTGCATTGGAATTACCTGAACAATTATACATGTCAGAATTCAGCAATTTTATCATGCACATAATTCATGTACCATTGTTTTTTTCCCCCCAAGGTTAAAAAATCATGGCATCCCCACCTAAATCATTTTGATGTCACCATATCACCCCGATTACAAGTGAAAACACACCAATATGCCCTGAGAATGAATGGGTCAATGTAATGCTGGCTGCTTATACTCCAGATAGATTTAGGCATGCGTTACCCATTAAAACACACTGACTTGATGCCTGCTTTTATCAAGACCGACAAGCCCAGACCATAACCACAGTCAAAAGTTAGCCCTTTAGAGACCAGTTTTAGAAACACCATAGGACGCTTGTAAACGAAAAAGCAGTTAGCTGGCAAAGAGGACAAGCGTTGCCGTGGGCAGAACAGCGTGATACTCACTTGTCACGACCGGGGCTAAAAGAACACAAAGAGTGTGTGTAGGAGAACGTAAATGGGTGTGTCAAACTTGGATGCCAGACATCTGGCAAAGTATGTGCACGGAGAGCAATGTACACTGCTCAAAAAAATAAAGGGAACACTTAAACAACACAATGTAACTCACAATGTAACTCAGACACATGCACATTTGTGGCCTGCTGGAGGTCATTTTGCAGGGCTCTGGCAGTGCACCTCCTTGCACTAAGGCGGAGGTACCGGTCCTGCTGCTGGGTTGTTGCCCTCCTACGGCCTCCTCCACGTCTCCTGATGTACTGGCCTGTCTCCTGGTAGCGCCTGCATGCTCTGGACACTACGCTGACAGACACAGCAAACCTTTTTGCCACAGTTCGCATTGATGTGCCATCCTGGATGAACTGCACTACCTGAGCCACTTGTGTGGGTTGTAGACTCCGTTTCATGCTACCACTAGAGTGAGAGCACCGCCAGCATTCAAAAGTGACCAAAACATCAGCCAGGAAGCATAGGAACTGAGAAGTGGTCTGTGGTCACCACCTGCAGAATCACTCCTGTTTTGGGGGGTGTCTTGCTAATTGCCTATAATTTCCACCTGTTGTCTATTCCATTTGCACAACAGCATGTGACATTTATTGTCAATCAGTGTTGCTTCCTAAGTGGACAGTTTGATTTCACAGAAGTGTGATTGACTTGGAGTTACATTGTGTTGTTTAAGTGTTCCCTTTATTTTTTTGAGCAGTGTATATAAATGCATGCGAAATAGACGGCTTCAAGGGAGCTGCAGACAGCCAAGTTGTGCTTATCATATACAGTTGTATACTAGAGGTTCAAAGGAGGGGTGTCTGTCTGTCCTCACCCGGTTGGTTGTTGAAGTCCAGGATACGATGGTGGGACTGCAGCAGGTCAGGGTTGCTGGACGATAGGTTGCTGCTGACAGGCAGCGAGGCCGGAATCTGTTTGGACTGCTTCAGGCCCACGATGCTATCGTCCTGCGACTGGCCCACGCCCACATCGCTACGGAAACACAGAGGGAGGGAGGGAGGGAGGGGTTAGAAGCAGTTCCACTTTCAGAGGATAGAGGGCGATGTTTGTACAGTAAAGTACACAGTGTACAAAACATTAAGAATATCTTAATATTGAGTTGTGCACCCCACCCCTCTGCCCTCAGTACAGCCTCAATTTGTCGGGGCTTGGACTGTACAAGGTGGCGAAAACATTCCACAGGGAAGCTGGCCCATGTTGACTCCAATGCTTCCCACAAATTGGCGGAAAAGTCCTCTGGGTGGTGGACCATTCTTGATACACACGGAAACTGTTTAGCGTGAAAAACCCAGCAGCGGTGCAGTTCTTGAGACAAACCGGTGCACCTGACACCTACTACCATACTCTGTTCAAAGGAACTTAAATCACCCTCTGAATGGCACACATACACAACCCATGTCTCAAGGCTTAATAATCCTTCTTTAACCTGTCTCCATTCATCTACACGGATTGAAGTGGATTTAACAAGTGACATCAATAAGGGATGATAGCGTTCACCTGGTCAGTCTACGTCATGGAAAAAGCTCAATACATCTTCAGAAATACAACAAATTAAGCGAAAACCCATTTTATTCCACACTCTCCTCTCCTATTTTCTTCAACTCCACTATTATTATTTTTCTTCCACTCTTCTCCAAATGTGACGTTACATTTCCCCCTGGGCTCTTACTTGTATGGTTTTGGGGGAAGGATGCTGGTGAGTGTCTTGTCGAAGATCTTCTTGAGCTTGTTCCTTCCTCCCACCGTGTTGGCTTTGGCCTTCTTACTGGCCTTCTCAAGGCCCATCACCTGCATTAAGGAGGAGGCAGGATACCATTGGGTTAGGCTTTAGGAATGTCTTTACTAAGATAAAACCGGGGACATATTCATTAAGGCACATTGTAGCAAAACGTTTTGCAACAGAAAACGAAAACATTTGTGATTGGACAATGTCATTGCGTCCCTTCCTGTTTCAGTTTTTTTTCTTCTGTTTGGTGCCTAATGAATACGTGCCTGATATCATACACAAAGCATTATGGATACTGTAGTCCATCATAATAAATCACCTGCTCAACGTCCACCGCCAGGTCAGGGATGGAGTAGCGCGAGCCCTTCTTGATGTCCCCAATCTTGGGCAGGTGTGCCGGGGCTCCATTCTTGCGTTCCACCTCTGGCGGATCCTCACCCTCTGCCTCTTGGTCGTGCTCCGGCCGGGCTAGTAGCTCCTTGAACACTGGGTGAATGAAAGGGGGGGAAACGGATTAGTATTTCTTACCTGGTCCTCTTCATTACTGTGTGAAACAAGGCTTCCGTGATAGTGATACTGTTACTTATATTATTAGTGTTAGTCATTACACTGAACAAAAATATAAAACGCAACATTTTCAAAGATGAGTTACAGTTCGTATAAGGATATCAGTCAATTTAAAGAAATTCATTAGGCCTAATCTATGGATTTCAAATGACTGGGAATACAGATAGGCATCTGTTGGTCACAGACAGCTTAAAAAAGGTAGGGCATGGATCAGAAAATCAGTCAGTATCTGGTGTGACCACCATTTGCCTCGAGCAATGCGACATCTTCTTCGCATTGAGTTGATCGGGCTGTTGATTGTGGCTTGTTGTCCCACTCCTCTTCAATGGCTGTGCGAAGTTGCTGGATATTGGCAAGAACTGGAACACACTGTCGATCCAGAGCATCTCAAACATGCTCAATGGGTGACATGTTTGACGAGTATGCAGGCCATGGAAGAACTGGGAACATTTTCAGCTTCCAGGAATTGTGTACAGATCCTTTCGACACAGGACCGTGCATTATCATTCTGAAACCTGAGGTGATGGCGGCGTATGAATGGCACGACAATGGGCCTCAGGATCTCGTCACGGTATCTCTGTGTATTCAAATTGCCATCGATAAAATGCAATTGTGTTCGTTGTCCATAGCTTATGACTACCCATACCATAACCACACCGTCACCATGGGGAACTCTGTTCACAACACTGACATCAGCAAACTACTCGCCCACACGATTCCATACACATACTCTGCGATTGTGAGGCCGGTTGGATGTACTGCCAAATTGGATGGGGCTTACAGTAGAGAAGTTAACATTACATTCTCTGGCAACAGCTCTGGTGGAAATTCCAGCAGTCAGCATGCCAATTGCATGCTGGCATTGTGTTTTTTTAGAGTTGCCTTTTACTGTCCCCAGCACAAGGCGCACCTGTGTAATGACAATGCTGTTTAATCAGCTTCTTGATATGCCACACCTGTCAGGTGAATGGATTATCTTGGAAAATGAGAAATGCTCACTAACAGGGGTGTAAACTGATTTGTGCACACAATTTGACAAAAAAATAGGCTTTTTGTGCAGATCATATTATGAACCATTTCTGTGATATGGGACCAACACTTTTTTATTCAGTATAGTATTACATTCGTAGTTAGTTCGCCCTCAAAATTCTCACCTAAAAGATTGGTTTTCACAGAAATGGACAAGTGGGTGTTGTTCCTCAGGATCTCATTGGCTTTGGTGAGCTGGACATTTTCAAAGTTCTGCCCATTCACCTCCAGAATCTGCTCAAAGACAAACAAATATACCACAACGTTACATACAGTGATCATCCACATCCTCAATCCTTTTAATTCCTGAACGAGTCAAATCCACAACTCCACATACTGAGCCACGTGAACTATTCTATTACATGAAACTGAAACTCATATATATCCTCCCAGGTGTTAGAAGAATCCCCCCTTCCCATGTCCTTCTCTCTAACAGCTACACTAGTCCATTTCCTCTTAGCTGCTTTATGACCAGAGCTGCCTTGTCATGAGGACTTTGCATTTACACATGAGCGTGCCACCGAGTCATCTTCCATTCCTCTGGGTGTGCCCGGAAGTGATCTCTGGGTGAACCAGGAAGTGATCTTTCATCTCTCTGTGAGTGAGGGGCCTTCCCTCTGCATTCATTACCACAATGTTGATGGCGCAAATCAGGTCTAACGGCTGTTTCTGGGTCAGCCCTTAAAGAAACACCGGTCGTAAGTTCGGCTAAGCGGTCTCGTTAAGGGGCCGATGAAAAGGGTAGTGAGATTGATAAGGATATTTGAGCTCGTTAGAGCAGCGTTTTCCAAACTCAGTCCTGGGGACCCCAAGGGGCGCACGTTTGGATTTTTGCCCTAGCACTACACAGCTGATTCAAATAATGAATTCATCAGCAAGCTTTGATTATTTGAATTAGCTGTGTAGTGCTAAGGCAAAAACCAAAACGTGCACCCCTTGGTGTCCCTAGGACAGAGTTTGGGAAATGCTGTGTTAGAGTCACTCACTGTGTATACGGCAACACATGACAAGTTTTGACAGGAGATTTGTAAGAGTAAAAATGCTTTGCAGGATGCTATGGTTCATATTTCCTTTGGGAAGCAGCTGCAGGGAAGTGTTTAAGAGTATACATTTAAGCCACACAAAAAGCACAGGCAAGCAGGGTTTCCAAGCTGGCATCCTGGATTTAACCTAGGATCTTTGGAACCCTTGGGGCAAAAATCAGTGCGGAGTAAACTAGTCTAGTGAATGAGCACTCCTCACTTCTTCACTGTCATTGCTGTCTGATATGTAGGGATCTTTTTGGCGCAAAGCAGAGCCATAACATCAATCAGGCGGGTGCTACACATACACCGGTAGTGGAGGAGAGAAGTTTTCCTCACTATTTTCTTCTATGTGAAGTATTTTGAACCTATGAAGAAAACGCTATATAAAGAACATTCTTGTTACTTCACCTGGTCTCCTCGTTTGAGGCCGGCCTCTGCGGCCTTGCTCCCGGGCTCCACGCTGTCGATGAAGATGCGGAAGCCCTTCTCAGAGCCCCCCAGCAGGGTGAAGGCTAGCGGGGCCTCCCTCGACGGCTTGGTCAGTGTCACTAGACGCAGTTTGGCTTTAGCAGCACAGGCAATGTTTAACAGTCTAAGATGGCCGCACATTTTCTGTAAAGGAAATTGAGAATGCTTAGTATATTGTGCAATTCAGGGTTTGTATCTCAACTTTGTTACTGTGTGAAAGGGGAAAAAAGTATTTTAGCATTTATTTGTGAAACAAGAGGCTAGTGCAAGGCAAATGTTTTGACAATTTGAATGCTTGACTGAATATATAATGAAGGCAAAAGGAGGAGTAATGGTTGAACTGGATATGAAACATGCTATGCTTAACTGAGACACGGACCTCTCTCTCCAGATTGTTTTCAAACTCTTCTAGAAAGTGAGTCATTGCGGGGTCGCCTTCAAAGTCATTGAAGTGATTGTTCACCCACAGCAAGACTACCCGTGTAACCTGGGGATGGAAGAAGAAAGTTCATTTTCACTCAAGGTAATAAAATAAAAAAAGTGGGTGAGCATGGGCTTGGATTGAACGTTAGCTAGTTAGATGCATTTCCTCACACTTAGGTCTGTGTGTGTGTGCATGTAAGTATGTATTAATCTCTGTATATCAATCTGCGTGTATGTAAGCATATGTGACTCGTTTCAGGAAGCGAGGCGTATGTCGCACATCACTACTTCACAGGAGCAATATTTGAACGTCAACAAAAAAAAATGTCTTGCCTTAATAACAAACTTGTATTCCATCCATAAATACAAATGAAATTGTTCAATTACGAGCCTAGTTGGTTTAGCGATGGAAAAAGTCAGGAACCTTCCCACTGGTCATGATTGGCTGAGATAATGTATGGGCTAGACAAGCCGGGAGATGAGTTTGGATTGCTCTGCCATGTAGCAAGCTTCTGTCTATAACGTGAGCACTTCAGTATGTGTTGACAGTACTTTCTACCTTGCCGTTTTTTAAAGATATAAAGTTAGCCATCAAGAACTACAAAAGTTGTGCTACTTTTCGCAACAACATTGATGCCCTGAATTTAGCAGGGGCTACCGACAGGTCGTGAGGAAAAGGTGATGGGCTACTTTCTGCACATGCCACAGTCAGTGAGAACCAGAGTGAATTGACACAAAGCTGGCCAAACAAGATGTAGCTACTAACAAAACGGAGTTAAATGGTTCTAGTCCACCGTGAAGCGTTCATCCATGTATACGGGTAAGAGTCTAGCTACATTTTCCAGATCTAAGCTTCTAATTTTGTCAGAAAGTCATGTTTATTGCAAGTTAAAGCATACTGTTAGTTAGCAAACGTTAGCTTGCTGGCTCGCTAGCTAAATTTACGTGTATGATCTGTGTAGTAATATTATTCGAATCAGAAATCCATTTGAATTGCTAGTTATAGCCTAATGTTAGCTAGTCAACATTGAACCTAGTTTGTTAGCCTTAGCTACCTGCAGATTCATACTACAGCTATGACAATGTTTATATTGGTAGTAGTATGGGTTGGGGTTATGGCGGTTCATTGTTTAGCTAGCTTGCTACCTAGCTAGCTGCATGTCTAAACAAGACTCCACTTCGGCCGGGTTATTACATGACCCATCAAATTAGAAGGTGATTACAGCCATCGATTGCATTTCATGAACATGTGTACATGTCTAGACAATAGTGACCCATCCACTTAGCTAGATGTGAATGGGGGGTGATTATAGCATTTCCTTCACATGGTCCATCAATTTAGACAAGCGGATCTGGTAAGCGTCATCTAATAACGATACAATATTTCAAAAATAATTTTATCTGGACACTTTCTGTTATTGATATTGCTACTATGCAAGTACTATTCCTGTACCGTTTACACCTTCTGTATTCTGTGCATGTGGCAAACAAACCTGTGTTTACCACATAGCCTCATGTGAATCCTTAAAGAGATGGGTGGGGCTTAGGCTTAAGAGGGTGTGAACGATGCTGAATGGGTGTAGACAAAGAAGTGCTCTCCGGTAGGTGTACCAAAACATTCAACGGCCATTTTCTCAAAAATGGCCTTCAAGTTAATCAACTTTCAAAGCAGAATTTCTTTACCATTGTTCCTCAGCTGCAGTACATTATATACCATTTTCTAGCTCCGAGTCTACTTTTATTCATTGTAAAAAAACAGGTGGTGAAAAACGAGCGGACGGTCATATGTAAGAGTGTTGCATATATGCACCTGTTAATCTATGTGGTATTAACTATGCATTAGCTGTTACGGATGTTAAGTACCGTCTAGCTGCCATTACAATACAATGACTGAAATACTTTACTGAAGTGGATAGTAAAGCTTTTGAGCTGGAAGCTGACCTTGTCCCTGAGGCTTGGGTCATGGAACCACTCGAGGAGCTTCTTGCCCACGACCATGGGGCTGGAGAGGAAGGTTCTGTAGGTCAGCAGGAAGTCCTCGATGTAGGTGGGGTCCACCACCGAGTGCTCCTCTACCAAGTGCATGGTCAGACGCTCCGTCGTACCCTAAGGGAGATGGTGTACGAGGAGAAGCGTTTTAATGTTTGTTTTGCGTCTCAAGTATTATGTCACTGGGAAGACACCAAAAGGCAACTTTCCACATTTATGTGGACAACACTTTTTTCTGTTCTATTCCATTCACAAAGACAATAGAGATTAGAATAGAATCCATTAGGTAACACTAAAAGTTGGATACACAGCATTTATAACACCTAATATGAACGTGTCATGGCACCTTATACGAGGCTTATTCAAGGATGAATGAACTCACCTTGATGACGATGTGTCCCTTCCGGGTGCCGGTGCGGTCCAGCTCGCGGTGCTCCTTGACCATGACGATCTCGCCCTCCTCCTCCACCTTCTGCATGTTCTTCTCCACCTGGTTGAGGATGCAGCAGTAATCCTGCTGTGCTATGCACACAAACTGGAGCAGAGAGAGAGAGTAGTAGTTAGCTTGGGGACACAATCTTTTTTAGACCAACATGGCTAAGATCCAATCTATTTTATGATACCATTGACATAAATACAAATCTCTTGGTAAATTAACCCCAGTGTATTCATTTGAATTATTGGCAAATGGTTACAATTATAACTAGATACTTAATTCAAGCCTGCTTTAAAATGAAACTGACTAATTGCACAAGTAAATAACAGGGTCCAGTAAGTCACACAGCTCAATATACCAATCGTCCATCATAAGAGCCAGTCAGATTGCTGGGCCTTACCTGACAGTCGTCCACCTTGGTCTTCATTACTCCCTTCATGTATTCCTTCTCCATGGTGGGGGAGACCCCAAAGCTGTTCCCCATACACAGGATCTCAGGCCTGCCCTCAGGGTATGTCACCTCCACCGAGCCATTCAGGATCACTGACCACGAGTCCAGCTGGGGGGGGGGGGTAAGACCACAGACACAAACCGTTAACGGTCAGAAGTACTCCGTGATCATTCTGTGGTCAATCAGTGGATATCAATGGTTTAATATCAGGCTAGGATCAATGTTGAAGGAAATGATCACCACAATGATTCTTTAAACACATTGTTTTTTATCACAATTAGAAATTAGTGAGCAAGTTAGCCATGTCTGATTGAGGATTGGATCAATAATGTATAACGATATTTTTGGGCAGGGAATCAAATTGAACAAAAATGATGAGCATCACATTCTTTGACAGGTGATATCTTTAATGATTGGTCACAAATGTTTCAATAGTATGAAACAGCCCAGTTTTAACGCTACAATAACTGGAAGCTTTTACCCTATTATTACGGTAGTAAAATATATCACATTTTATAGCAAGAGATCAATTTCTCCCTCAATTTCTTCCCTATAGCATCATCAACAATATATATAAATCCGACACTGCACTAAGGCAGTATTGTGGACATATTGCTAACACACATCAGCTCAATGGGATGTTATTTTACATTGACTGGACTACCATTGAAGTGAACTGCCCTTAAGGGTATGGCTCTTGACTATTGTTTGGATGCAAAACCAGACCAAAATGGTTTCATTCAAGAGAAAGTAGATAAGTGATCTCTCTTCTGGTCCCCTTAGGCAATCTTATGATCCCAAGACGCTTGGAGATGGCAGTCATTCATGTCCAATAGGGGGAAAAAAACATCAGAAACCTTCATTGGTAATGGAAAGGGCAAAGTGCATGCCCAGGCCAAAGATGTGCAAACCCAGGCACATTCAAGGCACACACAATACAGACATAAGAGAGTCACTTAAGACACACATCCCACTCCACACACACCTCTTCCCCGTCATTGAGGACGATGGTGCCGGCCCGCTCGACCACGGCAAAGACCATGACGGCACACAGCTCCCTCCTCACCGACATGGTCATGTTGGCAAACGCTGGCAGCTGATGCATGAACTCCAGTAATTGCTCTGTGGAAAGTTTGCGGGGGGGGGGGGGGGTTAGGAAGGTCTTGACACACACAGAGACAGAGAGAGCGCGAGCATAGGAGGACTTGGCAGTCCTTCACTCTTCCTTCACCTTCTCTGTGGCTTTAGACAAAAAAGGGCACAGCTAGCGTGAGAGAAAGTGAATTAAATTCAACCCCACAATAGTGATGAGTACCAAACAATGGGATGATTATCTTTAGTACACTAAGGCAAACTATCAATTTCATTTTAATTGAGAAAAAAATAAACTGTGCATGAGCATAAAAGCAGACACTGCGCGACCTTTTGCGTGTAAACATTTTGTGATAGGTTGATAGTCAGCCACTTCCAAAACAAAATTCTCTTCCACAGTGTGTCAACCTTAATTCACATTTGGGGCTTCCAGCTCAGCTGTATAGGTCATTGCCTATCCTGAATCCTGTGCCATGCATATTTTTTGGGATCCTTGAAATAGCTTGCTGTGGAGTTTTGGGGGGATTTTGGACTAGCAAAGGACTCCACCCCCTTCCAAGGCACCTAAAGCAGTCTGGGGTGCGGGCTGACCTGTGTGGTTGGCATGGCAAACAGTGTCATGTGGGAAGCCTGCGGAAGCACTGAAACTTTAATGTGCCGGGAGAGGACGTACGATGTTGACCTAAAAAAGCCTGCCGGCACAGAGAGTAGGGAGGAGGGGCGGGGAGGTTGGGGGGGGGTGTATTTTCTCTTTTTGTCTCTTTCTCTATTTGCATCCACTATATCATCCACACACCACATCGAAGTTTCAAATGGGAGTAAATGTGAACTAATCTCTTTTTTGTTGGGATCGCTATCACTGTATTGCTGCTAACAGGCCTATGATATCACAGGCTGTTGTGTGGCACAGACAGAATATCACTCTGGGCTAAAATAAATTCTAGAGTTGGGCACATAATTCACAGTAGCTAGCTAATACAGACGTGCGGGGTTGAGACGCACTAAGGGCGTGGCACTGGGAGAAGGGGGGTGGCTGTGGACCGTTTATTTAAAGGCGTGAATGCTTGATTAAACTCTGATGAGACTACAATGGGAACTCGGGGTAGGATTTCCCCTTTGTGAACAAAGCCAAAGCTAATTGGTTCCCATTGCTTTTCCAAATGTGTTGCCAAAAAATAGCAAGCACTTACAAGGTATTTTAGCAGCAGTACTGTAATCAAACAATGGAATAAGCATATTAACAGTTGTTACTAGATTTAGAGTAAGGGTTCAATCGTAGTGTGGAATAGTCGTAGGGTTCCCCTTTCTGTTCCAAAATGATCAATTAAAACCAATAGGAGCCAAAATGAGGCAAGAAGCAACATAGTAAATAAAGCAGGGAAGGGAGAGGGAGGCACTCTGCCTAGTGACTACTTAACAGTAGGGAAACACTGGCACACTACCAGGTAAATACATTTTGGCTCCCAGAATGTTGTGAGAAAGTTCATTTTCAAACAATCAAAGGGGAACCTTTAGGCAATGTTAGAGGAACATTCTGTGTGCTCGCACGGACTGACCTATGTCGTCATCGGTGCGGTCCATGGGGTCCTTTTCCAGGCAGTCCCGCACAACGTCGCGGCTCATGAGGGGGTCCGACGCTCGCTCGATGTCCTCCTCGTCGTCGTCCTCCTCTGAGTCGACGGCGGTCTCCGGCAGGCCGCTGAGGTCCATGTCGCCCGGTTCGTTCTCCGTGGCCTGAGGGTCAAAGGAACGACAACAACACAACATTTGACTCCATCTTAACACCAACCATCAATCTTAACCAGTGAGTTTTAGTAACACGAGTGCAGGAAAATGCTCACTGGTCTGTATTAAGCATTTGTCAGCTCCATCCATCTACTCCATGTAGTAATAGCTGCAAACTGGTGGGCTGGGAGTAAAGGATGGCAAATATAAATCAGGGTTTTGGTGCAATAGCTTCACATAATGGCGGGCAATTTAAAAAATAAATAAAACTATGCTTATAAGCAGATCCTGCATCAATTCAACGCATCAAAAGCGACAACCATGTCGGTGGTAACACAGTACAACCAAGAAAAGACACCACCAATAGTATTTTCAACATCTAGCCCGTTCAGTAAGACTGATAGGTCTCGGTTTATGTGAGAGACACTGCATATCAAGCATCCCGCTATGCATAAAACACCCAGCTAATTTTCTCACAACTCTTCCTCTCGCTATCCCACTCCAGCTTGCACTTAGAGCCTGACAACCTCTTTGAAAGAGTGAGATAAAATATGGAGGAAAGAGAGAAAAACTAACAACGAGAGGGAGCGAAAGTATGGCAATTGACAATGTCACAGAGATATTAATAGAAAGCTTGGCGCTGCGCATCCATCAAGGCTTCTCACACACTATAAATACCGCTGAGAGGCCATATTGCGTGTTTTGCGCTCTCGACGCGAGCCCCGCCTAGAGAACGAAAACCACGCATGAAACGCAGGGAGATGAAAACTCAAAACAATCCTGTCCCAGATGTGTCGAGTGCTAACCAACTCATCTTACCTGAATGCGGTCCCTAAACTCCTGCCTTCTCAAAGCGAGAGTTTAAAAACAACATTGCCTTCGTAAATTGCCTGCAGAAGCCTAGTCCGAGATGCATCTTTACCGCCCGGGCTGCCAGTTGTGTTTACATTTTTACGAAATTGAAAGAGTCCCCGTCTTTCACAGAACGTAGCCCTATGTCATTTCTCCTTAACCACCATGTGCAAACGTCTCATTAATGATTCAGGGTGCAATCTGAGTAGTCACTCAGGCATCATGAGGTCAGCGATGTGGGCGGGGCAGGGGCCTGATGGGGCGAGAGAGTAAAGGGGGTGTGGTTCTTCCCTTGTGGAAGTGGTTGGTAAAGTGTGGATTTGTGGAGGAGTGAAACAGCGAAGAATCTGAAGATCGAGGTACGTCGGTTTTCCATGCGACAGGGAATAACCGAGGCGCTGAGATGGAGAATCCTCGAAAATTGTTTTGAAGTCATCTGGAAATCTCAGCAGCAGTGAACACAGCTATCTGTCTTCAGCTTCACCTTGATGTGAAAGTAAATGTCTATGGATAATGAAACCCCGTAGAAAACAACTACATTCCACAGTAATAAAACATTGTTGCCATGCTCCAAACCTCAGAAGGACACTGTCCTAAAATAGCAGAGATATGAGTCACTGGACATCTTCATTGACCCCATTACTTGTCTACAGTAGGATCTAGGCTAGTCCTCACACAGTAGCTTTCATTGATTAAATATTGTTGTATGTCAATTCAATATTAGCCACCCACCTAGGTTTATGAGTCAGGCTTATGATATACTAAATGCTCATTAGTAGTGTGCTGATTAGTAGTGTGCTGATCATAATTTAGAAGTGTGTTCGTGAGGGAGATTGCAACACCTTCAGATCTAATCCGCACAACATTTCCAATGAGTTACACAATGTAGCAATCCACTGGGAATTCTGAACCGTTAAAATCCAAATCAAAAACGTCAAATGTTACCTCGAAATACAGAGAAACTCTGAACCCCTCTGTGTGTGAGTGTGTGCGCATGTACATGCATGTGTGTGTGTATGTGATGTATGATCCATAAACGTGTGGTGAGCGAAAAAAGACAGGCGGGGTAGTTAATATTTCAACAGGGCTATTCCTGGATCAATGCTTTCAAGTGTCCTTCTGAAGAACCAATTTCATGATTTATTCAGACACAAAACAGTCGGCCATGTTTGCAAGGCAGTGACAGGGAGGACGCAGCACCATTCTTCTCGCCCGGGAGAAAGACAATGGCGCACTCCAGCGGACACGGCTCGTGGACCAGAGGATCGGGCAGCATCGCCATAAGCTTTACCCTAGTAGACATCTGTCAAGAACCCTCAGAAATCTGAACAGTTGTCTAATTGTAGACATAAAGTCTTATTCATAGACAATATTGTCTAAATATGGTTCTTTAACCATGTACAATATCTGAATTGGTCTCATCACTATTAAGGAGATTTAAGAAACAAACAGTCACAGGTCTGCAGCTGCGGAACAAATCTAATTGGAGTCCCATGATGTTGTTATACACTGACTAAATGTTCCTGTGTCTTTACCCTGGATCAACCCTCCCTCACTCGATCCTCCAGCCCTGATGTGGACAGCCATGAAACCCCAAACATGCTTGTCCAGGGAGGAACTAGCACCATGTCATCCATTTTCTCTAAGCTTTGAAGACGGCAAATCTGACATTCTCAGACGAAGTGATAGGTGGGCCTGGGTCATCTCCATTAGTGAGAGACTAGGACGGAATAGAAATGGGGAGGGACAGAGAGAAAAAGATAGTGATGAGAAACTATGGACAGACAGATCATAAAGGAGAGAGGCAGACTGGCGAAGGAAAGGTGTTATGGAGGGAAAGAGGAAAGAGAGAGGACAGTAGACAACGGGCTTGAATGGAGACGCTACAGCAGACCTGTTAATGAGGACCGAGCAGATGGCCCTGAGACTGGATGAGGGCCTGGGCACAACCGGCCCCCAATGCTCCACATGCACGCCCACACTTGTAGTATGTACTGTACACAGATAGTGCACTTGCACACACAGAAATGGCAACAGACTGACACAGACTAATGCACACCCGCACAGTGCACTGACACAGATACACAGATACACACACACACACACACACACAGCAGATGACGACGTAGGGAGCCAACGGGGTGCCTGTGTGTGGTAAGAGGATTAGGTGCGATTGGCTTTGGGGGCCCGACTACAGTCACGAGATGGTGGAGTGGGAGGGGACTGTTCTGTTCTATGGGCGTTTAGAGGGTGTTGGGGGGATGTTGTTGGGAGGTTATGGGGACATTTGAGGGAGGCCTGCTTGCCTGGTTGGTTGCTACTTCCAGAGTGGGGTGGTTGGAAGGGGGACTGCTCTATTGACATTTAGAGGATGTTGTACGGACTTTTTTATTTATTTTTTATTTCACCTTTATTTAACCAGGTAGGTCAGTTGAGAACAAGTTCTCATTTACAACTGCAACCTGGCCAAGATAAAGCAAAACAGTGCGACAAAAACAACAGAGTTACACATGGAATAAACAAATGTACAGTCAATAACACAATCGAAAAATCTATATACAGTGTGTGCAAATGTAGTAAGATTAGGGAGGTAAGGCAATAAATAGGCCATAGTGGTGAAATAATTACAATTTTGCATTAAAACTGGGGTGATAGATGTGCAAATGATGATGTGCAAGTAGAGATACTGGGGTGCAAAAGAGCAAAAAATAAATAACAATATGGGGATGAGATAGTTGGGTGGGCTATTTACAGATGGGCTGTGTACAGGTGCAGTGATCAGTAAGCTGCTCTGAAAGCTAATTCTGAAAGTTAGTGAGGGAGATAAGTCTCCAGCTTCAGTGATTTTTGAAATTTGTTCCAGTTATTGGCAGCAGAGAACTGGAAGGAAAGGCAGCCAAAGTAGGAGTTGGCTTTGGAGATGACCAGTGAAATAGACCTGCTGGGGAGTGTGCTACGGGTGGGTGCTGCTATGGTGACCGGTGAGCTGAGATAAGGTGGGGCTTTACCTAGCAAAGACGTATCCATGACCTGGAGCCAGTGGGTTTGGCGACGAATATGAAGCGAGGGCCAGCCAACGAGAGCATACAGGTCGCAGTGGTGGGATGTATTTGGGGCTTTTGTGACAAAACGGATGGCACTGTGATAGACTACATCCAATTTGCTGAGTAGAGTGTTGGAGGCTATTTTGTAAATTAAATCGCCGAAGACGAGGATCGATAGGATAGTCAGTTTTATGAGGGTATGTTTAGCAGCATGAGTGAAGGAGGCTTTGTTGCAAAATAGGAAGCCGATTCTAGATTTCATTTTGGATTGGAGATGCTTATTGTGAGTCTGGAAGGAGAGTTCACAGTCTAACCAGACACCTAGGTATTTGTAGTTGTCCACATATTCTAAGTCAGAAACGTCCAGAGTAGTGATGTTAGTCGGGCGGGCAGCGATCGGTGGATAAGCATGCATTTAGTTTTACTAGCATTTAAGGGGGGGGGGGGGGGGGGCTATGCTTACCTGATATATGTCTGACAGGCTGCTGCTTCCAGAGTCGCTGGTGATACTACATCCTGAGTGGCTGGAGGAAACGTGGGTCACCTGTGGGTGCAAGCCGTCGGCCAGGTGGAGTCGGCTGAAGTCCGCGGGGAGCTGCACACACACACACACGCACACAATCGCACACAAACAGACAGATGGTCAGTTTCACCAGTCGCAACCCACTCACACCACCGACGCACGGCTGTCAGGCGTTTAAAAAGGCACTTGGCTACATGGTGAGTGCAACAGTTATTTAGCCCTTACCAAAACATTGCAATCGAAGGAGTGTACCGTCTGCATTAGATGTTAGTGCGGCCAAGGCACGGGTGGAGTTGGTAGGGGAATGTGTGGGAGCAGATTTCCCAAAGCGAAAAAGTAGAAAAGATTTGACATGTGGAAATAATTTTGGAGCTGAATGCCCTTCGAATTAACAGCGAGCGTGTTCCAAGTTCCCAGAGTGATTTTTGATTCTAGATGTAATTGATTAATCTTCTGTAGTTCATTATGTCCATCTACATTCATTTAATTGAACCCTTCTCCTTCTCCTGTGATTACACAGCAGTCTTAATAGAACGTGCATGAAAAAAATATTAATGAAGCCTGTGAGTTAACGCTGAACTTCTTCCAAATAATTCATAATCAAACGAGCCGCCATTAATAACATTTCCCGCTTTCATGGTGTCCGTGGGGAACATTTATAGAGTTTAACATGTATTTATCTAACATATTAGATCACTGATTTTAAAATGTGTCTCGAAATGTTACGCTCCCTGTGATAGTGTAATTTACTCAACACTTTTAAGCGCAAGATCTATTGTCAATTCAATTTGAAAGCGTTTGGTAGGCAAACTTTGCCGTTCGGTTTCGTGTCCATATTTGCCTAGCTCATCTTACGTATATACAAAGTGGCCATGGGCCAAGCAGCGAGGGTAGTTGGGTACTGCGTCTTGCTTGCTGGTGTGACCGTCTGGGATTCAAACCTGGTTCTCCAACACGTCACAAGATTGTGCTAGCCCGTTGAGCTAAAGCCTTGACAAGACTTCAGTACCAATGGCAACAAGCATGTACAATATAACTACCGGACTCCCAGAAACATTTTGTGGTGTTAGTTACACACAGACTCATGAGGAGCCAGTGAATTTAACATTGAGGCTTCAAGTAGCCCACCATTCTGTGTTTAATATGGAAGAGTGCCTACTAGATCCAGTGAAAATGAATATGACCCAATTTCCAAGCTATATGGAGATGACAGAGATGCACCACTACCAGAATTCCCAGGGCAGAATTAGCATTAAAGCTAATGGAAGAAAATGGTGTGAAATCTCAAAAGAGCTAGATAGAATAACAACAACAACTGCTATTAGCATTCTGGAGCATGAATCCCCACAAATCTCTATCCGGACAGAACCAAGTCTATGTTAGGAGTAGAAAAATCATTAAAACGTATCAAAATGAGATAGGCTACAGTACTCCAAGAGGCATAGTTAAATATGAATATTTGAGAGTTTTTAAATGTTTTATTTATCTATTTATTACCATTCTCAAAGCTTTAAGGAAGGCACTTGCTCCTTCAACCCAACCCCTGGCAGCGACAGGGCATGAATATTTAAATCTTCACACCTAAAAGCACAGCGCATGTGATTAAACTGCTTCAAATCAGGGCGTCACTGCCGGAAAGAAAATGTGAAAAGGAGAACATTGGCAGCGCTTCAGCAAAGCAATTTGAATACAAACTAGAACAGGAAAATATATATTAAACCTATACACCTAACCATGCTATTCACCACCACCAAATACATGTTCGCAGATAAAAATACGTATAGGGATAGAGAGTGAGGCTGAGGAGGAGCGCTATAAACATTGGTTTGAATGACTTAATCAACAGCTTTTAAAGGGTGGGAAAAGTGATGACTGTTCTGCTCCTGGAATTAACACTTCCACATTCTCCATATTCTGTGGTGAATGTTTTTGGTTAAGAAATCACTCCTCAATATTCTTCACTTCCATTAGGCCATATACATTTTTTGGACAGGAACCACCACAGAACTGTAGTAGATACTAAACCACGTTACGGAATTGAAAAATAGTTAGTGAAGAACTGCAATGACTTGTAAGTCACACTTTGAAACATTAATTAACTTGGGGCAACTAATCATGCTGTGAAGTGTGTGTGTGTGTGTGTGTGTGTGCGCGCGTACCACAGAGTAAAAAGCTAGCCCACACCCCAATACATTCACACCCCAATACAACTGTGAATGTGATGTCATTACAGTGTATGAAAGACGGCAATCACATTTCATTAACCGGCTCGGTGCACAGAACCAAATGGTTCATCAGGGCCAGGTCACAAGCCCCTCAGGCTGGTAGAGCCCCTTTCCCCATCTTCTCATCTGAACCCCCTCCAGCAAAGTGGGCAGAGATTATTAGTGGACCCTGAATTGTGTTACAATGATAAAGATTTTATACATTTGCAGTCTGCATTGAAAAAACTGAATGACATTCCTTGGCACTATATATTAAGTGGAAATGTTACCGTCTTATATGACTGGACACCAAATTGTGTTCCAATGGTATACATTGACTACAATTGCAGACTGTATTAAAGTCTGCATTGAACAGCAATGGCACTATATAGAACAAGAGGCAATGTACATTTGTATTTTTGTATTGTATTCTTTCATTTCAAGAAAACATTGGTCGCAAAAATCAATTCTGTCTATAGACTAGTCTGAGATGGCCTGCATTTTGAATGTTTGGTGGAGCAGATTGCTGGTTCCATCACGATGTAGAAGTGCATGGCATGGTGGACAAACAGAAAACAACCCTGAACATGAAGCAATGGGAAGTTTATCAAAAACCACATGGGCGACCAGAGGTTGGGAGTAGTACACACATGGTCGATATCCACATGTCAATAGCAATATCCAGGCTGTTTCCCCCCAGCCTAAAGCAACTGGCTAGACCCCCCCCCCCCCAGTTCATTGGCATGGCCAGTTCGGAGAAAATGGCAGCTAACAACATCAACAAGGCTCGCTAAACTATTCTAAATCAGCGCTGCTGCTAGGATGCTAATCGCTATACATTTTTTTACACGTGTCATTACAGAGACCATTTCTCAAACTCTCTAAGGATGTGCACAAATCATTAACATGCAATATCGCGAGGTCAAAAATAAATACATCCAAAGCGCACAATTTGCCTAATCCGAGCCGTAGCCACAAATATTTACAAATCAACTGGTCATGATGGGATTAGAACAGTAGCATCCTCTAATGCTCGAGCCACAACACTATATTCCCTTATTGTGCCTTCCACGGTGAGCAGATGTGGCGCTCCTAAAATTGTACTGTAGACCTAATGACCTAGATTGCCGCACTGGCGGCAGCCCCGTGGATGTGGATGGAAGGGCTGGCCAGGGCTCAATCCCTTTATGGGGATTCGGGTATACAGTGGAGGGTGAACCGTGAAACTAGGTCTGTGACTGACTTGGATGACCTAGCTTGGAGGCTATTCCTTCTACCCGGAGAATGAATACAAGAGACTTAACTAAGGTAGATGGGAAATTGAGGTTTGGAGAGAAAGTGGGAAAATGCTGATGTTGGAAGACCAGATACGGCAGGCGCTATTCCCAGAGTTCCCCTGGCCCCCAGACGGTGGGGGATTCTCGCTTTCCTGAGCCGGGTGGGATCAAGAGATTAAAGCCGTTTGGGCTGGGTGTCCGATTAAACAGGCCTGATATTCGCCCTTCCTGTGATACCACTCCACTAAACCCAGCCAGGGCACATATTCACACACACAACATGGCAAAGAGATGGGAGAGAGCAAGTGAGATAAAACACTCTTACCAACCAACACATAAGACACCCATTATAATACAACTTTGGTGCTGACAATCACCTAATACTCATATTGCAATCTAATATAAAACAAATGGTGCATTGGCCAATGCCATTAAATGGACAGTAATTATATATCATAGAGGGGTGCAAAAGAAATACACACACGGGTCAACAAATAGATGCACTAACTCATAACAGCCACGCTACTATGACAACCACCTACTCTCACTAAATAGGCTTACAATCTCCCCATATTAGTCACAGGCACGATACCACTACTCCAGAAATATGATACTCTTCTTTGATTGCCGTCTCCCACTATTCGCTTATACATACATTTGCATACTTCTTGCTTACTGAGGAGGAAGAACGAGAGAGAAAGAAAGAGAGTAGGCTAAATCTGTGTGCTACATAGATGTAATTTACCCTCCACAATCCGTCTACCGCTGTGATTTACAGCTATATGCACGAAGCTTCGGAGGGTTGAGTGATATCAGCCAGCGGTCGCTGACAGCCAATCAATTCATTTACAGCTCATGTGCAGACCACTCAGTAGCCTACAAATGGCTGCATGATCACTGTCTCTAGTCTGGCTGTCACTATTAGCACCATGGACAGCAGCCCACGCAAGGCTGCCTCCACCAAACCGCACGCACGTCTCAACACAACCCTTGCAAAAAAATATGATCTACGACACCTGTATTGCATTTGCACAGGACGTCGGCTAACCTTTATTTAAATAAGGGCGCGTTGTGTAGAAAGAAGCAATCAAAGTATTGTGTCGTCAGTGTCACATAAAACTTAATGAGGAACCCATATACTCTCGAGTAATGGTCGTAAACCATTCCAACCGTCTTGCAACCGGAGTGTGACAGCGAGCACATGGCCGTGGTGACTAGCCTACAACACTACTGGCACACGGGCTGACGGATAAATAAGGTTGAGATTCAAGGCGTCCGCGCTCCTGTGTGGCGCTGGGCTATAGCATAGTGGGCTGGGCCCGGCGTATTCATTAATATAAGCGCGGCTTGAGAGAAACCCGATAACCATCCATTAGGCTATAGAGTAGCGAATCATATCCAGGCATCGGGTCATAGAGCAAAACATACACGCACACGTCGACACTTACCGGGTTTTTATCTTGCTGGCTCGGGACTCCATGGCTGGCTGCTGCTGCTAATGGTTTCATAATGACACAATATACGCCGGACTAAAATGTAACATTCTGGGTCTAGCTCTCTATGCTACAGCGCGCCTCTTCCCCATCTTCCTCCTCCAATTCCTCCCCTCTCTCAGCTATCTACCGGGGCTGTCTCTCTCTCTGGGAAGTGAGGGGATGATGCTGAAGGAAGCCGGCTTCGGTTTCAGACGCACCAGCAGCCCTGCGTCGGGGTTTAACCCCAGCGAGAGAACAGCCCAGTCTGCAAAGCCGAGCGCACGCTACTGTCTTGCAGGGATGAATAAAAGGTTAGAGGGAGAGAAAAAAAAAATCGAGCGCCGTGCGTTCTTTCTTTTTACGCTGATGCCAATTAGATAGATTCCTCCTCCAGTGAGCTCCGGTGTGTGGATAATAAAGCAGAAAAATATGGGGGGAAAGGCTAAAATGGCTGACAGCACTTTAACTCACGTTCGCTCCCTCATCCTACCTCTCCCTCCCTGCTCTGCTCTCTTTCGCTGCCGATGGTAGGCTGGCTGTCACAAACACAAGCACGCCTACGCGCACGCAAAGACTCGCTCACTCGGCTTTTACGCGCCATTAGATTAGTCTGAGACCTAGGAGCCACAGCCTCCACGATCCTGGCTTTGTTAACACTACTCTCAGTTCATTTGTGGACCAAAGCAGTGGAACGTGTGTGTGTCAGTGTGTGTATTGGGGAGAGACGGGGGGCTTGAATAGGGACCGCCCTCACTGATGCTGAGAGTCCAGCCGGTGGTGCCTGCTGTTCTACCTCACACAGTCTACAAGGCTTAAAAATAGATAGAGGGATAGAGGAGAGAAACGGAGAGGGATGAGGATGAATAGGCTAGCTAGAGACAGATAAACAGATACACAGGGAGATAGAGACACAGGGAGAAAGAGAGAGATAGAGGAGGCAAAGGAGAGCAAAACGCTGAGAGAAATCAAAAGGATACTAGTGAGAGGTGGCGAGCCCAGCGAGAGTAATGCCATTATCACACTCACTTCAGCAGAGGACCGTGGCTGCAGCCAGTTGGCATGGTAACAGAACCAGGAAAGCAATTTCCTGGGCGGTGGAGAGAGAGCGAGGGGGAGAGAGAGGGGGGGGGAGCATCCTCTTCAGTGAGAGAGGAGAAAGAAGAGGAAAGGTGGGCCTGATAAAGACTTGCTCAAAGACAGTGGGTAATAAAATTAAAGAGGGCTATGGAGATGAACAGAGTTCTCCTTGAATCAGTATGACAATGATGTCACCACTGTCAAACGGCTGGAGTATAGTAACCACGGCGACTGAGCATGACTCGCCCCCACGGGGCCTTTGGTGGTTGCTGTGGCGACAGAAGCATAGAGACACGGAAAGATGGAGGAAGTAGAAAGAGAGACAGAGAAGAGAGAGGGGGGCACACATTTGTGTCAGAGACAGAAGCCATCTCGTCACCGCCTCCCTCGTCCTACTTTGGGGAAAAGGCCCCCATCGATCATGGACTGTGGTATCACATCATAGACAGGGCTGAAGGATCTATCAAATCATGACACGCAAGCGCACACACACTGTAACCACCCTTCACAATATACCACTAGGTACACACACATACATACATACATACATACATACATACATACATACATACACAGGGGATGCCCGTTCCTCTAGGGCAGGAATCAACAACTAGAATCAGCCGTGGGCCGATGTTGTCTTGAGTGGATGATCAGGGGGCCAGAACACATTTCAAATAATTTGTAGACCGCAAATGGAATGCAAGAGGCCCAAACGCATATAATATTTGATTAAAACATCATTCTAAAACTTGCTCACCTTTGTACACGATCGCATACTGTATATCTCTCTATTATGAGTGGGAATACGTGGTGGGCCAAACAGCCGCCAGCTGCCCTAGGGGATTCTGGTTATTGGCAACACAAAGGGCCCCTGTCAGATATGAGGCCAGCGGGCCAGGCTTGGTGACGGACACTGAGATATGAGAAGAACAGCGCTTTAAAATGACGAAGGCACAGCGAACAATGGCTTAAAGGGCAATGCAAGCCTGCGTCCCAAATGGCACCCTATTCCCGACAGTCACTTTGGGCCCTGGTCAAAAGTAGTGCACTGTATAGGGAATAGGGTGCCATTTAGGACACATACCCAAAACAATGAACAATAGGCAGCCGAGTGACTTGGAGATGATATTATTATCTTGAAATGGCACAATAATAAACTGCCAATTCAAATGTGAATCAAAGCCCCAACGGGCAAATAGGAAAACCCAGCAGTGTTCCAACAATGACCGTCAAAGACAAATAGCTTTGTTACACTAACAAAATACACTACATGACCAAAAGTATGCTCGTCGAACATCTCATTTCAAAATCATGAGCATTAATATGGTGTTGGTCCTCACTTTGCTGCTATAAAAGCCTCCACTCTTCTGGGAAGGCTTTCCACTAGATGTTGGAATATTGCTGCGGGTACTTGCTTCCATTCAGCCACAAGAGCATTAGTGAGGTAGGGCACTGATGTTGGGCGATTAGGCCTGGCTCGCAGTCAGCGTTCCAATTCACCCCATAGGTGTCCAATGGGGTTGAGGTCAAGGTTCTGTGCAGGCCAGTCAAGTTCTTCCACACAGATCGACAAACCATTTCTGTATGAACCTCACTTTGTGCACGGGGGCATTGTCATGCTAGAACAGGAAAGGGCCTTCCCCAAACTGTTGCCACAAAGTTGGAAGCACAGAATGTCATTGTATGCTATAGTGTTAAGATTTCCCTTCAATGGCACCAAAGGGCCTAGCCCAAACCATGAAAAACAGCCCCAAACCATTATCCCTCCTCCACCAAACTTTACAGTTGGCACAATGTATTGGGGCAGGTAGCATTCTCCTGGCATCCGCCAAACCCAGATTAGTCCGTCAGACTGCCAGATCACTCCAGAGAACGCTTTTTCACTGCCCCAGAGTCCAATCGGGGCGAGCTTTACACCACTCCAGCCGACGTTTGGCATTGTGATCTTAGGCTTGTGAGAGGCTGCTTGGCCACGGAAACCCATTTCATGAAGCTCCCGACGAACAGTTCTTGTGCTGACGTTGCAACCGAGGACAGACAATTTTTACGCGCTTCAGCACTCGGTGGTCGCATTCTGTGAGTTTGGCCATTCTACTGTCAATGGAAATTGCATGGCTGTGTGCTCGATTTTATACACCTGTCAGCAACGGGTGTGGCTGAAATAGCCAAATCCACTAATATGAAGGGGTGTCCACATACTTTTGTATATATAGTGTATGTGTTGCCAGTGCTGCCTTTCTTCAGATATGCAACTTTTCTGTTTACACCATCCTTACATTAGCCTTGGATGTGGTGTGGCAAAGTGACCTATAGTGATTCTTGTTATTGCAGTGTTGGATAGGAAAACAACAACTACTGAACATGCGTATGTACAGCCAATCTATATATGGCTCTCTGATGCAGATCAATGTAGGTCAATGGAATAGTAAACACTACATTTACACATGGAGTGTATCGAGTCGTGCTTGAGGGGGCTATTTGTTCACGTATGCACCGTATAAACTACTGCGTTAATAGAGACAATGCCTCAAAACCAGGGGTTGCATTTATTATTGGCCGGCTGGCCTCCATCCGACGGAACATGAGAATACCCACTGTGACATCATTCCCATCACCCTCTCTAGGCCCCGGGCGATGATGTAATGCATCACCAAAACAAGCTCAGGTGTTTGCTTCTGGTGCTGATGACGGTGTCATTAGCATTGCTGGCAACAATAGTCAAGGGACCGGGGCATCATTATGTCATTACATCACCACGGCAATGGGTGGGGCAGTGGGGGGGTGTTGTTGGGGGTCGTGTCTGGGGACCACAACCAGACACGATTGGTCGCACTTTAACGCTTTCCAGTGACAACGAGACTATGGCACCGTTCCAAATAGCATCCGATTCCCTATGTAGTGCACTACGTTCGACCAGGGCCCATAGGGTGCTATTTAGGGGATAGGGGGCCATTTCGGACATAGAATATGGGGTTGGCATTCTGCTGAACAACCTCAATCTAAATGCAAAGGAAAGGCAGGGGCCCATTGATTTTACTTGATTGGAACACTGATGTAACAATGCTAGCGGTGCGTAACATTAATGGATTCAGATTCATTCGAGGGGTCAGAAAAGCCTTGACACCAGCCATTTGTAATGTTCTCTGCTAACCACCGTGGCTATGAGTTTGTTCCAAACATTATGGGTTCGGGATGCATAGCATTAGGGTCATACAAAGTTCATTACCACGTTAGGGAAGAGAAAAGCAAACTCACGTGTATGTGTACAGATATAGGCAGACAACAAGCACATAAAAGCAAGAGTTATATAGTCTTTAGATAAAAAGCATTTTACAGTTAGTTTTATTACTAGCACGACTGCATGCGATGAACCAAAGAAAACAAGAAAATTAGGACAAAGGAAAGTGCCAATTTAAAAACCAAGTCTATTCCACAAAGCTACTGTATCAAGGATAAATATATTGTGAATCTATCAAGCTACTATAAACAGCAAATCTGACATGGCCTTTCCCACTCACACGCAGTACAGTAGCTGGACATCAGTACAAAGACTAAGAGCTTAAACGTTCCTCTCTCCCCCTCTGCATCTTCCTACAAGTCAATAAGTACCAGTCAAAGCAAATACCGGTACTAATACCTCGCTAGATAAACCACTGAAATTACAATTTCAAAAGGTTAACCAATGCAAATACTCTTATCATTGGGTAACATTTGCCATTTCTTAAATAGGCCAATAGCATATAAGAAGAGATTTATTATGCCTGGCTATAAATCGAGAAGTCTCGGTTTCTTATTAGTTTTGCAACACGGTTGGTTATTTCAACAGCAAATATGAAACAGATTAACAACCAGTGAGCGATTAGCACCAGTCAAGCTAACCAAAGCAGCTAAAACGGACACTACCAGCCTGCCAAAACTGATCATGACGGTGTAATTCCCACAGTACATTATCTTCATGTTAGTATATGTGAAAGAGTCTAAAGCCTTGTTAAATTGCTGACTGTGCATATCAATAAAGGGGCCAGGACCCTTACTTATAAAAACAAAGTTGCTAATAAACTGCTACCATCTCCTCCTCTAGGGTCGACTTCCTGATGCTGCTGTTCCCACGCCACCTGTGCCAGTTCAAGAGGCAGCAAAGTATTGTGTTGCTGTTGCCATGAGTTGGCGTGGGCACGTTTCCTGTCCGGGCAGGAAGTGGACACAATTTGCCAGCCAAACCAGGTTACCACAGCCACAAAGTTGTAATTATGGCTAAACCCTGCCTATTTCAACCATTTCTCTTTTAAAAACCTGATTTTGAACCTAATCTTCAACCACACTGCTAACCTTATGCCTAATCTTAAATTAAGTCCAAAAAGCACATTTTTGTTTTCATGAACTTAGGACACAGACAATTTTGACTTTGTGGCTGTGGTAACTAGTGACAACCGATATGAGGGGAGGAGAGGGATGGGGAGGGCGAGGAAGAGGAAAGGCCTGAAATAATAGGCTCAGACATCTCCGAGGATGATGGGCAAGTAAGCGGGATCAAAAACAGCCAGGGTCCGGTTTCCCAAAAGCATCTTAAGCCATTAAGGCCATAGCTGCAGGAAGTAGGGGTGCTGGAGGTGCTGCAGCATCCCCTGAAATTGAAAAAATGTCCCCAAAAATATATTTAAAAAAATCTATATTCCAAAAACGATAATACTCCTGTCTGAACAGACAAATAAAATCAGTGGAAATACTACACCAAAGAACCTAATTTACTCACAAAGGATCAATAGATAGAAAAAATAGTGCTTGTGATAAAACTTTATCCACAGCTTAGTTGAGAAGGCCGCAATTTGGGCAGCATTCTCGCCAAATATAGAACCACTTGTTGCATTATGGACATAGACATATAAACCATAGAAGGGTTTTGGAACCTCTAACCCTGGCAATTTGACTGTTAAACTCATGGGTACACCAGCAATGGCTTCCAGTTCGGACTTGAATGGGAACCAAATCAAATCGTTATTAGTCACATGCACTGAATACAACCTTACAGTGAAATGCTTATGAACCTCTAACCAACAATGCAGTTAAAAAAAAGATGAATAAGAAATAAAAGCAACAAGTAATTAAAGAGCAGCAGTAAAATAACAATAGTGAGACTATACACAGGGGAGTACCAGTACAGAGTCAATTTGTGGGGGCACCGGTTAGTTGAGGTAATATGTACAGTTGAAGTAGGAAGTTTACATACACTTAGGTTGGAGTCATTAAAACTCGTTTTTAAAACACAAGTCGTTTAGGTCATCTACTTTGTGCATGACAACTTTTATTTGTATTGCTTTTAAATCTCTTTAATTAATTTTTAATCTTAACACTTTGTTCTAGCTAGCTATTTGTGTAGGTAGCTATCAAGTAAACCCAAAGTCATTTTTCCAACAATTGTTTACAGACAGATTATTTCACTGTATCACAATTCCAGTGAGTCAGAAGTTTACATACACTAAGTTGACTGTGCCTTTAAACAGCTTGGAAAATTCCAGAAAATAATGTCATGGCTTTAGAAGCTTCTGATAGGCTAATTGACATCATTTGAGTCATTTGGAGGTGTACCTGTGAATGTATTTCAAGGCCTACCTTCAAACTCAGTGCCTCTTTGCTTGACATCATGGGAAAATCAAAAGAAATCAGCCAAGACCTCAGATAGAAAATCGTAGACCTCCATAAGTCTGGTTCATCCTTGGGAGCAATTTCCAAACGCCTGAAGGTACCACGTTCATCTGTACAAACAATAGTACGCAAGTATAAACACCATGGGACCACGCTGCCGTCATACCACTCAGGAAGGAGAAGCGTTCTGTCTCCTAGAGATGAATGTACTTTGCTGCGAAAAGTGCAAATCAATCCCAGAACAACAGCAAAGGACCTTGTGAAGATGCTGGAGGAAACTGGTACAAAGTATCCGTATCCACAGTAAAACAAGTCATATACCGACATAACTTAAAAGGCTGCTCAGCAAAAAAAGAAGCCACTGCTCCAAACCCGCCATAAAACCGCCAGACTACGGTTTGCAACAGCACATGGGGATAATGATCGTACTTTTTGGAGAAATGTCCTCTGGTCTGATGAAACAAAAATAGAACTGTTTGGCCATAATAACCATCGTTATGTTTGGAGGAAAAAGGGGGAGGCTTGCAAGCCGAAGAACACCATCCCAACCGTGAAGCACTGGGGGTGGCAGCATCATGTTGTGGGGGTGCTTTGCCACAGCAAGGACTGGTGCACTTCAAACTAGATGGCATCATGAGGAGGAAAATGATGTGGATATATTGAAGCAACATCTCAAGACATCAGTCAGGAAGTTAAAGCTTGGTCACACATGGGTCTTCCAAATGGAGAATGACCCCAAGCATACTTCCAAAGTTGTGGCAAATGGCTTAAGGACAACAAAGTAAAGGTATTGGAGTGGCCATCACAAAGCCCTGACCTCAATCCTATAGAACATTTGTGGGCAGAAGTGAAAATGTGTGCATGCAAGGAGGCCTACAAACCTGACAGTTACACCAGCTCTGTCAGGAGGAATGGGACAAAATTCACCTAACTTATTGTGGGAAGCTTGTGGAAGGCTACCGGAAATGTTTGACCCAAGTTAAACAATTTAAAGGCAATGCTACCAAATAGTACTTGAGTGTATGTAAACTTCTGACCTAATGGGAATGTGATGAAAGAAAGAAAAGCTGAAATAAATAATTCTCTCTACTAATATTCTGACATTTCACATTTTTACAACAAAATGGTGACCCTAACTGACCTAAGACGGGGAATTTATACTAGGATTAAATGTCAGGAATTGTGAAAAACTGAGTTTAAATGTATTTGGCTAAGGTGCATGTAAACTTCCGACTTCAACAGTACATGTAGGTAGAGTTATTAAATTGACTGTGCATAGATGATAACAACAGAGTAGCAGCGGTGTAAAAGAGGGGAGTGGTGCAATGCAAATAGTCTGGGTAGCCATTTGATTAGATGTTCAGGAGTCTTATGGCTAGGGTATAGAAGTGGTTTAGGAGCCTCTTGGACCTAGACTTGGCACTCCAGTAAGGCTTGCCGTGCGGTAGCAGAGAGAACACTGCCTGGTGTAGAGGTCCTGAATGGCAGGAAGCTTGACCCCAGTGATGTACCCTCTGTAGTGTCTTGCAGTCGGAGGCCGAGCAGTTTCCAAACCAGGCAGTGATGCAACCAGTCAGGATGCTCTCGATGGTGCAGCTGTAGAACCTTTTGAGGATCTGAGGACCCATGCCAAACCTTTTCAGTCTCCTGAGGGGGAATAGGTTTTGTCATGCCCTCTTCACAACTATCTTGGTGTGCTTGGACCAATCTAGTTTGTTGGTGATGTGGACACCAAGGAACTTGAAGCGCTCAACCTGCTCCACTACAGCCGCGTCAATGAGAATGGGGACGTGCATGGTCGTCCCTTTTCCTGTAGTCCACAATCATCTCCTTTGTCTTCATCACGTTGACGGAGACCTCCTCCCTATAGGCTGTCTCGTCGTTGTAAGTGATCAGACATACCACTGTTGTGTCATCGGCAAACTTAATGGTGTTGGAGTCGTGCAGTCATTAATGAACAGGAAGTACAGGAGGGGACTGAGCACGCACCTCTGAGGGGCCCCTGTGTTGAGGATCAGCGTGGCAGACGCGTGGTTACCTACCCTTACCACCTGGGGGCGGCCCGTCAGGAAGTCCGGGATCCAGATGTAGAGGGAGGTGTTTAGTCCCAGGGTCCTTAGCTTAGTGATGAGATTGATGAGATTTGCACTTATTGATGAAGCCAATGACTGATGTGGTGTACTCAATGCCATCGGAGGAATCCCGGAACATATTCCAGTCTGTGCTAGCAAAACAGTCTTGTACCTTAGCATCTGCTTCATCTGACCACTTATTGATCAAGTCACTGGGGCTTCCTGCTTTAATTTTTGCTTGTAAGCAGGAATCAGGAGGATAGAATTATGGTCAGATTTGCCAAGGTGGTCCAGTTTTTTTCCCCTCTGGTTGCACATTTAACATGCTGGTAGAAATTTGGGCCGACAGATTTAAGTTTCCCAGCATTAAAGTCCCCGGCTAATAGGAGCGCCGCCTCTGGGTGAGCATTTTCCTGTTTGCTTATGGTGGAATACAGCTCAGTGGGGTCTTAGTGCCAGCATCAGTCTGGGGTGGCAGCTATGAAAAATACAGCTGAATAGTCTCTAGGTAGATAGAGTATCTCACGATAAGCAATAGACCACACTACCTCAGGCGAGCAAAACCTTGGAGACTTCCTTAGCTATTGTGCACCAGCTGTTATTTACCAAAATACACAGTCCCCCGCTCCTAGTCTTTTTAGACGCCGCTGTTCTGCCGTGTAAAACCAGCCAGCTGTATGTTGATAATGTCGTCGTTCAGCCACGACTCCGTGAAGCATAAGGTATTACAGTTTTGAATGTCCTGTTGGTAGTTTAATCTTCCGCATAGGTCATCAATTTTACTTTCCAAAGATTGCACGTTTGCTAGCAGAATGGAAGGAAGTGGGAGTTTATTTGATCGCCTATGAATTCTTAGGAGGCAGCTCGCCCTCTGGCCGCTTTTTCTCCGCCTTCTCTTCACACAAATGACGGGGATCTGTGCCTGTTCCCGGGGAAGCAGTATATCATTCACGTCAGGCTCGTCGGACTCGTTAAAGGAAAAAAAGGATTCTGCCAGTCCGTGGTGAGAAATCGCAGTTCTGATGTCCAGAAGTTATTTTCTGTCATAAGAGACGGTAGCAGCAACATTATGTACAAAATAAGTTAAAATATAAGTTAAATAACTAAAAGAAACCAATAAAACCCCAATTGGTTATGAATATGTAAAACGTCAGCTATATTCTCTGATTGATTGTGGCTGTCAGTTTGCATTTTACAAATTTCTAAATACAAATCGCTCAACATGTGGGAACAAGACTGTTGGAAAAGTATTCCAGGTGAAGCTGGTTCAGACAATGTCAAGCGTGTGCAAAGCTGTCATCAAGGCAAAGGGTGGCTATAAAATATATTTTTTATTTGGTTTAACACTTTTTTTGGTTAGTACATGATTCCATGTGTGTTATTTCATAGTTTTGATGTCTTCACTATTATTCTACAATGTCTAAAGAAAGTTGACTGGTACTGTACGTACAGTATTTCAGGATGTGTAAACACGCAATGATGTGCCAAAATATTTGATTCAGTGCATTATTATACAGTATAAGCATTAGAATAAGCTGCCTCAATATTTGCAGCCATATTGGTGCTCTCTCTCTAGGAGCTGATCGATCTAGAGTATTATGGAATAATTCTAATGTTAAGGTAAGATTTGAGTGTTGAAAGCTGATCAGACAGCTGCGCTTCCTTTCTTTTGATCTTATGAGTGTCGACACATGCTCCAACGATGCACTTAGCGAACGTTCTCTGAAGGGGAAATGGATGTTACGTCTTCGGCCGTTGTAGTAACGACGCATCGTTAAAACAGTCGTAAGCCTACATTAGATTGCTATTGGGAAACCGGGCCCTGGAGAATAGGTGGAAATGCCCCTGTATTAAGATGTGTGTCAGGGCCATGGTGAGGTGTTCAGTCTTAACAGATACACTCGGTCTGCAAACTGTATGATTGGCGGCCATTGGAACACGTGAAAGTGGGTCTGAGCGGTGTACAATGTAAAATAAGGTATATGAAATAACAAGATCAGCGGTTGAAGTGTTACGCCTGGAAATGAACGTGGCTTGGTGAACACCATAGTATATTCAACCTCCCCATTATATTGGCTGCGTAACATTTAATCTTTGCAGGCAAAACTGTGAGACAGTGTGTGTGATTGACCGACTACATGAGATTGAGTAAGGAGTAGAAGAGTACAGAGAACGTCACAAACCAGGCACAACGCTGATGTCATCATCCAATGTTGACAGAGACATGGGACAGTGAGAGGGAGATTAGATGGCATAATAGACCCTCAACTAGGCCAACACGTTCGATTATCCTTCAAATGTCTGTAAGCATCGTACGCAACACTTTTGTTTTGGAAGTTCAAACTCTTACCAACAGTCAGTGATGAGGGAATTGCCAAATCAGTCCATGTTCAAGACAACAGTTTTTATGAAAATCAATAGTTACAAATGTAGGCTACATAAGTCTATGCATGCTTATCATGTGAATTGTGAACATTCAAAACTGTTCTGATTACATGAGGATAAAGTGCCCCCCCTACACCCCTTATCATAACTTGCTTACATAGCAGGCAAAAATGAAAACGAAGATGTGTTCTCCCAGGTCGGTCATTACAGAAGCAAGTGCTTGGATCGGTCTCTGTGTGTCTCTATGATGTTGTGTAAATCCTTTAAACCTGGGGCTTTTGCATCCGTGCAGCAGTTGAACCTAGGCACAGCAGAACAGGCCGCCACAAAGGACAGGTCTAAAAATAGGACCCCTGCTTTTCTACGGGCCCGTCTGTCTGACATGTTCGTCTGACTCCTCTCTCGCTCTCATTCGTCTTGTGCTTAACTCTGAACTGAATGTTCACCAAGCACTCCTATTTTTCTCACCATCTCTAATCTGATTTTGTCCGGAGCCAGCAGCGTCCTTGAGTCAAATCGGGACATGAGAATACTGGAGTATCAGAACATCTGATAGAGTACGTGAGCGTACTACATTTAAGGAGTGGTATTCAATCTAAAGCAATAGCCAGCTAATAGGGTAACGCAAACATTATTCTTAGCCAGCTAATAGGGTAACGCAAACATTTGAATTCAATCGCTTTTTCACAGCATCTCTTTTGATTTGAACAAAACCTTACATGCATATTTGCCCGTTGTAGATGTGCTCAGAAAGTGACTTTTTGGACCAGGACTCAAAAACATTCACGAGATAAAAAGTGCTCAAAGTTGACCCATTTTGCACACCCCACCATACCATGAGACATCCATGTCCATCACTGGAAAACAAACGGCTGAGATTGATATCAGGGGTTTTTATGGATCAAAAAAGGGCTTAGGTAGTGTGTGTGTGGCAGGGGGCATGGCAAAGGGCGCGGTCAGCCAGTCGAAGTGGCTGAATTTTAGAAAACAATTTTTGCAGTGTCGAGACATCTTTTCATTTTTAATCCAATTTCCTGCAATTCTACACATTTCTCCATTGAGCTGTGAGAAATGTTTGCAGTTTTAAAGCACATTTTCTGTAATTCTAGACTTTTTGGCATGGACCTGAGAGAAAATGTTGCTGTTTTAAAGCTAATTTCATGAGATTCTACATATTCCTGCAATGGAGCTTATTAAAGAACGTTAGGCAGTTTTAAAGCAAACTTCCTGCAACTCTGAATTTTGCTATGGCTAATGCTGTTTTATTTTGCGCAAACATAATAACAACATTTATAAACCGGGTAGTTTGGATACTGGATACTGATTGGCTAAAACATCATTCAGTCGTGTGTATGAGAGACCGTATACCATGTATTTGATGTTTAGCCTTTTCACCTCGATAAAATAACTACATCAACAATAGTTCGACACGATGTACAAAATAAGGCATTTAGATAAACTTGAGAAACCGAAACGAAAAGAATATTGTGAAACAAAAAAAGTGGGCACATACCTGCTTCACTGACTGATGTGCAGAAAAAGGGATACATTGTGAGTTTGGGAATACAACATAAAAACGGAGCTGAACGTCATTCTACGGGACTTGTATGGTTCAGTGAGAAACATGAATGCCGAAGAATATGGGATTAGCAGCTATGCTGGACTTGAACCGACATATCAACGACCCCCTTCTCAGTTTGGCATGGAGTATACAGAAGGACACCGAATTCATAACGAGCAACAATATGTCGGCGTAATTAAAAAGTTGAGGGAAGAAGTGCGCGATAAAGCTTCCCGCCAGTGAACGGCTACATATGGTATGTAACTGTTAGCTTGCTAAGTCATTCTAATGCACGCTGACAATATAACCGGCCGCTATGTAGGCCTAACTATTACCCTAACTATTAGCTAATGTTTTATGTTTCAGGTACACAAAAATGCTGATGGGAGTAAATTTCCTCGCAAAAATGCCGCCAAAGATCTGTAAAAGAGCTGGCCCGTCGCAGATATACACAAACACCGCTTTCGAATCACCATTGTCCAGAAACTGTCGGATGACAGAGGCACGAGACAGAGGTACGATAAATACTGTCTGTCAGAAGACAGATTCGAAACCTCCCTTCAAAGTTACTGGAGGCCAAATCTGGAAGGGGTGGATCACTAGGCTCTCTGACAACACAGCAGCAGCACCCCCAGTTAAAAGAGCGGCATCCATTTCCAGCAGCATGGAGCCAACAAATGATAACATGGGACCATTTTTTCACTTGTGCACAATAAATGGCATCATTCAGATCAACATGAATAAATAATTGCCATGTGTTAGTCACTCTAGAAGTGGCGCTAATGCTAATTTTTTGCATACATTTAATGTAAGCATGCAAGCTAGCCTGTGGTTGTTGCATAGCAACCAGTCTAGCAATGAGACTTTTGTCCGGACAACTTTTTTTTCTGGCGGAATGTATTTATTAATTAATTAAAGCAACATTCATTTTCAATTTAGATGTGTAGTTCCTTGCCTTACTGTGTTGGCAACCCGTTTACAAAAGCAATAAGGCACCTCGGGGGTTAGTGGTATATGGCCAATATACCACGGCTAAGGGCTGTATCCAGGCACATCACGTTAGCCGTGGTGTATTGGCCATTTATACAACGGGTGGCTCTAATCCTGAATGCTGATTGGTTAAAACCTTGCTGGAGTGCTGCATCAGATCACCTGACCTCAACCCAATTGAGATGGTTTGGGATTAATTGGACCGCAAAGTGATGGAAAAGCAGCTAACACGTGCTCAGTATATGTGGAAACTCCAAGACTGTTGGAAAAGCATTCCAGGTGAAGCTGGTTGAGAGAATGCCAAGAGTGTGCAAAGCTGTCATCAAGGCAAAGGGTTACTTTGAAGAATCTCAAATATATTTTAATTTGTTTAACACTTTTTTGGTTACTACATGATTCCATGTGTTATTTCATAGTTTCATTATCTTCACTTAATTCTAAAATGTAAAAAATAGTAAAATTGAAGAAAAACCCGGGAATGAGTAGGTATGTCAAAACCTATGACTGGAACTGTATATGGATGCGGTAAAGAGGTCAATCGAACTTGACCAAAACAATGGAATTGCCATGGAAATGTGTGGGGGAAAAGGCCATTCGAAAGATCCCGAATCTCCTCATGTCCCCTCAGCGCAACATATTTTTGCTATGTTGAGGTAAAAAATGTAGTTTAATGCTTGTATGAATGTCAACCCCAACACATGTTCGTGTCAGTCACCAATCAACTGCATTACAGTTCAAAACGACTGACTACCACTACCGATTTCTGTGTGTGAGCTATAAACCAGCTTATATGAACAACAGTTAGCATTTAGCAGTCACTTCTAAACCTGAAAAGAGAAACCTTCTAAATGCTATGCAGCGAAAACCGCAAAATATATCCAAATGGGATTTAAGTAACCACATTGTGGCCCTTTTACAATACATAAATCACGATGGATGACGAATATCCACTTTGTTAGATCAGATTTGTTGAATGTGCACCAATCTGGTCAATGGAACAGTCTGTGTTACATTGACCCCTTTACCTTATCTATTGCCAGGGTTAGAGGATCCAAATCCATTATATTCATTGTATTTATATGGTTTTTCAATCCCGAAAATCTATTTTCTGGAGATTTTATAAAAATATAAAATGACCTTTATCAAAACAAAACAAAAATCCCCCCAGATACACATTGTGTTGTGCCCGCCATTGGTTAAGACAACATGGTCTTGAATACAGGGTGGGTCATGATTTGTCATGATTTGGCGGATACATTTACTACAAATAAATGGGAATATCTGTTGTTTTAAATTATACTGCCAATCCTCAACAGTAAACCTATTGCAATCATAGAAATATGGATAATAGAACAGACAATATTTAAGTTGACATTCGATGGTGGGTGGATCTTTTTGGTAGTAATTAGAAGTTAAAATGTCAATTCAATGAACATCTAAAATAGTGTACGAGCTAAACTGCAGTGGTCTGAAGGGATAGGTCAATTCTATGAGTTCTATTTCTATGATTGAAATGACACCAGCCCTGTATTCAAGAGCATGTTGTTTCTCAACAGATGGCAGGAACACAAAAACCTTACATGAAATAGGGTCTAAACTACAACATATGAGAATATGTTTATGTATTTTTAGATAGATGTTAAAGGTTTAAAAATGTCAATTTTATGAAAAAGTTTTTAGTTTAATAACACAAATCTTTTAAATTATATCAAACACAACTGTTTATCCAAAATGGGTCAACTTTGAGCACCTTTATCTCCTGAATGTTTTGGCATTCAGATCAAAAAAGTATCTTTCTGACCATGGGCAAACAAGTATGGAAAGTTTTGTTTAAAACAAAGGGATGCTGTCAAAAAGAGATTGAATTCAAATGGACTCACACTTTTTCACTAAATTATTTTACTATGCAAGAACAAATAGTCATGCAGGCTACTCAACTCATGGTAGTCAACACAGCAATGTGTAAAAACGGGAAAAACCTCAACACATCGATTAAAACACGTTCACAAACCCACTTACTGGTTTGGTTCATGATTTTGTCTAAACCCAGGTATAAAGTAACACCAATTTTGGGATATTCAATTAGTAGTTACAGTCATGTCCCATCTCTGCAGGCGAAGGTCGAGAGCCATGCATCCACCGAAACACGACCCTGCCTAGCAACACTGCTTCGTGACACACTACTCGCTTAACCTGGAAGCCAGCCGCACCAACGTGTCGGAGGAAATACCGTACAACCGGCCGACCGTGCCAGCGTGCATGCGCCCGGCCCGCCACAGGAGTGAATCTCTGTACAACCACAATTGCCTCTCCAATTCTTGTCCCAATAATATAGCTACAGGAAAATACATTCGACACCATTAAATGAAAAGACATGTACGTCTATACCTAAAGGTAAAGCTACCTACATACATGAAAGTGAGAGACAAAGGCACATCACATACACAGACAGCTGCAGAGGAGAGGTTAGCGAAAACACTGTACTGTTTTGTTCACGCATGTGTATAGATGGAATGTATCATGACACCTGTACCATGTATGATCGTGATGGTTATCCGTGTGTCAAAAATATATGTAAGTGGTCCACAAAAAATCTGTATTTTGTATTATTGTATCGTTGTGGAGTGACACTTAAATACATTGTTCTAACTCCAACACACACACATACACACACACACACAGTACCTGAGCTTTAATGCATTCCTGTGAGCATTCAGGATGAAATGAAAGGCATGAAAAGAAGAAGCAGAGAGGAAGATGGGTGTTATTAAACATAAAACATGTCACTCAGGGATTGAGAGAATTAGGCCTGATGCTTCAATAGCTGCAATTGACAGCTGTTCTAAAGCATTAGTCTGTGCCAGTTGGGCAGGGGTAGAAACACAAAGACAAGTACATTATTCATTGAGCCAAACACTCCCATCGTCCTTTGCCCATTTCGCATCACAACTGAGCTATCTGAAGACAACATTTCACTGGTTGGGCATAAAAGAGACCTTATATCAAAACTCACTCAGCCTCAACACAGACAGGCACAAAAAAATGATTGAGAAATCGCAAGAAAGCCCTAATTGCATTCAGCGAGGGCACAGTCAAATAAGCGCCCATATTGTGAGACAAAACGGTTTCGGAATCATCATTAGACGCAATAACTTCAGTCCCGTCTGGGGAGTTTCAATTTTACACTGAAACAATTAACACCAATCATGGACGGAAATTAGCCTGTGGTTGGTTGGATACGGAGACGAAGGCGGGAGGTGATGTTGAATTGAGGGGCATTGATTCGCTGAGGCCGCCGCAGGCCGCGTACGTCGCTCCATTGAAATTAGGGAACAGCTGCCCAGGGCCTAGGCAAGACGCTGGAGGAGACCGAGCAGACCCCGAAGAGAGGGATTACTCATCCGTTTGGGTGGAGTGGGAAAGATGGTAAAATGGAGAGTGATAAAGAGAAATTGAGTGAGCAAGAAAGAGAGAGAGACAAACACCACCATCACAGAGATAAGACCACCTAACCCAGGGTTGCCATATCAGCGGTTTTCCCAAAATTGGCCTATTTTGAAAACGATGTTGTGGGTGAAAATGTATTGGTCGCGTGTTGTAGGTTTTTGGGCTACTTCTAAGTTGCACCGCCACCGCCATGAAATTTCTCTTAAAAAATAAAAATCTATTTCACTTTGACCTGCTGCTGCTGCTGACTATCAGGTAGTAAGGCAAGCTGTTGCTGAATGAGTGAGTGAGTGAGTGAGTGGTGAGGAGCGCCAGAGGCGTGTGTGTTGGTTGAGAGAGCACTGCAGCAGGTAGCTTAGTCCGCCTCTTTCTTTTGCCCAAAGCAGTTAAGCCAAAACCACGCCCCGTTATTCAGAGGGGCGTTCTACGACGCGGTGAGTGCTCTCCAAGTCCGGATAGTGAATATCACGCAGCGCGAAATTTCAGTCACTGATTAATAACATTTGCCCTTGTATTTCAAGATTAAAAAATATAATAAAAATGTCGTGGACCGATCTAGCCATTAACGTCCCTTAATCTTGACGTTAGGGGTCAGATTATTATTATTTATTTTTTAAATAACATTCCCAAGGTAAACAGACTATTTCTCAGGTCCAGATCGTAGAATACCCATAAAATTTACAGATTAGGATAGAAAACACTCCAAAGTTTCCAAAACTGTCAAAATATTGTCTGTGAGTATAACAAAACTGATTCTGCAGGCAAAAACCTGAGGAAATCTAACCCGGAAGTGATTTTTTAAATCTGTGTTTCCTTGCCCTTCTTTCTTCCATTTAAAGGGGTATCAACCAGATTCCTTTTCCAATGGCTTCCTCAGGCTGTGACCAGGCTTTAGACATAGTTTCAGGCTTTTATTTTGAAAAATTAGCAAGATTTTTCAAAAGTAGTCAGGTGTCCTTTGATTAGTTCCTGCGCGTGAGAGGGGTAGCTCTTCATTTTCTTTCTCTATTTTATTGAATAGGTTATGGTCCGGTTGAAATATTATCGATTATGTTTGTTAAAAACAACCTGAGGATTGATTATAAAAAACATTTGACATGTTTCTACGAACATTACGGACACTTTTAGGAATTTTCGTCGAACGGAACGAGGCTAGAATAGTCAAACCTCAGATGGCCAAAAAAACGCCGGTGTGCGGGATCAAACGTTTGACTCCGCCCACATTGAGCCCGGCCCTGAACTGCACACTGCAGTCAGGGGTACTTGATTAAATGTGGAGAATTAACTCTACAAGCAACACTAGACTATTATTATGGTGGGAGATTTTAATACAATCTTCAATACCTCTATTGACCGTAAAGGAAATCACACTACAAACTATCACCCTCAGGCACTTAGGAAATCATGAATGTCATGGATATATTGGAATTAGTGGATATATGGAGGTTTAAATACCCTGACCTAGTGAGATATACATGGCGGAGGCTTAATCAAGCTAGTCGTCTTGATTACTTTCTTATGTCTATCTCTCTGGCACCAAAAGTTTTAAAAGTGTTGATAGGGGACAGAATGCGGTCAGATCATCACATAATTGGCATAATATTTTACTCTTACAGAATTTCCATGTGGGTGAGGATATTGGACATTTAATCAAAGCCTACTAGATAATAAATTGTTTAACTTGGACAGAATAATTTATAACTTACTTTTTCCAGACATAACATACACTTAGGTTGGAGTCATTAAAACTTGTTTTTCAACCACTCCACAAATTTCTTGTTAACAAACTAGTTTTGGCAAGTTGGTTAGGACATATACTTTGTGCATGACACAAGTAATTTTTCTAACAATTTTTTACAGACATTATTTCACTGTAATCACAATTTCAGTGGGTCAGAAGGTTACATACACTAAGTTGACTGTGCCTTTAAACAGCTTGTAAAATTCCAGAAAATTCTGTCATGACTTTAGAAGCTTCTGATAGGCTAATTGACATAATTTGAGTCAATTGGAGGTGTACCTGTGAATGTATTTCAAGGCCTACCTTCAAACCTAGTGCCTCTTTGCTTGACATCATGGGAAAATCAAAAGAAATCAGCCAAGACCTCAGAAAAAGAATTGTAGACCTCCACAAGTCTGGTTCATCCTTGGGAGCAATTTCCAAACGCCTGAAAGTCTCACGTTCATCTATACAAACAATAGTATGCAAGTATAAACACCATGGGACCACGCAGCCGTCATACCGCTCAAGAAGGAGACGCGTTCTGTCTCCTAGAGATGAACAAACTTTGGTGCGAAAAGTGCGGATCAATCCCAGAACAACAGCGAAGGACCTTGAGAAGATGCTGGAGGAAACAGGTACAAAGGTATCTATATCCACAGTAAAACGAGTCCTATATCAGCACAAGCTGAAAGGCCCCTCAGCAAGGAAGAAGCCACTGCTCCAAAACTGCAATAAAAAAAGCCAGACTACAGTTTGCAACTGCACTTGGGGACAAAGACTGTACTTTTTGGAGAAATGTCCTCTGGTCTGATGAAACATAAATAGAATTGTTTGGAGGGAAAAGGGGGAGGCTTGCAAGCCGAAGACCCGCGAAGCACGGGGGGTTTTAGTCTGTAGCCTATGCCTATTGAAATGACAAGTCAACCTCGCAAATGGGCCGTTTATAACTGTTTGCAGTCTTAACATCTGGCACATAATAACGGCACAATTGCCAGAAAATAGACTAACATTTGTTTTTTTTTAAAGTTTGTCCAAGTGTTTCTTGCACACAAATAGAGATCCTCTGTCCAACTTTCATCCCTCAAACTCTCCTGTTGGATTTTTCTATAGTTCCTATAGCAAAAGGGATTTATTTACAATTATAAACTAGGTGGTTTGAGCCCTGAATGCAGATTTTGCGTTGACATATATTACTGAGCTTTGAGTGTTGCTAGTGCAGGTAGCACATGGAATCATGGTAATTCTATAAACTGGGTGGTTGGTATATAAGACTGTATACTACAGATATTAAAGTATTTTTACTGTTCTAATTACATTTGTAACCAGTTTATGATAGCAATAAGGCACCTCTGGGGTTTGTGGCATATGGCCAATATACCACCTCTAAGGGCTGTATCCAGGCACCCCCCTGTTCCTTCGTGCATAAGAACAGCCACATACCCCTCCTCGGTCCTTATTGCTTAATTATAAACTGGGTTTGAGCCCCAAATGCGGACTGGCTGAAAGCTGTGGAATTACAGACCATATACCAGGGGTATGACAAAACATTTATTTTTTATGTTCTAATAACGTTTCTAACCATCTTATAATAGCAACGGCTAACGGCTGTATTTAGACACTCCGCATTGTGTCACGCTTAAGAACAACAGCCCTTAGCCATGGTATATTGGCCATATACCATAACCCCTCGCGCCTTATTGCTTAATCATAGCAGTCAAACGAGTTAAACCAACATCCATTGATAGAAAATGATCTGGCGAGTTCAATATGTTTTTTTGTTTGTTGACAGATTCAAATTCCTTTATTATGGTGACATCATAATATTTTGATAAACGCTACTGACGTCATTACAAGTTACGTCGATATTCCTTCTTAATTGGCTTGATGTTATGGAAAAAGGGTCTATCGTATAAATATGGAAACTCCTCCCTTACTGCGGCAAATAAAAACATGTTTTACTAGTTTTCAGGCCTTTTCGGCAGGTTGAGTGGTCATTGTTATGGAAATGTTAACTGGACCTGGCAACCCTGATCGAACCACACTGTTGACAGACTCTAAATTGACATTAATTTTACCACACCATGAAAGAAAATAAGAAAACAAGATAAAGAGGGACAAGATGAAAAGGGATAAAAAGAGCCAGCCTGAATAGGTGGTGCCCATTCTGAGGACAGAAGGGGCTCAGTCAGTGTGGCCGACCTCGTCTGAGCGCGTGCGGGTGGTGTGTGATGCATTCTAAGATGTCTGATCGCGTCGGCTGCAGGGCTCACAGATCGTCTAAACCACAATGGCTGACTTGACGTCCATTTTTAAGTCTGTTTAACTGCATTTTTCATTTGGAACTTGTCCTTTAGCATTGCTATTGTTTCAGTAGCTTGCTTTCTGCCTTTGAAGCTATTAGCCTTAGCCTCATGTAAGAGCCGGGCTATTCTAGGCTTTTCATTTGGTGAAGCACCAGATATTTTTTGCTTTCTGAGGTAAAAATGGATGTCTGGCAAGTGACAACTATCCATTATTTAATGACGTATTTACCCTTGGGAGTGTCTTTTTCAGGGGAAGACCAGGACATTGGGCTACACACAGAATCAGACGTCCCAAGGAGACCACCAGTGCTAGGTTAGCATGCCATTGGCAGTATACCTGTTATAATTTATTAAGACAGTAGCTGTTGGTCACATCCCACCACTTCAGGTCTACGGTGGGGGAACAAAGGCTTGGGGTCCATCTCTTTGCTTAGAGGGCCTTCAATGGGGATGGACCCCACTGAAGGAAGGCCCACACTTAAAGCGAGTGTCCTGTATATTGTTTTCAATAAAGCACATTTATATCAACCATAGATGATTGGCAATATATATTTTGTTGAAGAAAAAAAATGTGAAAGTAGAGACAGAGGAGATATATTTGGATCGGTGTCATCATAGGTAGATCGATACCTTGAATGAAAGACCCCTTGCTGTAAATGGGATATCACCACAAAACGTTCTTACAATAAACAAGACCAACGTCCATGCAAAACGCCTATTCCGAATGTCTACCAAGGGAGATTTAAAGGGACGTATATTTGAGTTACGAAGACAAACCCAAGCTTTTGGCATGTTACACTGCTCTCTCTATTCCTCTGCCAAAAGTTTCTCCCTGGCGCATTTTTCACCTCTAAATGCGCCTTAGGGTTTTGAGAAGGAAAATCCCGGCGCAGCCTGGCATTCCAAATGCGGGAGATTAGCGTGCTACATGTCATCTTAACATCCAAACTTTCCCCCTATGCGCTCAGCAGTATAGTCTCAACTGAAGTTATTCCCTCTACGCACTGCTGTACTCCAAGTGCACTCCACTCCACTTGGGACTACTTGTTACCATGGCACCCCACTTATTCTTCCCACAGGGCCTCTGCGGAGAACTAGAATTTTGTGACAGGCGTCGTCAGGCCATGAGAAAGTTCAGGGTATCCTTTTATGTAAAAACCAAAGCCAGTCTAAAATTAGGGGGCGGTGTTGGGGGGGTGGATGACGTCCAGCGCGTTTCCGCTTTGTACGGCAAACCCAGATTATTCCAATGTGTTCCAAAAGAGCCGGGGTACTCTCATTGACACCATCCTTCCTTCGGAATTGCAGAAATAGGAGGAATGGGTTGACATAGGGCAGAACTGGGGCTCATGAAAAATAACATGGGGCATGGGGTGTGTTCACATCATGAGTGAACATGGGTTCCCATGAATAGCAATATGGGGTGTGTTCACGTGATTGTACTGTATAGATCATTAGTGAACCCTTCATTATAGTGAACATGGGTTCCCATGAACGGAACACACTTTAGGACCCATCTCGGGCACTGCTGTGGCCACCTCAGTGGACTGTGGTGTGCTCCATTGGAAAATAAGAGAGACTCTCCATCTCCACACATGCTGCCTTTTTAGAATACTTGGGGGGGGGGGGGGGGGGTTGCATAAAGACAGGCACAGCTTTGGAAATACATGATGAAAAGGACCCCTGTTCTCTCTTCCACACAGACTGTTCTCTTCACTCTCCTCTTCCCTCCTTTCCAGTCATGCTCCTGCTGATTTCGCTGGAGAAACCAGCTGGCTCTACAATTACCATCCACATCAACCCCTGTGGTGGGTGACTCGACACAGCTTCTCCCTTCGACTACATGGAACTCCTCGAGCTACACGGTGTAGAATAACAACCACCCTGACACCGCCTGGAGCAATAGGGGACACAGGGGTTATGGGGTGAAGGAAAGATGCAAAGGGAGTAGGTATATGGGGGTGTTGCATAGAGGCACTAGTTCTAGAAAAAAGGGCCCAAAGATGACACAGGAGGGTATAACCTATGTATAGTCTATTAAGGTCAGACAGTGAGGTTGTAGCAAATGGTGCACAATAGTCGAGTAGAGAAAGGTATACACGGTAGCCTACAGCGAGGATAGCAAAAGGGTGCACAGCATGAACAATGCATTTTGAGTACAGGTACCCAGAAGGGTAGAATAATAATATAATGGTGAAACAAGGCACAGCAAGCCTACAGCGAACACGGTACATAGACAACAACGTAACTATAGAGCACAGCAAAGTAGAAACAAGGGTGCACACAGATCAGGGTATACATGTAAGGTACTAACTAGTAGGCTACACAGACCAGGGTATAAGGTACTAACTAGTAGGCTAGACAGACCAGGGTATAATGTACTAACTAGTAGGCTAGACAGACCAGGGTATAAGGTACTAACTAGTAGGCTAGACAGACCAGCGTATAAGGTACTAACTAGTAGGCTACACAGACCAGGGTATAAGGTACTAACTAGTAGGCTACACAGACCAGGGTATAATGTACTAACTAGTAGGCTACACAGACCAGTGTATAAGGTACTAACTAGTAGGCTACACAGACCAGGGTATAAGGTACTAACTAGTAGGCTAGACAGACCAGGGTATAAGGTACTCACTAGTAGGCTACACAGACCAGGGTATAAGGTACTCACTAGTAGGCTAGACAGACCAGGGTATAAAGTACTCACTAGTAGGCTACACAGACCAGGGTATAAGGTACTAACTAGTAGGCTACACAGACCAGGGTATAAGGTACTAACTAGTGGGCTACACAGACCAGGGTATAAGGTATTCACTAGTAGGCTACACAGACCAGGGTATAAGGTAGTAACTAGTAGGCTAGACAGACCAGGGTATAAGGTACTAACTAGTAGGCTACACAGACCAGGGTATAGGGTACTAACTAGTAGGCTACACAGACCAGGGTATAGGGTACTAACTAGTAGGCTACACAGACCAGGGCATAGGGTACTAACTAGTAGGCTACACAGACCAGGGTATAAGGTACTAACTAGTAGGCTACACAGACCATGGTATAAGGTACTAACTAGTAGGCTAGACAGACCAGGGTATAAGGTACTAACTAGTAGGCTACACAGACCAGGGTATAAGGTACTAACTAGTAGGCTACACAGACCAAGGTATAAGGTACTAACTAGTAGGCTACACAGACCAGTGTATAAGGTATTCACTAGTAGGCTACACAGGTAAGCGTCCAACAAGCTTAGACAAGGGCTATGTTAGCCGACACGAGGGGAGGCAAGGTAAGGAGTATGTTAGGCCAACACAGAAACTAAAACTACACAAACTGGACACTCCATTTTCACACCCCGAGTGTCCAGCAACACAAAATAGCCTAGTTACTTACTAAACAGGAGGAGCCAGGTAGCTAGATGGTGACTCACCGTGTGGTATCCCCTGGCTATGGGCGGCTTGCCGGTGGGGTACGGGTCCACCGTGTCGATGATGGTCTGCCGCTCGCCCTTCTGGTTGATCTTGCGGAACCTCCGGCGGGACTGTCGATGCGATGCTTGCCGCTGGAAGTACTCCTCATTTTCATCCATATAGTCCACCTGGGGAAATCGGGTAGGAGGAAAGGAAGGAGTGACTGTCTTATTTTCCTCGCCCCCCCCTCCTCCTCCTCCTTCTCCCTCCCCCTCTTCCCGCCCCTCTCACTGCGTAAAAATTGCAGCGTGTGTGGGCTGGGCCTCAACACTCCCCTCCGACATCAAAGGAAGCTATCACAACTCCAGGAGAGGGGGAACGAGAGAGAGGGAGGTGTGTGAGAGAGGTACATAATGAATTGGCAAGGCAAGCGTGTGAAAGGAAGAGGGATAAAATAGAGGAAGAGATCAAGAGAGGGATGGGGAGAGAGCGAGAGGAAGAAAACAAGATAGAGGGGGGACAAACAGAGGGAGATGGAAGGAGAGATGGAGAAAGGGAGACATACCGGCCCCTTGCCCTGATGTGATTCAGATTTAGTCATTCAGTCTTGAGTTCAGTCATTCAGTCAGATGCTGCCCTCCCTCCCTTATGATCACACTGCTCCTGCCGTCGATCACCTTCGGGAGTCACAGTCCCATGAAATGGCTCAAAATGACCGTCGTAATAAGGGATAATGTCACAATTGGCCTCAAATTATGAGTACAACTTGAGGTTGAGGAGAAAGCGAGTCACAAGGCATCGGCCATCAGAAGACAGAAATACACGTACTACATGTTCTGCCTGCAAAATATTGCAGCAACATCTTTTCTCTGCTCACAAAATGCATTTCAACAACTTAATACTTAACAGTCAAGTGTAGTAGCCTGATGAAATAGGCCTGGTGCTAGAATGACACATTTAAGGCGTTTACAGTTGGCACACTCTCCTCCCTCACAAGCTTCTTCACTGCGGCTTCGCATTTCACAGCACTCAGCCTTTGGGATTACACATAAAATCTCTCTACCTCTCTCTCTGCCGTACCAACTGCTGCTATGGCAACGGCAGGGGAGCTGTGGCGGATGAGAGAGAGTTGTGTTTGAGAGAGGAGCGAGAGTGCATGTGATGTGCGTATCAGTTTGGTTTGAGTGTGTCAATCAGTTTCAGTGTGTGTGTGGGTGTGTGTTGACTGTGCATATGTGTGTATGTATCGGTTTGAGCGCATGTGTCTGTGTGCGAGTATGATTTTGGTTTGAGTGTGCATCAGTTTCAGTATCTTGCGTATATCGCTTGTAGTATGTGTTGGAGACTGGGGGCTTAAGAGCGAGAGCTGCTGGTGTCTTAGTATCATAGCACCCCAAAGCCCTTCTCCCAGTAATTATAGGCTGCTTGTTGCGCCCATAATAGCTGCGGCTACGCCAGGAAGTAGTAATGATCAACAGTAGGACAGAGAGGAGGAGAGAAGGCTATTAGAAAAGCTGAAGCTTAGCGGTTGGAGCCACATTTAACATAAAGGTGCCATCTATACAATTATTATTGGAGACACTCATAGGACACTATGATTACAGAGAAGATCTTTGTGGCAGCCATACTGTAGGACAGTTGGCGATTAACAGTAACATGACGTAACTGGTGAGGTATGATTGCTCTATTCAAAACGGAGCAATTTTTAGGCGATAGAATCTGTGTCAAATTGTAGTATGTGTGTGTCTGTGTACGCGCTTGATTATGTGTGTGTGATTGATTACGTGCGAGTGTGATTGTGTGGTGTGTGATTGGTTATGTGTGAGGGTGATTATGTGTGGTGTGTGCTCGCACACATCAGAGAGAGAAAATGACAGTGGGCTTATATATCTTAAAAGATATAGCACACCTCCGAGGTCTCCTGTTCGACAGCAGATTGTGTTGTGTTGCTACTTTTATACCCTGGTAAAGCTGGACTGATTGGTTTTCAACTTTGCTTTTTATAAGGTCTGTGCCAACATTTGATGTCACCATAAAACTCGGTCAAACGTTCCATCACTGACTGTAGCCTTATATATCACTGACTGGAAATTACTGAAGCACGTTATTATATTCATTACATTTAGCCAAGTATTCGAGCTCGCAGTGAACAATAAAACAGCTGCAAGTACTATAGCTGAATGTGTGCATGTCAAGTGAAGCACTAGCATTACATGTTGGTCCACAATAAATAAAGATTAAAGGCCATTAAGTAGACCTAAAATCTAGGCACCTAAATTAGGTGGGGTGTAAAAGTCCTCAAAACATGCTAGGTCATTGCTAAGCCATGTCCCTATAAGTCCTAAGCCCTAAGTCGCATCTTCTGTAAACCAGCCGTCCCAGTACATCAGTGAATGAAGTGAGTGTGGTGTGCTGTTGCCTGATGTGACGCCACTGTGGTAAAGTTGGCAACGGCGGCAGGACTCACCACAATCATCTCGGAAGGTTCCAGAACGATGCACTCGCATCCGCGTCTCAGGCTCCCCGCAGAACGCTTTCCAAAACTGGTGATGGGGAGCAAAGGAGAGAGAGAGAAGAAAGAAGAGTTTAAGGCAGGAAAAGGCACTTTTAATACCGTTTACTTGGCATCATTGGGATTCAATCTGGAAATCCTGTTCCAACGATGGAACAGACAGACGAAGATTCACTCTAAAGTTCCTCAGAGTAAAAATACACCACAGAAATACACCACAAGTGGAAAAGTCCACTTGGTGACATCACAGGCTGTACAGTATATGTGCTCTCCAGTTGGTAGTGGTGTAGAATATTGAAGTGGAAAAACCAAAAGTCTTGAAATGGGGCAGCAGCCATGGAAATCATGAGTAGGGTAAATTAGAAAAAAAACAAAAAACAAAACTTGGGGCTGGATGAAGATTCAAGACTGCAAGCGTTGTATGATGCATTCAGACCCACATTTGAGTCAAGAGCTCCCTTGTGCCATATTTACAAAATGACCAACACCAAAATGTGTGTTGATGTGACCCCCCAAACTGAGACAAAGCAAAGAGTAGGCAAAGCTGTCAAGGCAAAGGGTGGCCACTTTGAAGAATCTAAAATATATTTTGATTTGTTTAACACTCTTTTGGTAACTACATGATTCCATATGTATTTCATAGTTTTGAGGGCTTCACTACTATTCTAAAATGTAGAAAAAAGTAAAAAATAAAAACCCTTAGTAGGTGTGCCCAAACTTTTGACTGGTACTGTGTGTGTTTGTGTAATATATATATCAATAAATGATAGTCTTTGTATCTCAAAAATCATCATAATGTGGTTTACCTTAATCTAAAAATAAAAATGATGAAAATCTAAAAGAAAATTAAACCAGAGAGCGCCCTCAGATCATGGGGAAGGCCTGGACTTGACCATTGCACTTGAATCATTCCCACATTGAATGGCTACGCCCACTACTCTATGAAACCACACACTATTGCAGACTTTGATATTACCGGCCGCAATTGATACAGTGAAAATGTGTGGGGAGGCAGAGGCACAGAAACTCACAATACCTTTGTCCGATAACCCTGGTAAATAAAGAATTCATGCTATTGCGAGCAATCAAGACAAAACTCTGACTGAACAACTCTCATTCATGGGTCACTATGGAGGAGTTACGGTTTCTGACTCAAACGGAATATCCTGCCGTCTCCCTCTGAGCATTAGTGCCACGTTCAAGACAACTGGGAACTCGGAAATCTCAGACTTCCAACTTCAGTGCGTTCAAGACAACTGGGTACTAAAAAAATATATATAATAACTGACTGCGAAAAATTGTTTTGAAAGGTCATTCAACTCGGGAACTCAGGCCTTTCTCGAGCTCCGACTTTCCGGACCTGAAGATCACTGACGTCATAATTTGACATCGTATTTTTCGTAGAGTTCCCAGTTGTAGTGAAAGCACCATAAAACTCACGGCACCCTTTTGACAGCTCATTCTGAAAAAACCTACACTCGATCCCTCCGATGTCAACAACTACAGACCAGTATCCCTTCTTTCTTTTCTCTCCAAAACTCTTGAACGTGCCGTCCTTGGCCAGCTCTCCTGCTATCTCTCTCAGAATGACCTTCTTGATCCAAATCAGTCAGGTTTCAAGACTAGTCACTCAACTGAGACTGCTCTTCTCTGTATCACGGAGGCGCTCCGCACTGCTAAAGCTAACTCTCTCTCCTCTGCTCTCATCCTTCTAGACCTATCGGCTGCCTTCGATACTGTGAACCATCAGATCCTCCTCTCCACCCTCTCCGAGTTGGGCATCTCCGGCGCGGCCCACGCTTGGATTGCGTCCTACCTGACAGGTCGCTCCTACCAGGTGGCGTGGCGAGAATCTGTCTCCTCACCACGCGCTCTCACCACTGGTGTCCCCCAGGGCTCTGTTCTAGGCCCTCTCCTATTCTCGCTATACACCAAGTCACTTGGCTCTGTCATAACCTCACATGGTCTCTCCTATCATTGCTATGCAGACGACACACAATTAATCTTCTCCTTTCCCCCTTCTGATGACCAGGTGGCGAATCGCATCTCTGCATGTCTGGCAGACATATCAGTGTGGATGACGGATCACCACCTCAAGCTGAACCTCGGCAAGACGGAGCTGCTCTTCCTCCCGGGGAAGGACTGCCCGTTCCATGATCTCGCCATCACGGTTGACAACTCCATTGTGTCCTCCTCCCAGAGCGCTAAGAACCTTGGCGTGATCCTGGACAACACCCTGTCGTTCTCAACTAACATCAAGGCGGTGGCCCGTTCCTGTAGGTTCATGCTCTACAACATCCGCAGAGTACGACCCTGCCTCACACAGGAAGCGGCGCAGGTCCTAATCCAGGCACTTGTCATCTCCCGTCTGGATTACTGCAACTCGCTGTTGGCTGGGCTCCCGGCCTGTGCCATTAAACCCCTACAACTCATCCAGAACGCCGCAGCCCGTCTGGTGTTCAACTTTCCCAAGTTCTCTCACGTCACCCCGCTCCTCCGCTCTCTCCACTGGCTTCCAGTTGAAGCTCGCATCCGCTACAAGACCATGGTGCTTGCCTACGGAGCTGTGAGGGGAACGGCACCTCAGTACCTTCAGGCTCTGATCAGGCCCTACACCCAAACAAGGGCACTGCGTTCATCCACCTCTGGCCTGCTCGCCTCCCTACCACTGAGTAAGTACAGTTCCCGCTCAGCCCAGTCAAAACTGTTCGCTGCTCTGGCACCCCAATGGTGGAACAAACTCCCTCACGACGCCAGGACAGCGGAGTCAATCACCACCTTCCGGAGACACCTGAAACCCCACCTCTTCAAGGAATACCTAGGATAGGATAAAGCAATCCTTCTGCCCCCCCCCCCCCCTTAAAAGATCTAGATGCACTATTGTAAAGTGGCTGTTCCACTGGATGTCATAAGGTGAATGCACCAATTTGTAAGTCGCTCTGGATAAGAGCATCTGCTAAATGACTTAAATGTAATGACTTAAATGGCATAACTGTGTGAAGCTGGATTCAGTGTTCTCGTCTGCAATAAAACAAAATATCGATTCAGGTTGAATGTGATAGCAGAGATGAGGTGCTCACTGCCGACCACACCCCCTGACTTTGAGAAACTCCGACGCGACATGCGTCAAGTACACCCATCTCATTAGATATTATACGTCAGACTAGGCTGGGTCTCTGTACAGCACTTTGAGATATTAGCTGATGTACAAAGGGCTATATAAAATAAACTTGATTGATTGATTGACTAATTTGCAATTGACTGTCATAGCCCCACATTAAAAGTATGTAATGGTGAGTTGAGAAGACAGTCAGAAATAATGTTAGAATGTTTTTCAAATGACTGCCATAGCCCCAAATAAAAAAGTTAACATTGGCTGTTATTTGGATACTTTTCCCCCACATGGTTATGAGTTGCGAGAATTTTCGAAAATATCAAAATGGGGCTGTGAGCCAAGAAATTTTGGGAACCTCTGCTTTAATCCAACCTGGATTATGCAATGGTGCATGTTACACTCTAATAACAGATACCTGTCAATTAGGTACAAAATAATGACCAAGAATTACCACCCATTCAATTAATTTATGGTCCATTAATTAAAACTCATAACTCCATTAATTCTGTCATTAGGGTGTTTTGAGATCAAGAGCTGGGCTAACTATTCACCATTACACCCATAGTCTCTCAATCCTCATAAATCGGTTAGTGCAGCGGCTAACTGCATCAAGGCCAGTACGCCCATCCATCATAGCCCCCAGCAACACAGTCAGGTCTGACAGGTAAGGACCTCGGGCCAGGCATTTCTCAAATGCTTTAGAGACCTCGCCCCATGGCGACATGTTGCCGGGCGGCCTTCGTCTGGCTTGCAGTCTATTGGTGCGCACCCCTCAGGGAAATAGGCCTACACCTCCCCCTACCCACCCCTCTCACTCTCTTTCTCAAGCCATGTGCCTCGCTAGCCTTCATCTGACTGAGATTTAGTATTCCCTCCCTCCATCACTCCATTTTTTCCCTCTGTCAGTTCTGCAGTTGCCACGCCAAAGTTTTTTTCTTCCAAGCGTGTGACCCTCTCAATGTTCCTTTCATATTCCTGTTTGTTCCCATTAAATCCTAAATGCTAGTATTTAGCATTTCAAGGTTACATTTGATGAGTGACAAGAATGTGTCACAAAAGCATATTAAAACTTCTAAAGGAGAAATGACGTGCAGGGCTATTGTATGTTGAGTGTGTTAAGCTGTGTGGGGTTAACGCCAATCATTACTGTTTGACATCACTGGTCATGTGACTGACTGAGCTGCAGCTTAATGCACTATTAGCTGTGGCCCCCACACACACTACGCCATAATGGGAGAACACCAAATGGAGTGTTCAATCATGCCCTACCCTTTACATAAGTACTCTGACACGCCATTTCATAGAGTTCTTTCCGCACTGCAAATGCTATGAGATACTATGAATGGATTATGGATGTGGGACTTGTTTAGGGGTCAATCCACTACTACTTTCCCCACCTGGCCAGACCAGTCATAACAATGCTGTGTTTGCTCTTCGGGAATGTAAATAAGAAGATAGAAACAATAGGAGGTTAAGAATTCGATAAGCTGTGAAGACATGACACAGGTTCATAACTTGTCACATGTAAAGGACGGGATGTGATTAAGCATTATGTGAAAATGAAGGATTACATAGAAAATGATGAAGATGGGGGTTTTTTTATTAGAAAACTGAGAAGCACTCCAGTCTCAGTTGTAGTAGGTTAGAGCTAACAATGTTTGGTTTACACACACGTTTCCTATGTTAGAATGTGGCCCGTGTGTGTGAGCCGACTGTCTAGCTGTAAGTGACTGACTGTAAGCGTCTGTTCAAACACTGACGCAGTGTAAATATGACATAGGACTCCATTGTGCTCTGGCTATCATTATCATTCCCTGCATGCCAGAGCACTACTAGTCCCTTTATTAGCCTTGGTGCGTAGGAATTCTCCCGGCATGTTGACGGACATCATCTCCCCCGCTCCGGCGGCCTCTATTTGGCATTCCCGCGTTACACAACACCCTGGGCGTCTGGAATGTCATTCCATGCCATTCCACACACACATCGCCGGCCCCCCGTCTGTGGCCCCTAAGCTACACAGAGACTCCCTGGCAGGTTGGGCCACATCAAAACCCTTGCCCTGGAATGTGTGAACTGATCCTACAATGGGGTCTCCACACTCCGCTAAGCCCTTTAACCAGGAGACAGGGAGGGCTGAGAGCCAGGGTGGAATGGCTTTAAAAAAAAATCATCCATGGCCCATAAGCCAGACAAAGATTAAACCCCTGGATATACAACACTTTTTGTGCTTGGAGGTAGTGAAGCCAAAGGTGGTTGGCAGAAGGAGCGCCTTTGAAAACACGACCGTGAAAGGAATAGTTTATAGAATCCAACCAACCAACGGGTAAAAAGAAAGTTGGATGGTTCGAGGGCATCAAAAGGTGCTGAGAGTCAGATTACTGTTTTGCCCTTCCAACACAAACAAATAATGTTCGGGCACACAGACGTCCTGAACTGGAAATAGCCGCTGACATCCCAGCAAAGAATCCGCGAGTGACTTGTGACTTTCGCTTCCCGAAATATGACTTGGCGATGCTTGAATGGTTCCCGAAATACAGCCGAGTGCCTCAGAAACAGAAACATCAAATCAAATCAAATACAGCCAACTCAACACACACATTTCCCAAACATACTCGAAGGCATAAGGGTACATTCAGTCAGTTTCCCTCTCCAAGTTTTCAAACTGATGTATAACCTTCTCGACCTAACAAGTCTCTCTTGTGAGCTGAACTGGCGGAACCGTTTGCTCGCTAACCATACCAAAATAAACATTTAAAGAGATCCCTTGCATTCCTGACGTCTTTCATATACTCAAATGTTTTATAGCTACCGGTTCCCTTGCTGGAGAAGTCAACATTTCATCTACCACCTTTCTACTGTGCTACCATACGCTGATACTCCTGGGGAAAACATGCTTTCACAGATTCACACCCAGTGCTTAAGAAAAGCTCAATGGATACTTACCCCTTGGTTATAAACTTGTCAGAGGGTTGACACTTGGTAGTATATACACTTTCTCAAAATCCTTCCTCAGCCTAGAACTAGTCCTAGAAGTGTAGCTATATCCAGTTCAGGAAGTTCTGATCAATCCCAGCATTTCGCTCCGCTTGCAGTCGCACCCTCGTGCTGGTGTTTGAGTGAGTGTGTCAGAGGGTGTGTGTGGAAGCTTCTGTCTCTGCCTCTTTCTGGCTACGCTGTGCGGACAGCCAACATTCCAGAGCACAGCTCACTTCATTTCAGCTACAACCTACCAGAGCACGGCTCACTTCCTGCAGGGCTGGGAGCAGACAAACCAGGAGTTTGGCCAGGCGTGGGGTGGTGGGAGTGAAAGTTAGATGGTGACCCTTGCTCCCCCCACACCCTGCAGACCGTTCACATGAACCCTACGAGTGTATTGTGCAATACAGCACTGTTTTGGTCCTGGTTTTTGTCTTAACCAAGTGTTTAACCCACAATCAGGTTTTGATTCACTGGTTGAAATCAACAAGCTTGCTAATAGTAATGCAGGTTGTGTGGTGACAAATAGCAAATTAAGTACACTACATTACCAAAAGTATGTGGACACCTGCTCGAACATCTCATTCCAAAATGATGGGCATTAATATGGAACTGGCCCACCCTTTCGCTGCTATGATAGCCTCCACTCTCCTGGGAAGGCTTTCCACTAGATGATGGAAGATTGCTGCGGGGACTTGCTTTCATTCAGCCACAAGAGAATGTGATTAGGCCTGGCTCACAGTCGGCGTTCCAATTCATCCCAAAAGTGTTCGATGGGGTTGAGGTCAGGGCTCTGTGCAGGCCAGTCAAGTTCTTCCACACCGATCGACAAATTATTTCTGTATGGACCTCACTTTGTGCACGGGGGCATTGTCATGCTGAAACAGGAAAGGACTTTCCACAAACTGTTGCCACAAAGTTGGAAGCACAGAATCAGCTAGAATGTCATTGTATGCTGTAGCATTAAGATTTGCCTTCACTGGAACTAAGGGGCCTAGCCCAAAACGTGAAAAATAGCCCCAGAGAATTATTCCTCCTCCAAACTTTACAGTTGGCACTATGCATTGGGGCAGGTAGCGTTCTCCTGGCATCCCCCAAACCCAGATTCATCCTTCGGACTGCCAGATGATGAAGTGTGATTCATCACTCCAGAGAACACGTTTCCACTGCTCCAGAATCCAATGGCAGCGAGCTTTACACCACTCGAGTAGACGCTTGGTATTGTGCATGGTGATCTTAGGCTTGTAAGCGGCTGCTTGGCCATGGAAACACATTTCATGAAAATCCCACTTTTTTTTTTTTGTTCTGACATTGTTCCCAGAGGCAGTTTGGATTTCGGTGGTGAGTGTTGCAACTGAGGACAGTCCGCACTCGGTGGTCCTGTTCTGTGAGCATGTGGTGGCCTACCACACCGCGGCTGAGCCGTTGTTGCTCCTAGACATTTCCACTTCACAATAACTGCACATACAGTTGACCGGGTCAGCTCCAGCAGTGCAGAAATTTGATGAACTGGAAAGGTGGCATCCTATGAAGGTGCCATGTTGAAAGTCACGGAGCACTTCAGTAAGGCCATTCTACTGCCAATGTTTGTCAATGGAGATTGCATGGCTGTGTGCAATTTTATACACCTGTCAGCAACGGGTACGGCTGAAATAGCCGAACCCACTAATTTGAAGGCGTCCACATACACTATATATACTGTATAAAAGTACCTCAAAAAACAAGGGTTGGGCAACAACATTGCCTTAGTGAGTAACAATTTAAAAATGTAAGAATTGTTCCAATGGTCAAGTTATTATGCAACTCCCACAACAGCAAAACTGGATGAATGTGCCAAGTCCGTTCTTCTGTCACAGACATGTCATTGTATGTCTTTCAGAGGCTTTACAGAAGTTCATCGGACAAAGGCGCGACCGGTTCTCAATAGGAAATGACTCCGGTTACAGTGAGTAAAGGGCTGTTTCCCAAATGGCACCCTTTGCCCTATTGAGTACACTATACTTGAACAGAGCCTTGTGAGTTACACACGATAAGGTTTACATTCCTATCAAACAAAGTGTGGGTGGTTTGCTAAGTTCAGGTGACAATATGGGGAAGTGACGACAAATCGAAGGGGAAATATGATCCATAAAGGGTTATTAATATAGGGCACTGCATCCATTAACCATTTCTAGCCCTGCTGGCAAACTGTGTTATGTTAATCAAGATATACAAAGTTAATCCTAAATGGAGATGCTCAAACCGTTACCTCCTAAAAGAAATGAAAGGCTACAAATATTAAATGAGCGATTTTATCGAGAGATTCAAGGTTTGGACGGAAGTGGAGTGAGCATCAGGGAAAACATAAAACCCCCAGCGCTTGTACAAGTCAACATTACTCAACCTTTACCTTTTTCTAAAACAGAAAAAGATTGTGACGCTTTTTACATTTGCACGTGTCGAAATGTATGCCAGCCAAACCATTTAGACCATACTATTTATACCCAAACAAATTATTCTTTGTCTTTAATTTCACGTAGACCCTCATTTAGATAGGGCAGACTGCTCTTGTGATTCTTCATTTAATGACTGTCTGAGTCATCCTTCCTTCTGAGAGAGAGAGAGAGGGAGAGAACGAGAGAGACAGACACAGACACAGAGGGAGAGAGACACAGCCAGAGAGAGGGAGAGAGACACAGCCAGAGAGAGGGAGAGAGACACAGAGAGAGAGAGAGAGAGAGAGAGAGAGAGAGAGAGAGAGAGACAGAGAGAGAGAGAGAGAGAGAGAGAGAGAGACAGAGAAAGAGAGAGAGATAAAGCGAGACAACATGAAAGAGTAAGAGAGAATGAAGGTGTAAATGAGAAGGTGTAAATGAGTGTGAGCGATAAAGCAAGAGAACATGAAAGAGTAAGAGAGAATGAAGGTGTAAATGAGAGGAGAGCGTGAATGAGTGAGCGATTGAGTGAGAGGGGAAACTGGATAGAGCGAGTAAGTGTGAGAGCAAGAGCGAGAGACCCAGATTGAGAGAACAAGAGAGACTGAAGGCATATCAGCTTCTTCCAACATGCCTGGTGGTGTTGAAATGAAGAGTGGGGCCTAGGGCTGTTGCGGTGGACTGTATTACCGCCACACCGGTGGTCATGAGTCATGAAGGCAGTCAAGTTCCACGTGGCCGTTTAGTCACGGTTATTAGGCTTCTCTGCTCATGGTCATTAGTAGCCTACCAAACTTACTAACTGCCTGGTACTCAGCACTCTATTGTCCCTCTAATCACTCTGACATCGATGCCAATGTAATCGAAAATCGAATCAAAACACTTCATGAGAGCCCATGAGCTCATGTTGCTCAACATTTCTACAGGCTATAAAATTGCGCGAGAAAACAGAGTGATGGCCTCTATTAAAGAGAAGGATCCTATAGGCTAGGCCTACTATATTTATTTCTCAACTTTCCTAATATTAAGCACATTGCTTATCTTTACAACAGGAGTATAGACTACCTGGCTGGCATGAAAATGGACCACAGGAAAAGCGTCCTCCATTCGCTATTTAAGTGCAGAGATGACATGTATTTTTTCCCCCTGCCCCTGTTTCGATACAGGTGCATGATAATGGTCCATTCTAAATCAAACTCATTTCACACATATATTATTTAGTATATGTAAAGACAAGATTACATCAAGAATAGTCTGATGGGTGACAATATTAGCCTATCACTTGTGAATGATATATTTTCACTTGTGAATGACACCTACTTTAAAAGGCAAGAAACAATGCCTTTTTTTGTGACTTTTTCTAATCATAGTCACGCACACCTCATGTAGCCTAGCCCATAGGCCTATATGTTTTGATAAGGTTTGTATCACAACTAAAGTGGCCAAATAACTTCTTAAAATGAAGCACATGTATCCGCTTTACAACGGGAGGGGAGCGTAACTGGCATACCATAACTGGTATGCAATGCGTGAGTTTCAAGTTTGGGGAAGATCATTTTCACCATAATAAAAGCTTTACATGCATATTTGCATTGGTGGTCCCTTTTGATTGATAATGGTGTTATCCTGCTAAGGGAACATTTGCGCTTAAAGCCTACTGCCGAGTGCGCATTTCAGCAGCTATGTGAAAAAAATGGCTGAATATTTGATCAACATTTTAAGCTATACATTCTGATCTTTTGTGTCAACTAAAGTTACATTAATAACAAAATTAAGCATATAGGAGTACCTATTTTCTAGTTTAACCACTCAACAGAAAAAGGCGCAATATGTATTCTATTTTATTCAGCTTTGTTCAATTGTATTCTTCACATAAAACGCCACGGAATTCTACGCAAATCTTGTCTGCTAAATGAACTAGTGTAGCCCACAGCCATATGGCATAGCCAAATCAGGACCTAACACCAGGACAACCGCCACAGCCCTAGTGGGGCCCACTCCACCTAGTCTTTAAAAGCTCCTGGAACTCCCATCGGGGGTCTATTCAAGTTCATCGTGTCACAACCAATACCGTCGCCCTCGCCGGTACCATGTTAACGGACTGGCTTGATGCAGTACCCGAACGCTGATTGGCTGGTTCCTGGCCTATGAAGGCGTGTAAGGTCACACGGTAACTGTGGTGATGACTTATCATGCCATGACCTCTTGCGACCTACAATCAGATTGATGAGAATAATTTCTATTGTGGGTCATCAAAAACGTGTCAGTCACTCTTGCTTTGGACGAAAGCCATATGTTGGTTGGCTGTTATGGAGAGTTTATGTGGGTCTGTATATTTGAGAGTTGCGTGCACGCAATGCATACTGACCAAGCAAAACACATGATTCACAAATTATTAAAGTGCACACATACACTAGTAATTCCAAGACGTGCCCAAGATGTACATACAGTGTCTTTCACTGCACGTTCTGTAAAGATTGGGATGAAAAAGCATAGTTCCGAAAACAAGTGGGCTAATATTCAACCCATATAGCTCCACCTGCATGACTAAGTGCATCTCTGCATGGTGCCTGAAACATTCGCTTAGTAAACATTTTCAGACCCCTTCTCCCTAGTGGTTGCCTCTCAAGCATTAAAGTGTAATCTGCCAATATCCTCAAATCCTTCGCACACTTTCACCTTGAAAAACAGAAAAAGGCGGAGTCGCCGTCTGAGTCATGACACTTTTCCCAATAGGCCTACGTTGTGCCATTCTGTGGAAGCGTTGCTCCACTATGAGTGTTGTATGACTGATACGGACCCTGAGGTCCGGGAGAATAATTAGTGCTAAGCTTCTAAAGTCACTGTTGTATACACCTTGTATTGCCAGTCTGTTACATAGAGGAGCGTTGTTTCAAGAAGCCCACGGGGCGGGAAAGTGAATGCCATGTGAAAGACTGGATCAGATCAACATTTCAGTCGGGGGACGAACATTTCAGGTGTTGACCATCATTTTATTCACTTGTCTGCACCTATAGTCTTGCACATATAGCCCTACTCCGATATAAGACTTGCCTGGCTACTCATCCACATTGCGCCAGCTAAAATGTCACACCCACTAACATACAGTTGAAGTCGGAAGTTTACATACACCTTAGCCAAATACATTTAAACTCAGCTTTTCACAATTCCTGACATTTAATCCTAGTAAAAATTCCTTGTCTTAGGTCAGTTAGGATCACCACTTTATTTTAAGAGTGTGAAATGTCAGAATAATAGTAGAGAGAATGATTGACCAACTGGGAATGTGATGAAAGAAATAAAAGCTGAAATCAGAAGTATACATACTAATTGAGTGTATTGGGTAGCATTGCCTTTCAAATGTTGAACTTGGGTCAAACGTTTCGGGTAGCCGTCCACAAGCTTCCCACAATAAGTTGGGTGAATTCTGTCCCATTCCTCCCGACAGAGCTGATGTAACTGAGTCAGGTTGGTAAGCCTCCTTGCTCGCACACGCTTCTTCAGTTTTGCCCACAAATATTCTATAGGATTGAGGTCAGGGCTTTGTGATGGCCACTCCAATACCGTGACTTTGTTGTCCTTGAGCCATTTTGCCACAACTTTGGAAGTATGCGTGGGGTTATTGTCCATTTGGAAGACCCATATGCGACCAAATTTTAACTTCCTGACTGATGTCTTGAGATGTTGCTTCAATATATCCACATAATTCTCCTACCTCATGATGACATCTATTTTGGGAAGTGCACCAGTCCCTCCTGCAGCAAAGCAGCCCCACAACATGATGCTGCCACCTTCGTGCTTAACGGTTGGGATGGTGTTCCTCGGCTTGCAAGCATCCCCCTTTTCCCTCCAAACATAATGGTCATTATGGCCAAACAGTTCTATTTTTGCTTCATCAGATCAGAGGACATTTCTCCAAAAAGTTCGATCATTATACCCATGTGCAGTTGCAAGCCATAGTCGGGCTTTTTTTATAGAGGTTTTGGAGCAGTGGGTTCTTCCTTGCTGAGCGGCATTTCAGGTTATGTCGATATAGGACTCGATTTACTGTGGATTTAGATACTTTTGTACCCGTTTCCTCCAGCCTCTTCACAAGGTCCTTTGCTGTTGCTCTGGGATTGATTTGCACTTTTCGAACCAAAGTACGTTCATCTCTAGGAGACAGAACGCGACTCCTTCTTGAGCGGTATGACGGCTGCATGGTCCCATGGTGTTTATACTTGCGTACTATTGTTTGTATAGATGAACTTGGGACTTTCAGGCGTTTGGAAATTGCTCCCAAGGATGAACCAGACTGTGGAGGTCCACAATTTTTTTCTGAGTTCTTGGCTGATTTCCCAATGATGTCAAGCAAAGAGGCACTGAGGTTGAAGGTAGGCCTTGAAATACATCCACAGTTGCACCTCCAATTGACTCAAATGATGTCAAATAGCCTATCAGAAGCTTCTAAAGCCATGACATAATTTTCTGGAATTTCCCAAGCTGTTTAAATGCACAGACAACTTAGTTTATGTAAACTTCTGACCCACTGAAATTGTGATACAGTGAATTAGAAGTGGAATAATCTGTAAACAATTGTTGGAAAAATGACTTGTGTCATGCACAAAGTAGATGTCCTAACTGACTTGCCAAAACTATAGTTTGTTAACAAGGAATTTGTGGAGTGGTTGAAAAACAAGTTTTAATGACTCCAACCTAAGTGTATGTAAACTTCCGACTTCAGCTGTATCTTCTCCAAAATAAGTCTGGATTTGCTTCCTTTCCGGCGACTTCTCGAATGCGAACACATTCAAACCATTGTGTCTGGTCCCAAAAATGTTGACATCAGCACAGACAAGTTCTAGGATAGCAGGTTCACTGATGTATGGAGTGATCAATAGAGCAGCCAAATTAAATTCAGGATACGTCGTCAGGCAAATATAAGACACCCTCGGGTCAAAAACATGATTACAAAATGGTGGACAATTTGATTACAGAGTATCAACTTGCTGTTGTTCGTACCTGCTTCTTGGCAGGAACATGGACTCCTTGATGAAGACGGACCCGGACAGTAGAATAAACCAGCAGCTTCCAACGTCATCCGGGCTGTGAAAGAGAACGAGAGAATTGAACACTTGAATCACATATCCAAACCCGCCCACACCCAAGTGAAAACACAGACAGCATGCTACAGTAAACTCACACTGACCCTAAACAGTTCAGCTCGCTGTCAAGTTATGACAACATAGACGATGACACACAGTTGTCCAGCTCCCAAATCAAAACCGTCTAGTTGGCATTTCCAGTGAAGATACGGTCAGGTTTGCAGTTTAAAGTAGCCAGAAGCACCAGAGGGCTACAGTACACTAGCCAATGAGGGAGGATTCAATGAGAGGGTTTTCCGACAGAGAACCATGGCTTGCCAAGAAAACGATTCAAACAATAGCTCCAACACGAAACCGCCCACTGCTAATGAGGAAGTGCAGATCTAGGAGGAAACACCAGTACAGACAACAATGTTGTTCCTTCTTCTAAATGGAGCACAGCAATGGGTACGGCTTGATTGAGGGGATTTTGGCTTCGCCATTTGAGTTCACACGAGACCTCAGTTCAACAGACACTGGTTTTCACCTTCCTATGGGCCTAGTCCCCTAGTCTCTACCATGTGATGCTATAACAAGGAATAGACTTATGCTTTGTCGTCACAGTTCAGTTCTACAGCAACTACAGAGTAGACCATGCTATTGCTGTTCTTCAGAGTAAGCACAGTCTGCTGTGCATTGTTCATGTGCTTTTAAAAGTGCTCGTCTTGCCATTGGACTCCCTTTAAATCCAGTGCTAAAAATCGGCCAGTCGTGTGTAAATATTGGTCAGCGCGTTCACCAAGTCCCACCAGGGGAGGGCTCTGAGAGGTAGTCTGGAGGAAATCAATCCATGGCAAATATGGCACGCCCAAGGTTTGTGTCACACTCCCATTTAGAGAGGTAGATAGATGGGGACAAATGAAGGACCAAACAAACAGACGAGCACATTGCACACTCAAGTGCACAAGTATGTGAACATACAAGTACATCTATACACACACACACACACTTTAAAAGACTTTATTCGCATCCACAAATCACATCTGAAAAGGACTCAAACATTTCAAAGGTCGTTGATGCAAGAGCACATGAGGAATCAAAAGGCACCTTTACCTCCACACAGCTAGGCTGCCCATAATGGCTGAAACAGAGCAATACCTAGCCAGTTGTTTTTCAATCTGAAGCCCACTTATGATAAGCCTACGTACGTGTACACACACACACAGAGATTCTCTGAGAAACAAAGTAGTCGCCCCGTCCCCCTCTCCCCCCTTCCTTCTCCCCACACCTTCTATCTGGAGCTAATGAGGCTGAGTGTAGGACACCGTACTGACGCAGCGTGAATCCTCCTTCCTCTCTCCATCCCTCGGCTTCCATTTCCCCTCCTTTCCTCTGATGCACTCGTTGCCCCCTTCATCGTCCTCCTCTCCTCCCTCGCAGTCGCAAATTAAACGTTCAATTATTCATCGCCGGCATGCAGAGGCGCTCCCTTGCTCCTAGTAGGAGCAAAGAAAACTAAAAAGTAGAAAAAGACAGGAAAGTCTTATGCGCCATGAAGGCTCGACTGAATTGGGTCACGTGCATTTTTGGGGAAACGCTCGTAGGAAAAGCACTTGGCGACAACAAGCCTGAACCACCGGGAAGCATCTAGAGACAGGATGAAAGGTGGTAGGAGAGGAGCCGAGGGTCTGTTAGAAGCTGGAGAGGCAATTGTTTAACCATCAATATTTTTACCAGACACACCCTTCCTTATGAAATTATGTTGATCAAATTATGTTGGCGTGAGGGGGATATTGGGGGAGGGAGAGGCAAAACAATGACCCGACACCATTTCTAAAGGGGTGGGTCTGCTAAACTACAGTACAGTGTATATACTGTGCATTTAAAGTGTGCTTGATATGATGGTTCTTAGTACAGAATATTGTTAACCCCAATACTGACATGACTCTCCCTGTGCATGCTTCATGTGCTTTTAAAGTGCTCGTCTTGCCATTGGACTCCCTTTAAATCCAGTGCTAAAATCGGCCAGTCGTGTGTAACTATTGGTCAGGGCGTTCACCAAGCCCCACCAGGGGAGGGCTCTGAGAGGTAGTCTGGAGGAAATCAATCCATGGCAAATATGGCACGCCCAAGGTTTGTGTCACACACACACATTTAGAGAGGAGGGATAGATGGGGACAAATGAAGGCCAAAACAAACAGACGAGCACAAATGCACGCATGTGAACGTACAAGTACATCTATATACACACACACACTTTAAAAGAATTTATTTGAATCCACAAATCACATTACATCATAAAGGACTCAAACATGTCAAAGGTTGTTGATGCAAGAGCATTTAAGGAAACAAAAAGCGCATTCTTCTCATCCACAATCAAATGTATTTATAAAGTCCTTTTTACATTTGCCCATGTCACAAAGTGCTGTACAGAAACCCAGCCTAAAGCCCTAACAGCAAGCAATGCAGAAGCACGGTGTCTAGGAAAAACTCCCTAGAAAGGTTGGAACCTAGGAAGAAACCTAGAGAGGAACCAGGCGCACAGCTCGGCTGCCCATAACGGCTGAAGCAGAGCAATAGCTAGCCTGTTGTTTTGCAACCGTAAGCCTATGTACGTGCACACACACACAGTCTGAACTCTCACACAGACAGACACACAGAGAGGATGGTTCTTACTACAGAATACTGTTAACCCTAATACTGACATGACTCTTCCCAATTCCTAGAGACCATCACTCTCATTGCGATTAATCAGTAAATCATCAGTTGACACATTGAATCTGCCTTTCTACACCCATCTTTAGTGTGTTTTGTCCTTTACAGTGGTATTTCTCATAGTAAACTAAATACCTATATATATTTTTTTTAAATCTAGATTTCCACATACAGAAGGATGTAAATGCAATGGTCCTAGAACAGAGGACGTAAACACCATGTTCCCTACGCGTTGTCTGGATGTAACATAACATTCTTCCCCAGGTCTCTTCCCAGTGGTTATCCCTAATCGGATGACCTTGTTTCCAGACGCAAGCGGGCACGTTCCCAGCTGATTACAGTAGGACCCTGGTGGGAATAGGAGCTGGGGTGGGGAAAACTTCCAGACAGCTGTGTGTGAGTGCTGCACACACACTGGAAGAGAGACACACACACACACTGGGGAAGTTAGACACGCATGGACACATAAGACAGACAGACATCAGGGAAGAGGAATGCTCAGAGATGAGAACTGCTGGAAGGTATAATCGATTCCCGTCAAGTGAAATGCTCCGGGTTTAGGAACTGTGATGTACTAAGATGGTGGTGTATTGCCTGTAGCACGCACACCATCAACCTCACTTTGGGGTTTCAGGTTTGGAAGTGAGATGGGAGTTGCTTAGCCCTGTAACAATTACAGTTCTTAACCTCCCTATCCAAACTGTGCCGTCTATGCCTTGAACCTCAGGAACTGTGCAATTAGAGCTGGGACAATACCAATATCACAATATATTTTTTCAAATGGCAAAGAATGAAAACACAAAGCAGACCGCACTCTTTGGTCCGTTAAAAACCTGCTGTATGTTGTGTGCTTTAACTTGGAAAATAAGTAACTGTGACTCTGGAGGACAACATATTGATGTTTGTTTCCAACATTAGGGCTGTTTTCCTAAAGAAGTAAAATCCGCTTCGTGTTTCGTTTTCTTGCCACGATACTAACGAGTATCTCCATACTGGTATATTCCCGGCCCTACTGTGCAGAGCAATGGGGGTTTACCTTAAAAAAGGGGTCATCAGTATTTCTATCTTACAGTGTTTGGCTTTAATGCCTCAGAGTCCCCAAGTAGACAGAACTCATTGTTAAAAATAGAAAAGTAAAAGTGAACCACTGCAGCTAAAGATCCTTAATTCAGATTCTCCACAGGGGGAGACTGTATCTGATTTTACCACTGTTTGTTCCCAGGACTTATCCAGGAAGAACCCCAGTCAATGTCTACAAGAGGAATCCCCTACCCTGCCCAATAATATTCATGCAAGCATACATACTCCGTACACATTAGAACAGGCACGCGTGCGCTCGCTCACACACACAATCAAAAAAACACACACACACGTAAGCGTGGGTAGAATGAGACTGCTGAAAGTGTCTCCACACTAGCCCCAAGCAAGCAGCGGGGGGAACCAGATGCCCCCTCGCTCCACTACTACTTTTGGCCAATGGGAGCGCATACAGTTGAAGTCAGAAGTTTACATACACCTTAGCCAAATACATTTATTCACTTGTCTGCACCTATAGTGCCTGTAGTCTTGCACATATAGCCCTACTCCGATATAAGACTTGCCTGGCTACTCATCCACATTGTGCCGGCTAAATGTCACACCCACTACCATACAGTTGATGTCAGAAGTTTACATACACCTTCGCCAAATACATTTAAACTCAGTTTCACAATTCCTGACATTTAATCCTAGTAACAATTCCCTGTCTTAGGTCAGTTAGGATCACCACTTTATTTTAAGAGTGTGAAATGTCAGAATAATAGTAGAGAGAATGATTGACCAACTGGGAATGTGATGAAAGAAATAAAAGCTGAAATCAGAAGTATACATACTAATTGAGTGTATTGGGTAGCATTGCCTTTCAAATGTTGAACTTGGGTCAAACGTTTCGGGTAGCCTTCCACAAGCTTCCCACAATAAGTTGGGTGAATTCTGGCCCATTCCTCCCGACAGAGCTGATGTAACTGAGTCAGGTTGGTAAGCCTCCTTGCTCGCACACGCTTCTTCAGTTTTGCCCACAAATATTCTATAGGATTGAGGTCAGGGCTTTGTGATGGCCACTCCAATACCTTGACTTTGTTGTCCTTGAACCATTTTGCCACAACTTTGGAAGTATGCTTGGGGTTATTGTCCATTTGGAAGACCCATATGCGACCAAATTTTAACTTCCTGACTGATGTCTTGAGATGTTGCTTCAATATATCCACATAATTTTCCTACCTCATGATGACATCTATTTTGTGAAGTGCAGCAGTCCCTCATGGAGCAAAGCAACCCCACAACATGATGCTGCCACCTCCGTGCTTCACGGTTGGGATGGTGTTCCTCGGCTTGCAAGCATCCCCCTTTTTCCTCTAAAGATAACGATGTTCATTATGGCAAAATCAGTTCTATTTTTGTTTCATCAGATCATAGGACATTTCTCCAAAAAGTACGATCTTTGTCCCCATGTGCAGTTGCAAACCGTAGTCCGGCTTTTTTATGGCGGTTTTGGAGCAGTGGCTTCTTCCTTGCTGAGCGACCTTTCAGCTTATGTCGATATGGGACTTGTTTTACTGTGGATATAGATACCTTTCTACCCATTTCCTCCAGCATCTTCACAAGGTCCTTTGCTGTTATTCTGGGAATGATTTGCACTTTTCGCACCAAAGTACGTTCATCTCTAGGAGACAGAATGCGTCTCCTTCCTGAGCGGTATGACGGCTGCTTGGTCCCATGGTGTTTAAACTTTGTACTATTGTTTGTACAGATGAACGTGGTACCTTCAGGCGTTTGGAGATTGCTCACAAGAATGAACCAGACTTGTGGAGATCTACAATCTTCTTTCTGAGGACTTGGCTGTTTTCTTTTGATTTTCCCATAATATCAAGCAAAGAGGCACTGAGTTTGAAGGTAGGCCTTGAAATACATCCACAGATACACCTCCAATTGACTCAAATGATGTCAAATAGCCTATCAGAAGCTTCTAAAGCCATGACATCATTTTCTGGAATTTTCCAAGCTGTTTGATGGCACAGTCAACTTAGTGTATGTAAACTTCTGACCCACTCGAATTGTGATACAGTGAATTAGAAGTGGAATAATCTGTCTGTAAACAATTGTTGGAAAAATGACTTGTGTCATGCACAAAGTAGATGTCCTAACCGACTTACCAAAACTATAGTTTGTTAACAAGAAATTTGTGGAGTGGTTGAAAAACAAGTTTTAATGACTCCAACCTAAGTACACTGCTCAAAAAAATAAAGGGAACACTTAAACAACACAATGTAACTCCAAGTCAATCACACTTCTGTGAAATCAAACTGTCCACTTAGGAAGCAACACTGATTGACAATAAATTTCACATGCTGTTGTGCAAATGGAATAGACAAAAGGTGGAAATTATAGGCAATTAGCAAGACACCCCCCAAAACAGGAGTGATTCTGCAGGTGGTGACCACAGACCACTTCTCAGTTCCTATGCTTCCTGGCTGATGTTTTGGTCACTTTTGAATGCTGGCGGTACTCTCACTCTAGTGGTAGCATGAGACGGAGTCTACAACCCACACAAGTGGCTCAGGTAGTGCAGTTCATCCAGGATGGCACATCAATGCGAACTGTGGCAAGAAGGTTTGCTGTGTCTGTCAGCGTAGTGTCCAGAGCATGCAGGCACTACCAGGAGACAGGCCAGTACATCAGGAGACGTGGAGGAGGCCGTAGGAGGGCAACAACCCAGCAGCAGGACCGCTACCTCCGCCTTTGGCCGGTCCTGCTGCTGGGTTGTTGCTCCACCGCCAGCATTCAAAAGTGATCAAAACATCAGCCAGTAAGCATAGGAACTGAGAAGTGGTCTGTGGTCACCACCTGCAGAATCACTCAATTTTTGGGGGTGTCTTGTTAATTGCCTATAATTTCCACCTTTTGTCTATTCCATTTGCACAACAGCATGTGAAATTTATTGTCAATCAGTGTTGCTTCCTAAGTGGACAGTTTGATTTCACAGAAGTGTGATTGACTTGGAGTTACATTGTGTTGTTTAAGTGTTCCAGTGTATATGTAAACTTCCGACTTCAACTGTACGTGTGTGTGTGTGTGAGTACAAATGTGTATGCATGCACAACTGTGTGTGTGTGTGTGTGTGTGTGTGCCCTCTGACCAGGGCATTCTGGGACAGCCCTGCTCTCATCTAATGAGGCAGCTCTATGGCTAAATCGTATGGGGGAGGGGGAAGGGGGCTAAGGGCGTCTCTGTGAGAGGGGCTCCAATAATAAAGACAATACTGGCTAATCTTTGTTTAATCAGGTCCTGCATCACTCAGAATGAGATACCAAGCCCGTCTCCTGCACCTATTCGTGCACATAGACACAGAGGAAAGAAGAGGGGAGCAGATAGGGATCTAGACCACTCTTGGCTTTTGAGGAAATTATAGGGTCAATTCATTGACCTTTTCCTCACCTTAAAGCCACTGTTGATAAAGCTATAACAAGTGATTTTCTAAAAAGGTCATTATTTCTCTTCAGAGATATTTGACAACAAACCTCTCGATATGACGTATGTCCTAATACCAATTAGATAGGCACAACCACATTAGAGAACATTTACCTACATAAATTACACAACAGCTACACCATTATATCAAACAAATGAAAAATATAATCTCTCCACTGTTCAACCAAATTATACCAATGATACATTACCATTCTCTAACAACTAGATTAATAATTAACTACTCAAACATCTAATTATACAAAAATCATTTAAAAATGGATCATTACTCCCAGTCTGTCAATTGCTTCTGCTGTCACTTACTTTCAGAGGACAATTCACATCTAGAAGGGATATGGGAGACGAATTAACTCTTAATGGAGTGGTACGGGTAGCGTGGAGGATCTCTTTTGTGCACGCTCCCTTTGGAAACAAAAATCGAGTGTGAAATCACTGGGACTGTCCATCGTCAGGGGTGGGGGAAGCCTAATTGAGGGATAGGTGTGTGTGTCTCTGTCCGTTCTCTGGCTCTTGGCCTCATAACAGGATGTCTTGGGGCAAAGCAATGAGTGGCCCATGCCAACAGGAGACTGAACTGCGCCAGAGGGGTCCTTCATTCTCATGCACCAACATTGTGCACACACACACACACACACCATAAAAACACCACATGCACGCGCACACATGCTCAAAAGCGCATACACACGGAGGTGCACAGCATTTTCAACCCTCTCAAGGCACATCACTATCTTATCTCAGTCTGAATTGGAAGACAGAATGCAAAGCATTACCTCAAACAGCCTTGCTAGCCAGGAGAAAACGATCCAAGACGAGCAATTTAGAAGCCATTAAATCTACACTTTGTCATCAATCCACAACTCAATGACTTGTAGAGTAGGCCAAATTCAATTGTTCCAGAATACCTTGCAGGTCTCCGCTTCAGCGGTACAGCAGAGTGGTTTAGAATCACTCCTAGGTAGCACTGAGAGGGTATCTAGTGACCGCGTCGATGCTCACGCCCATTTGTTTTCATTAGAGGCAATTAAATCATGCAGCTCTGTGCTCTGCGGCATTGGGGGCCTAATCGCTGCATGTCAATAAGTTGGACTTTGATCATGTCTAGTGTGAAGGCATCTGGCAGAGAATATGTACATATGATTTATTAAGACACACATACAAAGCACACATACAAAGCACATGGGTACTTACTAGTAGAGCACTTCATTGGCTTCATGTCTTTCATAGCGCACCGTCTCACATATTATCCTGCAGGGAAGACGGGGAGAGAGGGGAAAAGACAACAGTCAGATATATGAGTTACCAAATACAATAGAACAGGTGGATGGGTGGGTCGACGAAGTTCCGTTTATTGAGTTATTGGCAGCTCACGACGGAGTTGATCTTTTTGAGAGGACGGAAACGTCACGCATATAGGTGTTTTAAAAAGTAACTCAAGCGCCTACCGAGTTTCGTGCAACTTTACCGTAATAAACAGCGATATAAAAAAAAAAAACACCAACTCCCAAAATAGATTCGAGCATTTGTCATGCATGTTGTTCTTGTGGCTCAGGGATGCAAAACAAGCGGGAGAAAAAAAAAGTCCCAGAGAACTAGCTACCGCAGAGGAGAACAACACATTCCTTTAATACAGACGGAAAATATCAAAACCTATAGCTTAATCCCATAGTTAGTGGGATTGTAGGATAGTGGTATTTTTCCTAAAGGGTTAACATGTTTACGACTGGCTGGATTGGTCTTTTTGACCAAAGGCGTTGGGAACATTCTTTGGGAATCCGAAGGGCGAGCAGGGGGGGGCTTGTGGTGTGTGTGTGTGTGTGTGTGTGTGTGGACAAGGGGGGAGCGAATGGGTCAGGTTGTGGAATGTTCTAGCAGGCCCAGGTCATGTGCTCGGGTATTGTTCCCCGGCAGTATAATCCACATGTCCCCACACATGGCCTGATGGGAACCGACCCCAGACTAAGGACTGTTTGTAGAGTGGAGTGGACTAGGGTTGAATATTTTCCCGGTATTTTACATCCCGAGAATAAATCACCTTTCTCTCAGGTAACCAACTATTTCCCACCAAAACCACAAGTGTCATTTTAAAGCATATAAATGTCTGAATTTGGATTAGAGCTTTGATCAGCATGACAATTCAAGCCTGATGAGCCATACATTAAAATAAATGTTATGAGCTCGATACATTTTGAGGCCAAGCCAAAAAAAGCCCCAAATGATTTTGCCGTTCTCCAGCACATGGATAGCACATCACGTACAACAACAAAAACATAAAAGCCCATCGATGTAGCTACGCTCTCTAGGGTAAAAACAACCAAACTAGCTCCAGTAGGCTAATCTTTGAGCGTGGACTGTATTATACTGTATTATATGGAATGGAATTACGCACCTCGTTCAAACCATGAAGCTGGGAGAGAACATGTGATGCTGGTGCAGGACATGCAGCCTTACAAGGTTACAATTATTTGATTCGAATTTTGAAATATAATAGAACCTATTTAACATGTTTATAATAAAGTAGGCTGACACATACATACACCGCCGTTCGAAAGTTTGGGGTCACTTACAAATGTCCTTGTTTTTGAAAGAAAAGAGCATTTTTTGCCCATTAAAATAACATCAAATTGATCAGAAATACAGCGTAGATATTTTTTATGTTGTAAATGATTATTGTAACGGTAAACGGCTGATTTTGAATGGAATATTTACATAGGCGTACAGAGGCCCATTATAAGCAAACATCACTCCTGTGTTCCAATGGCACGATGTGTTAGCTAATCGAAGTTTATAATTTTAAAAGGCTAATTGATCATTAGAAAATCCTTTTGCAATTATGTTAGCACATCTGAAAACTGTTGTTCTGATTAAAGAAGCCATAAAACTGGCCTTCTTTAGACTACTTGAGTATCTGGAGCATCAGCATTTGTGGGTTCGATTACAGGCTCAAAATGGCCAGAAACAAAGGACTTTCTTCTGAAACTCGTCAGTCTATTCTTGTTCTGTGGCTATTCCATGTGAGAAATTGCCAAGAAACTGAAGATCTCGTACAACGCTGTGTACTACTCCCTTCACAGAACAGCGCAAACTAGCCCCGGTGCACAACTGAGCATGAGGACAAGTACATTAGTGTGTCTAGTTTGAGAAACAGACGCCTCACAAGTCCTCAACTGGCAGCATCATTACACAGTACCCGTCTCAACGTCAACAGTGAAGAGGCGACTCCGGGATGTTGGCCTTCTTGGCAGAGTTGCAAAGAAAAAGCCATATCTCAGACTGGCCAATAAAAAGAAAAGATTAAGATGGGCAAAAGAACACAGACACTGGACAGAGGAAGATTGGAAAAAAGTGTTAAGGACAGACAAATCTAAGTTTGAGGTGTTCGGATCACAACGAAGAACATTCGTGAGATGACGAAAAAATGTAAATATGCTGGAGGAGTGCTTGACGCCATCTGTCAAGCATGGTGGAGGCAATGTGATGGTCTGGGGTGCATTGGTGGTGGTAAAGTGGGAGATTGGTACAGGGTAAAAGGGATCTTGAAGAAGGCTATCACTGCATTTTACAGCGCCATGCAATACCCTGTGGACGGCGCTTAACTGGAGACAATTCCCTCCTACAACAGGACAATGACCCAAAGCACAGCTCCACACTGTGCAATAAATATTTAGGGAAGAAGCAGTCAGCTGGTATTCTGTCTAATAATGGAGTGGCCAGCACAGTCACCAGATCAAACCTATTGATCTGTTGTGGGAGCAGCTAGACCACATGGTATGTAAGAAGTGCCCATCAAGCCAATCCAACTTGTGGGAGGTGCTTCAGGAAGCATGGGGTGAAATCTCCTCAGATTACCTCAACAAATTTACAACTTGAATGCCAAAGGTCTGCAGGCTGTAATTGCTGCAAATGGAGGATTCTTAACTATATTTCCTATTCATTTTGCTGCCAGTAAGATTGCACCTAAATCAACCATTTATCGGATCATCAAGAACTTCAAGGAGAGCGGTTCAATTGTTGTGAAGAAGGCTTCAGGGCGCCCAAGAAAGTCCAGCAAGCGCCTGGACCGTCTCCTAAAGCTGCAGGATCGGGGCACCACCAGTACAGAGCTTGCTCGGGAATGGTAGCAGGCAGGTGTGAGTGCATCTGCACGCACAGTGAGGCGAAGACTTTTGGAGGATGGCCTGGTGTCAAGAAGGGCAGCAAAGAAGACACTTCTCTCCAGGAAAACATAAGGGACAGACTGACATTCTGGAAAAGGTACAGGGATTGGACTGCTGAGGACTGGCATCCAAAAAAAAAGCTTGTCCGGAGAACACAAGGTGAGTGCTACCATCAGTCCTGTGTCATGCCAACAGTAAAGCATCCTGAGACCATTCATGTGTGGGGTTGCTTCTCAGCCAAGGGAGTGGGCTCACTCACAATTTTGCCTAAGAACACAGCCATGAATAAAGAATGGTACCAACACATCTTCCGAGAGCAACTTCTCCCAACCATCCAGGAACAGTTTGGTGACAAACAATGCCTTTTCCGATATTTTGGGTCCATGGCCAGGAAACTCCCCAGACCTTAATCCCATTGAGAACGTGTGGTCAATCCTCAAGAGACGGGAGGACAAACAAAACCCCACAAATTCTGACAAACTCCAAGCATTGATTATGCAAGAATGGGCTGCCATCAGTCAGGATGTGGCCCAGAAGTTAATTGACAGCATGCCAGGGCGGATTGCAGAGGTCTTGAAAAAGAAGGGTCAACACTGCAAATATTGACTCTTTGCATTAACTTCATGTAATTGTCAATAAAAGCCTTTAACACTTATGAAATTCTTGTAAATATACTTCAGTATTCCATAGTAACATCTGACAAAAATATCTAAAGACACTGAAGCAGCAAACTTTGTGAAAATTTATATTTGTGTTTTTCTCAAAACTTTTGGCCACGACTCTGTACATTGATGAGGGAAAATAAATAAATGTAATCCATTTTTAGAATAAGGCTGTAACGTAACAAAATGTGGAAAAAGGGAAGGGGTCTGAATACTTTCCGAATGCACTGTAAATAGTAATTCATATGCTATTCATGTGTAAATAATTTGGAATACATGTTTGTTAACTTCAACTCATGTGATAAATGTGAATCAAAATGGGGAGCTCTCACCTCAGCTGGTGTTCTCTGAGGTTAGAAAGGGCCTCCATCCCGTGAAGATAGGAGTAGACTATCTCCAGGTCCTGTGGAAAGAGGAGACGGTCAGTTATTAGCAGTTGCATTAAAACATTTCAAATAATTCGAGGTAGTTTAGCAGATTTGACCGGGTGTATGAATATCATTGAAAAAAAGGTCAGACATGAAGAATCGGCAGTTCTAAGCTCCCACATTTTTTGTATTATTTTATTTATGGACAGTGCTCTCCCTCACACATAGGTCTTTACACTGAATATGAGGGAGTGGGTATGGAAAGGCAGGGGAATAGTAGCCTACTGCTGAGGGAAAAGACAAGAGGTACCCCTACGAATTCCCTATTCAGTGCCTCCCTTTATCAAGTGTCCAATTGAAGTCTGAGCTGGGCGATCTGAAAAAAAATCTATTTCACGATCAATTGCCTGAATTAATGCAATAATGATAAATAGAACAATATAGTTCTAACATAATAATAAAAATTAAGAGAGACATCTGTGGCATTTTGTTGTGTGATAAAACTGCACATTTTAGAGTGGCCTGTTTTTGTCCCCAGCACAGGGTGCACCTGTGTAATGATGATGCTGTTTAATCAGCTTCTTGATATGCCACACCTGTCAGGTGGATGGATTATCTTGGCAAAGGAAAAATGCTTGCTAACAGGGATGATAAACACATTTGTGTGCACAATTGGAGATAAATAAGCTTGTTGTGTGTATGGAACATTTGTGGGATCTTTTATTTCAGCTCATGAAACATGGGACCAACGCTTTACATGTTGCGTTTGTTCAGTATAGTTTGATGGTTGCAGTCATCCATTGTCCCATTAACAAATCACCCATATCAGCAAACTTATTTCATCTTAAAACTTCACATTTCTCTAGTATAGGCTACTTACTGTAATGAACGATATCGGCAAAATGCCTACGATAAGTAACCGGTGTGGTCGATGTCTATAATTTTCAGTTTATCGTCCCAGCTCTACTTGGTCAGTGGCACTCTTCCAAGATGGAGGTGAAACAAAGTGCCCATGCAGTCCACACAGCATAGCCACTGTGTGTGGGTGCACACTGAATCAGTGTGCAGAGGGTATTGAGTCAGTGAGTGTGTGTGTATATATATATATATAGAGTCCATTGAATGTGAAGGGGGGGGATTGAAGGGGGGGGGGGGGGGCAAAGTGTTCGTAGAGTGGAGACTGGAGGTCGATGCGGCGGGGGGGGGGGGGGGGGGGGGGGGGACAAGAGAGGGTCTGTGTTTTGACAGAGGTCCCACTCTTCAGCCACCAGCCAGCTTATGTGACACAGCCCTGGCGACGCAACACTCTTCCTGCCACCCAGACATCCTGCCCCTTCCTAATACACAGGAGCAGAAGCACATGTACTCACAGACATGCATGGAAAAGATGTGCAGATACATTTAGGCACAGACACACCTCTGCCATTCTGAGCAACATAGTACACCACAAAACCCCAGAATTGATTTTATTCTGAGCAGCACGTAATCTAACAAATATTTATTTTAGAGACAAAAACAACAAACAAAAACAGGACGGGTGGTGCTTCCCTTCATTTGTCTTGAATGTTTCAGCTGACAGCAAGTTCCTGGGCTCTGAGACCATCTGACACCAACGGGGAAGGAATGGAAGGGTCAACCGGTTTGACTAACCTCCGGTTAGAGGTCAAAGATTGAGAAAGGGAGGGAATGTTTGGTTAAAATGTCCCATGGGTCGCACGAACTTAACACCCACCAAAGCGTGAGTTACTACAAATACAAGATCATGGATCAAACACAAGTTGTTGTATGGATCTGAAATCTGATCTTTTGCAAGTTATTATTAGAACAATTGCACATATGAATGTGTGCATGTTGAACAGAAAAGGCCTATAGGCTATTATGCAAAGTCAGATTTGCTAATAGGGTATCAAATATAGGCCCTATATCCCCTCGAAATACACTGCATCCATGCAATATAAAACACGGTTTAGACTGTTGGCTGTTGGTTGAATTAGAACTAAAAAATCTAAACTAGGTTGGCCTTCAAAGCTCCATAGACTGGGTTACTTCACCCCATGTTACATCATGCAGTGATTTCCCCCAGCCTAATTGAAGCCTTATGTTCTGTTCTGAAATTGCCTACCGTTTTGTACACAGTGTAGGCCTGAGAATTCTGCATGGAGACTATGGGCTCTGGCGCCATCTATTGTTAACCGACAGGATATTTGGGATTTGTCATAATAAAATTGTACAGTACATTGAAACAAATCATCCAGCAGGCTGATATATCAATAGAAATATCCTTATAGATGTTGTCTCTCGGGCGGCAAGTAGCCTAGTGGTTAGAGCTTTTTGCCGGTAAGTGAAAGGTCACTGGTTCGATTACCTGAGCCGACATGGCAAAAAACGTGTGTGTTCTTTGTGTCCTTGAGCAAGGCACTTAACCCTAATTTGCTCCAGAGGAGCCATACTACTATCACTGACTCTGTAAAACAAATTTAACTGCACATGTCATATTGCTGCAGCACATGTCATGGCAGGTTTAGCAAAACAATCGCCACCTAATTGATACAAATAATCATCTGGTAAGCCTAATTTGCAGTTGAATTTAATTGAGGTTTCTGGGGAAGGTCTTTCTGTCTGCATACAACATGGTTAGCATTAGCATCGCTAACTGGCTACATACAAAGTGATAGACAAAACGCAGGCACCAAAAAGACAGACTGTGGTAAAATTGCTGGAAAGGACTTTGCAGATAGTGTTACGTTTGGCTTTTTAAGCCAATAGTGGCTAACCAGGGCTCGCAGTCTACCTGTCGGAGACCCTGAGCTACATTATTGGGGACTATAGGCGAAACACAGAACATGCTGATTCACAGTGGTGTAAAGTACTTAAGTAAAAATATTTTTAAGTACTAAAGTCATTTTTGGGGGGGTATTTGTACTGTACTATTTATATTTTTGACAATCTTTGCTTTTTTACTTTAAGACTTTTACTCAAGTAGTGTTTTACTGGGTGCATTTCACTTGAGTAAAAGTAAAAAGATACCTTGATAGAAAATGACTCAAGTATGACAATTGAGTATTTTTCCCACCAATGCTGAATACACGGGACAACAGGCCCCGTTGAAAGCTTAGGTGACATCCTTCAGTCTTCCCTTCCCTTCCTTTTTTTGTGTCATCTGACCTAAAAATCATTTCTATATGAATTTGATCTGTGATTCTCATTGAAAGCAAAACTAAAAAGCAGTAGATCTGTTATATGTGTGCTATTTCTACGCTTCCCAGTCTTACATTTTGTTTTTGCATCTTTTACTTTTGGTTTTGTTACACCAGCTTCAAACAGCTGAAAATACAATATTTTTGGTTAGGAAAAATATATTTCACAGCCGTTTAAATGGTACAATGATTCTCTACACTATACTTGCATGTTTTGTCACAAACTGAAATTAGTCCAACTAATAGAATTTTAACAACCAGGAAATGGCAGAGCGATTTCTGCATAATGCATCTTTAAGTAGGCCTAATGACAGATTTGAGAGGTCGGGTAGGTGTACCCACTAAGGTGGAAACCTTGCTTTGACTTATCCAATCAGATACAGTAACAACGACTATAACGTCAAGGAAGGGCGGTAATGATTCAAAACACCGGAGCGCAAATCCAATAGGCCCATTGACACAGAGAAGTAGACCTTACCAAGAACGACCACTAGGTGGCATGCTAATGTCGGTTTTCCTTTAAGCCTACCATTGCTCTGTGACATCCCAGCGTGGGAAACAGCGCCACTCCTATACCACTCAGGAGCACCAGTGAGAGAGAGAGAGAGACAAATATGCGTAACCATCAATTGTGGCTTCTGTCTTAAATATTTCAAAATTGTCTTTTGAGATTGGCTCCATGGAAAGAATGCGAGGGACCCCATTTTTCCACTCCCTCTCGCTATCATTGCACTTTCACTTTCCGGTTTCGTGTTTTTGTATTGGGTATTGTTTGAGATGTTGGGGCCAACCGCAAAAACACAGAGGGAGGATATCTAAGTTCATCTTGTGTTGTATATTCAAAGCAATGATACACTCGGTATGAGTGTGAAGCAATTTAAAGAGAGATGTGTGTGTGTGTGTGTGTGTGTGTGTGTGTGTGTACGTGTGTGTGTGTGTGTGTGTGTACGTGTGTGTGTGTGTGTGTGTGTGTGTGTGTGTGTGTGTGTGTGTGTGTGTGTGTGTGTGTGTGTGTGTGTGTGTGTGTGTGTGTGTGTGTGTGTGTGTGTGTGTGTGTGTGTGTGTGCGCGTACGTACGAGAGAGTGCGATAGAAAGCACGGGCAAGAGTGTGATGGGTTTATTAATAACAGTGCTATTCAAGCACAAATCAGGTTGGTCAGGAATTGCGACAGGGGTCGAGCCTATGATTTCACCCTGAGAGTAGCCTATAGCCTAACAACCACACCATGTTTCCTCTAGGCTTGGTGTTGTTGAAATGACTTCCATCTTATATTCATTTCCTGACTGAGTACAAAAGCCTTTCACAGATACTGACAAGGTTATGATCCAGAGTGGGACAGCGCTGGACAGATCAAAAGGAAGTGGGGCAAGCAGGCTCAAACTACTAGGCTATCAGAGTTCCCGACAGCATAACATCTCACCACTGTCGCCAACTGTAAATTCCAGGTTTTCATTTCGGTAGTGATCCTTCCAGGAACTCTGGTGGACCCCTCCAGGAGCAAAATAAACCAGGCCACCATGACTTCCTATTGTTGTTAAGACATTACTTAGGATCCCTTCAAAGCTCCGTGTACAAAAAAAAAAGGTACTCATTCTGACCCTTTGCATTTTTGAAATACCAAATTAATAATATTCTAGTCTTTAATGGGTCTGGGACATTTTGCTCTGTTACCAAACCATCCACTTCTTAACTATTTCCTTAATGAAACCAGATATATTAGGGGGGTGTAATGTTTCAGCACACCTCCGGGTCCAAGTCAGACAGTAGCAGTGTACCGTACCAGACTGTAGGCAAACTATTGGAGGTATGTCCTCCCATTAGCTAACAATGATAGCCTTGTGCTCCCTGTTTTGGGGGCCAAACACAATATGACTGAGGCTGCCTCTCCAGTCTCCATTCTCTATGGGTTGTTATGCAACTCCGTTGGGAGAAGGTTGTAGAACAGGGCACTGGCCCAACGTGTTGAGCGACATGACAATTGGTCGGGCAGACAGAATTCAAGGAGGAAGTGGCAATGTCTAGCTAAACAATGCACGCCCAACTGACATCCTACCTCACCCACTGACATTCTACCTCACCCAATGCACGCCCAACTGACATCCTACCTCACCCAATGCACGTGCACTGACATCCTACCTCACCCAATGCACGCCCACTGACATCCTACCTCACCCAATGCATGTTGGAATGGATTGAGGTTAAGGGGAGAACTAGGCCTATGACGTTCGAGGGTGAAGAATTGACATCTTTTTCATCACACATTTTAGCCATTCCATCTAGCAATCCTCCACTCGCTCCCCTTCACTTTCAATAAAATGGGAAGGGACACTGGAACAACAGAGCGTCATCTAAATGATAAAATGGCAGCCACTTATCTCGAAACCACTGCTGTGTCTGCTAACAGGAGGGAGCTTTCACTGTCCGCTCCCTTTATTGGCCTGGTTTAATTTGGGTCCGGGTGAATGGAGAACCCTCTGTGTCTTATCACACTGATACTGTAGACAAAACAGAAATGGTGGGGTCACAACCTTAAGACAATGAGGTCCTGTAGGGAAGGTAAAAGGTGGACGTCACCTCCAAAAGAGGACAATTACAAGTCTGCTGACCAAGACCTACTTAAACCTCATTGGCTTAGCCTAAGACGTTAGCCTATATATTATGATGCAATATTTATGAGTGTTTTGTGAGAATTTGTAATGTGTAACATGTTCAATTTTCTATTTGGTGCCATTAGATGGGTGGTTAATATGCAATCTTTGGTTTCGACAGGATATTACAATTATATAGATGTTTTTTTAAATGTACCTTTATTTAACTTGGCAAGTCAGTTTAGAACAAATTCTTATTTACAATGACGGCCTACCAAACAGTGGGTTAACTGCCTTGTTCTGGGGCAGAACGACAGATTTTTACCTTGTCAGCTCGGGGATTTGAAATGTTACCTTTCGGTTACTGGTCCAACACTCTAACCACTAGGCTACCTGCGTAATGAGAATTTCAAATGGGTGCACTGACCTCACAAAAGGGAAGTAAATCAATGATATGCGCTGAGGGCATTATGTAACACAGTGTTACCATAAAAACTCTCTATCATTCAGTCAACAGTGGCAGCCTCTACTGTAAGCCCTGCTCCAATGCACTGTAGCGTAGAGATTTTAAAGATCTGACAGTCAACAGGATTCACCTCTATAGCAGATCAGAGATCCCCTTGAAGGAAAGAAGTATGGATGCATTTTAAAAGTATTCCTCAGGAGACACTCAAACACTGGCCATAAGTGACAGAAATAGGCCAACAGTGAGGATTCCTTCAAAGCTGATCACAGTGAACCACATCCTGTTGGCATGCCTGCAATGTAACTAGACTGGTTCTCTGCTCTATCAAATCAATGTAGGGCACCTTAAAAATCGGGGGCACTTCGCACAGAGGAGTTGTTGTGGTTCTGTTTCTGAGAAAAGCACAAATTAATCCCCCGCGACTCGAAGCTGAGCCGACCTAGATTCACAACAATTGCTCACTTGTCAGCGACTGAGGGTGATGATTTCTCAATACCTTGAGGTTTTTTATTTTTTTTAGTGGAGGGTTAACACTGAGCAATGAGACCGACCCGTGGCAGCGAGTTCAAAGCTCACCCTAGTGACCGGTGAAACAGAAAAAGAAAGAGGGAGGGAGGAAAAACACCATCAGTCTGATTGCCACCATTTTGAATTCCGACCTTTATCCTTTACCGCGTTAGGCCGGTTTTTTAACCGGGTCGTCCCTCCCACCAGACCATGTCACGGTGTCAATGGATCCCCTTACCGTGACAGTAAAGAGGTCATCTTGTGTGTCAGCTAGGGATGAGGCCTGCATTCCTTAGATGACACTGACGAAATAATGTCTCTGTGTCCACACAAATAACACACAAGGCCTATGCTATGCCCCCCGCCACTTCCTAACCTATGACATGCCGGGAGGAAGAGGCATGCAGGTTGTCCATTAGTTAGAGCAGGTCTGGTGCCTGGCTACATTCTGGGGCTTGCCATAGACTACTCACTGTCAAGTTTTAGCCATCAGTGAAAATAACTAAAATGGCCAAACATGCCAATATCATCCACATAAATATTTTTAAAAGGCATATTCTGCAATATGTCCTGCTGTACAATGGTTATTTAAATTAATTTGATTGGGCTGAAACAAAGAGTTGAAAAAAAATGTGGCTTTAATGTGATCAGTATTTAGCAAAAGGCAGCAGACTGGGGGGTAGGGTCTGTGTGTATAATGAGAGGCATTGGACAGCGAGTCAACCAGACAGACAGGTGAAAGTCACCAGGTCAGTGTTTCCTACAGTGCATTATGTGCAAATGGCATATACAAGGCTCATACTGTTGGTTCAGCACAAACACGCCCCAGCCCCGTCAGTGTGCCAAGCTGGACTCATGAGGCCCCCACCAGCCCATTCAAAATAGCAAGGATAGCAACTTGTTCAAAATGTTGCGGACGATTTACACACCTCAGGCAGGCGGGCCCATGATGCTTGTGCAAGTGTGTGTCATTGTGGATGTAACATCATTAATGTGTGCAGTGAATGTGTGTGTGTGCTCGTATGCCTGTGAGTGAAGGGACATTGGCTGCTGTCCTTGAATCTCTACTGACAAAGAGTGTGGGGCTTAAGGGGTATTTTTATCAATTGCCTGGTGTGAGCCAGGCAGCAGGTGGAGCCTTTATGTGGTAGCGCAAGGTCACGGTGGAGCTGAGCGCTACACACCGTATCAGTGGGTGTCCTGGCCAAAAGACAGCCAACTGTCTTGTTTTCAAAACTCCATGTGGCCTACACTATGGTAGGAATGTTGGTGTCGGCCAAACCTTTTCCCCCCTGACTGCAAACTTAAAATGATTTGCTAAATAATTGGAGGTTGACACCAACACACACGTCACCAAGCTAAGTAGCTAGTAGTTGCATTTGCATGGTTGTGCGAGCTAACTACAGCAAGCTAAGGTAAAAAAAAAAGCGGATCAGACGCTAACTCGTCACGCCAATCACTCTGGAAATTGGAAAACAATACTACCTGCAATATTAATTTCAAGAACACCCAATCTCCAGCCGTGCTTCACAACCCGTTAGTGTTAATTGTGCGAGGAGGGACATGGTGGCTTTCGGTAACAGGAATCAGGGTTGGCATGTGAATGAGCTTAGCACCCTCCAATTCAGCTGCCGGGATAAAGCCTTTAAGAAAAAAAGCGGAGTGAGATTCTTTGAGAATGCAAATAGGATGCATGCATGCTACGCTAAAATGAGAGGTCTGTAGTATTTAGTGGGTCACCCTTTGGACTACCTTTTCATATGTCTTAAATCAAAATTGGCTACCCTGCATTGTAAATTGCCATTTACAAGTAGGAATCTTCAACGCATTTATTCATAAGATACATGGGGTCAATAGGGTATGCAGGACTTGATGACCATTGGGTACCACTGCACTAGCTATCGTGCTAATATTCTATGTTAGCATCACAAAAGGACCAGGACAGGTACAATTCACCGTTACACTGCATTCATTCCTTCATCAATCAAAGAGCATGAAAAACAAAGGAGGTAGAAAAGGACAAAAAAATGGACACATTAAATACTCGAAATATTGGCTGTAGGGTGGTTCGGTGGACACGGCTGTCGAAGCAGACTTTTAGGCCCCGTCACATAAGGAGGTCATTATTAGGGATTACATCTGTTGGTTATGGGCAGGGTGAGAGGGTGCGGAGTTAAAAACAATTGTGCCTAGTTACTGATCGTAATCCCCAAATCTAAATTAGTGAACAATAAACGGGCCCCATTTCTAAGGCAATGGCCAATTTTCTCTCAGCGCTTGGCCATGTCAAAATGAAGGACGAGGACATCGAACTTCCCACCGAGTCGCCGCGTCTGACCGGCACCGATGTAGCGCGTGTTTGTCATTGGCTGCATTAATCTAATTCTTATGGACCGCAACCCCATTACCTACATCAGCTATAGTAGTAATACCTGGCTGTAGTAAATACTACCAAAATGGGACTGAACTCGTGTCTCACAATCATAAAAGATTGTGATCTCATAATAACAAGATAACAATAAGCTGCTGAGGTAAAAGTAACTGGAGAAGCTTCAGTTATCAACACGGCTCACTTGTTTAGGTGTAACAATCTGATGGTAAGATGGCTTCAACTGTTAACCCGTCGGCATAGTTTCTATTTTACATTTTTGCAGATAACTTACAGTAGTACATTTTCATATTTATTTGTACTGGTCCCCCATGGGAATCAAACCCACAACCCTGGCATTGCAAGTGCCATGCTCAACCAACTGTGCCACACAGGACCATCTATCAATCTCTCATACCCTCAGGCAGACAGCTAGGGGATAGGAACTTTAAATGAGACAGGAGTTCTGCCTGTGCTGGCATAACAGTAATAACTTCCCAGTTTTGCAAATTCAGCGAAACATTCCTTAGGCTTCATGGTGGGAAAATTGGTACATTTTCTACCGCAAAAAAACCTATTGGGGATAGTTGCATTTTTGCAAAGGTTGTCGTCAGCATAGAGGAATCTTTTGCATTAGTAGGCTAGTTATTTTTTGTAAGAGCTACAATTACTGAATTATGATTATTAAAAACAGCCAAGAAAATTCCACGTACAATATCATCAGGTACACATAAAACTCATAAGCCCTCATTTCTTGCTCAGAAAGCTACATTCAGCTAACGTTATTGTGTTATTCTCCACAACCTACAGCCACACTGAAAAAAACCGAGCGACTGATATCTCATGAGTAATTTATGTGGTAAATAAACATGTATAATTCATGAGCACGTTCACCTTTCCTCAGAGTGGATCCTCAGAGAGGTAACAAAGATGGCAGCGGCAGTGCTGTTTGTGAGTAAACATTTAACAATGTCATTTTGGGGGGAATGTCGAGGAAACAGAATTTTTAGGCCTGAGCCTATGTATAGACAATGGAAATGATGGGGATGGGAGTGGGGGGGGGGGCTGGTATGATTGTTGGGGGTGAAAACGTGATCTAAAAGAGAGCAAGAAAGGACTTGTAACATCAGGGAAAAGAGTATCCATGTTGAATAATGCAGGGTGTGGACCAATCACTAAATATCAGATTATGCATTGTGAGGACACGACATTGTAGCCCTGCTATTTACATTTTACATTTTAAGTCATTTAGCAGACGCTCTTATCCAGAGCGACTTACAAGTACATACATTCATACTTTTTTGTACTATGCTATGCCTCTGGGTGCGAAAGAGCCAATCTGTTCATGCTATATGAGCAATAGCTTGCCCGCAGGTCTTCAGTCTGGTGTTATTTTAACATTATCCACACAACATTAGTCAAGCGAAGTCAATACAGGAACTCATTTTATGCTCCGAGCAGAGCGTGAGTTGTGTGTGTGTGTGTGTGTAACTACAGATCACAATTATGTAAGCATGGTTAGTAGGGCTGTCCCCCTAAAAAAATTATAATAAATGGTCGACAGTGGTCGTCTGTTCTTCTGACCAATCGGGCCTGACCAATAGCATATCATCATCACAACAATAAATTGGTTATAACAAACTCCAAACACTGTAACACGTGACAGCAAAATGGATGCAAAGGACTTGACGAATGAAATCGAAACGGGGGAATGTTTACTGGTTGTGGACTGTGTGCGTAAAAAACTGTAGATGAAGAAAAATAAAGTAAGGAGCAAGAGCTGCGTGAATATGTGTGCCAAACAGGTGCTGTTGGATTACAATATCATTTCTGACAGTTTAGAACATTGTAAACACTTAATAAATTATAAATGTATAACAGAGGTTTTTTTTTGTTGTAAAGCTTTTATAACAGCAAAGACAGCAATACAATTCCCGAAAAGGTTAGCCATGAATTAGCCAATAAAATCTAGTCCAAACTAGTCCAAAAAAGTTACTTCAACTGACAACAAACTATTCAAACATTATCTGTACAAAAGGATATGAGTGTTGCCCAAAAACCCCAATGACTTCCCCACACAGCCTCCAAGTTCAACCATTGACAGCAATCACCGTGACTATCTGAAAACGGACTCAAAATTCAAACTGCCGCCATGATTCTTCCAAGCAACTTCTCTCACAAGTCTCTAGCCACAATTTCTGTGACCATAGAGATACCGTTAACCGTACAGCCAAACAGAACTTTATCCACAACCTATTATCATGATTCATAACTGCAACGCAACTGTTGCCCAACCCGATAACTGCACCACAATGGCCGAGTATGGATTTAACCGTGGACTCTGAACAGTCGTTAAAAAAAAAAAAAAAAGGATAATTCAGCACTGTCATTCGACCATATCATTCAACCATGTCATAGCAGGTCCGAGCTGGGAACAAAGCCAACTGTCCGGCCAAATTAAACCCACTCCATTTCGCCCAAACAAAGCCTTCAAAAGAAAGGTGCAGGGTACTTATCACAAATTTACACAACATCGCATTAAGATAAATTAATGCTAATCCATCCCAAAATTAAGCAAACTGGGAGTAATGATACAATAATTAAGGTGAATTTGGGCTCAAATCTAGCGAACAAAACAAATGATTTGCTCTGTGTGGTCAAATATGTAAAAAACATAAAAATAAAATAAATCCTATTAAATATACACACATGGGCAGGCTGGGGCAAGGTCGTGAATCAAAACTAGTTGGGATGATGAGGGGAAAATAATAAGTCAGGTCTGGGCTCCACTACAGTGCTGTTGAGACTGCATGCATTTCGGCCATTCTCTCCGCTCCTGTGGCCATTAATCCTCAACCTATCCTCCAATGCATATTTTCAGGCCTCCACTTGGGTATTTATGGAATCCAATAATCAAATCTCCTTACTCCGTGCAATTTCTCCCCTCAGCATTCTCCGGAAAGCAATTCCAGCCATGTGCTATGATGATATCTTGCCCCAGCTGCTAGAGAACCAGTAAAAAAAGAGCTTTGCTATGATCGTGGCTTTCGTTAGGGGGGAATATTTCAGGCCCCAGGGGCATAAACTCTCTCCCCTTAACAGATGGACATGGAGTTTTAGGGGGTAGTAAATCTATAGAGATAAATTGTGATATCCTCAGACTAATTAGAGGCAAGCGTTTCTCTTATCTTGTTGATTGATGGGTTGTCAATGACAGGGGGGCTTCAGATGGAATTGATATCCTTTATGATATGCAGGTCGACAGATGAGCCTGCTCACAACTAGTTATTTCTATCATTTAGAGAAAGAATAAACTCCACCTCTATACGCACTAGGGCTAACCCCATTTAGTCGACTGGTCGATTATTTGGTTGATAGGCTGTTGGTCAGCGAGATTTCTTTAGTCGAGCAGTAGCAAAATAACAAATTTTTTTTTTTAATCGTGGTGTACAAGACAGCCGTCTGATTCACGCCAGTCTGAGTGGACTGATCCATTGTGGAGGCCTTGGGGATGGCACAGTCCATCAGTCCAAGACATGTGCTACTGGAATTGTATACGATATTATAAATGTCAGAACAAATGGTACAACATTATTTTTTTTTTTAAATATTATTTTATGACAAATGCGCTTACTCCCGCGTTGGATAGCGGTCAGTGTCGGCGGTTCCAAAACACATGAGTGCGCTGTTGAATTGGCACATTTTCCTAGAGCGTGTTGCTATGTGCGCAATAGAGAAGTTAACCAGCAAATTGGTGTGGAGAACAATGCGGCGGAGGCAGCAGCTGAGTTAGGAGAGGAAAAAAACAGCCCTTGCCATAATTGTCGAGGAAAAGTGAGGAGAGAGGACACCAACTTAATTAGGTCTATAAAGCAATAGTCTAACCAAGCCTCACGCAACAATTTCACAAATTCGGGTGTTTTTCCATCTTTGTTATGCTGTAATAAAGGCTTTACGCTTTGTTTTCATCAGACCAGCCTCTCTCGTATTATTTTTCATTTATTTATGTTGTTTACACAGCTCCAAATGGTCAATATTTCTATTCATTTATAATAATAACAACCCTCCTTTTCCTTGATCTCCTTATTCCGATTATGATCATCATTAAAAAAATAAGTCATGTCATTATCATTAATAGGCTTAGTATAGCAGCCTTGTATAACCACCAACGAACTGTAGGCCTGTAGACATGTTTAGTCTTAATACCATAACTTACTTTAGGCCTATATTTTAATACTTATTATATAGGCTACTGTATCAATCAATCCATCATTTATTTGTTCATGTCATCACACAACCTACAGTCATTCACGATGTCAAATGCAATCAAACATCTTAGTTTTCAAATAAAATAAAGCGACCATTGAATAATTAGTGTAAACAATAAATAGGCCTAAACCATTTCAGACATTTACTGGTTTAGTCTTTGCTGTAATAAAAGGCTTTACAAAAACAAACAAACAAAAAAAAAGTTACTCTGGTATGCTTATCATTTATTTAGTGTTGTTTACATTGTTCCAAAGTCAGAAAAATTATATTGTAACCTAACAGCACTTGTTTGGCACACATTGGCCTAATATGCACACAGCACTTGCGCCATACCTTCTTTTTCTTGATCCCCAGTATTTTCCACAACTAGTCAAATTTATTCCACACATCTGACTTCCCCTTTACCTCCCGATCAACCAGTAAACATTTCCCAGTGTCAAGTTTATTTATCACGTCCTCTGCATCCATTTTGCTGTCACCTGTTACAGTGTTCCAAGTTAGTTATAACCCATTTTTTAAATGTGATTATGATATGCTATAGGTCAGGCCCTATTGGTCACGTGCATAAAAAACATAAACGTGTAGTCACGTAAAGAGAGCAATAGTTGAGGGAATATGTTATTCCCTTCCATTTCAGTCAGAAATGGCGTTAATTATGTTGCAACTTCAAACAATACGGACAGCTAGTCAGTTGTGTCTTAATTATTTCATCAAACGGTTTGCCTAAAGCATCAGACAAGCTCAGTGCATATATTTGACTTGATTAAAATACATAGGACGTGTCTATATGGAAAAAAACTTTTCAAATATATTTTTTAAAACACACACACACACACACACACACACACACACACACACACACACACACACAGTTAATCCTGACACAAACACTGAGCAGTACAAAGAGGCATTTCAATTGATCTACCTTCCATGTCAAGGTTACTTTCCCCCTGTCACCAACCATATGTTTAGTGTATTTCAAAACGTCTCTGACATCTGGGGGTTATCTGTGCAAGGACAACATGTTCCCAGTGATTCAGGAGCAGGCCAGAGGCGAGATGTCGATGCTAGTAACCAGATGACAGTCACTTGCGTTCCTTCATCGTTCCAGCAGTAATGGAGATGGATCTCTCACCAGTCTCCTGTCGATCTCACCTCTACCGGAGGGTATGATTGTCACCTACTATATATATATATATATATATATATATATCGTCTGTATAAAGGAGGCAATGGCACTTTTGTTCCCAGTCTTCGAAAAACTTCTCATTGTATGCCGATGGTGTATTTGGTTAAAGTGCAAGTATCATTAAGGTGGATACCAGACCTTCCATGACCAAGAGACATGCAATACTTATTTAGGTTATTTCAGTGTGGCTTCCCGGCACAGGGAAAATGCTCCATTCTAGTGCCACAATTAATTAAGGCATATAACATGACTGCATCTGTTATAGTACTTAGTATGAAGGCCACTACAAATCAACAGTGCTAATGAACAATAGCTGTTGCAATTACATTGCCAAAATACAAAATGTGTATCATTATGCAACTGTTTAGAAATGTGAAAGCAGTGTTTATCCAACAGACCGAGCTGGTTAACCCAGCTAGCCTTTTAAAGGTTCCTATACTTCCTTTTTACAGTTGCCTTACACCCAGCCTAATCATGTTAGAAAATGAAAACGTTAGATTTTTTCAATTGGGGGTAATTCTCAGAGTTGTGGAGATTTGGAAAATGAAGACCCTGGATATTGGTGAATTCTGCAGGTGTGGTACAGAGAGGCATCATTCCAATGGGTGTTGCTGAAAATGTACTAGACTCTTCAAAACGTTTTTCCAACCAAGTTAAGCTTTACAGGTTGAGCAGGCCTAGGACAGAGCTAGGCAACCAAGATTCAGCCGCGGGCCAATTGTCGGCATGGATGGCCGGGGGCCAGAAAATTATTATAATTACTTGTACACTGCAAATTGACCACAACAAAGCCCAAAAATAGATTGCATTTGAAAATAACAATTTCATACCTTAATTACATCTCTTTTCTATTTTGTGGAAATACTTAGGAACAGATTTCAAGAAAAAAACTAATTCCTGGCGATTTGAATTATTATTTTTTTACCAAAAGCCAAATCACTGTTGCCGACACCTGGCCTAGGCTATATGCGTTTAAATATATATATATATATATTTGGCATGGGTACAACCACAGTCTGTGATAATGGCGCCGGAGAGGATGGCTGCCGTTTTAATTCGTTTTTTTCGCACTTATTTTGTACATAATGTTGCTGCTAATGTCTCTTTTGACCGAAAATAGCTTATGGACATCAGAACAGTGATTACTCACCTTTAATTGGACAAATACATAAAAATAAAAAATTGAGTTGGACGAGAGGGATTTCCTCCAGACATACACACAGGCCCTCATCCCAGTCATTCGCAGGAGAAAAAGACGGAGATTTCGCAGAAGGAGATCGGGGTGCCTTGTAAGAATCCGGCGACGAGTGGCTAATCTGCCTTTGCCATCGGTACTATTGGCCTACGTACAATCGCTGGATAATAAAGTGGATGAACTAAAAGCACGTATACCCCACCAACGGGACATTACAAGCTGTAATATCTTATGTTTCACCGAGTCGTGGCTGAACGACGACATGAATAACATACAGCTGGAGGGTAATACACTGTATCGGCAGAATAGAACAGCAGTAAGACAGTAATGGGTGGCAGTCTATGTATATTTGTAAACAGCTGGTGCACGATATAAGGAAGTCTCGATGTTTTGCTCGCCTGAGGTAGAGTATCTCATGATAAGCTGTAGACCACACTATCTACCTAGAGAGATGACATCTATATTCTTCATAGCTGTCTACCACTACAAACCGATGCTGGCACTAAGACCGTACTCAATGAGCTGTATACGGCCATAAGCAAACAGGAAAACGCTCATCTAGTGGCCACGTCATCAATAAGTGCATCGATGACTCCAACACCATCATTAAGTTTGCCGATGACAACAGTGGCCTGATCAGTGATCACTGACAACGACGAGTCAGCTTATAGGGAGGTCAGAGACCTGACCGTGTGGCGCAAGGACAACAAACTCTCCCTCAACGTGATCAAGACAAAAGGAGATGATTGTGTACTACAGGAAAAGGAGGACCGAGCACGCCCCCATTCTCATTGACGGGGCTGTAGTGGATCTGATTGAGAGCTTCAAGTTCCTTGGTGTCCACATCACCAACAAACTTTCATGATCCAAACACACCAAGACAGTGGTGAAGAGGGCACGATAAAGCCTATCCCCCTCAGAGACAAAGGTTTTAGCATGGATCCTCAAAAGGTTTTACAGCTGCACCATCGAGAGCATCCTGCCTTGTTGCATTACCACCTGGTATGGCAACTGCTCGGCCTCCAACCACAAGACACTACAGAGGGTAGTGCGTACGGCCCAGTACATCACTGGGGCCAAGCTTCCTGCCATCCAAAATCTCAATACCAAACGGTGTCAGAAAAAGGCCCTAAAAATTGTCAAAGACTCCAGCCACCCTAGTCATAGACTGTTCTCTCTGCTACAACACGGCAAGCAGTACCGGCGTGCCAAGTCTAGGTCCAAGAGGTTTCTAAACAGCTTCTGCCCCCAAGCCATAAGACTCCTGAACATCTAGTCAAATGGCTACCCATACAATTAGCATTGCCCCCCCCCCCCCCCCTTACACTGCTGCTACTCTTATTATCTTTGCATAGTCACTTTAATAACTCCACCTACATGTAAATATTACCTAAATTACCTCGACTAACAGGTGCCCCCGCACATCGACTCTGTAGCCGGTACCCTCTGTATTTAGCCTTGCTATTTTCATTTTACTGCTGCTCTAATTATTGGTTACTTTTTTTTTATTTTTTTATTGGTATTCTTCTTAAAACTGCATTGTTGATTAAGGGCTTGTAGTAAGCATTTTACTGTAAGGTCTGTTGTATTCAGCGCATGTGACAAATAACATTTGGTAAAACAGTTACTACCAGTGTCTGTTTGATGGTTTTTGACAAGCAGAAGTTGGTTTCAACAGGAGGCCATTTTGTCAGGCCCACACTTGCTGGTTGGGACTCATAGCGCCAGGGCCAATGGGGAGGCATGCATAAATGGCTGTTGTCTTTCCCTCCAATTACAATCAAATACAGTACTGATTAACATAATGTTCTCAAGTTCTCATTTAGTCCCCCCAAAAAACGGAGCAAAAAAATAATTCACTGCTTATTGTGAAGACAATCACATTATCCTCAAAGCAGGTAATATATAAAGGAGTTGCCTATAATTTGTGCCACGTCAGCAAGCCGAGTGAGACATGGCTCTAATTAACCTTAGGTCGGCCATAGACAAAACACATACAGACATACCCTCTACAACGAACATAGCCTTTGTAAAAGGCTACACGTGCCCAAGCATGAAAACAATTCTAAGGTGAGACACTGATGTAAATCAAACAAATTGACATTGATCTATTAAAACATACGGTCTTAGGGACACGATACTGTATCTTTAAAGTGGTGTCAGAGTACAGCAAACAATGCTGGTATTAGGCCACACTTCAATCAAGTCATTATAGTTACCCAATGGGAATGTAGCTCAGTCCTTGAGCTGTTCTTGTCTATTGATGTTATGTATTATGTCATGTGTGTGGACCCCAAGAAGAGCTGCTGTTGCATACTAACACTAAATAAAGCCCCTAGGACTACATCCAACCACCAACTGACGCTACAGAAATGTCCCCTTGTATCACGTCTCACCTAAAGGGACTTGACAAAGTACACAATGTTTGTTTTTTTCCTCCCTGGACTGCAAATTGGGTTACTCCCATGTAATAAATAAATCATTAGACTGACCACCACTTGACTGTGCCTGACCTGGTTAAAAGCTCTGCGGTGGACAGTAGGTAAAATGCAAATTACCGGATGCAACTAGCTTAGGTTCATTAAGTATAGGGGATTAGGCCTGAAATAGGCCTACGGTCACAAAATGGTACTTAATGTGACAGGGAAAAGCCTGGCAGTCATGGTGTACAAGACACCTGTCTGACTCACGCCTGCCTGAGTGGACTGATCCATTGTGGAGGCCGTGGGGATGGCACAGTCCATCAGTCGAAGACATGTGCTACTGGAATTGTATATGGTTATACTATGTAAGAACAAATGGTGCAACAAAAATTATATTACTTCATAACAAGTGCGCTTTCTCCCGCGTTCGATAGCGCTAGCTGTCCGTGGTTCTGAAGCACATCAGTGCACTGTTGAATTGGCGCCTTTTCCCAGACCATGTTGCTTTGTGCATAATAGCAAAGTTAACCAGCTTATTGATGTTGAGAACAATGCGGCGAAGAAGCAGAGATTGGAGATGAGTAAACAGCCCTTGCCTTAATTGTTTAAGAAAAGTGAGGAGAGAGAAAACCAACTTAATAAGGTCTATCAACAGCCTAACTGTTAAAAGTGCCTGGATTTATAAATCATCCATATATATACACAGTTGAAGTCAGAAGATTACATACACTTAGTTTGGAGTCAATAAAACACATTTTTCAACCACTCCATTCATTTCTTGTTAAACTATAGTTTTGGCAAGTCAGTTATGACAACTACTTCGTGCATGACACAAGTAATCTTTCCAACAATTGTTTACAGACAGATTATTTCACTTGTAATTCACTATCACAATTCCAGTGGGTCAGAAGTTTACATACACTAAGTTGACTGTGCCTTTAAACAGCTTGGAAAATTCCAGAAAATTATGCCATGGCTTTAGAAGCTTCTGATAGGCTAATTGACAACATTTGAGTCAACGTGTTGCTGTGCGTTTTGTTGCCAACCTTACTTTGCTAGCTGACAACTTTACGGTTTTTACTTTTTACTTTTTAATTAGCGTTTATATTTTTAGTTTTTCCCTCACAACTTTTTTCCCTCATTCAACTTTTTCACTCCGGGCGCTTTATCTGGACATGGTTCGTCAGCACCTTCAACAGCCGAAGCTAAGTAGTAACATTAACATGATGCCTTCTAATTGCAGTCGCTGTACTCATAATATACAGGAGAACGATCGCCTTATGGCGAAAATAGCTGTGCTGCAAGCCCAGCTTCAGACGCAATCGTTAGGCAAGGGTAATTTCAGTGTAGGAAAGGATGAAACAGCGTCTGTGCCACCAGTAAGTACAGATAGTAGTATAAATCCCCCCTGCACAGTCCCCGCAGCCGGACAACTTTCTCATGGCTTCTGGAGGGAAATGCTGTATGAATGCTCAGCTGGTGTCGCTCATTCAGCCGACAGAAACTTTCAACCGGTTTTCCCCATTAAGTAGCGAGTCGGAGTCTGAGGCCGAGTCTTCTCTTGTCTCTACTCCTCCCGTCAGAGACGCCGAAGCTTCCCACCATTAGCTCTGACCAATTGAAAACCCTAGTCATTGGCGACTCCATTACCCGCAGTATTAGACTTAAAACGAATCACCCAGCGATCATACACTGTTTACCGGGGGCAGGTCTACCGACGTTAAGGCTAATCTGAAGATGGTGCTGGCTAAAGCTAAAACTGGCGAGTGTAGAGAGTATAGAGATATTGTTATCCACGTCGGCACCAACGATGTTAGGATGAAACAGTCAGAGGTCACCAAGCGCAACATAGCTTCAGCGTGTAAATCAGCTAGAAAGATGTGTCAGCATCGAGTAATTGTCTCTGGCCCCCTCCCAGTTAGTGGGAGTGATGAGCTCTACAGCAGAGTCTCACAACTCAATCGCTGGTTGAAAATTGTTTTCTGCCCCTCCCAAAAGATAGAATTTGTAGATAATTGGCCCTCTTTCTGGGACTCACCCACAAACAGGACCAAGCCTGACCTGCTGAGGAGTGACGGACTCCATCCTAGCCGGCAGGGGTGCTCTCATCTTATCTACCAACATAGACAGGGCTCCAACTCCTCTAGGGTGCAGGCCAGGCAGCAGGCTGTTAGCCAACCTGCCAGCTTAGTAGAGTCTGCCACTAGCATAGTCAGTGTAGTCAGCTCAGCTATCCCCATTGAGACTGTGTCTGTGCCTCGACCTAGGTTGGGCAAAACTAAACATGGCGGTGTTCGCCTTAGCAATCTCACTAGGATAAAGACCTCCTCCATTCCTGACATTATTGAAAGAGATCATGATACCTCACATCTCAAAATAGGGTTACTTAATGTTAGATCCCTCACTTCAAAGGCAGTTATAGTCAATGAACTAATCACTGATCATAATCTTGATGTGATTGGCCTGACTGAAACATGGCTTAAGCCTGATGAATTTACTGTGTTAAATGAGGCCTCACCCCCTGGTTACACTAGTGACCATATCCCCCGTGCATCCCGCAAAGGCGGAGGTGTTGCTAACATTTACGATAGCAAACTTCAATTTACAAAAAAAAAAAAAAAATGTTTTCGTCTTTTGAGCTTCTAGTCTTGAAATCTATGCAGCCTACTTTTTATAGCTACTGTTTACAGGCCTCCTTGGCCATTACCAGCGTTCCTCACTGAATTCCTATCGGACCTTGTAGTCATAGCAGATAATATTCTAATTTTTGGTGATTTTAATATTCATATGGAAAAGTCCACTGACCCACTCCAAAAGGCTTTTGGAGCCATCATCGACTCAGTGGGTTTTGTCCAACATGTCTCTGGACCTACTCACTGGCACAGTCATACTCTGGACCTAGTTTTGTCCCATGGAATAAATGTTGTAGATCTTAATGTTTTTCCTCATAATCCTGGACTATCGGACCACCATTTTATTACGTTTGCAATCGCAACAAATAATCTGCTCAGACCCCAACCAAGGAGCATCAAAAGTCGTGCTATACATTCTCAGACAATACAAAGATTCCTTGATGCCCTTCCAGACTCCTTCTGCCTACCCAAGGATGTCAGAGTACAAAAATGAGTTAACCACCTAACTGAGGAACTCAATTTAACCTTGCGCAATACCCTAGATGCAGTTGCACCCCTAAAAACTAAAAACATTTGTCATAAGAAACTAGCTCCCTGGTATACAGAAAAAACCTGAGCTCTGTAGCAAGCTTCCAGAAAATTGGAACGGAAATGGCACCACACCAAACTGGAAGTCTTCCGACTAGCTTGGAAAGACAGTACCGTGCAGTATCGAAGAGCCCTCACTGCTGCTCGATCATCCTACTTTTCCAACTTAATTGAGGAAAATAAGAACAATCCAAAATGTCTTTTTTATACTATTGCAAAGCTAACTAAAAAGCAGCATTCCCTAAGTGAGAATGGCTTTCATTTCAGCAGTAATAAATTCATGAACTTCTTTGAGGAAAAGATCATGATCATTAGAAAGCAAATTACGGACTCCTCTTTAAATCTGCGTATTCCTCCAAAGCTTAGCTGTCCTGAGTCTGCACAACTCTGCCAGGACCTAGGATCAAGAGAGACACTTACGTGTTTTAGTACTATATCTCTTGACACAATGATGAAAATAATCATGGCCTCTAAACCTTCAAGCTGCATAATGGATCCTATTTCAACTAAACTACTGAAAGAGCTGCTTCATGTGCTTGGCCCTCCTATGTTGAACATAATAAACGTCTCTCTATCCACCGGATGTGTACCAAACTCACTAAAAGTGGCAGTAATAAAGCCTCTCTTGAATTAGCCAAAAAATATAAAAAAATATAAAAATATAAAAAACTAATCGGCCTATATCGAATCTTCCATTCCTCTCAAAATATTTTGAAAAAGCTGTTGCGCAGCAACTCGCTGCCTTCCTGAAGACAAACAATGTATGCAAAATGCTTCAGTCTGGTTTTAGACCCCATCATAGCACTGAGACTGCACTTGTGAAGGTGGTAAATGACCTTTTAATGGCGTCAGACCGAGACTCTGCATCTGTCCTCATGCTACTAGACCTTAGTGCTGCCTTTGATACCATCGATCACCACATTCTTTTGGAGAGACTGGAAACCCAAATTGGTCTACACGGACAAGTTCTGGCCTGGTTTAGATCTTATCTGTCGGAAAGATATCAGTTTGTCTCTGTGAATGGTTTATCCTCTGACAAATCAACTGTACATTTCGGTGTTCCTCAAGGTTCTGTTTTAGGACCACTGTTGTTTTCACTATATATTTTACCTCATGGGGATGTCATTCGAAAACATAATGTTAACTTTCACTGCTATGCGGATGACACACAGCTGTACATTTCAATGAAACATGGTGAAGCCCCAAAATTGCCCTCGCTAGAAGCCTGTGTTTCAGACATAAGGAAGTGGATGGCTGAAAACGTTCTACTTTTAAACTCGGACAAAACAAAGATGCTTGTTCTAGGTCCCAAGAAACAAAGATATCTTCTGTTAAATCTGACAATTAATCTTGATGGTTGTAAAGTCGTCTCAAATAAAACTGTGAAGGACCTCGGCGTTACTCTGGACCCTGTTCTCTCTTTTGACGAACATATCAAGACTGTTTCAAGGACAGCTTTTTTCCATCTACGTAACATTGCAAAAACCAGAAACTTTCTAACCAAAAATGATGCAGAAAAATGTATCCATGCTTTTGTTACATCTAGGTTAGACTACTGCAATGCTCTACTTTCCGGCTACCCGGATAAAGCACTAAATAAACTTCAGTTAGTTCTAAATACGGCTGCTAGAATCCTGACTAGAACCAAGAAATTTGATCAAATTACTCCAGTGCTAGCTTCCCTACACTGGCTTCCTGTTAAGGCAAGGGCTGATTTCAAGATGTTACTGTTAACCTATAAAGCGTTACATGGGCTTGCTCCTACCTATCTTTCCGAATTGGTCCTGCCGTACATACCTACACGTACGCTACGGTCACAAGACGCAGGCCTCCTAATTGTCCCTAGAATTTCTAAGGAAACAGCTGGAGGCAGGGCTTTCTCCTACAGATCTCCATTTTTATGGAACGGTCTGCCTACCCATGTGAGAGACGCAGACTCGGTCTCAACCTTTAAGTCTTTACGGAAGGATTATCTCTTCAGTAGGTCATATGATTGAGTGTAGTCTGGCCCAGGAGTGTGAAGGTGAACGGAAAGGCTCTGGAGCAACGAACCGCCCTTGCTGTCTCTGTCTGGCCGGTTCCCCTCTCTCCACTGGGATTCTCTGCCTCTAACCCTATTACAGGGGCTGAGTCACTGGCTTACTGGTGCTCTTTCATGCCGTCCCTAGGAGGGGTGCGTCACTTGAGTGGGTTGAGTTACTGACGTTATCTTCCTGTCTGGGTTGGCGCCCCCCCTTGGTTTGTGCTGTGGTGGAGATCTTTGTGGGCTATACTCGGCCTTGTCTCAGGATTGTAAGTTGGTGGTTGAAGATATCCCTCTAGTGGTGCGGGGGCTGTGCTTTGGCAAAGTGGGTGGGGTTATATCCTTCCTGTTTGGCCCTGTCCGGGGATATCATCGGATGGGGCCACAGTGTCTCCTGACCCCTCCTGTCTCAGCCTCCAGTATTTATGCTGCAGTAGTTTATGTGTCGGGGGGCTGGGGTCAGTTGGTTATATCTGGAGTACTTCTCCTGTCTTATCCGGTGTCCTGTGTGAATTTAAGTATGTTCTCTCTAAGTCTCTCTTTCTCTCTCTCTCTCGGAGGACGTGAGCCCTAGGACCATGCGTCAGAACTACCGGGCATGACTCCTTGCTGTCCCCAGTCCACCTGGCCTTGCTGCTGGTCCAGTTTCAACTGTTCTGCCTGTGGCTATGGAACCCTGACCTGTCCACTGGACGTGCTACCTGTCTAGAGACCACAGGAGCGGTAGAGATACTCTCAATGATCGGCTATGAAAAGCCAACTGACATTTACTCCTGATTATTATTTGACCATGCTGGTCATTTATGAACATTTGAACATCTTGGCCATGTTCTGTTATAATCTCCACCCGGCACAGCCAGAAGAGGACTGGCCACCCCTCATAGCCTGGTTCCTCTCTAGGTTTCTTCCTAGGTTTTGGCCTTTCTAGGGAGTTTTTCCTAGCCAGCGTGCTTCTACGCCTGCATTGCTTGCTGTTTGGGGTTTTAGGCTGGGTTTCTGTACAGCACTTCGAGATATTAGCTGATTTACAAAGGGCTATATAAAATAAACTTGATTTGATTTGAATTGGAGGTGTACCTGTGGATGTATTTCAAGGCCTGCCTTCAAACTCAGTGCCTCTTTGCTTGACATCATGGGAAAATCAAAAGAAATCAGCCAGACCTCAGAAAAAATATTGTAGGCCTCCATAAGTCTGGTTCATCCTTGGGAGCAATTTCCAAATGCCTGAAGGTACCACGTTCCTCTGTAGAAACAATAGTACGCAAGTATAAACACCATGGGACCAGGTAGCCGTCATACCGCTCAGAAAGGAGACACATTCTGTCTCCTAGAGATGAACGTACTTCGGTACGAAAATTGCAAATCAATCCCAGAACAGCAGCAAAGGACCTTGTGAAGATGCTGGAGGAAACAGGTACAAAAGTATCTCTATCCCCAGAAAAATTAGTCCTATATCGACATAACCTGAAAGGCTGATCAGCAGAAGCCACTGCTCCAAAACCACTATAAAAAAGCCTGACTACGGTTTGTAACTGCACATGGGAACAAAGATCGTACTTTTTGGAGAAATGTCCTCTGGTCTGATGAAACCAAAAAATAACTGTTTGGCCAAAATGACCATTGTTATGTTTGGAGGAAAAAGAGGGACGATTGCAAGCCGAAGAACACCATCCCAACCGTGAAGCACTGGGGTGGCAGCATCATGTTGTGGGGGTGCTTTTCTGCCGGAGGGACTGGTGCACTTCACAAAATAGATGGCATCATGAGGAGGAAAATTATGTGGATATATTGAAGCAATATCTCAAGACATCAGTCAGGAAGTTAAAGCTTGTTCACAAATGGGTCTTCCAAATGGACAATGACCCCAAGCATACTTCCAAAGTTGTGGCAAAATGGCTTAAGGACAACAAAGTCAAGGTATTAGAGTGGCCATCACAAAGCCCTGACCTCAATCCTATAGAACATTTGTGGGCAGAACTGAAAAGGTGTGTGAGCAAGGAGGCCTACAAACCTGACAGTTACACCAGCTCTGTCAGGAGGAATGGGCCAAAATTCACCCAACTTATTGTGGGAAGCTTGTGGAAGGCTACCCGAAATGTTTGGCCCAAGTAAAACAATTTAAAAAAGGCAATGCTACCAAATACTAATTGAGTGTATGTAAACTTCTGACCCGCTGGGAATGGGATGAAAGAAATAAACGCTGAAATAAATCACTCTACCATTACACTGACATTTCACATTCTTAAAATAAAGTGGTGACCCTAACTGACCTAAAACACGGAATATTTACTAGGATTAAATGTCAGGAATTGTTAAACCGTGCTTCACGCTTGGGATGGCGTTCTTTGGCTTGCAAGCCGCCCCCTTCTCCCTCCAAACATAACGATGGTCATTATGGCCAAACAGTTCTATGATTTTCTAGATAGGCGATTGCATAAGTATAACCTACCTCTGGTCTCCATTATTAATAAACCCCTTCTTTGGTCTGTATTTGAGAATCAGGCAGACATCTCAAGTGAACATTTACAAAATTGTCTACAAATTAGCCTACCATCATCTGATCATATCATTAGATTAGTATTTTTTTATATATACACATCTCAGAACTGTATAAGTACCAATGAGGGAGTATTTTTTTACAATAACGTATAAATTAATACAGAAGTCCTTTTGACTTCCTGCAAGAAGAGCACTTAAGGCAGGGGTTCCCAAACGTTTTGGCCCACAAACCCATTTTTGATATAAAAAAATGTTTTGCGACCCCACCATGTAAAAAAAGTGATTTGGTCAACGGCAAATAAAGTGCGGGTATTGCCTATATGATGAGATTATTATGGACAGAGCGAGATTATAAAAATGAAGTCCAACGGCAGCCAAATAACGATCATCAGAATAAGACCCTCAATGTGTGTAGTAAAGCAGCATCAAGCTCATACCTTGCACTTTCACCAACCTGTTAAATTCATTATAATTGATATAATCTGTAGTCTTATAAACTGCATGCATTCCCGAGTAAAGTGAACAGATATGTGATTTTAACCATATAACTAGCATCACGGCGATGGCTAAATATTGCATTGCCATTGATTTTCTGACAGCCGAGGTCATATTGGAGCAGCTGATGCTCGTCTCTGCAGCACACTTTGCCCTTAAGGCAGAGAGCTAGCAAGCAACACCAGGTCCGTCATGACCGTCTGTCTATTTGATGAGAACACAAAAATAATGAAAACAAAATAACTCTACCCAATGCTTTCTAACGAAGATTGCACAAACATCTACCAGGAAAATGCACTAATATTGTGTTATGCAAAAAATACCACATTCTTGGCTGTTGGGCCATATTGCATCAACGCTATGTACGTACAACATAGGCAATATGAATACTAATGATGACAAGATGATTAATGCAAAGCATTTGTTTTCAGCAGGAATAGCTTATGTGCAAAGGAAACTCCAGGCCATCTGGGAGAAACCTCTGGCAGTGGATGGCAGCTTGAGGTCAAGCCAGGCATGAGTCAATTAGCCAGGTCTGCGACAGATATGATTGTAATCCTATTAATAAATGATGCGCTGTAATACATCATGCAATTTAGAGCGCATCACACTGAGGAATTACCGTCCTCCCCTTCACCCTGAAAGTACAGATGGAGGCCATCCTTGAATGATGTCACAGAGGCCCCCCAAAATCAATGTGGACTTGGAGAAGGTGTCATTACAAAGGTGTACACTACATGATCAAAAGTATATGGATACCTGCTTGTTGAGTGTCTCATTCCAAAGTCATGGGTATTAATATGGTGTTGCCCCCCCCCCCCCCCCGTCGCTGCTATAACAGCCCCCACTCTTCTGGGAAGGCTTTCCACTTAGATGTTGGAATATTGCTGCGGGGACATGCTTCCATTCAGCCACAAGAGCATTAGTGAGGTCGGGCAGTGATGTTGGGTGATTAGGCCTGGCTCGCAGTCGACGTTACAATTCATCCCATAGGTGTTCAATGGGCTTGAGGTCAGGGCTTTGTGCAGGCCAGTCAAGTTCTTCCATACCGATCGCGACAAACCATTTCCATATGGACCTCGCTTTGTGCACGGCGGCATTGCCATGCTGAAACAGGAAAGGGCCTGTTGCCACAAAGTTGGAAGCACAGAATGTCATTGTATGCTGTAGCGTTAAGCTTTCCCTTCAATGGAACTAAGGGGCCTAGCCCAAACCATGAAAAACATCTCCAGACCATTACTCCTCCTCCAAACTTTACAGTTGGCACTATACATTAAGACAGGTAGCGTTCTCCTGGCATCTGCCAAACCCAGATTCGTCCATACGGCTGCCCGGTGGTGACGTGCGTTTCATCACTCCAGAGAACACTTTTCCACTGCTCCAGAGGCGGCGAGCTTTAAACCACCCCAGCGGAAGCTGGGCATTGCACATAGTGATCTTGAGCTTGTGTGCGTGCGGCTGCTCGGCCATGGAAACAAAACCCATTTCATGAAGCTTCCAAACAAACAGTTCTTGTGCCGACGTTGCTTCCAGAGGCAGTTTGGAACTCGGGAGTGAGTGTTGCAACCGAGGACAGCCAATTTTTCAGCACTTAGCGGTTCCGTTCTGTGAGCTTGTGTGGCCTACCACTTAAAGGCTGAGCCGTTGTTGCTCCTAGATATTTCAGCACTTACAATTGACCAGGGCAGCACTAGCAGGGCAGAAATTTGATGACCTGATTTGTTGGGAAGGTGGCATCCTATGACAGTGCCACGTTGAAAGAGCACAGAGCTCTTCAGTAAGGTCATTCTACTGACAATGTTTGTCTATGGAGATTGCATGGCTGTGTGCTCAATGTTATACACCTGTCAGCAACGAGTGTGGCTGAAATAGCATAATCCACAAATTTGAAGGGTTGTCCACATATTTTTGTATGCATAGCTTTTGTCACATCATCTGACAGACACACATAACCGGTAAGAGTTTAGCATACTGTCAAGGCCTTAAGCATGTCTGAGAAATAAATGTCGGAAGAAGCTAGCTCGCGGAGGCAGAATCACGTACGCACAGTATGAGGAAAGACTGGCCAGCTAATCTTGAGGTTGACAGTCTGGTAGCCAAGGCTTTAGCCATTAAAATATAATTTAGACGGAGGTTCAACTGAGGCAAGGCTCTACCTGAGATAATGACCCCTTTTTTCCCCAAAAAATAGGGGGGGGAAATGAAACTGTGACATTCCAATGAGAATTGGATTAAGATCGGGCCTGGCTAGGAATGGACATTTTCTCCGATGGGAAGAGGAGGGACAGGGTCTTGGAAACGTGACCAGCCACAGGTCAGACAATGCCTCAGGGACCTACTACACAGATAGGGTATCCCTCTATTTGAAACCCTACACCTCGATTCCAATCCACTGTACAGGGCACAAGAAACCAAAAGGGAAGTAGGAGCAACTGAGGATTTCTCATTTCTGATTAAATATAACAAATGTTGGGCTTAGTTACCGTTTTGGTAATGCAATTAGAGCCCAAATAACAAAAGTAGGCCATTTGAAAACAAATGTTGAAGACTGATTACTTAGAAGTACATTTCGCAAAGGAGCATGCTTCATTTTAACAACAACTGATGTAGGCGGGCAATTCCAAGGGAACGGAATTTACGCTTTGACTTTGACTAAAAAATGTATGCAAAACAAAAATGATTTCAAAGTTTAACAAACCACACAACTCTATATATTGTAAGGCCTACTTAACAATTTGTCAAATTTACTAAAATGAATTTAGTGGAAGAAACATACAGATGCAAACTTTGGTCTATTGTGGTTATTGAACGCCATTAAGTGAGTGGATTTTACACCCGGTAACGGAATTACAATAAAGGAATTACATCATGGGTCCCTGATCTGTATTATACAGAAATTCATAAATTATGGATATGAATGTCATTCACCTCATGTTTCACAAGTTTGGGCATCATTGCGCAGCACAGCAGAGTAGTGTAGTACAAAAAAGCACAGTTCAGTACAGTACAGTCTAATACAGTACATTATTAGACTACTCTACTGTGCTCACTGTACTGAGTCACACTATTTGGATGGTCTGGATTTTCATACTATCAAGAAACTATCTGTTGATAAGCAACTGCTTGCTGAGGTTAGGGTTAGGTTTAGAATAAGGGATAGGGTAAGGGTTAGGACAAGGGTTAAGGTTAGTAGATAGTTGAATTGTTACAGATGGTCAATCCAAATAAGGTGTTACCCTGCATTGTGCGGTACTCTACTCACTGTAATGTGCTATCCAAACTTGTAAAACCGTCTGTGAGGACGTTAACATCAAGGCCAGGGTGGACTGACCAAATTTAAACTACTTGGCAATGTCCATGGATGTCTGGTGCTCAGTGGGTGAGGATGCTGGTTACAGTGAACAGAAAGAAAGGGGACTCATGGGTAGGTGTCAGTGAGAGGTGGGGAGGTGACATTAACGGGAGAGTGAGTGAGAGAGGTTGTGCAGACTCCGACTGTTTTAATGCTCTTGGTTTTACTAGACAACAGAAAGACAAACGAAAAACGTTATTAGCTGAATATAACAGTATGCCAGTGGAAGGGAGGACAGTAGCAGGCGACCCAACTTTGGTTTGTGACTTTTATGATTTCCCATTGTAGCCAATTCAGTTGTAGTAATTCCTTTACAGATTTTTGGGGTAATTCAGTAACCAATTTGGTAACGGAATTACGAGTTTTAATCACTTAACGCAAAGAGAATTGATATCAGTAAAAAAACACTATAACTAAATGGATGGTCTACGTCTACCTTGATGTGTCACTGTTTACTTTCAGAAATTTGAAAATCTCAGACACAGTATGTGGGTTTTTGTTAACGGACTTACAAGGCAATATTTCTTAAACTTGACAGAAGGTAAACAATTTCTCAAAAACTAAATAGGAGGGTTGCGATTAGTTGGCAGGCGTCTATACGTCAACAATGTTGTGTTTCGATGAATGTCTGATACCTTAAGACTTTCCGGTAGATGTTAAAGATCCCTTTTCCATCTGTTTACTCAGAAATCAAAGACTTTCCTTAATTAAGCCTCGTTCTTTTTTGAAGGAAATGGTTGACAAATTCATCTATGCCTTAATTTCCCACGATTATAGACTGAGCAAATGTGATATGCTCCTCTGAACTTCACATGCTGGCGATCATGCATCCTTTTAGATGGAAATGCCCAGGCCTGTCATTTTATTGTCCAGTCCCCCCCCCCAACGTTTTTCTTTTGACAATGGCATCCATGAACCAAAGGCTGCTGTTCATGCTTGTGCCCATATCATAAAGAAACGGATATGAAATCAGCTATTTCTGTTCACATGTCAAGCAGTCACACCCTCCACAGCACAGCGGATACAACACAGCCTACGTTAGCATATGGTATGACAAGCTAAATTCATGCACTGTAGCAGTCTTGCGGCAGAATCCACACCACACATTGGCTATGAAGGTAGATGGATCATTAGATGATCATGATAGCATGCTGTGAGGTTAACATCTCCACTTTTGAGAGAAATGCTTAATCCACATGATGGTCTAGCAAATCAACTCGCATGACAGGGGCTTGACTAGCACAAACCCAAACCTACAGAAATGCGATGATCACCATAGGACACAGCTCTAACGCTGTACAGAGATGAACTTTATCGTCATCGCGTAACAGGGAGGCTAGTTTACACTTTGGCTGAATGCCATAGGCCGGTTGAGAGATGGAGGGAGGGCAATACAATGTTTCACTACCTAGTACGCTAGATCATTTTTTTTCTCCACTGTTACTTGCGAGTGAGAGCATAGGTCAAAAGCATATTGAAGATTTGTGACTGATTTTATCTGAGCAGAAGAGATAGTGGGACAATCCCAATCTATGCTCTAGTTTCGCATAAAGGCAGAAGACAAATGTATGTAAATGCTCAGGCATGTAGGATGAGGGTTGAAGGACGGGCATGCATTTTGGCTTAGTGTTTGTTTAGACATTGATCCGATATGTTACGAGTGGGAGTCTGGCAAAAGTTTCTGCTGGTAATCCAACAACTGGAAAGTGGCAAATGGATAAGGTGACCCAGGTTGGCCAAAAGTAGAGACAAAAACTGGCCAGTACAATACAATTTCATCTGTGCCCAGACGCCGACCCTTGACACTAAGACAGAAAACTTTGTAAACAAGCATTAGCTCCATATTGGACTGTAGCCCCTTTGGATTTACAGACTTCTAATCAGGCAATTAATCAGCTCACCGTTTTATCCACTTCATGTCTGGCCAGTTCACAAACAGGAAGGATTACCCTGTGCAGTAGGGATCGAGGCCAAAAGGCAATTTTCACTCATAAGCCATTCTGGTGCTTGTTTTCTTCTAGTGCCATACCGTTCAGCATTAGATTCAATGCCAAGCACAGCGTGAGCCATGTAATACAATAGCAAAAATGTAAATATTGCGTGTCTGGGCATGTGCATGGGCTTATTCTCGCTCTACCCTTTGCACAATGTCAAGGACAATGGAAGTTATGTAAAACATGTAGTGTTCAGTGATATGTTGATCTCTTGCATTCTGCAGTGAAGGACAATGTAATTTACACTGTGGGGCCTTGACTCATGTTTTCGTTGCTTTTAAAAATATCTCGTGAGGCATGCGAGCATAAGGAACTGACACATGCCTTTTCCATGAGACAATAAGGGAGATTCATGCCTGACAAATGCAGGACCATCAAACAAATCGCGATCCCATCTATATTTCAAGCGCTGACACATATGGGAATGATGCAGCGCGAAGAAAGTAGTGTTTTCCCCCCCAAGAGCAGTGAGAACACATACAAAAGAAGCAAGGGTTAAGTCTTGACTTTGCACTGCCCCGAGTAAGTATGGCTACAGACCAAAGTGTACAATCACTTTGATCACAGAAACATGTTTTGCAATGTGATAGAAGAAAGCGGGCAGCCTAGTCACACTTCAAAGCTACAGTGTGAAGCAGCATTACCTGGAGTGTGCATTCCACACACGAGCATTAGACCAGAAGATGAAAGAAAGTACAGAGGGAGCACTGGATGCTAACTACTGATTGGTTAGCATCCAGTCCATTGAATGAAGGCTATGTTGAATATTCCTGCTTGATTTGCACCTTTCCTTCTCCAAAAACAGTACTGTATCTGAAATATATTTATTTTTGAAACAGAGAGCAAGTGAAAGTGCACATAGGCCTACTTGTTTAGTCCACTGTATAGGTATCCTAGATATTTCATAATTCCCCACTTTGGATATTACAGCCTTAACAAGCCCAATGAATTCGTATCTTACCTTTGTTATGAACAGAGTAGGAACAATTCACTTCCGACAGATTGTAATGCAGAGATGGGAACTATACAGTAGCCTGTTCGAGAGGTTCAGACACAAGGTAGCAGCTCTTCAGATGTTTCTAGAAGTCCAGTGTGGTTAAATTGTGTGCCAAAGTGCAACGGTTTGTGACCAGTCTCTACGGTGGATTTGAATATAGAGGATAAGCCTACCTCACTGACCTTCTCATTTGATTTTTTTTTTTACTAACAGACAAACACGAGTACCCTAGCACTCAACGTCCTGGTATTCCAGTGAGATATTCCAGTATCTTGAACTTAAAATGCAGACCACAAGTCAAACCAGGCAAAATGAGGAATTCAGCCGTATTATTTTCCTGTCCTCCATTGCTACTGTCTGTCACAGAAAACTAATGGCTGCCCAGTAGGTCACAGATTTCACATAATTTGAAAACAATGGAGGTGATGGCTGCCGTTTTTTTACGGGCTCTTGACCAACTGTGCTATTTTGTGGGGGGGTTTTGCACCATTTTAAAGTTTCTTTGTACATAATGTACATCGTTTCCTATGACCGATAAGAGCTTCTGGACATCAGAACAGCGATTATTCACCTCGAACTGGACAAGCATTTTTCTTTAATGAGTCGGACTAGAAAGATATACTGCTCTTTTCGGGACCAGGCCCAAATCCCTGTCATTCGTATTTAGAGGAGATGCCGTTACAGAGGTCGACGAGCCGGATTCCTGGCGAGACTACGTCGGCAAGTGGATAATCCATCTTTCTACTGGCAAATGTGCAAGGACTAGAAAAAAAAACTGCATGGGCTCCATTCAAGACTATCCTATCAACGGGACATTAAAAAATGTAATATCCTATGTTTCACAGTCGTGGCTGAACAAGGACATGGATAATATACAGGTAGCTGGGTTTTCCCTGAACCGGCAAGACAGAGCATCAGCTTCCGTTAAGATCAGAGGGGAGGTGGTGTGTGTCTCTTTGTCAACAACAGCTGGTGCGCGATGTCTAATACTAAGGAAAAGTCTAGAGGATTTACTCACCTGAATTAGAGTACCTCATGATAACTCTTGGTAAATAGCGTGGTCTACAGCTGATCTATATTTTTCGTAGCCGTCTATTAACCACCACAAACCGATGCTGGCACTAAGAACTCACTCAACAAGCTGCATAAGGCCACAAGAAAATGTTCATCCAAAGGCGGCGCTCCTAGTGGCCGGGGACTTTAATGCAGGCAAACTTAAATCCCTTTTACCTCATTTCTACCAGCATGTCACAGGTGCAACTAGAGGGGGGGGGGAAACTTTAGATCACCTTTAGGCCACACAGACACATACAAAGCTCTCCCTCACATTACATTTGGCAAATCTGACCATAATGCTATCCTCCTGATTCCTGCTTGCAAGCAAAACTTAAACAAGAAGTGCAGTACCAGGGACATGCTCAATATGGAAGTGGTCTGATGAAGCGGATGCTATGCTACAGGACTGTTTTGTTAGCACAGACTGGAATATGTTCTGGGATTCATCCAATGGCATTGAGGAGTATACCACATCATTCCCTGGCTTCATTAACCTGCGCGTCGACGACGTCGTCCCCACAGCGACCGTGCGTAAATATCCTAACCAGAAGCCATGGATTACAGGCAACATCAGCACCGAGCTAAAAGCTGCCACTTTTAAGGAGCGGGACACTAATTTGGATGCTTATAAGAAATCCCGCTACGCCCTCCAATAAACAATCAAACCGGCAAATCATCAATACAGGACTAAGATCGAATCCTACTACACCGGCTCTGGTATTCATCGGATGTGGTAGGGCTTGCAAACTATCACGGATTACAATGAGAAACCCACCCGCAAGCTGCCCAGCGACGAGAGGCTACCAGTCAAGCTAAATGCCTTCTATGCTCACCTCGAGGAAAGCAACACTAAACCATGCATGAGAGCAACAGCTGTTCCGGACGACTGTGTGATCACGCTCTCTGTAAACGATGTGAGTAAGACCTTTAAACAGCTCTAATCGGTCATTCACAAGGCAGCAAGGCCAGACCGATTACCAGGACACATACTCAGAGCATGCGCTGACCAGCGAGCAAGTGTCTTCACTGACATTTACAACCTCTCCCTGACCCGGTCTGTAATACCTACATGTTTCAAGCAGACCACCATAGACCCTGTGCCCAATAATCCTAAGGTAACCTCCCTAAATGACTACCAGATAAGTTGGCTGAGAACAAATTCTATTTTACAGCAACGACCTGGGGAATAGTTACATTGGAGAGGAGGGGGGATGAATGAGCACCATCATCCCAGAAACCCTGGACTCACTCCAATTTGCATACTACCCCAACAGATCCACAGATGGCGCAAACTCGATTGCACTACACCCTGCACTTTCCCACCTGGACAAAAGAAACACCTACGTGAGAATGCTGTCCATTGACTACAACTCAGCGTTCAACACCATAGTGCCCTCAAAGCTCATTACTAAGCTAAGGACCCTGGGACTAAACACCTCCGTCTACAACTGGATCCTGGACTTCCTGACGGGCCGCCCCCAGGTGGTAAGGGTAGGTAACCACATATCCGGCAGTGTGGTTCCCGGACAACAACCTCTCCGTCAACGTGAGCAAGACAAAGCTTATCATGAACAACAGGAAAATGAGGGCCGAGCACGCCCCCATTCTATTTGATGGGGCTGTAGTGGAGGGGGTCGAGTGCTTCAAGTTCCTTGGTGTCCACATCACTAAGGACCTATCACGGTCCAAACACACCAACACAATCGTGACGGGCACGACAATGCCTATTCCCCCCTCAGGAGGTTGAAAATATTTGGCATGGGGCCTCAGATCTTCAAAACTACAGCTGCACCATCGAGAGCATCCTGACCACTTGGAATGGCAAATGCTCTGCATCCAACTGCAAGGCGCTACAGAGGATAGTGCGTACAGCCCAGTACATCACTGGGGCCCAGGTTCATGCCATCCAGGACGTCTGTACCAGGAGGTGTCAGCGGAAGGCCCTAGAAATTGTCAAAGACTCCAGCCTCCCAAGTCAGAGGCTGTTTTCTCTGCTACCATGTGGCAAGTCTGGGACCAAAAGGCTTCTAAACAGCCTCTATCCCCAAGCCATGACTGCTGAACAGTTAATCAAATGGCTACCCAGACTATTTACATTGACCCCCTTATTTTTTTACATTTTTTGCACGGACTCTCTTGCACAGGCTCGAAGTACACTCACTGGACTCTAACCACACACATTTTCACACTCGTCACATACGCTGCTGCTACTACTTGATGTTTATTATCTATGCATAGTCACTTTACCCCTACCAACACTGTACATATTACCTCACTCACCTCGACTAACCCGTACCCCTGTACATTGACTCGGTACACCTTGTATATAGCATCGATATTGTCATTTTATTGTGTTTCTATTTTTCCCGTATTTAGAAAAATGTTTCTTACCATTTTGAAACTATTGCTGTTAAATGGTAAGTAAGCATTTAATTTGTCCTTATGAGCTAAAATACATTAGCCAATGTGGGACTGCCTTAGACGAAATGTGATCTGAGCTAGTGTGTGCATCGTTCATTGGTGCATTTAGTGCTTTTCTCCACCTTTTTCCATAGAAATATGTATCCTCTGTATTTAAAATGTGACGAATACGTAATTATAACCGCAATGTGTGTAACCATTTTAGCCAGAGCTCAGCCTCCACTTTCAATACAAAAATAACACGTGACATCACCTAAATTCCACAGGGTTACCGGAGCAATGCCAAGAAAAGCTGCTTTTGTGTTTATGGACTCTGAGTTTGAAGCATTTAGCCTATTAGCAAATAGTCAATGCTATATTTTCTATGGGCAAACTACAAGGTCCTGAATTAGGCATGTTCAGTTTAACTATAGCTATGGGAATACATAAATGATAGAATAACACTATTTAACCAAGATATTCAGAACACATCAAATATACTGAACAAAAATATAAACGTAACGTGTAAAATGTTGGTCCCATGTTTGAGCTGAAATAAAAGATTCCAGACATGTTCCATTCGCACAAAACGCTTATTTCTCTCAAATGCTGTGCACAAATTAGTTTACATCTGTTAGTGAGCATTTTTCCATTGCCAAGATAATCTTTCCACGTGACAGGTGTGGCATATCAAGAAGATGATTAAACAGCATGTTCATTACACAGGTTCACCTTGTGCTGGGGAAAATAAAAGGCAACTCCAAAATGTACAGTTTTATCACAACCTAATGCCACAGATGTCTCAAGTTGAGGGAGCGTGCAATTGGCATGCTGACTGCAGGAATGTCCACCAGAGCTGTTGCCAGATAATTTAATATTACATCTCTACCATAAGCCACTTACAACATTTAAGAAATCTAACTAAATAGATCTTTAGATGGTTCTTCATATGTCTATCTATATCTATCTATCTATCACTCATAGAACCTTACAGTTCCATGGTCTCGCATTGGAGAAGTGCTGATAAAACGTGCAAAAATAAGAATAAGATATACATTTCTACTTTCAAAATGATACCACGAAGATGGTTGGAGGTCCACATATAAGATGTTGACTTGAATGGGAATATCTGTTTTAAATTATACTCTCAATCCTCCATAGGGAACCTATTGAAATATTTATCATAGAATAGACATGACCATTTAAATTGACATTCAACGGTGGACATCTTTGTGGTAGTAATTAGAAGTTAAAATATAGGCCTCCCGAGTGGTGCAGCGATCTAAGGCACTGCATCACTAGAGCCTGGGGTTCGATCCCAGGCTGTGTCACAAACGGCCGTGACCTGGAGTCCCAGCTAGCAGGTGTTAAGAAGCACGGCTTGGCAAGTCATGTTTCAGAGGACTTTAAAAAATATATATAATAAAATAGTTTGACAACACTATAAGCTTCTAAATGACAAACTCAACTGTTTATGTTTTCCAGTGATGAAAACATGGATGTTTCATGGTATGGTGGGGTATGCAAAATGGGTCAACTTTGAGTACCTTTATCTCCTGAATGTTTTGGCATTCAGGTCCAACAAATCACTTTCTGACCACTTCGTCCATGGGCAAACATGTATGGAAAGTGTTATTTAAATCAAAAGGGATGCTGTCAAAAACTGATTGAGTTCTTGCCTAGTCAAATAAAAGGTTAAACAAAATAATTTTTTTAAATTTAATGGATTTACCCAGAAGCTAACTGCCAAGCTAACAAAAGGATGAGACAAAAGTTATTCTCAATCCGTTTTATTTCTCAATCAAGCCCGTCTCACATGCTTCTGTTCTGAATGGGTGATCAAAATAGGACAGAGGTCACAAACCAGAAACCACAAACAAGCATCATAAACAAACAAGCATCATAAAAACAGTCATTTCAAAAATGTTCTCTCCTCTCTTTTGCAATCAGCCCTTCCTTCCTGCTGGCCCGGTTCAAAAGCATCCTGACGCTTCTCAACTCAGGATGCCGTCACTGGAGAGAGAAACAAGTTTCCACCCTCTCTCTGGCCCTCCCGGGCTCCGTGTCTCCACCTTCTTCTTCGCACTGCCTTGTCACTTGGATATGCCTAGCCACTGCTTGACTCCTATGCTAATCCCTTGCTCAGTCCAGCACACAAGGTCACAGTCTGAGCTCTGACGTTTGAGCTATATGATATGATTCACTGTCAGCCAGAGGTCTTGCTGACTGTTCATGGCCTTTGCCGTTTTGCCGCTGCCTAAACAATTACAAGGAGCAGACAAGCCTTTGACTCATTGTCCCTTCTTGAATGGCTCCTGCATCTTAGGCGAAAAAGTAGCCTGTGTGTTTCTAATTATAGCTTCCATCTTTCCTCCGTTTCCACAATAAAAATATTGTAGGAGCCCAAACAACATAATGCATTGTCAAACAATCATACCGTGTCTGTGTGTGTGTATATATATATATATATATATATATATATATATATATATATATATATATATATATATATATATATATATATATATATATATATATATATATATATATATATATATATGGTGGTTTGTGTAATACTGTCTCCACAAAGTACTGACCTAGGCCAGCAACCTAGGCAAGCAACGGCAACAGTTCCATGGAAAATCTCACTGTGTCTCAGTAGGCTACCACCATGCATGCCAGGTCACGATTAGCGCTTTAAAATTGCAAAATCCACACCAGTCCGAACACGGTGTTAATCCCAAGAGGCCATGCCATCTCCAATAGGACAAACACGGTCAGTTGCTAATGGGGGACACTACTAGCTTAACATTTGAATGAGTGACAAGTTACAATTCCAAAACAAAAAGTGCAAGGGGGGCTTGTCCAGTTATAATTCAAAATATTCTGGATAACTTGTCTGGTGACTGTGGTTAGTCCACATTTTTCAAACACTTCTTTACTCATGTCATAATGGTATGCACCACTATGAGGTTTAATACAACATGCATGAAATGTGTTGGCATACTAGCACACGGTTAACGAGTCATCGATGACAACACTTGACAGCCATTTAATTGTTTCTTCAATGTAAGATAGACAGATACATCAACATGTGGCTGTGTCACTGTGCCAGCAACAGCTTGCCCACTATTTTAATTGGTGGTCTATCGATTCTCTGGGCTATTGTTGTGCGTATCCCTTGCTGCCATCAAACCGCAAGGCCCATTGCCTAATGGTTTAAATGTACTGGAAATACGAAGCGAATACTTGCAATAAACTATTGTGTGGGGGCACTTCCACAGTAACGCAATTGTGCCGATTCAGATTTTTCACATAAAAATGTATGCAAAACAAAAACCATTGATTTCAAAGTTGAACAAACCATACAGCTCCATGCACAATGACTACTTTTAACAATTTACACAAACTATGAAAACACATTTACTGGAAGAACTGTGCAGATTCAAAGTTTGATAACAGAATTTCAGAAAAATCTCACTCTGTTTTTTATGTGACCATAAAGAATATCTGCTATGAATTAAGATTCAAAAATGTCTGCAGAAAGAATGGGGTGTCAGCTATGACATCTTGAGTTTGAAAAAATATATTTTGGTTATTGAACTACAGTAAGTAAAGTGGATTTACATCTGGTAACAAAATTGTGGCAAATGAGTTTCATCATGGATCCCTGACCTGTACTAGAAAGAAATGCATAATTATGGATATAAAAAAAATTGTACAATCAATTTGACTTTGTTTTTACCAATCTAACTACATAACATAATGGTAATCATTTCTTTGAATGGTAAATCTCTAATGATAAACTGGGTGAATCAAGATGTAGCCTAGGTCTATTCACAACACAGGTGAATGCATATTCAATAGAACTGTGGGCGTGCATTGATTGATTGAGCTTGTTTTGGTTGCTTTCATGGGGCTACAGATGACTAAACAATCTGTTTCCCTTCCATGTGGGACTTTTATTGTACTGATCAACATTTGCATAGAAGTAGCTTCTTTTATAAACGTGCAGCACTGTCTCTAACCAGTAATGACGTCCTTCACGAGACAAGACGGGTGCGGCTCGTCGGAGACCTATTCACACAGTGTTCGCTGAGGCAATAGATGGCTGATGGAGAGACGTGACAGAGAGACCAATTAAGTGAACGAATAAAGTTTTTGGTACCGAACAATTTTGTTCTTGGATAGAAAAAGTATTGACGTTTCAGTATACCGTGCAACAATAGTATAGTCAAGTAGAGCATAGTTCAGTACAGTAGATTTCAGTACAATACAGTAGAGTATCGTTCAGTACAATACAGTAGAGGATCGTTCAGTGCATTGTAGTTTACTCAACTGTGCTCTACGCGCCAAGGACGTGCTGGGGGCTGCCTTAATCGACATCCACCTCTCTAAATCAGAGAGGTTGGGTTAAATGCGTTAAACATTTCGGTTGAATGCATTCAGTCGTGAAATCTGACTAGGTATTCCCTTTCCCCCTCTAACGTTTTCTGCACTGAACTCTACTTTTCTTTAGCGTGCCCTACTGTACTGTGTTGTCCAAACTTGTCAGAGACATCACTTTTTGGGTGAAATGAAGGCTTGTCCAGATGTCTGTGGACGTTGAAATGAAGGCTGGTCCGAACCGGACCAAAAAAGGACATCTGTGGATGTTGAAATCAAGGCCAGGGCGGACTGACCAAATGTCAACTACTTTTCAACGTCCATGCACGTCTAGTGTCGTTTGGTGCTCAGTGGATGAGTACGCTGGTTACAGTAAATGGAAAGAGAGTGGTCTCATAGGTAGATGTCAGTAAGAGCCGAGAGAGAGAGAGCCAAGACTTGACCCCCAGATGACAGAAAGAAAACAGTTATCAGCTGAACATAACAGTATGCCAGTGGACGGGAGGACAGTAGCAGTTGACCCAACTGTGGTTGTGACTACTATGATTTCCCAAGATTATACACATTTCAACTGCAGAAATTGAATTGAAATCCCGGCGCTGTGTTTAAACGTTTAGAAACATTAATAGTCATCGCTTGCAATACGGCTTTAGGAACATATGGCTCTATCTTTCATCAGCGGGAAAGATCCACTTACTGTAGCAGATTCATACAGCTACGGGTGCCGCCATCCAACGAAACTACACTTCCTGAGTTAGGCTTACACACAGGTGTTCGGAGCATGCTAGATAGCCAATTAATGCAGGTGGTTGCCGCTTGTCTTCCGTAAACAAGCGCTGTGACGTGAAAATGTGGCCGTGTGAGAACAATAACCCTATAAAAAAAAGTGTCTATCAATTTAACCTTTTTTTTTGCTAATATGAAAGATATGATCCTTATGCTTCCAAAACCATACCACAACCGATGTGTGTTAAAGTTCTGACTGAGCGTCGGGGTTCTTAATAACAAAACTCCCCTGTACAGAAGACGCCTTTGCCCATTGACTCTTATGTGTAAAGTAATGGGATCTAAGAGTCGTGATCAAGGGCTAGGCTACATTATGTTAAACAAGGCAATACAGGCCAATACCTGATATAGACTGCAAGAGGCTACAGATTAGGAATCCAGAATGTTCAAATCAGTTCTAGGAGAGGCCTAAAGTGTACATCTGAGAGTTGATCATGGTCTATTAAATCAACACACACACTATTGTATAAAATGTCCATGCAAGCTCAATATGCTTAACGCACATTCAAGGGTTGTTTAGACTTGGTTTACGCCTACAGCATTCGTGTAGGTTTATGTTTTTTCTTTCTTGCTTAAAAAAATAAATACATCTAGCAAATTGGTAAATTATTTGACTGTTTGCGAAACGATGTAGCCTATGAATGTTTACATAGCCGTTTGGAAAACAGGAAACATTTGCTGGAATGTGCCAGGTTTGAATATGTTCGTGACATAAGTGGCTGGGTTACTATCAAGTCCTGTTATGTTAAGTACCTCGAGATTATCTTCCTTGATAGAGCTTTAGCGGGATGTAGACAGGATACGTAACACTGTAGCAGAATGGCAACACACAGAAATAATGTAACAATGTAGCGAAGGAGTGGCTGCGGGAAATGATAGAACACTGTCATAGTAACCGAGTGGTTTCACAACATGTCGAGATTAGTATTCTAAGGTATATCAAATAATTATACTGACCTGTTGCGTTCTTTCTGCCGGATTCATCATCACAGCTTGACGAAAGCTGTTATCGACATAAGACGCCATTGTTTTGAAGACGAGTTTCAAATAATTAAATTGCTTGTATTGTTGACAATGTGCAAATATTCGCGGGCTGGATATTCACAGACCAAGCCACAGCCGGAGTCTGTTATCCACTAATAAGAGAACTCCAGTGGTCTAAAGATCGGAAATGTATCAGTCCCAGGCCACAATGGCCAGGCCACAATGTGAGCCTAGGGGTTTCTTCTGTCCCCAAACCGATATCAAAAGGCTGCCACCGATCCCAACAAAAAAAAACTTGCTGTTAAGGTGCGGCTCGAAGAATCCTGAATCCAAATCCCAGTAGACGTGTCGCTATACAGTTGTATTATGGAAAAACGGTTCCTTTATCTAAGCCGACGCTATAAGCAAATATATGTATCTTCAGCATTCTTGATTTTGCCACAATTCAATGTATCCGCCTTCAAATAAAATAGCAAACTACTAATCTATCCTGACAATAACCGGTTGTCCATTTTTTATAATAAATGTATAGGCTATATGTACAAAGGCAACCTTTAAAAAATCATTATGATGGGTTTAAAAGTGACGATGGGTCCGCCGCCACAGCTTTTTGCTGTCTGCCACCATGGTGACTGACACAAGGGGAGGCTCATGGGCGAGTCCATTTACAAAAATGGAGCCGGAGGACAATGTATTGTGGCCTACAAAGCTATCATTTGTCGCCATCCAATGACAGAAACTGGAATAACACATACAGATAGGCTATTCAAAGAGCAAATAGGCTACTCAAATGTACATTTTGGAATAATTAATCGTTACAATTAATTGTTTGGGGAGCCTATTTATTGAAGCTCTATTTGACTGGAATTTCATTCTGCTTTGATCTATGGAGGAAAATGTCAAGTGTAGAAATAGGAAATGGGAAAAACTTATGTTCGATTCCATTTAATTATATTAGATTTATTTCTACTATATTCCAACCACGTGTTATCTTTGACATGTCCCAGTGCTGTTCAAGGTTTCCAGAAAAATTGGTGGACATGGTACAATTACATTTTGTAAAATTGGACACTGATAAGGAGGTAATTATGACACAACCGAGTTAACTAGTAATGTCGCGTTCAAATACTACTCGGAACTAGGAAACTCGGAAATGTCCAACTTGCTGGTTCGTTAAATACGGCAGGTGGAGTTAGCAAGTCGGACATTTCCGAGTTTCCTAGTTCCGACTAATACGCGAACGCGGCACTAATGCATTCAAACACTGACACCGTGACAACCGTTAGTCGCATGGCAACAGCCCACTGACCCCATGACTAGCGCCCTCACATTATCGCTCTCGGGCATGCTGCTGTAACGGTGTACTCGGCTGCTGGTATCTAGTCCAAAAATAACAGTTCCAATGGAGAGTAGCACAGTGGTACAAGTAAGGCTCCCCCAAGCCTATGGTCAAAGGATGCTTTTTACAGGTATGTGTCACATAATTATTGGGTTTGATGTAGAATGTTACAAGGGTAGAAATAGGTTACACAACAATCACCTCTTATTACATAGGCTATTGTGTGTAGCCTACAGTATGTTCCATTTTATTCATGATGTATATAATTAGGCCTATTTTGGAAGTTATACATTAGGGGTTTGTCATTATAAATATTGATATTTTGTGATTTTAATGACATGTAGATAGGTCAGGACAAGAAACAGTGGGGGTGAGTGGATGAGAGATACTTGACGCAGCCTCTTCATTGGCAAATGCACTTTCTGTAAAATGGAACCACCCTACCACCCTACCACCCTGTTCCTTAGTGCACTACTTTAGACTAGGGAAAAGTCTAAACGGGATCCTTTGGACATACCAACTCTGATGTCACCCCATGGAAGTTCACAATTAAAATGGTTAAGGTTAGGGTAATAGTTAGGTAAGAGTTAGGGTTTGGACGTCCCAAGATTTCTGGATAGCATAAACCTTTAGAGTAGAAGGTGTTGCTGTGTTGCTCACTATTTCCTGAATAGTTCTCACATTTCATTATGTTGATTCTAATAAGGTCCAGATGGAATTGGAGACTACAAGGCAAGATTGATGGACTTTCCCCACTACATTGGCGTTGGCCCTTTGTCACCTGAGGGTACAAGCGATTTGAATTACCTGTGCCGGCCTGCTCCCTGCGCCCCACCCCCCATGCCCAAACAGTACTGCATTGGAGGGGTGGGATGGGGCATGGAATATCACCAGCTGTTGAACAGTAGGACTCTGCTCAGCAATATGCAAATTAAGGTGGGGCCCAAATGAATCCTGTGAGCTGGATGTTAATTCGATTAATAAAGGAGGGAGTTAGGCGACCTTGATGAACATTTAGTAGATTAGCTACATCATATATTTTATTTCATAAGCCCTCAAAGTTCCATAATGGGGTGAAAATGTCAGCCATCTTGGTCAGGGAGAAATCCAAAACCAGTCTAAATTGGAATGAATGGCAGTAGAGGCATAGGTGATGCATTTCCTGCTTTTACTTATGCAGGAAATATAAAGTAAGGCATGTGATGTATCAGAAATTGTTTAATGGAATTATAGTCAACCTAAAATATTTTCATATTATTATAAATACAGTTTATACGGGTTATATACCAATTCTGTATAAATAGCCTCTAAAATATATGTAAACAGTCCATAAATGTTACAGATTTTGTTTTCTTGGAATGCTGTGAGTGCTATTATATGATACAATATCAGTACTTGTTGGATTTACAACTTGTCTAAATCCTATCATCAACTGCTTTGAGCCAGTGTATGGCTGTGGATTAACTCTAGTGTTTGAATGGAATGTTGGCATATTGGCAGTTCATTTGAAAAATTAATGGGATCATTCCTCTAAAACTGGCTGGCTAGCTGGCTAACACAAAACAGTGCAGAAACATTCTTCACTATCTTATCACAGCACTGGCAAACCATGGTTGACCAACTCCCTGACCAACATGGCTGACCTTTGGGCCATCATAAAAAGGTAAAACCCATTCTAGTATTCTAATTAATAATTATATGGTTATTATACTCACCTGTCACAATGGCCAGAATGATGTCATAAGAGAATACTGTAGTCATAATGCTCATCAAGTGTTTGACTTGGCCAGGAGCTCACCGGAGCTGTGTACCGGCACCTCACATCTTCTACTGCTTGAGCTCCTGTTCCTCTTATAGAATATTAGCTCAAAAGTTTTGTGGAGCTCCTGCATCTATAAATGTAAACAGTACTGGTACCCGGCACCTATTTCGTCCAAGTCAAGCACTGTGCTCACCTGTCACAATGCTCACAACTGTAATCAGGATTCTCAACAAATGTCACAATGGCCACAGTGCTCAGAATGTTGTCAGAAGACAACAATACTCAAACCACGATTCTCAAGGTTGTCAGAGTCATGACCCTATTCATTCTGATGCTGGCATTACATCGGTATTAAGACAAGCCACTTTAATTGAGACAATTTTTCTATTCATTAAAATGTTATAACAATCAACTTTCAAAGTGACTCAGACCATATTGTTCCTACAGAGAGCTGAATTCCGCTCAGCCCTTGAGGACAGAGTCACCCACAGATATCAAAACCCATGGTAGGCCCCACATGTGGTAACCCACACTTTATATAATGTATTTTATTTTTCAGCCAGTCAGAATCACTTTACCTGCACGCTGTGCACATTTCCAATGTGAAAGTGATAGCATCACAGCAGGCTTGTGGAGTGTTGAGTGAATGTAGGTGCACCCTTCTTCATCCATTATTCACCATTTCCACTTTTGCAGGCACGCACCGCCCGACTGTATAGGTAAGCAATCTGTTGGAGCCCGCAGCAAACTCGCATCGACACAGGAGTACGACTGTTATATCCAAGACAACAACAAAAAGTTCCTTCTCAACAGGGTAAGTCATTAACTACAGGAATGTGACATTTCCTCCCTTCAAACACCAGTATGAAGGACACATTGCATAACTGGAGATATATTTGATCCGCTAAACCCAATTGTAAGGGAGAGGATGAGCGGCTCCTCTTTTCACACGAACACTCCTATTGCTGCATAGGCCTTGTCCTCAGGGTGTATCTGACCTCTCATTTGATATATCACTTATTGTACTATGAAACTATATACACAGCATTTGAGGAATTCGATGCAAATGCATTCGAAGTTAAAGGGCCATACGTGATACAGTGCCGTACAACATTTTTCATACCCCTTGGATTTCTTCACATTTTATTTTGTTACAAAGTGGGATTAAAATGTATTTGATTGTCAACAATCTACTCAAAATACTCCAATGTCAAAGTGGAAGAAAAATTCTAACATTTTTTAAAGATTAATACAAATTTGATAGTTAAAATATAGTAATTGCGTAATTATTCAGCCCCTTTGTTCAGGCAAACCTAAATTAGTTCAGAGGTAGTCACATAATAACTTACATGGACTCAATGTGTTAAATAATAGGGGTTGACATGATTTTTTAAAATGACTAACCCTTCCTTTGTCCCCCATACATACAACATCTGTAAGGTCCCTCAGTCAAGTATTGCATTTCAAGCACAGATTCAACTACAAAGACCAGAGAGCTTTTGGAAAGCCTCATAAAGAAGGGCAGTGATTGATAGATGGGTAACAATAACAAATCAGACATTGAATATCTCTTTAAGCATGGTCAAGTTAATAATTAGGCTGTGGATTATGTATTAAACCACCCAGACACAATGTTTCAGTCCTTAACTGAGCTGCATGACAGGAATGAAACTGCTCAGGGATGTTACCATGACACCATTGGTGATTTTAAAACTGTTACAGGGTGGGTGTGATGGGAGAATTGTGGATGGATCAACAACATTGTAGTGACTCTACAATAATGACTTAAATGACAGATACAATCATAAAAAATATACAAAATACATGCATCTTGTGTACAACAAGGCACTAAAGTAATACTGCAAAAAAACATGGCAAAGGAATATACTTTTTGGCCTAAATGCAAAGCCTTATGTTTGGAGCAAATCCAACACATCACTGAGTAACTGCCTCCTTATTTTCAAGCATGGTGGTGGCTGTGTCATTATATGGGTATGCTTGACATCGGCAAATACTGGGGAGTTTTTCAGGATAAAAATAAATGGGATGGAGCTATGCACTGACAAAATCCTAGAGGAAAACCGGCTTCAGTCTGTTTTACACCAGACACTGGGAGATAAATTATCCTTTCAGCAGGACAATAACCTACAACACATGGCCAAATATAAACGAGCTGCTTACCAAGACAGCGAATGTTCCTGACTGGCCAAGTTACAGTTTTAACTTAAATCTGCTTGAAAATCTATGGCAAGACTTGAAAGTTGCTGTGCAGCCGTGATCCCTAACGTCTTGACAGAGCTTGAAGAATTATGAAAATAATAAATGGGCTAATATTGCACAATTCAGATGTGTAAAGCTCTAAAAGACCCAAGAAGACTCACAGCTGTAATCGCTGTCAAAGGTGTTTCTAACATGTATTGACTCAAGAGGCTGAATACTTTTAGTTATTTAATTTCTATCCTTTAAAAACAAATCCACTTCCACTCACATTAGAGTATTTTATGTAGATTGACAAAATATATATATATATTTTTTTTTAATCGATTTTAATCCCACTTTGTAACAATAAAATGAATTATGTTCCTAGGCAGTCCTTGAAAATAAGAATTTGTTCTTAACTGACTTGCCTAGTTAAATAAAGGTAAAATTAAAATCATGCTTGACCATTTCTGTATGTAGTGTTTTTATGATAATTTTGCCTGACATAACTCATAAATGCTTCTTTGTGTTTTTCCCTTTCAAGAGAGATGAACTCGTTCAGAGAAAAGCTGCAGGTGCCTCACAAATGAGTTCCTTGAAATAGTTTGCGTGAAGAACGGATGATGATTCAATCAGTTGTGTTGTCCTGAAGACCTGACCAAGTGTCTGATTAAATACCACCTTTTCATCTACTGTATACAAAAGTGAATCAAACCATTTTACTCTGTCAGTACTCAATTACAACTCTCATTAGTAATTTGCATGATCTATTTCACTGAAATGGTTTAGTAACACTGCAAGTAGGCTACTATCCCACATTTTGCAGTTAGATATGCAGCAACATTTACAGTAAATTAGGAATCCTTTAAATCCTCAAATAAAGATTTGATGAGATGAAAATATCTCCAAGTTTTGTCTGAAAAGGTGAAAGTAAAGCTAAATGTAAACCATACATTTTTGATTAAGTCCATTGGCTTTACAGTAAAATCTAAAAAGTTTTGCCACTTATCTAAAAGTACTCATATGTTTTCTGCTCTGCTAGCTCTACATGGGGAACTTAGAATGAAAATGTCAATTCACCAAGGATGCCCTGGACACCAGTATTGCATACCACAGGTCCGGGACCCAGGTCTTTCCTGTCTTGTGTCATAGATTCAAACTTTCGATAACAAGTGTGTGTGAAGATAATCCATCCCCTGAGCAAAAGCAATTACATTTGCCAAAGTCTAGCTCAGATAACTGCTGCTGCCTCAGATTGGGAAAGGAGTTTTTACTGCACCAGAGATTTCCAATTGTCATGTAATGAGGCACACCAACATATTCTTGTTAGCTCAACTTCAATTTGGTGTTAATCTTTCCTCCGTTTAATATCTGACCCTTTCTAAGACCTCTTGTGGCAATACAGAAATTACTTATTTTTTCATCTATTTTTCTACAGTGATTTTCTATCAATACATGGCCAACATATTATCTTCCTCTTCGGCACTGCCAGAAGAAGACTGGCCGCCCCCCATAGCCTGGTTCATCTCTAGGTTTCTTCCTAGGTTCCGGCCTTTCTAGGGAGTTTTACCTAGCCACCGTGCTTCTACACCTGCATTGCTTGCTGTTTGGGGTTTTAGGGCTGGGTTTCTGTACAGCACTTTGTGACATCACCTGATGTAAGAAGGGCTTTATAAATACATTTGATTGATATTCACATGCACACTTTTGGGACATATCTACTATCAAATAGGTTATAGCAGTGGTTGATTGGAATGGGATTAGGCAAAAGAGTCCACTCCTTTAGGATTGGGGACAGAACACTGGGGATAGAAATTATCTTTTTGGAAAGATCTAATCATTTTGGGTGGAGTAGACAGCAGTGTTGTTCCCTGTTTTAAAACGTATCAACGCGTCTAAATATAATACATTAAATATCGCGAGATTTAACGCGTCTAAATATAATAAATTAAATATCGCGATCTCCAGGATTTGAATATCCTCAGCGTCACAGCAGCAACATTAGCATGCTGGTAGCAGCATTAACACTTCCGGGTTTTGGATTTTGCCATCAAAATAAAAGTGTGCTGTGAAACGCTAATTGCAGCATGATTTTTTTTTTTTGCATTATGTTGAATTATAACTACACGGAAGGAACTGAACGAAAGATAATGACTTATTTATATAAGAAATAATATAAGGTGGAGCAAATAAGTTTGCATGGAGCCCCTGGACACTATACGGTACACACAGGGTTGGGGAGTAAGGGATTACAAAAAAACGGTAACTCTAATCCGTTACATTACCAGCAAAAATATTGTCATCAGATTAGATGCTTTTGAAAACTAGAGGATTACTTCGAAGATTACTTTTAAATTCAGAAAGGATGTTTGCGAATTTTTTTGTTGTTGACACTTCTGTTTTCCAATGACATTCAAATCAGGATTTTAAAAAGCGCAAATTGTTCCACGTGAGTGAGTCTGACCACAAATCAGACACAACTATGATGAATCACCAAATGTGTTTGATGGGATAGCGGGAAAATAGCAGGAATAGGTTTTTGTAGGCGACAGTCCAAGCTATGTCTTCAAATGGTGTGACTGCTGTCGGTATCCAAAAATTATCCAATTTGAATAAACGCTTGGAGGTAAGGATGAGAGCAGTTTAGTTTCCTGCAATCCGGATATCACTTATTATTGATATCTACATAGCACATTGATGTGAATTCCACTGCTGCTCTCTCATTTAGCTATTTGCACCTTACGGATTGTGGTTGTTGTGGACGGCTGTTCACAAATCGAAGTGTTTGAACCCAATAATGGTTCAAATCAAGAAGTTTAAACTGCCTGTCAATCATTGTTTTTGAAACCAGTGAAAAATGCGCTCTTGCAACAGGAGCATAGTTCGGATCCCAGCCTATGGAATAAAAGTTGGTATTTTATTGCTCAATCTAATTCATGCTGATAAAAATAAAAATAAAATCTATAGGCCTAACATGCTGACCAGACCGGACACGTCGCGTGCGTCGCAAAATAAATTTAGAAATCCATGTTATTCAATTATTGCACCGACACTGCTTGCTGCCAACGAGCATCTGCGACACCAAGGGCTAAAATAGATGTCGTTCCTATTTCTGACGCCGATCACGCTGCAAGTCTTGCCTCTCCCATCTCCTCATTGGTTTATAGAAGCAGGTACCCACGTGCCATCTCCTCATTGGTTTATAGAAGCTGGTACCCACGTGCCATCTCCTCATTGGTTATACCCATGTGGGTGATAGAAAGACAAACTGTTTTACCGGTAGTGGTGGTAATACAATGAAAGTTTAGATGCGATCACCATATTATTTAAACGATGAAAAGGCCTGGAAGGAGGAGAGATGACTAGAAACGATTCGGTTGGCCGTTTTATGTGTGGCTTAATTGTCGGAGTAGAAATCCTTATGCATTTCAGGTAAAATAACAACTCAACGTTTATATCCCAGGACAAATTAGCTAGCAACAGCAAGCTAGCTAAATAGGACAAATTAACGTTAGCTAGCAAGTGCAAGCTAACTAGCTAAATTACCATACATGTTTAATGCTTTTAGACCTGTTCCCAAATTAATGTAATTGGTTCAGAGTTTGTTTTGATATTTTAACCTGCGTGTTGTGATCGCGTTTGGTGTGGGGGTCAAAATACATTTATGCACGATAGCGCACGCGCGCAGCCGGTTTGGGCAAGGTGTAATGGACACATGTTCAAACTCGCACACTTTTGATAGACTTAAAAAGGGTCAGTCTGTAGTTGCTATAACCATTTTAGGACTTATAAATTATATATATATTGATGTAAAGATATAATTTAATCAAATTATTTTATGTAATAGAAAGAAATGGTTTAGATTAGAAAAAGCCTACATAACCAACCCATAAAGTAAAATTTTACATCCATATATGGCCAGCTATGTAAACTTTAACATTGATTTATCCTGCAGTAGATGTAGTTCAATTGGTAACATACATTTTTGTCTTCTTCTAATGCCTCTTAAGGGGAAAGTAACGGAATGTAATCAGATTACGTTACTGAGTTTGGGTAATCCAAAAGTTACCTTACTGATGACAAATTTGTACAGGTAACTGGTAACTGTAACGGATTACATTTAGAAAAGTAAGCTACCCAACCCTTGGTACAAATATAGCACTGTACAGGAAAAACTATAAAATGTGTGTCCATAAAATCAGAGTCCAGTCTATTCACTAGAGTCCCTAGAATCCAAAACAGGTGAGTCTGAACAAAAATCAAGGTCATAACAAGTGTTGCTGGACTTTTACTGTGGTAAAATAGCTTAAAATAGAGTCATGGACACTATATGGTACAAATATAGCACCGTACAGACAAAACGATCAATTGTGTGTCCATATAACCAGGGTCCAGTTTACTTTTACCTGGTGAGCACAAGGCAATAATGTCACACAGTCACAAAAACACCAACCCACATCCCTGCTACTTTCAGTCCAAAAACCCAAATCCAAGATGCAAACCTTTTGATTAATTGCAACCAGGATGGGTTGAAGAAAAGCACTGTTAACCTCCGTGATAACCGTTGATAGGCTATAGGCATAATTGTGGTGATACAAACCTATAGCAGCATGATCTTACTATGATACTGCCTCAAAAAAGATATACGTTTGCCTAGCCAAATCGTTTGACCTGATGCATGTTTTGCCATATAAGGGCTTATGTAAATGTGTAAAGTCTGCAGCCTGCTCATCATCATTAGGATAATGTAGATCATTTACAGGTATGCCAGTCAGTTAACACCCCATCTACTGATCACATACAGTAGTTGCCATTGTTTCTTTGAAGCAGTTAGTACTCACCTAATCACATGCTAATAGTCAGGATTTTTTACCTACATTATAGGACAAGCTATGGAGTGCAAGTCTGGTATGGAATGGTGTTTTATTTCACACTGGAAGCTAAACAAAGAAAGCTACAATAGTTAATTTATTGTTTTGACATTTAGATTTAGCCCTGAATTAGTCAGTCAGCAGAGAGTTAAAGTGACAGTACAGCAATGCATAAGTACGATTTAGACTCAACGAGAGGTCACCGTCCTCATAGCGTCAGAGTAGGTGCTATTAACGAGCCTTGCTGTTCTGGCCTTGATGAACCTCATCCGTTTACTTGGAGGAAAAGGCTTGAAGAAGGGATTGGCTGTTTTGTATTCGAGTGACTCTAGTAGACTGGACCCTGGTTTTCTGGACACACAATGGATCGTTTTGCCTCTACAGTGCAATATTTTTACCGTATAGTGTCCAATGTCTCCATTCGTTTGATGTTATTTGTCATGGCCAAGAAGCATATTTTTGGCACAGGTCAAGGCTGGCCTTGGACTGATTTAAATGTATAAAAGGCACAACTGGCTCATCATTAAGTTCATCTCGGTCATTATCAGTCCATTTTTTACATTGTGTCTTTAAAGTAACTAATCACCTATAGGCCTACAGTGTATTTCATTGGAGTGGGTGCAGTAGAAAGTGTTGCTGGGAATTTAGACCTCAGTCCACCATGGAATAACATTCTACAGACCCTAGTGAGTAATGCAAACCCCAATTTAACTTTGGCACCTATAGTCATTTTCACTCTATAAGCCCATATGTATATGTAATTTATAGGCCTATAGTGTATTGCATTGGGACCAATAGAGTTGTTGAACTACAACGTGTTGTTGGTCATATAGACCAAAAGAGAGAAATTTATTTTTAAACTATACAAGCTTCAGTGGTTACCCGTCATTCAGGGCCTCTCTGCCCCACCTGTTTTGAGCCCTAACTGTTTAGCAAAACAAAAGTGCCTGTTTTTTCATGTTATTTTGGCATTAATACGTGCCATAGGTCAGTTTGCAAACAATGTAAATAAAACAATTGAGTTAATAAAGTTGCATACAAACATGGTCTCCCCTTGGGCGCTGCCATAGAGTTACATTTTAAGTGCCCATCCAAGAAGTCTCAAGGTCATTGGCCACAGATAATGACGTCAAATCAAGTTATATCTACCGTAGCTTTGATTGGACTGATCATGTCAACATACTTTCAAAATCTTAGCTAGCAAGGTAGACAAGCATTCATAATCATGACTCACGTCAGCAATCTAGTGGCAAATCCTTTTCAGTCTTTGTCATATGAAAATAAATTATGGATAAAACGTATCAGTGCTGATCGGCCATAAACATTACACAACAAGTTGGAAATCGCAAATTCAGCAATGAGGGGTTTTGAAGGAATCAGTGGCTAACTGCAAGCATTGCATAGCAATCACTAGCCTGCTATTCAGTGGATTGGGTCTGGGTTTAAGGGTCTCTTTCCCAAGATTAAAATAATAAACATTCATGCTGTCAATCCAGCATGACTCCTGCCGTGTTCAAAACAACTGGAAACCCAGAAATCTCAGACTTTAGTTAGTTCAAGACAGCTGGGAACTCTGAAAAAAATTTGCTCAGACTGGGAAAATATGTTTAAAAGTCATCAAACTCGGAATTCCAAATTGAGAACTAGGGTCTCTTTCTAGAGCTCAGACCTGAAGATCACTGACGTCATGAGTTCCCAGTTGTTTTGAAAGCAACATAAATCCAGAGAATGCAAAGCTTTGATGACAGTTTGATGGCAAAATTTGCCCACCAGGACCGCAACGCCACCTTCCTTTTTTTGTGACCACAGCATAACAAGGTGAGTCCAAAAATGTATTTTATGCTGCTGCATAAATGATATAATATGCCAGGGAGATATGTATCCTGTAGCTAAGAAACTAATAAGTGTACAGTGCATTTGGAAAGTATTTAGACCCCTTGACTTTTTTTGACATTTTGTTACGTTACAGCCTTAATCTAAAATGGATAAAACATTTTTTTCCCTCATCAAATCTACACACAATGCCCCATAATGAAAAAGCAAAAACAGTTATTTTATTTTTTGAAATGTAAAAAAAATACAAAACTGAAATATCACATTTACATAAGTATTCAGACCGTTCACTCAGTGCTTTGTTGAAGCACCTTTGGCAGCGATTACAGCCTTGAGTCTTCTTGGGTAAAACACTACAAGATCAGGTTCAAGTCTGGTCTCTGGCTGGGCCACTCATGGACATTCAGAGACTTGTCCCGAAGCCTCTCCTGGTAGTCTTGACTGTGTGCTTAGTGTCGTTGTCCTGTTGGAAGGTGATCCTTCACCCCAGTCTGAGGTTCTGAGCGCTCTGGAGCAGGTTTTCATCAAGTATCTCTCTGTACTTTGCTCCATTCATCGTTCCCTCGATCCTGACTAGTCTCACCTGCAGCTAAAAAACATCCCCACAGCATGACGCTGCCACCACCATCATACTTCACCGTAGGGATGGTGCCAGGTTTCCTCCAGATGTGATGCTTGGCATTCAGACCAAAGAGTTCAATCTTGGTTTCATCAGACCAGAGAATCTTGTTTCTCATGGTTAGAGAATCCTTTAGGTGCCTTTTGTCAAAATCCAAGTGTGCTGTCATTTGCCTTTTACTGAGGAGTGGCTACCATCTGACCACGCTACCATAAAAGCCTGATTGGTGAAGTGCTGCAGAGATTGTTGTCCTTCTGGAAGTGTCTCCCATCTCCACAGAGGAACTCTGGATCTCTGTCAGTGATCATCAGGTTCTTGTCACCTCCCTGACAAAGGCCCATCTCCCCCGATTGCCGAGTTTGGTCGGGCGGCCAGCTTTAGGAAGGGTCTTGGTGGTTCTAAACTTATTCCATTTTAGCATGATGGAGGTAACTGTGTTCCTGGGGACCTTCAATGCTGCAGAAATGTTTTGGTGCCCTTCCCCAGATAAGATTTTTGCTCTGACATGCACTGTCAACTGTGGGATCTTGTATAGACAGGTGTATGCCTTTCCAAATCGTGTCCAATCAATTTAATGTGCCACAGGTGTACTCCAATCAAGTTGTAGAAACATCTAGGATGATCAATGGAAACAGGATGTACTTGAGCTCAATTGAGTCTCATAGCAAAGGGTCTGAGTACTTATGTAAATAAGGTATTTCTGTTTAGTATTTTTTATACATTTGCTAAAATTCTAAAAACCTGTTTTCGATTTGTCATTATGGGGTATTGTGTGTAAATTGATGAGGAAAAATGTAATTGAATCCATTTCAGAATAAGGTAATGTAACAAAATGTGGGAAAAGGCAAGGAGTCTGAATACCTTCCGAATACACTGTATGTTGTGTAGTAAGCTGTTAGTAGCCCATGTGCCTCACCCTAATAATTTGGTCCCTTTTCCCCTCATATGACCACTTTATTTATCCTATGGTTCTGAATTGGTGTACAGGGAAAATACTGCAAGAACAGCCCATGTTCTGAATTCTGTTGCTGTATATTTCAAAAGTGCTGAACAAATAGTCGATTCAGCTTGCTCATTAATATCTTAATCAAAATGACGGATTGCCTCTTCTCTGCTCGTCGTCCCCTTATGCCATAGTTTGTAGATCTCAATTCTCAGTAGAAACCACATTTTTTAAAGCAAGTCTGCCGTATCAGCTGTTTTTTTAAAGGCAGTAAATTAGGCTGAATGAACTGTTTTGCTGCCAGACAAGATTTCGCTGGTGTAAGCAGTGGTAAGTATTTTATTTATTTTACCTTTGTTTAACTAGAAAAGTCAGTAAAGAACAAATTCTTATTTTCAATGACGGCCTAGGAACAGTGAACAACTGCCTTGTTCAGGGGCAGAACGACAGATTTTTACCTTGTCAGCTCGGGGGATTCAATCTTGCAACCTTTCGGTTACTAGTCTAATGCTCTAACCACTAGGCTACCCTGCAACCCCTATTCACTCCATGGTGCTAAAAAGAAAGCTCTGCTGTTGGGACAGCTATATGTAGGCACCATTTGTTACCGTTATAGTGCAATTAATGTATTGTTTCGTATTGTGTTGTGGCTTTGCCCCACCAAGATGTACATGCTAAAATCATCACTGGCAAGCTTACTGAGACGAGAGCCCGAACATTCATATTCAGCACAGGAGATGCAGAGAAAATTCTACTCCCTTGGGACTTAACCACCACCATAGTCCCAGAGAAGGAAACACTGGAAGAGTATGAAATAAAATAACAAAAAAAGTAAAAGGGTAGTTAGCTTAGAGCTCCACGCCAGAACACTCAGCAAATACTACAACAGTAGAATCCCACGAGGCTTACGTATCCAAAAAGAGCCTTCCATAGGGAGAGGAGAGCCCAAATTCTGCAGACACTGGTGCAAGATGCTTAATTACTGTTCATCGGACCAAATGCTACACATCATTGACCATTCCTCTCGAGAGCGTTCTACTATAAAACAAGCTACAAATGAATGCAAAATTGACATTGAGCAGACAGAGTACCAGTCAAAAGTTGACACCTACTCATTCAAGGGTTTTTCTTTATTTTTACTATTTTCTACATTGTAGAATAATAGTGACGACATCAACACTAATGAAGAAACACATGGAATCATTTAGTAACCAAAAAAGTGTTCAACAAATGAAAATATATCACCTTTTGCCTCGATGACAGCTTTGCACACTTTCTTTGCATTAAGAAATAAATGCTTGATGACTTAACGAATGATAACTTGATTAATATACAGAGATCAGATAGGGGAGGTGGGATTGTGATTTCTAATACCAACATATTTATCAGAAAAAATTATAGCAAATGTTACAAGAAATTGATTTTCGATCCTACCTCCAACTATAAAATTGAAGTGAATAAAGTCCTCGATAAAGGACTACAAAATAAATAGTTGACATTACAGGAACTTAAATATCTTTCATGTGTTCTAGCCATACTCCCAACAAGCTTTATCTTCCCTTAACCTTGTTCTGAACCTCCCCCCCCACCAGTGTGATTACTAATTATTTTATTATTACTTATTATACTGTACAGCATACAGTGATTGTTAATAAAAGTTAAATACATTTTTTAAAGTAGTGAGTAATCCCAACCCCACTTTTACTTCGGCACCTAGAATCGTTTTCTCTTTAAGCCAATATGTAATTTATAGGCCTATAGTTTATTTCATTAATGGAGTAGAAAGTCTTGCTGGCCATAAAGACCTCAGTCCCGCAAGAAGGAACACCATACAGATCCTAGTGAGGAATCCTAACCCCACTTTTACTTCAGCACCTCGAATAGCTTTCTCTCTATAAGAGTACTGCGTTGGGGGCATTTATTTGACCTTGGAACATGTTTTAAAACCCACATTTAATGCAAATGTCACTTAAATATGAACAAATATTCATCATTATTAATGTGTAGACAACGTTTCATATCATGAATAAATACAGGTTAATGACACTTCTGTACTATTACGTGGGGGGATTTTATTTGTAATTTTTTCCGAAATTCCGTGACCCGGAAGTTCTTTTTTGAGTGTTGCTGACGAAACGCTGACAACCAGGAGTATTGTGGAAGTAACTTTAGCTAGCTGGCGTTTAGAGTTTTAGAAATGTCTAACGCAACACCCGTGACCAAGCCTTCAAACAAAGAAAACCCCCTTGTCTTCTTTGATGTAGACATTGGTGGTGAAAGAGGTTAGGATATTTTCAATAAAGCGCTTTTAGTCATTCATCTGGACACGCTAGGCTAATGGCTAGCTAGCAGCACCGGGTGGTTTCTAGAAAAAGCACATTCACGCTAGCTAGCATGGTCTTAAATTAACGTTACAGCGACCAATGTATATTAAAGTACACATTTGTAATTCGTATGCTATTTTGAACCATTTAGGTCCTTGTATTGTTAGCCAGTTTTATTGTCTAAATATAACCAGTTTGTCTAATTTGTTAATATCCATTCGCCTGATACATTAATGCTACATTCGAAGCAACAAGCACGTGCTGTCATGTTTTTCGTAAATAGTCAACACCCCAGTGTCTACCAGATTAACTAGTTCAGGACTAAAGGGCTTGTTTTGAGTTACATCTGCTTTGAAATTGCATTTTTAAAGACCCAACTATCCACATAATGTCATGCTGTGTTGTCACCAGTTGGCCGAATCGTGTTCGAACTGTTTGCCGATGTTGTCCCCAAAACTGCTGAAAACTTTCGAGCACTCTGTACTGGTGAGAAGGGAACTGGCAAAACCACAGGAAAACCACTCCATTTCAAAGGATGTCCTTTCCACAGGAGTAAGTATTGTGGATTTCCACTGTTTGTTAGCCAGCAGATCACACCTGCTTGCTTACAGCTGGACTAGGGTCTAGTTAAGCAATAAGGCCTGAGGAAGTGTGGTATATGGATAATATACCAATCCTAAGGGCTGTTCTTTTTGCACGACGCAACTCGGATTTGCCTGGACACAGTCCTTAGACGTGGTATATTGGCCATTTATTACAAACACCAAAGGAGCCTTATTGCTATTATAAACTGGTTACCAATGCAATTAGAGCAGTAAAACTAAAAATGGTGTCATACCTGTGGTATATGGTCTGATATACCATGTCATTCAGCCAATCAGAATTCAGGGCTCAACCATCCAGTTTATATAATGATCAATATGGGCTATTTATCAATGTCTTGTCAACAGGAGGAAGCAGCAACTGCATAATTGTAAAATTACCTTTGTGGACTATAAATAGAATGTTAAACATTAATTTCCAGTTGTATTGTACTTAATCAGGTAAAAACTGCTGAACAAGTCCAAAAATGTATTGTGATTTATTTTGATGAAATACTAGAAATCACCAAAACTGGTTTGCCCTGCCTACACAAAGCTAGATATAGATCACGCCTATATTGCAGTAGTACATCCATTTTATGGTAACAAACTGCAGTAAGATCAATAATGACCACAAACATGTACGCTGTCAATCAATTTAAGTCATCAAGCAGTTCATGATCCAGGGAGGAGATTTCTCCAACCAGAACGGCACTGGAGGGGAGAGCATCTATGGGGAGAAGTTTGAAGATGAGAACTTCCATTACAAGGTAAGGATTTTCAGAATGGCTTAGAATAACATAGGAGATTTTCTTGACCAGTATAAAGTCAGGGCTTTAGTCATAGGAAAACTCATAGCCCTCAGCATAACAAATTATTTCTGTTTTCTTGGTCATCATTGAATTAACATGTGGGTGTCTGTGTCCTCTCCAGCACGACAAAGAGGGCTTGCTGAGTATGGCCAATTCTGGACCCGCCACCAATGGCTCCCAGTTCTTCATCACCACTGTGCCCACTGCTCATCTAGATGGCAAACACGTTGTCTTTGGACAAGTCTTGAAGGGGCTGGGGCTGGTGAAAACACTGGAGGCCATAGAGACTAACGAGGACACACCTCTCAAGGTCAATCAATGAGAATAACTACCACTCTATTGCCACATTCAATAACATTAAGGCAGCAGCAAGCTGTATGTTTTGCCTTGCAGCAGGTAGATTACCTAGTATTTTTCTGTAGTGTGTGACACTTGTGAAATGTTCATTGTGTATTTACAGTTCTGCTCTGATTATTTCCCCATAGCCATGTGTAATTGCTGAGTGTGGTGAGCATAAACATGGAGACGACTGGGGAGGAGCCCCGAACGACGGCTCAGGGGACACACATCCAGACTACCCAGAGGACGCCGACTTTGATTTAAAAGATGTTAGTAAGGCCTACCTCTCGCTTATTTTCTCTCTAAACGGTTCTCTGAAGATACTCATGCTGATTTTTTATTTTGGTTATTGTCAGTCTCAAAGGTGATCTTATGAAAAAATATATAGCTCCATTATCTTTTCTATGTGCTTTATATCTGCTTTTAGTTTACACTGAAAACATTTTACAATCACGGAAATTATAACGCCTCTCCATATCTTTTGGAGTGGTGGGCCGCCTCTGCTAAATTTATATAGGGGAAACACTGATTGCACCTGTATTACTGTACCTCAATTCCACCTCACAAAGTTTGCATTTCCTTCTCATTTAACTTCTCAAAGTATTGCCATACAGGACTTTGCTGCTGTCGCTTGCCTTTCTCTGCCTTTTTCCCCAACTGTTAATGACAATAATGTAGTGGTGGGGAGTCCACTCTAAAATAATTATTTCCTCGACTCCTTGCACGTCGACTCCCATTTCTGAGTGTCAAGATTAGATTCCGCTAGGAATCGACTACAAAGATTCTCTATTTTTGGAACGGAGGAGACAGATTAGTTGCCGAGAACACAAACACTAGCGTCTTTCATAGTGAGCTAGCGAGGGACGGAGAGAGAGGGGAGGGGCACAGTATAGGCAGGTCGCCACCAGCTAGACATTCATTCATTAGCAAAGAGCAGGCGAGCCAGTGCGAGAGAGGAGGGGGCAGGCTGATAGAACCGTACACATGTCTTGGTAATCTGTATCTCGAAATGTCTTGTCTGTCACATTCACAAATTTGCCGAAAGTTAGCCTCTTCCTCTCTTGTTCTATTTAAATTACACAACTTTCTCCAGGCCTTTATAGCCTATTGTCTAGTTAGGCTATGACTAGGAAAATAATATGCTTTGTGATAACTGCACAGTGATGTTCATTTTATTATTTATTTATTTTTTGGTTAGAGGTGTTAACGTTAAGGATCCCGATTTTCGTTTAAATGTTCACACCCCTATTATGTAGATTGATTTTTTTTTGTCAAAATTAAGTGGGACATGAACTATGAATTGCTGTGATTGTGAAATGCTGATGCAGCACTGATTGTGAAAATAGCATAAAAGTCTCATACTTGTTGTCTTTTTGGTTAGGTTGACAAAGTCCAATCTGTTGCTGAGGATATTAAGAATATTGGGAACAACTTTTTCAAGAACCAAGACTGGCAGTCTGCAGTCAAGAAGTACTCCAAAGCTCTCAGGTGAAATGTTGTCCAGGGTTCACTCCACTCCCACTGTGATTTACAGTGTGTGTGTGTGTACTAGGCCTGCTTGTGTTACAGCATGACATGCATTTGAATGCACAATGACCATAGGAGTTGGCCAAATGGCACAAACCGATCTGGGACCAGCCTAGCAAAGGACTAATTGGTGAAAATTGTCACTTGCCAGGTATCTGGCGGTTGCCGGTGATGAGCAGGAGATTGAGAAAGCCCAGGCGAAGCTGGAGCCCACGGCGGTGAGCTGCATTCTCAACACCGCTGCCTGTAAGCTGAAGATGCAGCTCTGGCAGGAAGCCATGGACAGCTGTGACGAGGTAAGTATTTTAGGCCAATATGGGGGCATTAAACAGTCAGTCCTGTGCAGACAAAAATAGCTTATAAAGCTAACAACTAAAAACAGTACAGCCTGCAGGTAAGAAAATATCCTAATAAAATCCTATAAATCACATTGGCTATGCATGGCCTGTCTGCAACGAACTTGAAACATTGTATCAACTATGAACTTGGGTCCGTCTGAAGATCCATGCAACATTGTATAACATATTCTGGGCACTCAGAGTTTCCCGCGCCATTGACCTTAGGACAGACACGGCTGTAGGCTATTTGCGCAAGGGATAAGAAGTAATCAGGTAGGCCTGTGTTATGATGTTTCCACTGGATCAGAGCATGACATTTCAGGCTAAGTGGTTATTGAAAGGGAGAGGGCTGGAAAGATTTTTCAAAAACATTGTGAAATTGTCAATGTCTGTAAAAACAGACTTTGTTTGCTTGCTGTTTGAGGTGAAGAATACATTACTTTGAGAAGCTCCACAGCTCATTAGTGGTGGTGCATTAAGCCGATCAGAAATACGATCAGATCTCCAAATGGGTACATTTATAAGCCAACATTTGCACGCATCCAGGTAGCCTATAGGGCTACTTCTATGCGTAATCAGGTGGCGTCATTACTCAACATTGACAGGAGTGCTCCAAACAAAAGACAATGACTAAATTGACACAACTCAAATGGAATGAAATAAACAAAAACGTGTTTCTCACAAGTGCAGCATTGGTTGTGTGCTCTGCAAACAACGTGTCCGCTCCTACAATGAGAACGGTTAAAGACTGGAATAATATATTGAATGCCTTAACAGACATTACCGTAACCAACCAAACATTTGTAGATGATAAATTATAGGAATTAATGGTAAATGTACTACTGGTGATATATGTAATGGGAACTTGAGACACTAACAATCAAACGCAAACAATTCACACTGACATTATGAAACAATGAATGTGCACAAATTGGTGGGAGAGAGTGCATTATGGAGAGAGATGTGCATTGTGCAGCCACACCCCTTCTTGGACTGTGCCATCCCCTAGGCCTCCGCAATGGATTAGTTCACTTCGATTGGCACGATTAAGACAGGTGTCTCGTGTGCCCCACATTTTTATATATATATATATATATTTGCTACTGCTCGACAAAAAAAAATCTTGGTCGACCAACAGCGTATCGACCAAGCAATTGACCAGTCGAATAATTGGTGTCAGACCTATTCAATCAGGGGAGAGGTGGTAGGGTTATGGGATTATTATTATTCTTTTTAATAAAGTGGATTATAAATTATGCAAACAATTTATAGATATGCCAGCCCCATCACACTTCCACCACTAGACTACGGTACGACTGCAAAGATTCAAAGGCCATTCGTGGTCAGTACTATAAAAGTCTTTATGGAGCTCATTGTGAATGCAACTCAGGATATGTTTTTGTAGAGTACCGTAATATTTCTAGTTATATCTAAAGATAAACATTATTTTTCAGTATTTATGGCGCCGGGGGGATGGCTGCCGTTTTACTCGCACCTAACCAATTGTGACCCGTTTCAGGAAACTAGGCGTATGTCGCAAGTCACAACTTCACAGGAGAGCCATTCTAACGGTATTTAATTTTTTATCAAAATGCGTTTTTTGACAGAAATGCCTTCTGCAACATGAACTTTCATGTGCTTTAATAATATACTTGTATGCCATCTGTAAATACGAATACAATTGTTAAATTACGAGCCTTGTTGGTTAAGCCACAGAAAAAGAAACAAACCTTCCCACTAGCCATTATTGGCTGAGATGAGTGGGCTGGACATGCTGAGAGAGGAGTTTGGATTGGTCTGCCATATAGAAGGCTTCTGTCTATTTGAGCTGGTCAGTCTGTGTTGGTAATCCTATCGAACGTGGCTTTTAAAACAAATGTGCAGTGGAGCTGTTTAAGTGTTGCTCTCCACTTTCTGGAGGATCAAGTTTTGAAATCAGTGGAATTAGAGTATGATAGCTAAAGAGATGGAGAAAACAACTCCGGATTACATCTTCAAAGTAAGGGAACGTGGCATGGCATCCGTGACAGGGAGACGCATCCATCATGCGCTAGCTAGCTACATTTTCAGATATTACACGTGTCTAATTTTGACAAAGTGGTTTAATTTCAAGTTAGTGTACTGTTAGCTAGCTAGCTAACATTAGCTGGCTGGCTCCCTAGCTAACGTTACGTTTATGACATTATTATTTGTATCCCAGAACTGTTTGCTAGTTAGAGCCTAATGTTAGCTAGCTAACATTGAACCTGGTTGGTTAGCTCCCAGCAGATTCATGCAGGGTAGTAACAACATGATTTGGCACTATTTCATTGTTGTTTAACTAGCTAGCGTTAGCTGGTTGGCTCATTAGCTAACGTTACGTGACGTGTGCCTGATCTTACGTTGTTTACCTAGCTAGGTTCATTGTTTACCTAGCTAGCAACATGTCTGAAGCTAAAGTGTACAACACCCGTTGAATATGGCTGGTGTCAGTAAACGTTGGCAAAAAAGCGTAATGAAATTGTTGCCAGCAGAGCTGGTTAGGCTGTTTTCATGTTATCCAGAGGTAAACAAATCATTGGCCAGAACCAAGTGTGTACTCTGAACACTCCGAGCGCGAAACGAGATGGGTGGGGCTAAAGCTTAAGAGGGTGTGAACGATGCTGAATGGGTGTAGACAAAGGGCTCTCCAGTAGTAGTAGTACCAAAACATTCAAAGGACATTTTCTCAAAAGAGATTACAAGTTTATCAACTTTCAAAGCAGAATTACTTGACCATTATTCCTTAAATGCAGTTTATGATATGCCATTTTGTAGCTCTGAGTCTATACTTTTATCAACCAGAGGGGGAAAAACTTTAGACCACCTTTACTCCACACACAGAGATGTGTACAAAGCTCTTCCTCCATTTGGAAAATCTGACCATAATGCTATCCTCCTGATTCCCGCTTACAAGCAAAAACTAATTCAGGTAGTACCAGTGACTCACTCAATATGGAAGTGGTCAGATGACGCGGACGCTACGCCTCAGGACTGTTTTGCTAGCACAGACTGGAATATGTTCCGCGATTCATCCAATTGCATTGAGTATACCACCTGAGTCACCAGCTTCATCAATAAGTGCATCAATGACGTTGTCGTCCCCACAGTGACCGTACGTATATATCCCAACCAGAAGCCATGGATTACAAGTAACATCCACACGGAACTAAAGGCTAGAGCTGCTGCTTTCAAGGAGCGGGACACTAATCTGGACGCTTATAAGAAATCCCACTATGCCGTCAGGCAAAGCATCAACATAGGACTAAGATTGAATCCTACTGTACTGGCTCTAACAGATGTGGTAGGGCTTGCAAACTATTACAGACCTCAAACGACCTACTGCCAAGTGTCTTCCCTGACATTTTCAACCTCTCCCTGACCGTCTGTAATACCTTCAGTTGAAGTCAGAAGTTTACATACACCATAGCCAAATACAATTCCTGACATTTAATCCTAGTAAAAATGCCCTGTATTAGATCAGTTCGGATCGGCACTTTATTTTTAGAATGTGAAATGTCAGAAAAATAGAGAAAATGATTTATTTCAGCTTTTATTTCTTACATCACATTCCCAGTGGTTCAGAAGTTTTAGTATTTAGTTTTTGGTAAATTAGGTAGCATTGCCTATAAATTGTTAAACTTGGGTCAAACGTTTCGGGTAGCCTTCCACAAGCTTCCCACAATAGGTTGCGTGAATGTTGACCCATTCCTCCTGACAGAGCTGGTGTAACCGAGCCAGGTTTGTAGGCCTCTTTGTTCGCACACACTTTTTAAGTTCTGCCCACACATTTTCTATAGGAGTGAGGTCAGGGCTTTGTGATGGCTACTCCCAATACCTTGACTTTGTTGTCCTTAAGCCATTTTGCCACAACTTTGGAAGTATGCTTGGGGTCATTGTCCATTTGGAAGCCCCATTTGCGACCAAGCTTTAACTTCCTGACTGATGTCCTGAGATGTTGCTTCAATATATCCACATAATTTTCCTCCTCATGATGCCATCTATTTTGTGAAGTTCACCAGTCCCTCCTGCAGCAAAGCACCCCCACAACATGACGCTGCCACCCCGGTGCTTCACGGTTGGGATGGTGTTCTTTGGCTTGCAAGCCACCCCCTTTTTCCTCCAAACATAACGATGGTCATTATGACCAAACAGTTCTATTTTTGTTTCATCAGACCAGAGGACATTTTTCCAAAAAGTATGATCTTTGTCCCCATGTGCAGTTGCAAACCGTAGTCTGGCTTTTTTATGGCTGTTTTGGAGCAGTGGCTTCTTCCTTGCTGAGCAGCCTTTCAGGTTATGTCGATATAGGACTCGTTTTACTGTGGATATAGATACTTTTGTACCCGTTTCCTCCAGCATCTTCACACGGTCCTTTTGCTGATGCTCTGGGATGTGTTTGCACTTTTCGCACCAAAGTACGTTCATCGCTAGGAAACAGAACGCCTCTCCTTCCTGAGCGGTATGACGGCTGCGTGGTCCCATGGTGTTTGTACAGATGAACTTGGTACCTTCAGGCGTTTGGAAATTGCTCCCAAGGATGAACCAGACTTGTGGAGGTCTACAATTTTTTTTCTGAGGTCTTGGCTGATTTCTTTTGATTTTCCCATGTCAAGCAAAGAGGCACTGAGGTTGAAGGTAGGCCTTGAAATACATCCACAGATACACCTCCAATTGACTCAAATTATGTCAATTAGCCTATCAGAAGCTTCTAAAGCCATGACATAATTTTCTGGAATATTCCAAGCTGTTTATAGGCACAGTCAACTTAGAGTATGTAACCTTCTGACCCACTGGAATTGTGATACAGTGAATTACAAGTGGAATAATCTGTCTGTAAACAATTGTTGGAAAAATTACTTGTCATGCACGAAGTAGATGTCCTAACTGACTTGCAAAAACTAGTTTGTTAACAAGAAATTTGTGGAGTTGTTGAAAAACAAGTTTTAATGACTCCAACATAAGTATATGTAAACTTCCGACTTCAACGGTACATGTTTCAAGCAGACCACCATTGCCCCTGTTTCCAAGAAAGCGAAAGTAACCTGCCTCAATGACTACCGCCCCGCATAGCTCACATCAACACCATCATCCCGGAAACCAACAGATGACGCAATCACACTCCACACTGCCCGTCCGCACTTGGATAAAAGGAACACCTATGTGAAAATGCTGTTCATTGATTACAGCTCAGCGTTCAACACCATAGTGCCCACAAAGCTCATCACCCTGGTATTAAACACTTCCCTCTGCAACTAGATCCTGGACTTCCTGACGGGCCGTCCCCAGGTGGTAAGGGTAGGCAACAACACATCTGCCACGCTGATTCTCAACACGGGGGACCCTCAGGGGTGCGTGCTTAGTTTCCTCCTGACTTTGTGGCCAAGCACGACTCCAACACCATTAACTTTGCTGACGACACAACGGTGGTAGGCTTGATCACCGACAATGAGACAGTCTCTATAGGGAGGAGGTCAGAGGCCTGGCAGTGTGATGCCAGGACAACAACCTCTCCCTCAACGTGAGCAAGACAAAGGAGATGATTGTGGACTACAGGAAAAGGTGGGCCGAACAGGCCCTCATTCACATCGACGGGGCTTTAGTGGAGCAGGTTGAGCGTTTCAAGTTCCTTGGTGTCCACATCCCCAACAAGCTATCATGTCCAAACACACCAAGAAAGTCGTGAAGAGGGCACGACGATGCCTTTTCCCCCTCAGGAGACTGAAAAGAGTCGGCATGGGTCCCCAGATCCTCAAAAAGTTCTACAGCTGCACCATCGAGAGCATCCTGACCGGTTGCGTCACCTTCTGGTATGGCAACTGCTACAGAGGGTAGTGCGTACATCACTGGGGCCAAGCTTCCTGCCATCCAGGACCTATATACTTGGCAGGTTCAGAGGAAGGTCCAAAAAATTGTCAGACTCCAGCCACCCTAGTCATAGACTTCTCTCTGCTACCGCACGGCAAGCGGTACCGAAGTGCCAAGTCTATGTCCAAAAGGCTCCTTAACAGCTTCTACTCCCAAGCCATAAGACTGCTGAACAATTAATCAAATGGCCAGTCGGACTATTTGCACTGCTGCTACTCGCTGTTTATTATCTATGCATATTCACTTTACCCCTACCTACATGTACAAATTACCCCGACTAACCTGTATCCCCGCACATTGACCTTTTACCGGTACCACCTGTATATAGCCTCAATGTTGTGTTCTTTTTTTACTTTATTTTCTGAAAACCGCATTGTTGGGCAAGGGCTTGTTAGTAAGCATTTCACGGTAAGGTCTACACCTGTTGTATTCGGCGCATGTGACAAATACAATTTGATTAGGAAGGGAAAGAAACATTGAGAAGTGCAGTCACTATTTAGTCTGATTTATGTATGTTTGCTTGTTTTTTAGGCATTGGAGTTGAACCAGAAAAACACTAAAGCTCTGTTCAGGAGGGCCCAGGCCTGGCAGGGACTGAAGGACTACAGTAAAGCCATGGTAAAGAAAAAAAGTTGATATACACTCTTATCATACCAACCATATGACTTAAGAATGTGTAGCCTTTGTCTCAGCCTAACAAAAATGGGCTCTCTTTCTGGACTGGAACCCATGCGACAAGGATGTTTTTCACCACCGATTTATAATTCATATGGGTTTATTTGCACTAAAACATTGCTTCCAAAGAGTTGGGGCGAATCAATTCTTAATGCTAGAATCCTTAAATGAAACATTAACGGTCACCCGGCCTGTGTATTGGTATAAAACTGAGGAATGGGCCTGGAGAAATGTAACCACTCAAATAGACAGAGCTATGGATTTAAGGACTGACCATCCATGATATTAACATTTAAACCATGTTCTGATGCTAGACAGTGGCAGTGACACAAGCATGTATTTTGGGTTCTGATGGGGTACGACTGTTGAACTAAAGCTCATGAGGCATTTATAAATTATATTCTGTAAGAATGAAATGGGTATAGCAACTGAGAATTCCAGTTTTTAATCCGGAATTGGTCGATATCTGGAGTTTGACTTGTCTGTCAACGCACTAAAATATTTCTCACCTTTTGCAGAGTGATCTGAAGAAAGCTCAAGAAATAGCACCAGAGGACAAAGGTTGGTACTGCTTCTTTATGGTAACAATCAATCCATGGGATCATTTGTGTCAGGCAGCTCAATTAAGAATTGGGCTGCCTGTGTAAATGCAGCCGTGTTCTTTTGAATATTCTAAAGGCTAACTAGAACTTAGAATAAATGATCAATAGTGAGAGCAGTATGATGCTCAAAGTAACTTATTTACAAAACCCATTCATGACATATGCAACATAGATTTGCCATTTCGTCGTGATAGGTTGTTTTCCTTGCCTGACAAGTGAATTTACTTGTTCATCCTTTGACAGCGATTGGAAACGAGATGAAGAGAATCCAGTTGAAAGTGAAGGAGGAAAAGGAGAAAGAGAAGCAAATCTATGCAAAAATGTTTGCATGAAGATCGGCCAACTCTTCAAGTCCACTCGCCAATAATGAGTTATTTCTGTAAGGCAGCTAGCTACAATACAGGTCCCAATTGAAAACCACCACTGTATAATATTGGCTGTTGAAAGTTCTTTTTGTGTGGCACACAAGGGTAACCGAAAATTAATTATGGAAGAAGCTCAACCCTGTCAGCATTTCACTGTATTCGTTTATTTGGAGTGTTGTCAATGATACTCATGTTTACGAAGAACTACTGTAATATTCCTGTCTGAATGTTTAAGATTGGTTAGTTAAGACTCATTCTGGAATTTGCCTACTCCACCTGTATGCGATGCAATTAAATTTTACCTGAATGTTCAATGAGAGCTGTGATTTGTGCTGACACCGAGGCATGGCAAATGTTTATTCACCAACATACATTTTCACCACTGTCATTATGTACACACAGTATCTCTCAGATCATACGCTGTTGCAAATTGTACCTGCAATAGCTAATGAATTTAAGTTAGTCTATTTTGAAGTTATGTCAATGCAGCTTTCTGCTTATGACGTGCATTATTCAGAACACCATACATGAACCAAAGCCACTTGTTTAATAACCATTTTACAATTCCCATATTGAAAGAATATGGTGACATTCAGTTTCATATCTAGGCACACAGTATAGTATTCTACAAGCTGTCTTGGCAGCAAGCCCTGAATGTGTTTTTGCAGCCACCTCAACAAAGAGGGTCTAGATTTTCTGATCTCAATGCTACAATTGTTGCTTTGTGATATGCCTGAATAAAATAAAATCACAATCCGTTGTAGGCTGGTCCTCCACTGCCTTCGGGCACCACCCAGTTGATGTTCTGGCTGGGGTCCTTGATGTCACACGTCTTGCAGTGGACGCAGTTCTGAGCGTTGATCTGCAACCTCATACCTTCTCCAGTCTCAAGGGGAACGTACTCATATACACCTAGTAAAAGGGGGAAAGAAGGGCATCATTCAAATGGAAACAGGAAGCAAAGAGATGTATTTCATTGTTACAGGAAAGATAGAAAATAGGATGTTTTATGCATCGTAGGGGCCACTTTTTTTTTTAGATTGTGGAACTCCAGTAAATGTGACTCACTGCAGACATGGGCACTAGTAAAGGGATTCTAGTCTTTACCCAGTAGCTACATTTTTCAATGGTCATTTAGTCTCCCTTGCATGCTTTTACATTTCTTCCTATTCTGATTTGGGTATTAGGCTATAGGCCTAGTGTAAAGTATGTACAGAAGAAATTGAAGTTGTAAATGCCAATTATTGTTATACCTTATTTTAATTAAAATGTTCAATGTAACTTGTACTTTAAGGTTTTAATGAGAATGTATTCGCCTCAGAGTTCTTGATTAATATTATATCATTTATGTCTGATTATCATACTGTATATGTAAGACTAAATACCATTTGTAATATACAATCCAGATAAGTGTCTGATAAAAGAACATTACAAAAATACCACCGTTCACTAAAACTGCTATAAACCATTCACAGTTAAATGTATTTCTATTCTGATTTCAAACCTTACAAAATAAGACCTAATATGCGTTCTTCATTAGGAAGTGTGGGAAATGTGGTTTTCATAGAAACACATTTCCACAAGTGTTTTTTCTTGACTGATTACACCATGTGATGTATGTGCTGCTATTGTATGCCCTATCATTTGGAAGGGCTGTTTCTCAGCTTTCAAAACATGTATCATCTTTTCATATGGTCCGACACCAGCAAATTTAGCTCAATGCACAGAGTTCATGGTCTTACATTTTTGTGATTGACATTTTTGGGAAAATCTTTCCAGGGATGCAATAATGGCAATTTACCATTACCTGGTATTCTAAAGCCTATTGTTTACATTCCTCTTTAAGAAAAACTAATTGACACAACCCTAACACGGAACCCAAACCGGCTGCGCCTTATCCTACTCCTCCTCTGGTGATGTAGAGGTTAATCCAGGCCCTGCAGTGCCTAGCTCCACTACCATTCCCCAGGCGCTCTCATTTGTTGACTTCTGTAACCGTAAAAGCCTTGGTTTCATGCATGTTAACATTAGAAGCCTCCTCCCCAAGTTTGTTTTATTCACTGCTTTAGCACACTCTGACAACCCGGATGTCCTAGCCGTGTCTGAATCCTGGCTTAGGGAGACCACCAAAACCCCAGAAATGTCTATCCCTAACTATAACATTTTCTGACAAGATAGAATTGCCAAAGGGGGCGGAGTGGGAATCTACTGCAGAGTTGTCATACTATCCAGGTCTGTGCCCAAACAATTCGAGCTTCTACTTTTAAAAATTCCATCTTTCCAGAAACAAGTCTCTCACCGTTGCCGCTTGCTATAGACCTCCCTCTGCCCCCAGCTGTGCCCTGGACACCATATGTGATTTGATTGCCCACCCATCTATCTTCAGAGCTCGTGCTGCTAGGTGACCTAAACTGGGACATGCTTAACAGCCCGGCCATCCTACAATCTAAGCTTGATGCCCTCAATCTCACACAAATTATCAATGAACCTACCAGGTACAACCCCAAATCCGTAAACACGGGCACCCTCATAGATATCATCCTAACCAACTTGCCCTCCAAATACACCTTTGCTGTCTCCAACCAAGATCTCAGCGATCACTGCTTTATTGCCTGCATCCGTAATGGGTCTGCGGTCCAACAACCACCCCTCATCACTGTCAAACGCTCCCTAAAACACTTCAGCGAGCAGGCCTTTCTAATCGACCTGACCCGGGTATCCTGGAAGGATATTGACCTCCTCCCGTCAGTAGAGGATGCCTGGTTATTCTTTAAAAAAGTGGCTTCCTCACCATCTTAAATAAGCATGCCCCATTCAAAGTTTTTTGAACCAGGAACAGATATAGCCCTTGGTTCACTCCAGACCTGACTGCCCTTGACCAGCACAAAAATATCCTGTAGTGTACTGCATTAGCATCAAATAGCCCCCGTGATATGCAACTTTTCAGTGTAGTTAGGAACCAATAAACACAAGCCGTTAGGAAAGATAAGGCTAGCTTTTTCAAACAGAAATTTGCATCCTGTAACACAAACTCAAAAAAGTTCTGGTACAATGTAAAGTCCATGGAGAATAAGAGCACCTCCTCCCAGCTGCCCACTGCACTGAGGCTAGGAAACACTCACCACTGATAAATCTACGATAATTTCAATAAGCATTTTTTCTACGGGTGGCCATGCTTTCCACCTGGCTACCGCTACCCTGGTCAACTGCACTGCACCCCCCACAGCAACTCACCCAAGCCTCCCCATTTATCCTTCATCCAAATAGCTGATGTTCTGAAGGGGTGCAAAATCTGGACCCCTACAAATCAGCCGGGCTACACAATCTGGACCCTCCCTTTCTAAAAGTATCTGCCGAAATTGTTGCAACCCCATTACTAGCCTGTTCAACCTCTCTTTCGTATCATCTGAGATCCCCACATTTTGGAGAGCTGCCACGGTCATCCCCCTCTTCAAAGGGAGAGACAGTAGACCCAAACTGCTACAGACCTATATCTATCCTACCCTGCCTTTCTAAATGTCTTCAAAAGCCAAGTTAACAAACAGATCACCGACCATTTCGATTCCCACTGTACCTTCTCCACTATGCAATCTGGCTTTCGAGCTGGTCATGGGTGCACCTCAGCCCCGCTCAAGGTCCTAAACAATATCATAACTGCCATCGATAAGAGACAATACTGTGCAGCCGTATTCATCGACATGGCCAAGGCTTTCGACTCTGTCAATCACCACATTCTTATCGGCAGAGTAAACAGCCATGGTTTCTCTGCCTCGCCTGGTTCACCAACTACTTCTCTGATAGAGTTCAGTGTAGTGTATCAAATCGGAGGGCCTGTTGTCCGGACCTCTGGCAGTCTCTATGGGGGTGCCACAGGGTTCAATTCTCGGGCTGACTCTTCTCTGTATACATCAATGATGTCGCTCTTGCTGCTGGTGATTCTCTGATCCACCTCTACGCAGACGACACCATTCTGTATACTTCTGGCCCTTCTTTGTTAAATGTTTAATGCTTTTCAACCCATCCCCAAATTAATTTAATTGGTTCAGAGTTTGTTTTGATATTTTAACCTGTGTCGTGATTGCATTTGGTATGGGGGGATAAAATAAATGTATGCACGATGGCGAACGCGCACAGCCGGTTTGGGTTCCGTGTAATACCTTTATCTACTACTGTAGGTCTGCTCTCGAGTGACTCATATTTGATTATCAATGAACCCGGGTTTGCAAAGAAAGGCCACTCCTTACTTTCCTGATACTACATACACAACATGATCACAAGTATGTGGACACCTGCTCAAACATCTCATTACAAAATCATGGGCATTAGTATGGAGTTGGTTCCCCCTTTGCTATAACAGCCTCCACTCTTCTGGGAAGGCTTTCCACTTGATGTTGGAATATTGTCGCAGGGACTTGCTTCCAGAGCATTAGTGAGGTCGGGCACTGATGTTGGGCGATTAGGCCTGGCTCGCAGTTGGCATTCCAATTCATCCCTAAGGTGTTCGATGAGGTTGAGGTCAGGGCTCTGTGCAGGCCAGTCAAGTTCTTCCACATCGATCTCGACAAACCATTTCTGATGGACCTCGCTTTGTGCACGGGGGCATTATGCTGAAACAGGAAAAGGCCTTCCCCAAACTGTTGCCACAGTTGGAAGCACAGAATTGTCTAGAATGTCGCTGTATGCTGTAGCATTAATATTTGCCTTAACTGGAACTAAGGGGCCTAGCCCGAACCATGAAAAACTTTACCGTTGTCACTATGCATTGGGGCATAGTGACAACTATGTTCTCCTGGCATCCGCCAAACCCAGATTCTCCAGAGAACGCGTTTCCACTGCTCCAGAGTCCAATGGCGGTAAGCTGTACACCGCTCCAGCCGACGGTTGGCATTGCGCATGGTGATCTTAGGCTTGTGTGCGACTGCTCGGCAGTGGAAACCCATTTCATGAAGCTCCTGATGAACAGTTCTTGTGCTGACGTTGCTTCCAGAGGCAGTTTGGAACTCGATAGTGAGTGTTGTAACCGAGGACAGACGATTTTTACACACTTCAGCGGTCCAGTTCTGTGAGCTCGTGTGGCCTACCACTTCACGGCTGAGCTGTTGTTGCTCCTAGACGTTTCCATTTCACAATAACAGCACTTACAGTTGACTGGGGCAGCTCTAGCAGGGCAGACATTTTATGAACTGACTTGTTGGAAAGGTGGCATCCTATGACGGCCATTCTACTGCCAATGTTTGTTTATGGCGATTGCATGGCTGTGTGCTCGATTTTATACACCGGTCAACAACGGGCGTGGCTGAAATAGCCGTAGGCACTAAATTGAAGGGGTGTCTACATACTTTTGTACATATAGTGTAGGTTAAAACCTCTCCAGGGTATGTGGGCCAACATCCAGTGAGATTGCAGAGCGCCAAATTCAAATACAGAAATACTCTGAATAAAAATAAAAATTCAGAAAACAAAACATTTTACATAGGTTTAAAGATTAACTTCTTGTGAATCCAACCATGGTGTCAGATTTTTAAAATGCATTACGGCGAAAGCATACCGTACGATTATTTGAGAACATAGGCCAGCAGACAAATCATTACAAACAGTAACCAGCCAAGTAGAAGAGTTACACAAGTCAGAAATGGAGATAAAATGAATCCCGTACCTTTGATGATCTTCATATGGTTGCACTCAGAAGACATTCATTTACTCAATAAAAGTTCCTTTTGTTCGATAAAGTCTCTCTTTATATCTAAAAACCTCTGTTTTGTTTGAGTGTTTTCTTCAGTAATCCACAGGCTAAACGCAGTCACAACAGGCAGACAAAAAATCCTAATTGTATCCGTAAAGTTCCTAGAAACATGTCAAACGATGTTTATATTCAAGCCTGAGGTTGTTTTTAGCCTAAATAATCGATAATATTTCAACCGGACAGTAACGTTGTCAATATAAACGGTAAACATGAAAGGCACTCTCTCGGTCGCGCGCATGAAAAAGCTCTGTGACACAGCAGGGTCCAGTCATTCAGACTGCTCTTACTTCCTAATTTTTCAGAATACAAGCCTGAAACAATTTCTAAAGACTGTTGACATCTAGTGGAAGGAATAGGAACTGCAATTTGAGTCCTAAGTCAATGGATACTGTAATGGCATTGAATGGAAAACTACAAAACAAAAAACTACTTCCTGAATGGATTTCTCAGGTTTTCGACTGCCAAATCAGTTCCGTTATACTCACAGACACTATTTTAACAGTTTTGGAAACTTTAGAGTGTTTTCTATCCAAATCTACCAGTTATATGCATATCATATCTTCTGGGCCCGAGTAGCAGGCAATTTAATTTGGGCATGCTTTTCATCCAAAATTCTAAATGCTGCCCCCTACCCGAGAAGTTTTAATGATAGATTTGTGAATATAGCTATGCAGACAGATTCATGATTGGTGTGTGCAGTGCAGCCCTCCCAAACAGCCATTATGTGTCCCTAACCATTATCCATGAGATTACCACCTATTTTTAAATGTCAAGTTCAACAAAGTATGTAATAGTTATATTATGGATGAAAAACCATAAAAGAGATGCACAAAATAAATCACAAGTTCGGGGACAGTATTTGGGCCATACATCTGTGGAGAAGACTGCTTTCTAACAGTTGTCTGCATGTCGAATCAATCATACTGCATGTATTACATCTCTGCCTCAGTAGCAGTAATGGGGTTGATGTCCATTTCACAAATATATATATATATATCTCTCTGATAATTTATTGAGACTTCCAGAGAATAAACCTGGCTGTGCTGATCAATATCAATGTCTTGAGTCATACTGGTCGTGCAGGCAATGACAGCACTTGGAAGCGGCAATGGTGTGCTTGCGCTTTATTGATGGAGGGCCAGGTCTTTTAGTGGACAGTAATATTCAATTCCACAGAGATCCCTGGCCTAGCTCCATACCTCCTAGGTGGAGCTATTGGGCACGTTCCAGGTCGTTCTCATTGCAGTCGCGCTGCACAGATTATTATCTCTCACAATGCCTGAAGGCACCACAGTAGTATTACACAGCAATCTTAAAAACATGCTGTTTTCAAGGAATTGTTAACCTCTTTGGGCTGGGGGGGCAGTATTTTCACACTCGGATGAAAAGCGTGCCCAGAATAAACTGCCTGCTACTCAGGCCCAGAAGCTAAGATACGCATATTATTAGTAGATTTGGATAGAAAACTGTTTGATTGATGTCTGTGAGTATAACAGAACTCATATGGCAGGCAAAAACGTAATAAAAATCCAACCAGGAAGTGGGAAATCTGAGGTTTGTAGTTTTTCAAGTGATTGCCTATCCAATATACAGTGTAAATTTGGTCAGATTGCACTTCTTAAGGCTTCCACTAGATGTCAACAGGTCTTAAGAACGTTGTTTCAGGCTTCTATTGTGAAAGGGGAGCGAATAAGAGCTGTTTCAACCAGGGGTCTGGCTGAAAGCCTTTAGTTTAGTCACGCGCGCAGCCGTGAGCACGAGCTTCGTTCCCTTTCCTTTCTAAAGACAAAGGAATTGTCCAGTTGGAATATTATTGAAGACTTATGATAGAAACATCCTAAAGATTGATTCTATACATCGATTCTATACAACGCTATTTTTGACTTCTGTTGACTCCACAACATGGCGAGTATCTGTATGGCTTGTTTTGGTGGCTGAGCGCTGTACTCAGATTATTGCATGGTGTGCTTTCGCTGTAAAGCTTCTTTGAAATCTGACACAGCGGTTGCATTAAGGAGAAGTATATCTTTAATTCTATGCATAACACTTGTATCTTTCATCAACGTTTATGATGAGTATTTCTGTATTGATGTGGCTCTCTGCAAAATCACCGGATGTTTTGGAAGCAAAGCATTACTGAACATAATGCGCCAATGTAAAATGAGATTTTTGGATATAAATATTAACTTTATCGAACAAAACATACATGTATTGTGTAACATGAAGTCCTATGAGTGCCATCTGATTAAGATAATCAAAGGTTAGTGATTTATTTTATCTCTATTTCTGCTTTTTTGACTACTCTCTTTGGCTGGAAAAATAGCTGTATGTTTTTTGTGACTAGGCGCTGACCTTACATAATCGCATGGTATGCTTTCACCGTAAAGCCTTTTTGAAATTGGACACTGTGGTGGGATTAACAAGAAGTTTATCTTTAAAATGGTGTATAATACTTGTATGTTTGAGGAATTTTTATTTTGAGATTTCTGTTGTTTGAATTTGGCGCCCTGCACTTTCACTGGCTGTTGTCAAATCGATCCCGTTAACGGGATTTGATCCCTAAGAAGTTTTAAATTAATGTTAACTATTTTGGTTGTAATATCATCACCTCTTTGAAGAGCATAGTCACAACTACACATTTCAGATTATTCCATGCAAAACAATTGCACACATTTAGCTTGAGTTATACAGCAGTTAACTGCATGCTTTTCATGATCAGTAAACATCAATTGATCATGTGATTTCAGATACGTGAGGGTAGCCTCTCTCTCGCTCAATATTGGACACCATTAATTGGATATTTGAGGGATTTAAAATAAAAGTGAACTATAAATTGACGAGTGGTTTAGGTTCATTTCCCAAGCTTTTTGGGCTCTGCCTGTCGAGCAGCAGAAGGGCACATTTGCCAATGTACTGTTAGCTAATAATGTTTACTTTGCAAGCTACCAGTAGAAACTTTGTACAGTTGGCTAAACATATTAATCAAAGGGAAGTTTGTTTTAAAGTGTTTGTCCTATATCAGAGATAAGAAGAAAAAGAAGAGACACAACCCTTTTGTTATCCACTAAACTACTTCCATAAATACTGCCATTCATTTTCTAACTGGTACCGGGCTACCTTCTGGCGAGGCTTGTGGGCGTCCTAGAGCAAAACATGTACGTGTCCGTGAAAGACTCACCTTTCTATAGAGGGATCATATTAGTGTGTAGCCCAAACTGTTGGGACCCTAAACAGAAGTTGGCAGATCGGCGGTACCAACTTCAGACGAGTCCCGTGACGCTTGTGGGGGTCGTAGAGTAAAACATGTAGGTATTCATAAGAGTCTCACCTTTCCATAAGGGAGTCACTTTTCACCACCGATGTGTTGTATTGAGCCCATGCAAAAAATATATCTTTAGCTTAAAACAGAGATCTTTATGGGGATGTTTTTATGCTAATTTGATTTCCGCAAGGCCGCGTAAAATGACTCGAGGGTTAATCACGATTGCTGCTGACAGACATGTCTACATTGATTGATAGACCACGTCAAATTGGCTAGCTAGCTAATAACAGATCACATCTCTTAACAAGCCAACTTTCAGGGGATTAACAAGATGGCAAGCAAATCGAACAATATTTGGATATAGCCATCTATAGTGGTGATGACAGTAGTCCGACTGACAACTTTACCAGGACGAGGACTTGCCGATGTCAAGCTCTTTTCAACAGCCTAATCTGATGAAGCAACTAAATGACACATTGTTTGCTTAGCTGGCTACATGCCAATGGATAGGCTATCCTCACATATCTGAAATGACACGATCAATTCATGTTTACTGATCATAAAAAGCACCGATGTGCTAGCTAAATGCGGAAGAATCAGAAATGTGTAGTCTGACTATGCTCTTCGAGAGGTGACTATATTAAAGCCAAATAGTTGGCTAGGTTGCTATAACATTTAACAATCCCTTGAAAACGACGCATAATTGTCAAAGATTTTAGCGGAGCTGGGGGTCTCCTTGCCCCCCAGCAGCCAGTGCTCTGCACTGTATTGTAACGTTTTAATGACAATGACCTATTGCTTATACGTATCCAACCCTTTCAGATCTAAATTAAGTGCCTATGTTGTATGGGCTAAGGATGGATTTGTAATTGTGCATCAGTGGTACCTGCTGGACAGAAGCGCTGCTCGGGCCCATCGTAAATGGCCAGGTTGTTGGCCACAGGGATGCTGTCGTCCTTCAGGGTGAGGTGGGGGGGCTGGTCCCCCTCGTGGTTGGTACCGCTCAGAGCCACAGAAGAGAGCAGGTCGAAGCTCAGCTTGCCATCAGGCTTGGGGTACTCGATGGGCGTGCACTCCTTAGCCGGTTTCAGTTGGGCTGAGTCCAAGCCTAGGGTAAAAGAGTTGGGAGTTATCAAACCTCAGTTGGTTGCAGGCCAGATAAAACATTGGTTTGTTCCGTAAAGCAATTCTCAGCATGAGTGCATGATTTTGATGTGCATATAGCAAAACAGTTGTTGCCAATAAGAACTAGGCTAAAACAGAAACAGACCATCTTTCCTGATGAATACGTCATACAAATCATCAATATGCTGTACCTGCATGTTTCAGAGTCCATGGCTCCTTCCCTCTAAGTATCCAGTAGAAGACACCAGTGTAGACCATGCCCCCGTACAGTCCAAAGTAGTTGTGGAACGACGGCCTGATGTTCCTCACTGCGTACAGCTCTTTCCAGATCCAAGACTTCTTCAAATTGTCCTCATACTCCGGTATGTGAAGTCCTGGAGGACAAATGAAAAGAAGTATAATTGTATTCGGATGACAGTAAAATGTTAGAGATGATCTTGCACCCACAAATTAAAATTGCTCATTTACTTTGTTTTTCTTTTAATAAAATAAAATTCCAGTAATTTACATACAAAAATGACACACTGGAGAAAAGCAATTAACATATCCCCCCCCCCCCCCGATTAGCATTAGCGATAAATGTCTCAACAAATTACACTCTTTAATAGTGTATTCATTGCATATTTTATAGTGTAGAAATGTGCCTTTGGCTTCACAGAGTTGTGTGTGTGTGTGTGTGTGTGAGGGAGCATTTCAATGAAAGGAAAAGGTTTTGGTCTGGTTTAACCTACCTGCCGTTTCAGATGCTGGGTCTTCGGCTGTGACTTTGGGGAAGATGGCCTCTGCGGCCAGCATGCCGCTCTTCATGGCCGTGTGGGTGCCTTTGATCTTTGGTACATTCATGAAGCCCGGACTGCATCCGATAAGCATCCCCCCAGGGAATGTCACTTTAGGGAGGCACTGGATGGAGGAAGACAGGTAAAGATTATAATCTTGAATGTAATGGTAAAATGCTTTCATGGAATAAGAACCAGTGGAAAACCTGACCTAAGATTCACGTATTTCCCATTTTTGATACCGAGACACACATTAACGTTACGAAAATGTGGCGCAGGACAGCATTTTTATTTACCCGACCTGATTAGGGTTTCCATCCATTGTGCTCAGAATGAGAGAAATCCCATTTAGATTATAAAAAGAACATGCAAGTCGAGGATGCAACAATGTGTGGTCCTTCTTACCGAATTCAGATGTGCATTTTGAAGATGTTAGAATAACTCTCCACGTGTACCTTTTCCTCAGCCAACAAGATGAGTAACGAACAGCAAAATCACTAGCCTATGTCAATCTACTATCCCCCCATAGTAGAAAAGTTTACCTATTGTATTGGTCAGCTTTTCGAGAAAGAAACAGCCTACTCCAAACTGACTCTGGAACAGTTGTGGGACGATAGATCTCAAAATCATGCAACCAGTGGGCCTAGGCTACATACAAATAAACCTTAAAAAGCAATGAGTCTGATGCAACAGATCTGAATGTTTAGCTTAAAATGTTGATAAACTGTTCATTTCTTTACATAAAACGTAGCGACGCGCACAAGGCAGTAAGGAAACGCGCGAATGTTTGTTCCATAATGCAATTCATTGGAAAACACCATTGTGAAAGTGCACCACACATGCAAGCGGTTTCATGTGACAAAGATGAAAATATCTGTTTGAAGTGTTGAAAGAGGGGAGCTCTAAGATGGGTTGCTAATATGACTAGGGTTTTGCCTTTGTCCAGTAGCCAATGAGAGAGTTGATAAAAAAAGAATTGCCTCCACGGATATGGTCTGATTTTGGCTAGGCTACCTTGAAGCAAGGTAAGACATGCCTCATAATATGTAGTAAAACGTTCAGGTTTCAAACAATTAAGTATATGTTTTCAAAATGCATACTGCCTCCAGCTCATTGCAAAGTGGTGTGTGACGATCTGATGAAGGCTGCCTTCCGTTGTCTATGTATTTGCTGTTTGAGATGCTGTAGCAGCTGCTCTCGCGCTGTCTGACAGATTTTACACTCAAAGGCTCTGTATCTATATGCTGTATGCATGTGATAAATAAGATACATAAATACTGTACATGCGCTCATTTAATTATGCATTTAACTTATAGGACGATAAGCATGACCAATCAAATGTATTTCCATCGACTGGTATTTCCATCAATGAATAGGTTAAAAAGCATTATTTCGCAATAGGATTTTTTTTCTTCTCCAGGGCAATTTGCCGGCGCCAATTTTATTTATCACCGAAAAGCTGGCTATTATCGGCTAACGGAAACCTTGGTACAGAACCACACACAGACACATACCTTTGAGTAGTACATAAAAAAAAATAGACACACACCTGATAGCCTCCCTCGTTGAGCGCCCTGGCTCCGTAGGCAATTCTGTTACCTCCCTCCAGGGTCTTGGCAACGAAGGGATGGTGCTTCCAGCGCTGGAACTCTCTGAAGGGGCTGAGGTAGGGGTTGGTGTAGTCAAGACCAACCTGGAAGTGGGGAAATACACAGCATTACGATTTTGATACAATCGGTCATTGACTTCAATATATGATCTTCATAAAAGTTTGAGTTATCACATATCTCAAGTCGTCCCTTTAGGCCCAAGCTGGCCTAATGAAGCTTCACAAGGTAAGTTGACAAGCATCCCCTTAAAAAGCCAATTGGATAAAGAGAAGGGTAGAAGTATAGTGCATTGTCATACACTGACCTCAGTTTAACAAATGTTATTTCATTTAGTGTTTAGACCGTTTCCAAGTGTTAGCATGGCTGGTAGTTTGGCAGTTGACATCAATGGCAAGGAGCCAAAATGGCTGCCATAACCGGGACTCACCACAAAGCCCAAGGCCACCAGTGGCTCGCCCTCGTTCAGGTGGTAGAGGAAGGAGCCGCCATACGTGTTCCTGTTCAACGGCCAGCCCACCGAATGCTCCACTCTGCCCGGCCTCCACTTCTTCTCATCAATCAGCCACAGCTGGTTAGACAGAAAAACAACATTCATGTAAGTCGTTGTGCATAAAGCATCTGCTAAATGACAAAAATGTAATGAATATGACATTCTGATTTGGTTACATTAAGATATCTGTATTGTATGACTGATTAAAAACAGATTCTTTGTTTATTCGTTCCAAATACAGTTGCTTTGGGATTTTACCTCTTTCAGGCCAATGGCGTAGGTCTGTGGTTCACAGTTCTCCCTGAGGTTGAACTGCCTGTAGAGCTGCTTGGCCAAGTGGCCGTGGCAGCCCTCTCCGAACAGGGTCACTTTAGCATGGAGCTCCATCCCCCTCTCAAACACATCCTGCAGAGGCAAATTGAGAGGAACATTTTATTCTGATATACCAGGGATGAGGCGATTTGTCGCTTTCATAAAACAAATTATATTCTATTCAGTGCTGATTCTTCCTCGTTTTTATAAAATTCAGTTTTTACAGTCAAACTCTATACTGTACAAAATGACCATACATAGGAGAAAAACATTTGTACTTTGTCCAAGGAAAATAACTTAAGACTTTCCGTACAGTGATGAGTCCATTTTATTGACATAAATCTGCATAAGTTTACCTTTGGCGAACCATCCTTAGCGATGCCCACATCATTGGTGGCAATTCCTTTCACACTTCCATCTTCATGAAACAAAACCTTAAAAACAAAATCTGAAATTTAAAACACTTTTGAAAGTAGAATGATACCTCAAGCAAACACGATCAATGAAAGCCAGTCACGATACGTCAACAACACATCAGTGAAATCCGATCTCAGGCATGAAAAGGGAGCTGGCTCAAAATATCAGTCTATATCTGGTCAAAGGCATACAATTATGTAAATGTTTACTGAGAAAAAGCTGACGTTCCAGGAAAGATCAATGTAGCTTGTCAATGGTAATTATCACGCCAATATTAGTAGGATGGCCTGTGTTTTCTGAAATTGTCAGGAATGGTGGGCGGTGCTCACCTCAGCAGCAGCGTAGCCAGGGTATATCTCCACTCCCAGCTCCTCAGCCTGCTCTCCCAACCAATGTACAAAGTGACCCAGCCGCACAATGTAGTTCCCATGGTTGTTCATGGGCAGACCTGTGGGGGAAAATCAAAAAATTAAATAGAATGAAAAACAAAGACTGCACATACCATAATAGCTTTATGTTTAGGACAGAGCTTACAGGTGACAAGCTAGAGTTGTCATTTGAAAAGATGGCCTGTAAAACATGCATTGGGACAGGGATTCTATATTTCTCGGTTAGAATACTAAATAAATCCTCGGTCACTGGTGTGTTCAAGGGTGCCTAAGAGAAGAGTACACAAATAACAGAACACTTTATTTTTTAGCCTGGGTGTTGCTTGCAAGATGTTCCCTTGGGTAGTAATACTTTACCTGGCAGCATTGGGACAGGGATTCTATATTTCTCGGTTAGAATACTAAATAAATCCTCGGTCACTGGTGTGTTCAAGGGTGCCTAAGAGAAGAGTACACAAATAACAGAACACTTTATTTTTTAGCCTGGGTGTTGCTTGCAAGATGTTCCCTTGGGTAGTATCATAGTGATGTCTAGGACTGATGTACTCTCAACGTTATGTCTGTGATAGTTACGTCTGCAGTTAGGTATGGCGGCAGGTAGCCTAGCGGTTAAGAGCGTTGAGCCAGTAACTGAAAGGCTGCCGTTTCGAATCCCTGAGCCGACAAATCTGTCCATGTGCCCTCGAGCAAGGCACTTACCCCTAATTGCTCCTGTAAGTCACTATGGTTAAGAGCATCTGCTAAATTACTTAAATGTAATGTCTGAGACTGAAAAAATAAAACAAAGAATATGCCAGGTCCATATCCTGTGTGTATCTGCGAATTATGCTGCATATTTCCCTTTACCTTTCCATAGACAGGCAACCTTTAGACTGGCAACCTTTCTTAGACTGACGTGCTCAATACTTAAATAATAGAGAGCAGAGTTGTGGACCATTTCATTTGAAATCTCTCTCAGTGGAAAGAAACTCCTGCAGAGTGAACTCAGTGTGAAGATGCCCCTTTCCTCTGAATGACATTTGAACATTTTCAACAGACCTGCTGAAGCAGCCCTCAGATGGGAGTGCATTTCATTTATAAATCTATCCCTCTCTCAGTAGAACTAGATAGGGCACATCTCCACAGGAGTGTAATTCAATTCATGAATGTGTATGGCCCACTGACTCCAACTCTGCTATAACTAAACAGAATAATGTAAGGAAAATCCAAATATTAGCACATAGATCAAAGTTTTTATAGAAATGTTCAAATTTGCCCTGGGTGCATGTCACCAGTAAAGTAAGTTTGCCTGATAGCCCTAAAGGCTTGCCAGCTAATTATTGATGTCGCTGCCCATCTCCATTACCGGGAATAAGGAATACACACATGAGCAAGCAAGCAAGTAGAGTAGGGCTGTCCCAGGCAAAAAAAATAATCTTGGTCGATCAAGAGTCGTCTGTTCTTTCGACCAATAGATTGGTCAACAACAACGTTTTAATCTAATCAACTACATGCACTGAGCTTGTCTAATGCTTTAAGCGCACTGTTTGATGAAATAATTAAGACACACAAATAACTAGAGGGAGTCTGACCGCAATTTATTTGAATGTACGGGCTGGGCTCAGACTTGCTGCGCTGTATATACACTTTTATTTTTTAAAGACAGCGAGTGACTGACTAATTCCTGTTGTTTTTCACTCCCCCCTGCTGCAGCGACCACCACAGAACATGTTTATCACGCTGTCCGTGTTGCTGAAGCGGCAACAAAATTACAGCCATTTCTGACTGAAGAGTTCTGTTAGCGAAATCCCTCATTTGTTAAAAGGAAAAACATTCCCTACTACCTTAACTCTTGCTCTCTTTTCCATGACACATGTATGCATCACATGCACGTGACCAATAGGGCCTGACCTATAGCACACCATAATCACATCAATAAAATGGTTATAACAAACTCTGAACACATTAACACGTGATAGCAAGATGGATGCGGAGGACAACTCGAAACAGGGGAATGTTTGTTTACTCGTTGCTCAGGACATGGAGGGGAAGTCAGATGTGTGGAATACATTTGACTAGTTGTGGAAAATACTAGAGATCAAGAAAAATAAGTTAAGGAACAATATAGTTTGACTGTTTAGAACAATGTCAACCCTAAATAAATGATAAGCGTACTAGAGAGTCTGTTGTAATGTTTTTTTTTTTTGTAAAGCCTTTATTACAGCAAAGACTAATCAGTCGCAAGCATTCGTGAAAGCAACTGCAAAATGGAACTGTTATTCATTGTTTACAGCTAATTATTCCCAAAAATGTTGTGGTTATTTTATTTTAAAACTAAAATGCTTGATTGCATTTCAAATCATGAATGACTCGTATGCCGTGTGATGACTTGAACAAATAAATGATTGGTTCATACAGTAGCCCAAGTAATGAAATATAGGCCTAAGTTACGGTATTAAGATAAAATAGGATGCGCCCTTAGGCCTACAGTTCAATTGATGGTGGTAATACAAGACTGCTATAATAAGTCTACTAATAATAATGATATGACTTATTATAATGATCATAATAGTAATAATAACAAGGAGGGTTATTATTATAATTTTTCTGACCTTTGGAACAGTGTAAACACAAAACTAATTACAAGTAATACCAGAGAGGCTGTTCTAATGGAAGAAAAGTGTAAAGCCTTTTTTACGGCATAACAAAGATGAAAAACAGTCGGATTGTGAAATTGTTTATCCTACATGTGGTTGCGTGGGGCTTGGTGCTCACGGAAATCAGTAGGCTATTAAACAAACACTCAAACAGGCAATAGAAGCAGGATGTCTTACTTCTGTAGACATACAGTGCATTTGTAAAGTATTCAGACCCCTTCACTTTTTCCACACTGTTACATTAGTGTTATTCTAAAATGTATTAATTTTTCCCCCTCAATCTACACACAATACCCCATAATGACAAAGCGTAAACAGGTTATTAGAAATGTTTGCAAATTTATTAAAAAAACCCAGAAATACCCTTTTTACATAACTATTCAGACCCTTTGCTATGCGACTCGAAATTGAGCTCAGGTGCATCCTGTTTCCATTGACCACCCTTGAGATGTTTCAACAACTTGATTGGTGTCCACCTGTGGTACATTCAATTGGCTGGACATGATTTGGAAAGGCACACACATCTGTCTATCTAAGGTCCAACAGTTGACCGTGCATGTCAGAGCAAAAACCAAGCCATGAAGTCGAGGGAATTGTCTGTAGAATTGTCTGGCACAGATCTGGGGAAGGATACTGAAAAATGTCTGCAGCATTGAAGGTCCCCAAGAACACAGTTGCCTCTATCATTCTTAAATGGAAGAAGTTTGGAACCACCAAGACTCTTCCTAGAGCTGGCCGCCCAGCCAAACTGAGCCATCGGGGAGAAGGGCCTTGGTAGGTGACCAAGAACCCAATGTTCACTGACAGAGCTCCAGAGTTCCTCTGTGGAGATGGGAGAACCTTCCAGAAGGACAACCATCTCTGCAGCACTCCACCAATCAGGCATTTATGGTCCAGTGGCCAGGCACAAGCCACTACTCAGTAAAAGGCACATGACAGCCCGCTTGGAGTTTGCCAAAAGGCACCTAAAGGACTCAGACCACGAGAAACAAGATTCTCTGGTCTGATGAAAGCAAGATTGAACTCTTTGCCCTGAATGCCAAGCGTCATGTCTGGAGGAAACCTGGCACCATCCCAACGGTAAAGCATGGGTGGAGTGGGGATGTTTTTCAGCGTCATGGACTGGGAAACTAGTCAGGATCGAGGCAAAGATGAATAGCAAAGTACAGAGAGAATCTTGATAAAAACCTGTTCCAGAGTGCTCAGGACCTCAGACTGGGGTGAAGGTTCACCTTCCAACAGGACAACGACCCTAAGAACACAGCCAAGACAATGCAGGAGTGGCTTCGGGACAAGTCTTAATGTCCTTGAATGGCCCAGCCAGAGCCCGGACTAAAACCTGATCGAACATCTCTGGAGAGACCTGAAAATAGCTGTGCATCGAAGCTCCCCATCCAACCTGACAGAGCTTGAGAGGATCTGCAGAGAAGAATGGGAGAAACTCCCCAAATACAGGTGTGCCAAGCTTGTAGCATCATACCCAAGACAACTCAAGGCTGTAATCGCTGCCAAAAGTGCTTCAACAAAGTACTGAGTAAAGGGTGTGAATACTTATGTAAATGTGATTGGAGTTATTTTTAATACATTAGCAAACATTTCTAAAAACCTTTTTTTTTGCTTTGTCATTATGCAGTAGTGTGTGTAGCCTGAGGAATAAAAAAAAAAAAATCTATTTCATAAATAAAGCTGTAACAAAGTCAATGGGTTTGAACACTTTTAGAATGCACTGTATCTAGCTGGCAAACATTTAGTTGTGAATTCCATACTGTAACTGCTGCACAACAGTGAGTGACTCAAGGCGCCGGTCTCTCATTGTTGTGTGCTTGTAAACAAACACAACGTGACTGGGGACTACATGTAAGCTTCATAATGAAAAAAATCCTAATTAACGCAATCTTCTTTATCTCCTAATGTATTGTACAAGTTGACTGCAGGTATTTACTTAAAGTAGCTACAAATATTCACATTTATAAAACAAAATGTAAAGGAAATAGTTTCAACAGTGTTGAAAAACCATTGCATGGTATACCGCCCAAGCCTAACAGATACAACGTTGGGGACAGGTCTCTGAATGTCCCAACAATTGAAGCTGGAGACAGATTGTATAGGGCCTATACACACACACACACACGAGATGACACTAACATACCCCTCTCTCCTTCCAGTCTGGGAAGAGTTCGTTGAGGGCGCTGGGCTCCAGGCAGGCCCCGGAGAGGGTGTGTGCGCCGATCTGAGACGCTTTCTCCACCAGGCACACACGCAGCTCCTTCTCCTGCTCTTTGGCCAGCTGCTTCAGCCGGATGGCTGCAGACAGCCCCGCGGGGCCCCCTCCCACTATCACCACATCAGCCTCGTCAGCAAACCGCGCCATCTCCACACCTGGACAGAAACAAAATGCCACACACAAATAGGTATGTGTCACCAAGTGGGTTTGGAACCTCGGTCGTCTGAGCAGCACAATAATGTACTAGCCCACTGAGCTACAGCCTAGTCATTAGCTTGGGGGAGATCACACAAATCTTCAGGTCTCGGGCAAGGTTACACAAGCCTCCATAAAGACAAACTGGAATATTAGTATGTAGTACTATCTGAATGTCAAAAGTAGAAACTTGTAGTTTTGACATCAGTGTTAATTTGCAACAGCATCCCATAGATGCACATTGAAGGACAACTAGTATTTTCCACAAGCACATGGAGTAGCCAGCCAAATATAAAAAGTTGACAGCCAGGATCCCCCAGGATTGCCGAACAAGCTCTATTTTTCGTGGCCTCTGGTACATTCTAATGCCGTGATTCAATCTGAAATAGAAAGCGATTATTTAATACTTTAAGTTTACCTCCCTCATTGGAAACATTAGTTGTGGTATTGTGTTTACAATTTAAATGACTGAAAATCTATGAATTCAGTGTATTATTATATAATTTTCCAGGCCTTGAAGATCAGGACTATTTTCTAAGTAAGAGAACATTAAACTTTTATTTAAATGTGTTGTACATTAACCTGTCTTCGAGATTAAAGTATTTTACTGCAAGATATGAATTGACACAATTATGTTTGATCTTCAAATAGTTTATCAAAACAGAATTTTGGCTATTTACTTAATTTATTTAATAAATAAATCAAAGGTTCAATTTAAAAATCTATTTTTTTATTTTACCAGGTAGGCTAGTTGAGAACAAGTTCTCATTTGCAACTGCGACCAGGCCAAGATAAAGCATAGCAATTCGACACATACAACAACATAGTTACACATGGAATAAACAAAACATAGTCAATAATAGGGTAGAACAAAAAGAAAACAAAAAGTACAGTGGGGCAAAAAAGTATTTAGTCAGCCACCAATTGTGCAAGTTCTCCCACTTAAAAAGATGAGAGAGGCCTGTAATTTTCATCATAGGTACATTTCAACTATGACAGACAAAATGAGGGAAAAAAAAATCCAGAAAATCACATTGTAGGATTTTTAATGAATTTATTTGCAAATTATGGTGGAAAATAAGTATTTGGTCAATAACAAAAGTTTCTCTTAATACTTTGTTATATACCCTTTGTTGGCAATGACAGAGGTCAAATCTTTTCTGTAAGTCTTCACAAGGTTTTCACACACTGTTGCTGGTATTTTGGACCATTCCTCCATGCAGATCTCCTCTAGAGCAGTGATGTTTTGGGGCTGATGCTGGGCAACATGGACTTTCAACTCCCTCCAAAGATTTTCTATGGGGTTGAGATCTGGAGACTGGCTAGGCCACTCCAGGACCTTGAAATGCTTCTTACGAAGCCACTCCTTCGTTTCCCGGCGGTGTGTTAGGGATCATTGTCATGCTGAAAGACCCAGCCACGTTTCTTCTTCAATGCCCTTGCTGATGGAAGCAGGTTTTCACTCAAAATCTCACGATACATGGCCCCATTCATTCTTTCCTTTACACGGATCAGTCGTCCTGGTCCCTTTGTAGAAAAACAGCCCCAAAGCATGATGTTTCCACCCCCATGCTTCACAGTAGGTATGGGGATCTTTGGATGCAACTCAGCATTCTTTGTCCTCCAAACACGACGAGTTGAGTTTTTACCAAAAAGTTATATTTTGGTTTCATCTGACCATATGACATTCTCCCAATCTTCTTCTGGATCATCCAAATGCTCTCTAGCAAACTTCAGATGGGCCTGGACATGTACTGGCTTAAGCAGGGGGACACGTCTGGCACTGCAGGATTTGAGTCCCTGGCAGCATAGTGTGTTACTGATGGTAGGCTTTGTTACTTTGGTCCCAGCTCTCTGCAGGTCATTCACTAGGTCCTCCCGTGTGGTTCTGGGATTTTTGCTCACCGTTCTTGTGATCATTTTGACCCCACGGGGTGAGATCTTGCGTGGAGCCCCAGATCGAGGGAGATTATCAGTGGTCTTGTATGTCTTCCATTTCTTAATAATTGCTCCCACAGTTGATTTCTTCAAACCAAGCTGCTTACCTATTGCAGATTCAGTCTTCCCAGCCTGGTGCAGGGCTACAATTTTGTTTCTGGTGTCCTTTGACAGCTCTTTGGTCTTGGCCATAGTGGAGTTTGGAGTGTGACTGTTTGAGGTTGTGGACAGGTGTCTTTTATACTGATAACAAGTTCAAACAGGTGCCATTAATACAGGTAACAAGTGGAGGACAGAGGAGCCTCTTAAAGAAGAAGTTATAGGTCTGTGAGAGCCAGAAATCTTGCTTGTTTGTAGGTGACCAAATAATTATTTTCCACCATAATTTGCAAATAAATTCATTAAAAATCCTACAATGTGATTTTCTGGATTTTTTTTCTCATTTTGTCTGTCATAGTTGAAGTGTACCTATGATGACAATTACAGGCCTCTCTCATCTTTTTAAGTGGGAGAACTTGCACAATTGGTGGCTGAATAAATACTTTTTTGCCCCACTGTATATATACAGTGAGTGAATGAGGTAAGATAAGGGAGTTAAGGCAATAAATAGGCCATGGTGGTGAAGTAATTACAATAGAGCAATTAAAACAATGGAATGGTAGATGTGCAGAAGATGAATGTGCAAGTAGAGATACTGGGGTGCAAAGGAGCAAAAAATAAATAAATACAGTATGGGGATGAGGTAGGTAGATAGCCCATCTGTAAACAGCCCATCTATGTACAGGTGCAGTGATCTGTGAGCTGCTCTGACAGCTGGTGCTTAAAGCTAGTGAGGGAGAGATGAGTCTCCAGCTTCAGAGATTTTTGCAGTTCATTCCAGTCATTGGCAGCAGAGAACTGGAAGGAAAGACAACCAAAGGAGGAATTGGCTTTGGGGGTGACCAGTGAGATATACTTGCTGGAGCGCGTGCTACGAGTGGGTGCTGCTATGGTGACCAGTGAGCTGAGATAAGGTGGGGCTTTACCTAGCAGAGACTTGTAGATAACCTGTAGCCAGTGGGTTTGGCGAAGAGTATGAAGCGAGGGCCAACCAACGAGAGCGTACAGGTCGCAATGGTGGGTAGTGTATGGGGCTTTGGTGACAAAACGGATGGCACTGTGATAGACTGCATCCAGTTTGTTGAGTAGAGTGATGGAGGCTATTTTATAGATGACATCACCGAAGTCGAGAATCGGTAGGATGGTCAGTTTTACGAGGGTATGTTTGGCAGCATGAGTGAAGGATGCTTTGTTGCGCTATAGGAAGCCGATTCTAGATTTGATTTGGGATTGGAGATGCTTAATGTGAGTCTGGAAGGAGACTTTACAGTCTAACCAGACACCTAGGTATTTGTAGTTGTCCACGTATTTATTTTTTATTTTTTATTTTTTTTATTTTATCCCTTTTTCTCCCCAATTTTCGTGGTATCCAATCGCTAGTAATTACTATCTTGTCTCATCGCTACAACTCCCGTACGGGCTCGGGAGAGACGAAGGTCGAAAGCCATGCGTCCTCCGAGGCACAACCCAACCAAGCCGCACTGCTTCTTTAACACAGCGCGCCTCCAACCCGGAAGCCAGCCGCACCAATGTGTCGGAGGAAACACCGTGCACCTGGCCCCCTTGGTTAGCGCGCACTGCGCCCAGCCCGCCACGGGAGTCGCTGGAGCGCGATGAGACAAGGAATTCCCTACCGGCCAAACCCTCCCTAACCCGGACGACGCTAGCCCAATTGTGCGTCGCCCCACGGACCTCCCGGTCGCGGCCGGCTGCGACAGAGCCTGGGGGCGAACCCAGAGACTCTGGTGGCGCAGTTAGCACTGCGATGCAGTGCCCTAGACCACTGCTCCACCCGGGAGGCTTGTCCACGTATTTTAAGTCAGATCCATCCAGAGTAGTGATGCTGGACGGGCGAGCAGGTGCCTTGCAGTGATCGGTTGAATAGCATGCATTTAGTTTTACTTGTGTTTAAGAGCAGTTGGAGGCCACGGAAGGAGAGATGTATGGCATTGAAGCTCGTCTGGAGGTTAGTTAACACAGTGTCCAGAGGGGCCAGAAGTATACAGAATGGTGTCGTCTGCGTAGAGGTGTATCAGAGAATCACCAGCAGCAAGAGCAACATCATTGATGTATACAGAGAAGAGAGTCGGCCCGAGGATTGAACCCTGTGGCACCCCCATAGAGACTGCCAGAGGTCCGGACAACAGGCCCTCCGATTTGACACACTGAACTCTATCAGAGAAGTAGTTGGTAAACCAGGCGAGGCAATCATTTGAGAAACCAAGGCTGTCGAGTCTGCCAATAAGAATGTGGTGATTGACAGAGTCAAAAGCCTTGGCCAGGTAATTATGTGATGGGCACTTTCTCAAATGGGTCTCTAAAATAAACAGAACAAATGCTCAAATAAGTTCTGGGTCCATAGGTGTTAAGATATCAGTTAAATTAGTGAAATAATTAACAAGTGTTTGCAACTCTTTGAATTGCAGTATGTCATTAATAAAATAAAATGTTAAACTTGTTTTACAAGATTCTTTAACAACTAGTTGTAAAAGTCTACCGACTTCCAAAGGCTTCAAGCTTCCTTTTAAGAGGCATTTTTTCAGCTATCTGCAATAATAGGTATGACTGAAAAATGAAGCAGGTGTTAATCATGGGCTTTGCTACGCAGAAAGCAGCAGTTGATTACTCCATTGTCAACACTTGGATTAAATCAGTAGACCTATATAAATAATCTTTGAAAATACTATATACAGTGCATTCATTAAGTATTCAGACCCCTTCACTTTTTACACATTGTTAAGTTACAGCCTTATTCTAAAAAGATTTAATACATTTTCCTCAATCTACACACAATAACCCATAATGACAAAGTGAAAACAGGCTTTTAGAAAATGTTTGCAAATGTAGAGAGCGGCAGGTAGCCTAGTGGTTAGAGCTTTGGACTAGTAATAGAAAGGTTGACTCCAATAGATAAAGGAGCATCATGCGCTCTCCCTCAGTGTAAAAAAATGTGACTTCAACCACAGCATACACAACACACACAGGTACCGGGAGGTGGGGCAGACTGTTAAACCAACAGTGTTTCCCTGTCATCGCTCACTTTGACTGACAGGGGCCTGACCTATGAATAGATCGCTAGAAGATGCATATCGTTTATTCTAGCGGGAGAGGGCTCGGCTGACTTTGTGACTTGAGAATTTAAAAGTAGCCTAGCTAATTCATATCGTTCATTCTAGCGGGACAGTGCTCAGCTAACTTTTAGACTGACTTACGAATTGTAAAAATGTACCTGGCTGAAAGGGAGTGGGTAACTGGCTGTATAGCCAACAGCCGGCGCTAGAGGAAAACACTGCAAATATGTTTGTTTTAGGAAGACAAATCTCATATATTCCCCACCCACTCACATATGAGATCAGTTCAAATGTTATCAGCATTGGTATAAGATGAGAAAAACAAAGGTGTTTGGGTCTTGCATAATATAATGCATTCCATTTCAGACAGTGTGCCAAGGGTGAGGAGGATTACACAGTACCTTCCCATCGTGGGTCTTTGTCCCTGGGGAAGATTGTGTAGTGTGACGTTATGCGAGGCATCACTGCAGATGAGCAATTCCGTCTCCATGTGTAGTGCTGTGGAGGTGCATGTTCCGCTTGCACTGTTTTCAATGCTCGTATACACCTCTGGGCTGCAAAGAACAAGGCAGATCCGGTCAGTGCCGACTGGGACTGGCGAGGAAGCTGATAAGGTTAGGTCCTACTGTATACCTTCAGAGTGTGTACACAAGTTACCTTATGCACAGTACAAACAGACAGACAGTGAAAAGGACACTCAAGACATGACTTTGTTTACGGCTATCTTGATGACTCAAGTCATTATGGAAGTTTTATTGGGGTCATACAGCAGAACTGTTACGCTGTACAATACATTGCAACTGAACGTGTCACTATTCTTCTGCGTAGCAGCCTATGAGATTTGTATGGGCGTATGTAGCAGTGGAGGTTTATCAGGAGGTAGGGGAGGACCATCCTACTCAGCAAATGTCATTAAAATAGTGAAACTTTTAAAAAAGTGATCCTTTTTAGATAAAACTATAGTAAATATATTCATGTCACCAAATAACTGATTAAACCTGTTTTGCAGTTAAGTTCTACAGTAGCCTCAACAGCCTCTAGGGTAGCACCATGGTGTAGCCGGTGGGCAGCTATTACATTGACTTCAATACAAAACCCAGGAGGCTCATGGTTCACATCCCTTTTCCATAGACTTACACAGTAATTATAAACGACTTCCGGGGGACGTCCTCCAACCTATTAGAGCTCTTGCAGTATGAACTGATGTTGTCCATCCAATCAAAGGATCAGATAATTAATATAGTAGTAGCATAACCTACAGCTAGCTAACGCGGCAGTGCATATAATGCGGGGAGTAGTTGACTCAAAGAGAGAGAAAGACAATAGCTTAACAGTTGAACAAATTCATTTCTTCAAAAATTAATGAGAAGCAGCAGAGCTATATTTTGTTGTATTGCTTCTCTTCTTAGTTTACCTTTTACTTACTTAGCTTATGCAGCTAATTTAGCCTACTCAACCACCTGACTGAAAAAAGAGAGGAATGTTATTTATGTTAGCTAGTAGGCTAAGGCTATCCACCACTGCAACTCTTCCAAGTTAAGCTTTCGGTTTTATAAATTTTTTGCCACTGGGGTCCGCTGATGTAACTGCTAAACTACTTGCTGTACACTGTACTGTATGATTGTACACATGTTTTGTGGGTTTACTACATGTTAGATGTTAATATGGTAACATCGATGTAGGCTAAGTAGCGGTTATGGTATGAAGGTTTGGCTTGGAGAGGTTTTTGCACCTGGTCACAGACAGCGGTTGTGTTGTGCACTGAAGTCCACAAGCAAAGGGAAAAGGTGAGAGGAGAAGAGCGCGTAAATGTGAAAAGGAATTAAACAACGAGCAAAGTGATGTTGATGCATGCTTTGTGGCTGCTATGAGAGTGAACTGTGTGTGCAGGTAATCTGGGGGGAATTCATTCTGCTGATTCTGTTGCAAAACGTTTCTTAAATGGAATGAAACAGGGAGGGACCTACCTGAATTAATCAATACAAACTCTGATTTTTGACTAATGATTACACCCCTGATCAGCTTGATGCAGGCAAGAGTGTGCAAGGTCGGTATTGTAAGTTTCACTATGTCATCTTGATTAATCCAATTTGTCTCTCGAACTGTGCACCTACATTATTAACTTTCATTTGTAGGCTAGGTTGTAGCAACCTCATGATGGGTATAGGGCAAATTCTAGTGTCCCGTAGAAGCGTGAACCCATCTATGTTAGATTGAGCTGGGTGAATGGTACAGTGTATGAATGACAGTTATCCAATATGCTATAATAGAAATAAGGCCATATACTTGTTATTTTGTCCTCCCTAATTTTGAACGGTACCAACCACCACTGATGTGCAATTGTCAATAGGCATGTAACCCACGTCCATTAAGGTCATGAGATTGTCAGCAAAAGAGTACTGGTATCAGCCAGTTAATTACGTTATCACCTATAACAGTCAACAAATACGGCTAGCTTTCCCGAGACAAACAAATGATTCGTGCCTTGGCTTGTCAGTAGATTGACGCCATGAGAAGTCACAACTGTCAATATTGACACTCACGGTCAAGCTAGCTAGCTAGTTAGCTAAGATAGTCATCCAATTACTTTTGAAAGTGCATAACTCATGATATTACTTTAGTTCAATATTAGTTAAAAACGTACAAAATACTTAATGTATTTTTGCACGTACTAAACTAACATTGGCTGACCAAATGACAATCGTTAGTGACCTATATTATAACAGTATTTGATTTCAACTTTGCCCTATATTTAGCTTAGCTTAGCTTAGCAAACCGGGCATAGGTGCTAGACTGGAGCTACCGTTTCAAGATTCCACAAAGCTAATGTCAACCTTATTTACTAAGTAAATGTTAGCCAATGCCACTCTCAAATTATAGATAACTATCATTTACAAAATAGGTGAACCAATAAGTGTCAAAAGGCAAGACAGAGAACATATGGGAAATGACAGGCGTGTGAATAGCTGGTTACCTAACTTACCTTGAACTGAATATCTGCTAGCTGGAAACATCGTATGAGTTGGTCAGCTACTGCTAGTTAACTAGCTAGGTACTGACAAAGGGCTCTTGCAGCTCATCCACCCCAATGATCATGTAAGTCTGTTGGGACAATAAAATTCGTCTCATAACAGACCATTGAAGTTGTCCGTAACTCCGCACAGTGCGCATATGCTTCAATGTTCTGGCACGTTCACGTGAGTCAAAAGAGGCGGTACCTGGGTAAATTTTGATCTAAAAACCGGAAATTAGTTACCTCTGTTTCGTTCCCTATGGGGAAAATTAATGGGGAAATAATAACGTTTTGGGATAAACCGCAACAATTAGGTCTGAGGTTAACACAAGCTTAGGAAATCTTATACGTTTAGTTTTTATACGTTTTTTATTGTTTTCAGTCAGTTTTTTATTTATTTTCGGCGTTTATCCAAAAACCTGACAAAAACTAAATTTATTTCACCATAGGCTTTGGCCAACAAGCCATTGCTGAGTTAGTGCCTACAAAAAGATGCCATTACTATTGCTTTCTATAGAACCCCACAGTGGACACATCATAATACCCATAAAACCTTGCAGTGAAACACAGAAATGGTTCTAATTATCTTCCACCATTCATTTTTTACATAGTGAATTTTACAAGCACTTAAAATGTAGTATGTGTTTGGTGTAGTTTTACCTTGGTGTGATGTTTTGATTACCATGTAATTCTCTCTTGGACAAGGTGAGTTTTATCAATATATTTACCTCAATTTACTCTGATTTTTTTATTAGCAACAGAGAGAACCTCAGCAAGGCAAACAATCCTGAGGAAGTTCCTGCACTTCATCTTTAGCCGACATAGTCAGCTACCATTCACCAGCACGATCAGAGAGAGACTTGTGCCCAATCCATGTGCTGTATTGAAATTACTTGAATTAAGTGTTGAACTTCTTCCATCCCCTTTCTGTGTCTTAGCTAGCCACCGACTACACTTTAGCTAGCTAGTTGGCTGAGCAGTAGATCAATAAATTAGCCTAGATAGTTGTTTGTACAGTTTATCGACTTTGGTGTCTATTTAAGACCTTATAGCATTTTTCAAGGATGAGCATAAGAGCATTAAAAGGGGAGAAGACACTGTAAAACAAGTGCAGCTATTGTGAGGTGCAATTTACTGGTTTGGTCAGGGCCAGCATGAGGGATAAAGTTTATCCTGTGTCAGTGAGTGTATCTATTAAGTTAAGTTTGAGCATATTAGCAATACAATGTGTTCTATACATCTGTCAACGTTCGACAAGGAAAGAGACACTTAATAAGCTATATAATCATTAACCAGATTACCCCGGATACCAGACTTAGGTGAGTGATAACTCAGTTCTAGAATGCTGTTATTGATGAGAATGTATAAAAAAATCTATTGACATTCAGAATCGACTTTGTTTAGACATTGAGCCTGTATTGTATTTGCATGACCAGAGACAAATCTTCAAAGGCACACTATTTATTTATTTACAGTCTTGATTTATAGGGTCCTTCCCACTATATGATTTACATGTCAAGTGATAAAATCCCAAGTTATCAATTACACATTTATGGAAAAACTGCACTTGTCCTTGAAAATTACAGTTGATGAAATATTCTACAGCTGTAATGTCATCAATCAAATCAAAGTTTATTTATATAGCACATTTCTTATAACAAATGAATTTCAAAGTGTTCAAAGTCATGCATTGAAAGACGTGGCACTTAACATCCTTCCACTTGGCAGGTGTCTATAGGTGACCAGGGAATTCTCTCTACCTTATGCGAATGCCTCCGTGGAGCACATAAGTGTAGCCATATAGCCTAAGCCAGCCGTGCCCAACCAGGTGCAGTTAGTGGAGGACCTGTACCCGGCCGAAGACTACAACCCTCTGTCCAGGGGATCCCACCGAGGTGGCTAAGGAACCGTCTCCAGGGCAAGTTCAGTGGAATGGCATATCTCCATGAACCTGAGCCAGAACAACCGCTACCCTTCATCTCATCCCTGTCTGTACCGGACATTGTTTAGAAGAAAGGGAACCTGGGGCTTGCAGGTATCCTGGCTGGCATGGCCCTGTCGGTGGAGCAGCATGAGACTTTACGGCAGGCAACAGTTAGACAGCGCACCAACCCCATCTGGCACACCATGAGGAGAGGGAGGTTGACGGCCAGCAGTTATGGAGCAGTGGTTAGGGCCAAGCCCGTTACTCTGTTGCTGCTAAAAAGGTTCCTCCAATCAGTCATTGGATGGGTTGTTGTCTGTAAAGTGGGGCACAGATAACAAAGAGGAGTGCATTAAAAATGGCTACAGGGATGGATTTGCAGGAGTCAAGGCTTTGGGTCATGGAGTCTGGGATCCTGGGTGCCTCACCGGATGGCCTGGTGGGCACCACAGCATTGGTGGAGGTCAAGTGTCCCTATGGTGCAAGGGATCTTACCACTGAAGAGGCAGTGAAGTCGAAGGATTTCTATATCAAGGAGGTAGGGTCTTACCATCTCCGTAGAGACCATTCTTACTGGTACCAGGTCCAAGGTCAGATCCTCATCACTGGAAGGGACACCTACTTCTTCGTTGTGTGGACCACCAAAGCCTCCATCATCATCCCCATCCAGCGTGACAACCTCTGACACTCATATTCCAAAAATATTCCACACAGTTCATACAAACACACTAGGCTCCCATAATAGGTTATATTACATACAAATAAAGTAATGTGGTTAACTTTATCATGGGTACAGTGGGAATTTATACACGTGATGTTCAAATTATTTCTTACCCCTGTGTCTTACTTGCTGAAGGCCCCAGTCACCCCTGCCTGTACCTGACATTGTTGAAAAACAAGTGAACAATGAATAAAGATCATACACAAACAAAAGGTTCCTAGAAAAGATAATATTATATTCAAGTTTTGCTCAAAGCAGCCAACTAAAGTAATATAGTTAACTTAAGTTCAATCACAGGCTAGTCTGAATGCATCTCCTCAGTTTCATTAAGTAGTAAAACAGTTTACATTGCCTTTTATCATGGGAATATATATCTGGGATGTTTAAATGATGTCTTACCCCCAGAGTGAGTGAGAGAGAGAGTACATCACTTCCAGCAGATCTCCTTGCTGAGGATGTCGTTGATCATGCACTGCTTCTCGTGGGGTGAACTTGATGTTCCGCATGTCACGCCTCATGTCTAAAACATGGGGGAAATGGGACATGAAGTCAACGTTTCGATGCATCTACAAATTCAATGTTTTACACAATATTGCATCACATTTGATGAGTTACTGACCTGTCCGTCCACAGGCTTGATCTGCTGTAGTCTCCACAAGTAGACGCTCACACTCGGATCACAACTGGCACAAGATCTCCATGCACCGGATTGTCTGAGGGATACACTCCTGTTGGACTGGAAAACAGAGACATTTGGTTAGTGTTAGGTATTTTTCAATGCTGTATCTCCATCTTTATCTGGACAGAAAACACATTGTTTATCATAACACAAACAAACCTTGGACAATGTAACAATTGTCACACCTCATTGTTTGTTCTTGTTTCCCAATCAACAGTCTGGATCTTCCTCTTCTGCCATGGTGGATGAGCTACCTTTCCTGGTAAATACTGGGCCATTTATCTTTCCCCACAGAAAATGGCAGCTGCATACCAATGTTCTCACTGGGTTTCCAGTCCGCCCATCTGAAAGTAGCTAGCTAAATTAATGACTAAAATGGTAACATCTATATTAAAATACCATAACCCACAGACTTGACTATAGTAATGGTAAAATAGACTGGGCTTTGGTTTATCTGCACATCTAAAATCCTATTATGTGGATAGAACATTTCTGCTGGGATGGAGGAATTATCTGGAATGCACAATTAGATGATCAGGACAGTCTAGGGTACTATTTGCCTGAAGAGGTGAAGTATTGCTAGGAGCTATACGACTATACTTGTGATTCTAATTCTCAAGAGGAAAGTTAAAACCCTCAGCCGTGAGGTCACTGAGGAGGACCAACAGTAGTAGGGGGATCGTCTGAAATGAACTGAGATGCAGGGATGGAACATAAGGATTTTGGGCAATGGCCAGCAGACCATGATTTCTACTAGCATTTAGGTCCTATATCTGTGGCATGCAATGTTTGTAAAGGCAACATTTCACTGCTGTGTCAGGCTAGTTTGGCACATTTTATACTAGACATTTCACTGCTGTGTCAGAATAGTTTGGTACATTGTCCACTAGTCCAGTCTGAAAAGTACTAGCCTCGGGCTAGCTTAATTTCCATCCCTGACTCCACAGGTCATTTGATTAGTCATGTCCAACAGATGCACTAATGGAACAAAACTGTTTGTGTTGTGTATGGGAAAACATTGAGCCCACACGTCCTTTGTGAGCTAGCTAGCCAGTTAGTTAACGTTAGCTCACCGTTCCTGTAGTCACACTTTTCCACGAGATGACATGCTAGCTAATGTTAGCCCACCAGGATATTTAGTGAAAGTTTAACTAGCTAGTTACGTTAGCTCATCGTTCATGTAGTCAGACTTTTCCCCAGACCCCAGTGGTGGTGACATGCTAACTAGTCCACCAGGGCAGGGATATTTAATGTTTTCGCTAACATGCCGGTCGGGAAAGTCAGACTACACGACAGTGAGATACGGTGCAACATTAGCTAGCTAACGTTAGCTAATGTAGCCAACTAGGCAACCAAGGTGCCTAACTAGCTAGCCCACCAGGCAATATTAGCTGGATATATCCCTGCTCTGGTGAGCTAGCATATCACCACGTGAAAAAGTATGACTACACAAACTGTAAGCTAAAGTTAACTAGCTGGCTAGTTCACGAAGGACTTGTCAATAATAATAGGTCACAACAGTCATTATGCTAGCCTATGCTGTTTTTATTTTTACTTGTAAGGAACATGCTTTGCACACGTATCTACAGTCGGTGGTTATCTAGCAAATTTTTAGGATGCACCGACATGACATTTTTGGCCGATACCGATATCCGATATTTTCCTTGCCAAAAGAAACAGATACCGATAACCGCTATTAAATATTTTAGGGCCTTTTAAGCATTCTAGTACAGTTAAATAGTTGAAACACACACTGACCAAAAAGTTATTTTGTTGGCATTTACGTATGTCCCCATTACCAGTAAAACATAATCAAAACCTATTTCTTTCACTTACTTACTGTGCTGTTTCGTTGTTCATTTGTTCAGTCGTTTCAATCTCAACCAGGATTTCATCATACATGTCAAGCAGTAAAGTTTCAGCTCTCTGTCCATGGCCTCTTCTGTCGTGGGTCCTCTTCGGTGCGCACTGTCACTGTGCACGTTTCCATATTGTTCAGCTGTGTCTGTAACATTTCAGGTAAACCCTGTTTCTTGTCTGTATCAAAGTAGCGGCCCTTGTACCTAGCATCGAGCATGGCGGCGACACAGTAAAGAGGCTCAAAGAATGCCACCGAATCACTTGTTCACAGCCTCTAGTAGAGTACTTTTGCAAGTTTTAACCCCACGGTCTGTGTTGGAAGTTTTGTTGAGCAGGGGTTTCAAGTGCCATGACAGAGGATATCACGTCTGCTGCAGACGCAGTTGATGAGCTTATTTCTCAAGTCAGTTGTTCGAATGTAGCTAGGAGTGTGTTCATGTTTCCAAGTTTCAAACATGTTCTCAAATGCCATTGAGATGGCAGCAGCGGTATGAGAACCAGCACATTCTTGAGCATGCAATACGGCTTTCCTCAGTACGAAATCCTTGTCGACCCACTGTGCTGTCAGACTCGGCATGCTCATGAGGCTGACATCGCTGGTCCAAATGTCAGTCGTGAAGCTAATAGCAGTGATGCCCATATCAAGTAGCTAATGGATGTGAGTTTCAACAATACTGTGTAATTCCGCTAGGGCAACATCTGAAAAATAGCGCCTACTTGGTAGTGTGTACCGGGGCTCGAGGTGCTTGACCAGTCGAAAGCCAACATCATCCACGACAGAGAACGATTGATTGTCAAGGGCAATGAATTCCATTATCTTGGCGTTAATGGATTTCGCCTTTGAGTTGTCTCGCTGAAATTTTCTTTCTCTTTCAAATGACTGCTCAACTTGAACTTGTTTAGTTGTTGGAAGTGTGTGTTTTTTTCTGCTTTTGTTCTGAGTAGTCGCTGAACGTCTGGGGATGATGCATTTTCAAATGAGTAATTAGGTTTGTGGTATTGAATGATTTCACTTTCTCCCCTCCTCGGGAAATAATAGGAGCACAAACGTTGCATATATGGCCTTTTTGTTATCTTCGTTTGAAACTTCTATATAGATCCACACAGCAGACCTTGTGGGCTAGGTTAGGAAGGCTGTGTTGCACGTATAGCGCTGTATTTTTTGTGTGGCGTCATTACGTTATCTACCTACGTTTATATAGATATGCACGTCAGCTTTGACATCGGTTTTGCACACAGCACACAGCTTTAAACTAGACATCGGGCCGATGTTGGCATTTTTAGCTAATATCGGCAGATTCCGATATGCTTACCAATATATTGTGCATCCCTACTAATTTTCATGAGTATCTAGCTAACCACAGATATTTGATCGAAACCAAAATAGCTTGTTAGTGTAATAGGTTGAAAAATTGTCACTAAAAATAGACACCCCCTAATTTAAAAAAAAACAAATTGTATGTGTCTTAATAAACTTTGGGCCAGTAACCGAAAGGTTGCTGGATTGAATCCCCGAGCTGACTAGGTAAAAAATCTGTCATTCTGCCCCTGAACAAACCCACTGTTCCCCGGTAGACCGTCATTGTAAATAAGAATTTGTTCTTAACTGACTTGCCTAGTTAAATAAAGGTAAAAACAAACAAACTATTTTCTACACGCTTTAGCAGTATTTAGCCCATCAGTCTAATAGATGGCGCTGTTTCACTGTGGTAGTGGGGAAAGCAACAAGTTCTGACCAAGCGCACATCATTTCCTTAGAATAAAGTGCCAGAACTGTCAAGACAATAACTTTTGTGTCCGTTTCTTGTTATCACTACAGGTATGTAACAGCACATTTAAACTTTCTAATATCGAAAGAACATCATAACATGCTGGGTGACAAACCAGTAAAGGGGTTAGTTATCATGTTTGGTGAAAGTTGTATGTGTTATTTTTGTATCAAACTGAGTGAGTGAAGAACGTGACAGAATTAATGAGTGTATGTTAGCTTTTATGCTAGCTGTGGTGGACACTATTTTACAAGTCACATAGAGCCGTTGGGGTTTTCTGAGTAAATGTACATGATTTCCTAGAAGTAATTTCGTAAAGAATCAATTTATTTGAGGTTTCTGAGTTTGTTTGAAGTGTTATTAGTTTTCTGTAAAATGATGCTCCCTGCCTGTGTCAACGGACTTTAGTGCAGGCAGTGCGGGTGCGAGAGAGACAATTTCATGGTTGCACTAACGTTACTGTTTTGAAGCTGAATATAATGCTTATCTGTTTTCTACAAGTGTAGCAATATTCAGACACGTCAGTTGTTTATCTTTATCCATAAGTGTTTCGATTGTGAATGAGGAAATCTACTGTAGGTAAATTGCATTTATGTTGAATGTTAATGTGTGCACTTGCATGTGGATGAATGTTTTGTCATCACTTATCAATCTACAGCGATGTAAAAAGTACCCAATTGCCATTCTTGAGTAAAAGTAAAGATACCTTAATAGAAAATGACTCAAGTAAAAGTCACCCATTAAAATAATACATGAGTTGAAGTATTTGGTTTTAAATATACTTAAGTATCAAAAGTAAATGTAATTGCTAAAATATACTTAAGTATCAAAAGTAAAAGTATAAATCATTTAAAATGTTATAAAGCAAACCAGGCGGCACCATTTTCATAGTTAATAAAAAAAAAAAAATGTATTTACAGATAGCCAGGGGGAAACTCGGACATAATTTACAAACAAAGCATGTGTTTAGTGAGTCCGCCAGATCAGAGGCAGTAGGGATGACCTTAGATGATCTGTTGATAAGTGTTTTCTTTAGGAATGTAGGGGAGTAAATTTTCAAAAATTTAAAGATACCCCGACAAACGACTTAAGTAAAAATACTTCAAAGTACTACTTAAGTACATTACACCACTGTCAATCAATTTAAATTAATTGATAACCAAATATTTGAAATTAGAGAATTTAACTTTAAAAAGCATATTAGAGAATAAAGAAAGTGCCAAAAATCACTTCAGAGGCCACCTTCAAAGTCAGTCTGAGGCCGGTAACATTAGAAGCTAGCAAACATGGCTTACTTACCTTATCACACAGCTCCAGCGACCTCTCTCGCTTACAGAGATCAGAAAACGATCAAATGGAGAAATGTGGAGGTTATTCCTACCATGCGTCTTGAAGAATGACATCAAAGCTTGTGACAGGATGTGTAGTTCTGTATGATAGCCACATTGGCAGCTAATTTCATTTTTGGTGGGTACAGGCGAATATACTGCTAAAAGTTACCTTGTCCAAGAGAGATTTGCGCAGTTATCAAAACGTCATGTCAAGGAAAGCCTACACAAACAGACCATATATGAAGTAGTTCTAAAATCCCCTGCGGAAATATGAATGGTGGAAAAACGATTGGAACCATTTCCGGGTTTTACTTCTAGGTCTTATGACTATTGCTCATATTGTGGTACTCAATTGACCCAGAGCCATGTACAGTATTTTATGTATTGACTCATAATGCAAGTTTCAATGTTTTTACTCTTCTAGAAGCATTTTGTTATATACCAATTGAAAAGGATAATATAACAAGAATGATATAAAATATTAAAATGCTCACGTTACATCTAGAAAGCAAACAAATCATGCATAGTTTTTTATTTCCAAGCTTGATGCTATGTAAATCTTTACAAAAATTGTTGGCCAATATCGCACTGTAATATATGGCATTTACGTAACAGGTGTTTTTATCCAAAGTGACAACAGGGAGTCCACACATTTTTGTATAGGACCCCAGAGTGGTAATTCTGGCCATGCTCTTACTAATTGAGCCACACAGGACCACTACAATACATGATTACAATACAGGTGGAAGGTGTATGATCGCCACCCCCTTGAGCGTACCACCCTCCTCAAGGCCTTGGATGAGGCATGCAATGACATCAATCCAGACCTGTTAGGCTTGGATGCATCATGCCAAAAGGTTTCCCCCAGGTGTATGAACAACCTACGGCCGAATGCTCAAGACAGTTTTGTCATTTGTTTCATTTGATTACAGTACACCTATGATGTCATATTTGAACAATACATTTATTTTTTGCATCAATGATTATGAAAGATGTCTTCAATGATCACAACTTTGATTACACATGGGATTTTCACATTTTTATGGGTCAATTTTGACGTGTAGTGCAAGTGTATTGCCTAATGTGAAAACAGTTTAATGTACTGTCATTTACAGTACTGTAGCATATTACATTCAAATGTCAATTTTGAAACATGTATCTTGCATTTTTTGCTATTGGATTAACTGGTTGTTAAAACAACTAAATTGAGAAGATATCATTATGTTGTGTTTTGTAATTAACCCAAATATCTCTAACTGCCGCCCGTATGTGAGTTTTTTTCATTTACATTTACATTTAAGTCATTTAGCAGACGCTCTTATCCAGAGCGACTTACAAATTGGTGCATTCACCTTATGACATCCAGTGGAACAGTCACTTTACAATAGTGCATCTAAATCTTTTAAGGGGGGGGGGGGGGGGGCAGAAGGATTGCTTTATCCTATCCTAGGTATTCCTTGAAGAGGTGGGGTTTCAGGTGTCTCCGGAAGGTGGTGATTGACTCCGCTGTCCTGGCGTCGTGAGGGAGTTTGTTCCACCATTGGGGTGCCAGAGCAGCGAACAGTTTTGACTGGGCTGAGCGGGAACTGTACTTCCTCAGTGGTAGGGAGGCGAGCCGGCCAGAGGTGGATGAACGCAGTGCCCTTGTTTGGGTGTAGGGCCTGATCAGAGCCTGAAGGTACTGAGGTGCCGTTCCCCTCACAGCTCCGTAGGCAAGCACCATGGTCTTGTAGCGGATGCGAGCTTCAACTGGAAGCCAGTGGAGAGAGCGGAGGAGCGGGGTGACGTGAGAGAACTTGGGAAGGTTGAACACCAGACGGGCTGCGGCGTTCTGGATGAGTTGTAGGGGTTTAATGGCACAGGCAGGGAGCCCAGCCAACAGCGAGTTGCAGTAATCCAGACGGGAGATGACAAGTGCCTGGATTAGGACCTGCGCCGCTTCCTGTGTGAGGCAGGGTCGTACTCTGCGGATGTTGTAGAGCATGAACCTACAGGAACGGGCCACCGCCTTGATGTTAGTTGAGAACGACAGGGTGTTGTCCAGGATCACGCCAAGGTTCTTAGCGCTCTGGGAGGAGGACACAATGCGCGTGGTGTCAGAATGATCTCACTATTCCAAAATGTGATTGTTACGCAACAGGACAGTTACCTGCGCTGCCCTCAAACCAAGGCACGCTGCCTGCTAATTATCTATAGGCTGTTTCGATTTCAAATTATTTTCTAGAGGGTTTTATTTTCTAACAACAGTTTGAATTGAGGTGTGTTCTGCCTCCTTGTTATGTCACATGAAGAAGCCCATTTCACTGTTGCGGACAATTTTATATTTGAGGCTTTACTGAGCTGGACAAACTTCTCTCTTCAACAAGAGCCCAAGCACTTCCCTAGTGTTTTCCGAGATCAAGTATGAAGACATTGCGCATATCTAGTCAGAACAGTCCTTGCACAAACGTTTCCCACCGGCACATTTTCTGACTGGCGCCCGCATTGCCTTCATAGTTGTTTTCCTTACAAATTGGACTTAGGAACGCACACATGTCCAGTCAAAGTAAGGGGCTTATTTTCTGTATATCGTTTCTGCTGTAGCACACCGTATGTATGTATGGATCATAATGTATTTACGGTTTTATTCATGTTTTAAAGTTCTGGTGACATCATGCATTCCGATTCTTGCATAGATTGTAATGGATACACATGTGTGTAAAATACTTTTTTGAATGTTGTACTGATTACTATGAGCTAATGCTAAGCTATGTGTGGCGCCATGTTTGTTGACATCATACAATGCATTCTGGTTGTCACGTAAGCGTCTGTCAGACCAAAGATGTTATAACAAGAGAGTTCGCTCGACTGACTTATGGTGCTTTCAAATTCTGAGGTCTAGAAAGAGGCTTCCAAGTTGGATGAGCGTTCAATACTATTTTTCCCATTCGGAGATAGTCCCCCCCCCCCAAGTTCCCAGTTGCCTTGAACCCGACATCAGATTGTAACTTTGGTATCTCAGGGTTGCCAGCTCAGACCCTCCCTTTCCAGTTAAAAAATATTTTATTTAGCGTATAAACTTCTCTTGTGTTTGTCCCCCATTTATTGATAAATCCCCCATCATAGGTAGGCCATCATTATAAATAAGAATTTGTACTTAACTGACTTGTCTAGTTAAATAAAATAAATAGTAATATTTCCTGCATCATATCACCCCACAATACCGTCCCCCATTTCTACCCCCAATGGACTTAAACCCCCCACAAATGAAAGGAACCCCCCCTAAAATGGTTTCATCCATGTTTAGCTTTAACACTACAGTTAGGTTAGGCAGTAGGCTTGTATTTGGTGTGATCTGTGAGGTGTTTTTTTTTTCTTTGGGATTTGTCATAAACGGTAAACGACTTGTCAAGTCATGTGCTCCGGTTCTTATATACACTGTAACAAGTACATCAACGATTTGTAATATGCTGAAAATTGGCTAAACTAAGTATATATTTTTCAGGCAATGAGCGCAGCCATCTTTGACTTTGTTTATTTGTGTCTTATAGAGAATGGCATTCTGGGATTAGGGAGTTTTCGGGAGGTCAAACATAAACAAACATGGCTGCCACCATAAACTATTTAGTTGCTGTTAGCTTAGCTGACACGCATTTATTTTCTAAACAACATTACATTAGTTTCTCATGCTCACCAGAGATGTGGTACGTTGTAAACTAGTCTGGCTGTTAGGTCGCTAACTTATGTTGATGTTTGATTTTTGTCAGCGCAACCTGTTATTTAGACTGGTTTATGGAATGAGTTTGACTGTGGATGTGTTCCATGTGATGCTTGGATGATGAAGTTAGCATTTATCTTTTACAATTGAGGAATAAAGTTTAAGACCTTTATTTTCCATCAGTACAAAAATATTTAGATGCTGTTCAGACAACAATGCTGTATAGACGTGTTTGTTGCATCATACGTTCGGTTGCTACTGTTCCAATCACATATTTGAGATTGTATGCTGCAGGGACCACTCAACAATGATCAGAAATACGTGATCGTACGTGTCAAAGGGTTAATAACCTCTTAAGGATCTGACCTTTTTTCCCCCCCAATTTTCACCTAAAATGACATACCCAAATCTAACTGCCTGTAGCTCAGGACCTGAAGCAAGGATATGCATATTCTCGATACCATTTGAAAGGAAACACTTTAAAGTTTGTGGAAATGTGAAATTAATGTAGGACAACATAACAAATTAGATCTGGTATAAGATAATGAACAAAAAAAACAGTTTTTTCATCTTTGAAATGCAAGAGAAAGGCCATAACATAATATTGCAGTTTAGGCGTAACTTAGAGATTTTGGCCACTAGATGGCATTAGTGTGTGTGCAAAGTTTCAGATTGATCCAGTGAAGCATTGCAATACTGAACAATATTTATTATCAAGTCTGCCCAAATGTGCACGAATTGGTCAGTTGATACATTTTCAAGTACATAACATACACAAATGATATGGTAATAAATTTTTTAGTTTACACACTCCCAGAAATGTCATACATGATGGATCATTAGCTTATACACTAATTTTCACAGATCTAGATGGCCGGGTGGGTGTGGAGACAGAAACAGCAGGAGTTCAAACTGTAGAACCCAGTACCTACATTTGAATCTAAAAATAGATTTTATCAAACAAAACTATGCTACATTTTATCCCTGGGACCCTCAGGATGACAAATCAGAGCAAGATTAGTGAATGTAAGTACATGATTTACCTTCAGAGGTGAATGTACCAAACCAGTTGCCGTGATAAAAAATGTGTTGTGCTCTCTCCTCAAACAATAGCATGATATTTTTTCACTGTAATAGCTACTGTAAATTGGACAGTACAGTTAGATTAAGAAAAATGTGAGCTTTCTGCCCATATGAGACAATGTCAATGTCATTGTCCTGGGAAATGTTATTGTTACTTACAACGTCATGCTAATCACATTAGCGCACATTAGCTCAACCATTCCGGTATAGGGACACCGATCCCGTAAAGGACATTTGTAATGATGAACTTTTGTTTCTCTTTGCTTATTTGAGTTGTTCTTGCCATAATATGCAATTGGTATTTTACCAAATAGGGCTATCTTCTGTATACCACCCCTACCTTGTCACAGCACAACTGATTGGCTCAAACACATTAAGAAGGAAAGAAATTCCACAAATTACCTTTTAACAAGGCACACCTGTTACTTGAAATGCATTCCAGGTGACTACCTCATGAAGCTGGTTGAGAGAATGCCAAGCGTGTGCAAAGCTGTCATCAAGAAAAAGGGTGGCTACTTTGAAGAATCTCAAATATATTTTGATTTCTTTTAACAACTTTTTGGTGACTACATGATTCCATGTGTTATTTCATAGTTTTGATGTCTTCGCTATTATTCTACAATGTAGAAAATAGTAAAAAAAGAAAAACCCTGGAATGAGTAGGTGTGTCCAAACTTTGACTGGTACTGTATGTGGTGAGTTTTTGAAACTCTTAGTACAAAACTTCAAACTGGTAACACGTAACGCAGCAAGTCTTACATTAAAAACCTTTTATTGTGCATTTATTTGTTTGGAGACATCTTTCACCACATGACCTTTGGCTCATATAAGTTTACTGTGAAATACCATGAGAACATTGATTTAATAAGACATGAAGGTCAGTCAATCTGGAAAATGTCAAGAACTTCGAAAGTTTCTTCAAGTGCAGTTGCAAAAACCATCAAGCGCTATGATGAAACTGGCTCTCATGAGGACCGCCACAGGAAAAGAAGACCAGGAGTTACCTATGCTGCAGAGGATAAGTTCACAGTCACCAGCCTCAGAAATTGCAGCCCAAATAAATGCTTCATAGAGTTCAAGTAACAGACACATCTCAACATCAACTGTTCAGAGGAGACTGTGTGAATCAGGCCTTCATGGTCGAATTGCTGCAAATAAACCACTACTAAAGGACACCAATAAGAATTAGACTTGCTTCGGCAAAGAAACAGGAGCAATGGACATTAAACCATTGTAAATATGTCCTTTGGTCTGATGAGTCCAGATTTTAGATTTTTGGTTCCAAATGCCGTGTCTTTGTGAGACGCAGGGTAGGTGAACGGATGATCTCTGCATGTGTGGTTCCAAACGTGAAGCATGGAGGAAGAGTTGTGATGGTGCTTTGCTGGTCATACTGTCTGATTTATTTAGAATTCAAGACAGACTTAACCAACATGGCTACCACAGCATTCTGCAGCGATACGCCATCCAATCTGGTTTGCGCTTAGTGGGACTATCATTTGTTTTTCAACAGAACAATGACCCAACACACCTCCAGGCTGTGTTTAGGCTATTTGACCAAGGAGAGTGATGGAGTGCTGCATCAGATGACCTGGCATCCACAATCCCCTGACCTCAACCCAATTGAGATGGTTTGGGATGAGTTGGACTGCAGAGTGAAGGAAAAGCAGCCAACTAGTGCTCCGCATATGTGGGAACTCGTTCAGAACTGTTGGAAAAGCATTCCAGGTGAAGCTGGTTGAGAGAATGCCAAGTGTACAAAGCTGTCATCAAGGCAAAAGGTGGCTACTTTGAAGAATATAAAATATATATTTATTTGTTTTACACTTTTATGCTTACTACATGATTCCATGTGTTATTTCTTAGTTTTTGTCTTCACTATTTTTCTACAATGTAGAAAATGTAACTAAAAAAAAAAAAAACACTTTGAATGAGTAGGTTTCCAAACTTTTGACTGGTACTGTACTTGTGAAAATAGAACCAAAGAGTAACAAAAAAAGTTAAAAAATCAATACATCAGAAATATTTGAAGACCACTCAACTCTGGCATCAGTTGATTTTATTACATATTACTACAAATAAAATATCGAATGATAACACACATATTGTAAAGTGTGGGAGAGACAGTGAAAATATTACGATAGCTCATCCTTCCTTACAAAGAATGAATGACACAGTAGCACTGTTATCAGCAACTGTAAATTGAGACCTTTGAACATCCTGTCATTTCTTGCCTCCAGTGGTCATCAAAGATGGGCAGAACCTCTGCAGTCTGCATAGCCTGTACCTTAAAATGAGAAACATGAATCCTTCAGCAGTTCACTGCTCCTCTCATAGATTATTTCATCATTACAGTGCATTCGGAAAGTATTCAGACCCCTTGACTTTTTCCACATTTTTTGACATTACAGCCTTATTCTAAAATGGATAAAATAGTTGGAAGGTGAACCTAGGGCTGTTGCGGTGACCGTATTACCGCCACGAGTCATGAAGGCAGTCAAATTCCACATGACCGTTTTAGTCACGGTAATTAGGCTTCTCCAAGCTCGGATGCTGCTGCTGGTCATTAGTAGCCTACCAAACTTGCTAACTGCCTAGTACTCCACATTCTATTGTCTCTCTCTAATCACTCTGACATCAATGCAAATTTATTCTAAAAAAAATCTAATCAAACACTACATGAAAGCCCATGAGCTCATGTTGCGCAACATTTCTATAGGCTATGCAATTGCAGGAGAAAACCAAGTGAAGGCCGCTAATTAAAAGAGGATCCCTTCAGCTTTCTATAGGCTTACTATATTTACCTCTCAACTTTCCTAATACTATATTTACAACCGGAGTATAACCTACCTGACTGGCATGAAAATAAACCACGAGGAAAAGTGTCCTCCATTCGCTATTTAAGTGCATAGATGACATGTATTCTTTCCCGCTGCCCGTTTTGATACAGGTGCATGATGATGGTCCATTCTAAATCAAAGCAAATGTTTCACATATTATTTAGTATATGTAAAGACAATATTAAATCAAGTATAGTCTGATGGGTGACAATATTAGCCTGTCACTTGTGAATGATATGTTATCACTTGTGAATGATGCCCAGCAAAAGAAACAGCCTTTTTTTGCGACTTTTTCATAGTCGCACACCTCATGTAGCTTAGCCCATAGGCCTATATGTTTTGATAAGGTTTGTATCCCAACTATAGTGGTCAAATAACTTCTTAAAATTAAGCACATTAACTTCTTTGTTTATAGGGGGCAGCATTTTCACTTTTGGATGAATTTCGTGCCCATAGTGAACTGCCTCCTACTCTGTCCCACATGCTAATATATGCATATTATTATTACTATTGGATATAAAACACTCTGAAGTTTCTAAAACTGTTTGAATGATGTCTGTGAGTATAACAGAACTCATATGGCAGGCAAAAACCTGAGAAAAAATCCAAACAGGAAGTGAAAATTCTGGGAGTGGTCATTGTTAAAGTCATCGCCTATTCAATTCCCTGTAATATATGGATCTGTTTGCACTTCATACGCCTTCCACTAGATGTCAACAGTCAGTAGAACGTGGAATGAAGCTTATGCTGTGTTGTGGGACCGGACGGGAGGGGAATGAGTCAGTGGTCTGGCAGATTGCCAGTTCTTGGTCACGCGCTTTCCTCATTATATCGTCTTGCGTTCCATTACTTATAGAGACTGAAAATAATTCTCCGGTTGGAACCTTATTGGATATAAATGATAACAACATCCTGAAGATTGATTCTCTACTAAGTTTGACCAGTTTATTCGACCTGGAATATAACATTTTGGAAGTTTTCGTCCGACGTTTGCCTGCATCTGCGCGAGCGTTTGTACACGTGTACTACACATGCTAGTGAAATTAGCTAATTGGACATAAGTTAAGTAATGGACATTATCGAACAAAACAACGATTTATTGTGGAACTAGGATTCCTGGCACTGCATTCTGATGAAGATAATCAAAGGTGAGGGAATATTTATGTTGAAATTTCGTATTTCTGTTGACTCCAACATGGCGGAGAAATGTTGTTACTATCTGAGCGCCGTCTCAGATTATTGCATGGTGTGCTTTTCACGTAATTATTTTTACAAATCTGACACAGCGGTTGCATTAGGAACAAGTGTATCTTTGATTATATGTAAAACATGTATCTTTCATCAAAGTTTATGATGAGTATTTCTGTTATTTGACGTGGCTCTCTGTAATTACTCCGGATATTTTGGAGGCATATGTAAACCGAGATTTGTGGATATAAATATGAACATTATCGAACAAAACAAATGTATTCTGTAACATGATTTCATATGAGTGTCATCTGATGGAGATGTTCAAAGGTTAGTTATTCATTTTATCTCTTTCTGGTTTTTGTTACTATCTTTTGCTGGGAAAATGTCTGTGTTTTTCTGTGTCTATGTACTGAGCTAACATAATTGTTTTGTGTGCTTTCCCCGTAAATCCTTTTTGATATCAGACATGTTGGCTGGATTCACAACATGTGTAGCTTTCATTTGGTGTCTTTCATGTGTGATTTCATGAAAGATTGATTTTTATAGTAATATATTTGAATTTGGCGCGCTACATTTTTTCTGGATTTTGGCCAAGTGGGACGCTACCATCCCACCTATCCTAGAGAAGTTAATCCGATTACAAGGGGTGTAGAGCCTAACTAGCTTATATAAGCAGTGGGTGAGTTTCAAGTTTAGGGAAGAACATTTTCACCATAGAAATTCACCTTTTATAATGAAAGCATTACATGCATAATTGCATTTGCAGTCACTTTTGATAACGGGTGTTTTCCGCTAGTGGAACATTCACGCTTATGTGTTCATTGCTGCGCTTATAATGTGAAGAAATAGCCTAATAGTTTATCAACATTTTAAGCTAAACGTTCTAATCTGTTGTGTCAGCCACATTGCATAAAAAAGGTTTTTTGATGCTAGTGGTTGTATTAATTTGGGATCTATCGCATCCCACAACTGTCCCAGACTGTTTGGAATATTTATTTCTTGCACAGAATGGAATAGGTCAACTTTTGTACTATGGGGGATAGTAGATTTACATACGCTAGTGCTTTTGCTGTTCGTTAGGCCTACTCATCTTGTTGGCTGACAAAGTAAATGTGGACATCCAATATCTTCAAAATGCACCTTGGAATTGGATAAGTTGTTGCGTCCCCGATGTGTGTGTCTTAACTTGTAGCCTGTGAGAAAGACCCGATCACGTGACGGAGAGCCGTGTACACTCAGGGGAGAAGGGCATAACACAACACTCCGGGCCACAAAGGATATAGATTTTTTTTAGGGTGCATACGGCCACAAAGGGGATGCCGCTGTGAAATTCGAGGCATTATCAAGTGCTTGTCAAATTGTGAATGAGAGACCATTGGCTTGTGTACAGCCTGCGTAAAAACAAAGCAGAGCTCATGCCTTTCAAGTGACTTTCATCATGTGGCCTTACAATGTATTAACAACTAAAGCCACTAAACAACTAAAGCCGAACAACTAAAGTTACAGTAATAACTCTAAATTAAACATATAGGAGTACTTATTTCTTCGTTAACCGCTCAACACAGAATAGCCGCATGTGCTCACTCCTCACATCATTTGGAGAAAATATTTATATTTTATTCAGTTGTGTTCTTCATACTATAGTTTTCTAAATTAACTAGTGTAGCCCACAGCCATAGCCACATCAGGACAACTCAAAGTATGCTATTATTTTCTTCTGAAAAAGACAAGATTGTCTTCATATCATGTTTCTTTAGACCAGTCTAAAATACATACATAAATAGTTTTTTTGTGAAGGTGTAGGCTATATTACATGGATTTATTACTAATTTTAAAATGGCTTGTAGGCTATGTGTGGAAGCCAGAGTGTGCAAAGCTGTCATCAAGGCAAAGTGTGGCTACTTTGAAGAATCTAAAATATATTTTGATTTAACACTTTTTTTGATACTACATGATTCCATATGTGTTATTTCATAGTTTTGATGTCTTCACTATTATTCCACAATGTAGAACATTTTAAAAAATAATAAAAAACCCTTGAATGAGTAGGTGTCCAAACTTTTGACTGGACTGTACATGACCAATCCCAGTCCAGAACAGAGAATGACAGTGATTGCTTTATTCTCTACAATACTGTACACAGTCTGTAGGCTCCAGTACATCAGGAGCAATCTACTATACAGAAATGAATGCTCACGGGTGTGATTTATGTTTTTAGGAATAAGTATGTTAATAATCACATCAAACTGAAGCCATTCACAAAGCCAAAGTCTAAGCGTCAGCAGAGTAGAATTGCACATAGTCCAACGTGTACAATGAGATCCTTTGTCTGTACAAATCACAGTGCAAAATGTTAATCGACTCTACAACCGTCAACATGCTGTAAACGTACCATTCACATGAACCCACATGAATTGTTGAAACCGAAGGGCATTATACACCGTTTGTTCTTTCCACGGGCAGTAGCTGAGACGTGCAGGATATTTTTGAGGGATTCGCCAGGTAGTCGCCAGGCGAAGTCAGGGTCTGGCTGTTTTCTTGGAGAGGCCACATCTCCTGCAACGTGAATGAGGGTTGGTGGGCTGTGTGGTTGCTCATCAGAGGTCTCCTCTGCCTGTAGTTGGCCCACACCTGGAGGATGGTCTCTTTGAATGGCCGTGTGGTCAGGGTGTACAGGATGGGGTTGAGGGCGCTGTTGATGGGCAGAATGAAGATCACCACCCAGGAGCTGATGGTTCCTATTCGGGAAGAAGATTAAATTATTGTCCATTTACTACATGAGCAACGCAAATGTGTTTTTTGTAATACCATTCTCCCTTTAGACAATATGCATAACATACAGGCAGGGATGTAAATTAAGCTAGAACTAGCCTGTCAGGCCAGTGAAATGGTGTCTTTTCAAATATTGCATGGCAACAAATGTGTACCCTAATGTTACCCAGGCCCGGTGGGCTAGTGCTCAAAAGTTCCATTCCTGTATACAGTACATACATAGGAAGTAGGGGTGAGGTGGGTTGGTGGGCTGAAAGAGAAGACGATGGATGGAGGATGTTCTGTGATGCTGGTCCATTTGTAAACATGCAAACACCCATCCGCCTGGAAGTTTGCTATTCAATTTCCAACCAGAAAATAGGGTTGATTATGGAACTAATCTGAATGATGCAAATATAATATCTGTAAAAGAGACTAATTGAAATGATTATATGTTGATGTAAGATGGCACTGCATAGTAGCTACAAATTGAGCCTGTCTGGGTTTCCAAATAAAATGTATGAAATTATAAGAATTGTCAGATTATGACAGCACTGAAACTCCTACCTGGAATTTCCACCTGCAACAGTGATAGAATCTTGAGGACAAATATGGGTATCCAGCAAAGAGAGTCGGTGATGACGATGGAAAAGAACCTCTTGGCTATGGTCACCTCCTTTTTGATGTGGTTACTATATTTTGTTGTCTGTGTCCCTGTCCTCTGGATGTTGTAGAACATACTCCCGTAGGACAGTACGATTATAAGGAACGCAACCAGGTTCAGGCCTGTTGAGGAAAATACATTAATCAGCTCCTTGGAATTTATTCAATTGTAGATAATGGTAGGTCCATTACCATACAAAGTAAAACATGAAATTTCTTTTACAACACAATTCAAGTAATTACTGCAGTTTTACACACATGGGATAAAAGCCAGTGTGGCATATTTAATGAGACAAGCAATGCATTTGTTTTAGGGGCCTAATCTGCTACTTCCTTTGTAACAAGATAGATCATGGAAAATTGTTTTCTCCACCAACCCCTCATTGAAAGGCTGATAGTGGAACACTACCACCTACAGTGTAGTAACCCTGAAGCAAATTGCTCAAAGGTACAATGGAAGTATACACTGAGTGTACAAAACATTAGGAACACCTGCTCCTTCATGACAGACAGACCAGGTGAATCCAGGTGAAAGCTATGCTCCCTTATTTATGTCACCTGTTAAATCCACTTCAATCCATACAGAAGGGGAAGAGACAGGTTAAAGAAAGATTTTTAAGCCTTGAGACAATTGAGACATGGATTGTGTATGTGTGCCATTCAGAGGTTGAATGGGCAAGACAAAAGATTGAAGTGCCTTTGAACGGGGTATAGTAGTAGCAGAGGAGGCTGATGGGAGGACAGGCTCATTGTAATGGCTGGAATGGAATTAATGGAACGGTATCAAACGTATGGAAACCACGTTTGACTCAGTTCCATTGATTTCATTCCAGCCTTTAGAATGAGCCAGTCCTCTATAGCTCCTCACACCAGCTTCCTCGGGGTAGTAGGTGCCAGGCGCATGGGTTTGAGTGTGTGAAGAACTACAAAGCTGCTGGGTTTTTCACGCTCAACAGTTTCCTGTGTGTTTCAAGAATTGTCTACCACCCAAAGGACATCCAGCCAACTTGACACAACTGTGGGACGTATTGGAGTCTACATGGGCCACCATCCCTGTGAAATGCTTTTGACACCTTGTAGTTCATGCTCTGACAAATTGAGGCTGTTCTGGGGGCAAAAGGCAGTGCAACTCAATATAAGGAAGGTGTTCCTAATGTTTTGAACACTCAGTTTATACGGTAGTTCGGATTCTGACAACAGCAGCCTTCTTGTTGTCTGTTCAGTTGCCGGGCTTGGGAGTTGAACCAGGCAGAAACCCTCCGGCTACTGGCATAAAATGTAGGCTACATCTAATAAAAGCAGCAGAGAGCCATTGGAACAATTGTCATTTCAGAATGACATTGGAAATAGGTCAAATACTCATTTCAAATACTCATTTGACCTTGAATTAGATAAGACACCCACCCAGGAAGATGACGATGGAGTACACCTGCGCCCCCGTTGTCTCAGGCTGCTCTGAGTGTAACGGAAAACACACGCCGTTGGTACCATAGAAGTTCCTGAACAATCCTTTGAATACCAGGGGGAGGAAGGCGATGATGAAGCCAATAAACCAGATGCTCAGAAGGATCGAGACAGTGCGCCGGCAGCCAGGGGTTAAATACCGGAAGGGGTAGACGATACAGATGTACTTCTCCAGGGTAAGGTAGGTGAGAAGGAGGACGGAGACCTCGGTGGAGAGCATGGCGAGGGAGCCGATCACCTGACACTGGACGCTGTCCATCCAGGCCTGGGCGTGGCGGTTGTACTCACCGCGGAACTTGAGGTCGTAGGCACCAATCATGAAGAGGTAAACGCCCATCAGTCCGTCGGCACCTGGGTGGTGGAAGTGAGTTGCTAGAGTAATTACTATTACCAAATTGAACTCAGTATGTGCATTAATACTATCTGCTCAACTTTTTACAGTGAAACGTCATACATCAGTTAACGCTCATTTCTTTTCAATCTAACTCCTTGGTTACTATGGACTTACTCCATAGTCAATTAATTCTACATTCATTTGAGAGTCATAAAGTGCAGCAAAGAGAAACTGTAGACTTGGAGCAATGCAAACTTCAGTAATGTAATGGGCCAAGCTTTTAGTCTCAGTAGTAGACCTTCAGAGCATCTACAAGTGGAATAAGTACAGCTCAACTTCAACACTTCTGAGGTGTAAATTTGAAGGACAAATTGATTTCAGAGTGAACAATCCATTCAGGGTTAATAACATTGTCATGTACAAACTTTGTAATATAACCAGTGCTTAATTTGAGCCGCATCCTGCCAGAACAGGATCTGGCACCTCTCCATTTTGGACTGTTTTGTTCCGGAACCTATTTGACCAGATCCGGTACCTCTCGTGCCATGAAAAATAATTTTCACCTTTTGCAATGTAAACATTCTAACAAAACTATCAAAGTTCATTCGAGTTGCCTCTTCATTAATTATCTTGCCCCACAAAAAAACAATGTGAAAAAGTAGATTTTCAGCCCAGGCCTAATATACTAAGGGTTGATTCGGGTTGGGCTGGCCCGGGTTTAGGGTTTGCGCAACATTGTAACCTGTGCTTGAGACCAACGCGTGGCCGTGGCTGTGTGAGAAGCGCACCAGTATCTCTTACATAACTAGAATGAGATTCACTTCATATGATCTATCTGCGCTGATAGACATGAACCTGCAACTCATCTCTCCAGCGTTGCACTATATCATTTATTTCCTTATATAATCGCGCAAAGGATTCTGAAGGAACTGAAGCGCCACTGATAGATTTAAATACATTTGCCAAAGTTCTGCTGTCTGTTCAGAAATAAATTCAATCATTCAGAATTGACTACTTCACCATGAGAATGCCTATAATTTAGCCACAGAGGATCAATAGCTTCTTTTTTTAAATAGCTTAACTGTGGATTGTAGCCAAATGACAATGAACAGTCGAGAATGCGTGGCAAATATGTTAGTGAAAAAACTAAATTGGAAAACACAGGTTGGATAGCAAATGGCTCCTGCTGTAGGCTACCAAAATATTTGATCAACTTCGAAATATTGTTTTACTAAAAACAAGAGAGAGATAGTCTTTTGGCACGAGCGCATCAGCCATCACCAGCGAGTGAGCTGCACATCATTGGGTTTTTTAGGACCATCATTTCCTCCTCATATTGTAGCCTACAATATTTGTCTCCACACACCTAGGCCTGGGCTATTGATGGATTCAAGACAATGTCGTTTTTATTGATCTCATATTCTCAGTTTGTCAGTGTCAAAGTAACCTGCCAATTTCGATCATTTGTGCGATATTAAAAAAGGTTTTGCCAAAGTCTCCAGTTATGTAAAATGATGTGGAATTGCATGAAAGGTGTTTATAAAAGGCCCAATTTTTCCTGGACCCTAGGATACTAAACATATTCCCCTTGTGTGCAACTTCTGTAAGTGCCTCTACTCTTCTACTGCTCTATGCCCCTTTTTTCTGCGTTCCTGTCACCTCCCTCTCATGCTCACTTTTTGTTCCCCGAGTTACAAATTATGCACTGAATATAACTGATGTTATGAGCAGCAATGACAAACCTTTCTGGTAATATATTAACTTTATCTTAAACCTCCATATTTGCAAGTAAGCTTTAGCCAAACTTTGAAGTCTGTTTGACTGCTGAGATGTCCCCTTTTTCAGTAAGCCATCAATCAACTTAGAGATGATATATTTGCACAAGGAAATCAAACAGAGATGTCACTTAAATTGAATACATATGACATTTTAGTAGAACACATTAATCTGGCTGGTGTTTGACTGCAGTCATGGTGATGCCAAAACAGACAACATATTTACCGCTCACATTTCCTCTGTACGGCACTAGGCTCTCTGTCTCTCACATGACTCAGTATCTCATTCTATAACATAGCTCTAGACCGTGTCATTGTACTTCCTTTGATGTAGAAAGGTACCAAATGTGCAAATCAAAAAAGCATTTTTCATCTGACATGCCAACATAAAAGTGTAAAGGATGGTGGGGGGTATGCCAAACACATTCTGATCTTCACAAGGATACGTCCTAAATACATCAAGAGCTTGGGACTATAGGGTTCTATCTGCATTTTTCCCAAAGGTTAATTATTGACATCCTTGTTCTGTTCAATGTTCTCTACCTATATAGTACTATTAATACTCCAATTAATGTTGTTAAGTTCAAAAGAGTACAAGATAAAAATTGCTGACATCATTCAAACCAATGAGGGTTCGGAACTTTAAAGCCAATTCATCTTTTTGCAGATAGATCCTTATAGTCCCAAGCTCTCAATATATTGTATACCTCAAGGCTTTTTTTTTGGCGGGGGTGGGGGGTTTGGTGGGTAGATCAGCTTTAATATTACCTCAAGCCTTGCATACTGTGTATCAAAGCTTAGTTAAATTGAACAGAAAGGTGTGTCTTACATTGCAGGGTACAGATACAGGGAAAATTTGAGAAATATCGCTATCCTGCTGACTTCCAAGGAAGTAAGCCATTAACACGTTTATCTCATTCCCTGCATCACCGTATCTGTGACATAGCTAGTTTAATAGAGCAGAAAGGTGGGCCTGGCTTGTAGCAAAGGCACACAGACATGTTATGTAGCCAGATGTATGTAGCTCTCTCTCCGACTCCCACGGTAGTAAGAAATAAATATACTATGTGTCACGCCCTGACCTTAGAGAGCCTTTTTATTTCTCTATTTGTTTAGGTCAGGGTGTGATTTGGGTGGGCATTCTAGTTTTTCTATTTCTTTGTTGGCCAGGTATGGTTCCCAATCAGAGGCAGCTGTCTATCGTTGTCTCTGATTGGGGATCATACTTAGGCAGCCTTTTTTCCATCTTTAGTTTGTGGGATCTTGTTTGTGTGTAGTTGCGTTCTGCACTGCATGTAGCGTCACGTTCGGTTGTAGTTTAGTTTTTTTTTGTGTTCATCAAATGAAATGATGTACGCTTACCACGCGGCACCTTGGTCTGATTCTTCCATCAACGTACGTGACACTATGTATCAATGGTTTAGTGGTGGCCACTGTGAATGTCGACAGTTCAAAAGCTAAGCCTGCACATCAAAGCTAAAGACCCCAATTCATTTGTTTGCTGATAGAAGAAACCTGCAGTGAGGGTTCACTAAGAGGTGTTCACCACGTCTTAATCAACACACCCACATCCCTCTCACAGACATTGTCCTTGGATATTGTCACAAATCCTCACCTTCGCTTACAATAATGCGTTGAAGCTTCAGTGTGTTTTTTCTTTATTTGAAATCAATAAGGGCTGTCCCCGACTAAAAAAATGATTGGTTGACCGAAAGTTGTCTATTCTTTCGACCAATCGATTGTATTTTTTCCCTATACAGACACGACCTACAGTGCATTCGGAAAGTATTCAGACCCCTTGACCTTTTCCCCTTCTGTTACATTACAGCCTTATTATAAAATTGATGAAATATTTTTTTTATCATCAATCGACACACAATACCCCACAATGACAAAGTTTTTAGAAATGTTTGCAAATGTATTTAAAAAAAATAATAATAAATAAATAAAATATAACATTTACATAAGCATTCAGACCCTTTACTCAGTACTTTGTTGAAGCACCTTTTGGCAGTGATTACAGCCTTGAGTCTTCTTGTGTATGATGCTACAAGCTTTGTTAACCTGTATTTGGGGGGTTTCTTTCAATTCTTCTCTGCAGATTCTCTCAAGCTGTCAGGCTGCATGGGGAGCGTCGCTGCACAGCTATTTTCAGGTCTTTCCAGAGATGTTCGATCAGGTTCAAGTCTGGGCTCTGGCTGGGCCACTCAAAGACATTTGGAGACTTGTCCTGAAGCCACTCTTGCATTGTCTTGGCTGTGTGCTTAGGGTTGTTGTCATGTTGGAAGGTGAACCTTCACCCCAATGTTGGGTCCTGAGCACACTGGAGCAGGTTTTCATCAAGGATCTCTCTGTACTTTGCTCCGTTCATCTTTACCTCGATCCTGACTAGTCTCCCAGTCCCTGTTGCTGAAAAACATCCCCACAGAATGATGCCGATACCACCATGCTTCACCGTAGGGATGGTGCCAGGTTTCCTCCAGACGTGAGACTTGGTATTCAGGCCAAAGAGGTTTCATCAGACTTGGTTTTTCTCTGATTTCATCAGACCAGAGAATCTTGTTTCTCATGGTCTGAGTCCTTTCGGTTCCTTTTGGCAAACTCCAAGTGGGCTGTCATGTGCTTTTTTACTGAGAAGTGGCTTCCTTCTGGCCACTCTACCATAAAGGCCTGATTGGTGGAGTGCTGCAGATATGGATGTCCTTCTGGAAGGTTCTCCCATCTATCTCCACATAGGAACTCTGGAGCTTTGTCAGAGAGACCATTGGGTTCTTGGTCACTTCCCTGACCAAAGCCCTTCTCCCCTGATTGCTCAGCTCTAGGAAGAGTCTTAGTGGTTCCAAACCACTTTCATTTAAGAATGTTGTAGGCTACTGTGTTCTTGGGGACCTTCAATGCTGCAGACATTTTTTGGTACCATTCCCCAGATCTGTGCCTCGACACAATCCTGTCTCGGAGCTCTACGGACAATTCCTTCGACCTCATTGCCTGGTTTTTGCTCTGACATGCACTGTCAATTGTGGGACCTTATCAAGACAGGTGTGTGTGCCTTTTCAAATGATGTCCAATCAATTGAATTTACCACAGGTGAACTCCAATCAAGTTGTAGAAACATCTCAAGAATGATCAATTGAAACAGGATGCACCTGAGCTTTGCTTTGTCATTATGGGGTATTGTTTGTAGATTGATGAGGGAAAAAATAAAAGTTATACATTTTAGAATAAGGCTGTAACGTAATGCACTGTATGTGTTTTAAGAAAATCTACTATATATGCATTAAGCTTGTCTGATGCTTTAAGCTCACTGTTTAATGAAATAAGACACACATGACTCAAAAGGGAGCCAGAGCGAGATAACCAGAAGAACAAAAATATTAACCTGTCCCGACCTGCTCCTACTGGCTTTCACAGATTCTGCAGTTACTCTCCTGAAGTTGCCAGTAGGAGTCGGCTAACTTTCTTATGTGGAATGACAATTTATCTTACCATTTCTACTGATCTGAGTGCCAGTTATGGTTTTCATATGCACATTTTCGTGAAACTATTTCATTTCTAATAACGTCTTCCTATCTCAAAATCATTGTCGTGTGGTTAATTAAAATTTGATCCAAATCTAAATGAAAATGATACAAACCTAAAAAGGTCACTTCTATTGCCATATCCAACTATGTAAAAATAGCCTCATAAAGCCAACAACTAAAATAAATTGTAGCCTGCAGGTAGAATATGAAAAAAATCCTATAAATCACTTTGGCTACGCATGGCCTGTGTGCAACAAACTTGAAACATTATTTTATATTTTCGATTTTATACACCTGTCAGTAACAGGTGTGGCTGAAATAGCCGAATCCACTAATTTGAAGGGCTGTCCACATACTTTTGTATATACAGTACCAGTCAAAAGTTTGAACACACCTACTCATTTCAGGGTTTTTCTACATTGTAGAATAATAGTGAAGACATCACAACTATGGAATCATGTAGTAACCAAAAAAATGTTAAACAAATCAAAATATATTTTATATTTGAGAGTCTTCAAAGTAGCCACCCTTTGCCTTGATGACAGCTTTGCACACTCTTTGCATTCTCTCAACCAGCTTCATGAGAAATGCTTTTCCACCAGTCTTGAAGGAGTTCCCACACATGCTGAGCACTTGCTGGCTGTTTTGTCTTCACTCTGCGGTCCAACTCATCCCAAACCATCTCAATTGGGTTAAGGTCAGGTGTTTGTGGATGCCAGGTCATCTGATGCAGCACTCCATCACTCTCCTTGGTCAAATAGCCCTACACAGCCTGGAGGTATGTTTTGGGCCATTGTCCTGTTGAAAAACAAATTATATTCCCACTAAGCTTAAACCAGATGGGATGGCATATCGGTGCAGAATGCTGTGGTCGCCATGCTGGTTAAGTGTCCCTTGAATTCTAAATAAATCACTGACAGTGTCACCAGCAGAGCACCATCATACCTCCTCCTCCATGCTTCACGGTGGGAACCACACTTTCAGAGATCATCCGTTCACCTACTCTGCGTCTCACAAAGACACGGCGGTTGGAACCCAAAAATCTCAAATATGGATTTCCACCAGTCTAATGTCAATTGCTTGTGTTTCTTGGCCCAAGAAAGTCTCTTCTTTTTATTTGTGTCCTTTAGTAGTGGTTTCTTTGAAGCAAATTAACTTTTAACAAGGCACACCTGTTAATTGAAATGCATTCCAGGTGACTACCTCATGAAGCTGGTTGAGAGAATGTCAAAAGTGTGCAAAGCTGTCGTTAAGGCAATGGGTGGCTACTTTGAAGAATCTCAAATATAAAATATATTTTGATTTGTTAACACTTTTTGGTTACTACATGATTGCATATGTGTTATTTCTTAGTTTTGAGGTCTTCACTATAATTCTACAATGTAGAAAATAATCAAAAATAAAGAAAAAACTTGGAACGAGTTGGTGTGTCCAATCTTTTGACTGGTACTATATTTGTTTATTTATTTATTTGCTACTGCTTGACAAAAACAATTTGGTTGACCAACAGCCTATCGACCAAACAGTCAACCAGTCGAATAATTGGGGCAAGCCCTAAATCAATTGAATTGGGACCTGAGTTGAATTGATATGAAAGGTGTCTCTCTTACAACATAGGGAGATGATACACATGGCATGGAGCTTGTTCTCTGATCGGATGTAGGAGCGCATGCAGATGACGAAGATGTTGCCGAAGCACGTGGTGGCCGACACCACCCAGACGAAAACCCTCAGGACGATGTTGGCCAGGAGGTCCTCGAAGGATGAGATGCCGTCCGTGTTGGGCTTGCAGCTGCGCACGTGAGGGGCGTAGCCGCAGTACTGGAACTTCTTAAAGTAACTAAACACAAAGAGGAGGGAAATCAATTACCAGGATGAAAGCAGGAGACTCCAGATAACATCCCTAGCCTCTAGGCCAGTGGTCACCAACCTTTTCTGAGTCAAGTTCACTTTGAGTCAAAATGCAAGCCGAGATCTACTGTTAAGAAAACTTAAGCCTATGCAACATTAACCAGTTCAAAACAGTTCTCTACAATGAGGTTTGTCCAGTAGGTTATAGGCCCAATACATTAGCACTGCATATTGGCTAAACTTGAATTGCCCTGCCAATGTTGTTCTCAGACCATTTTGAAATTATATTTCAAAATTGTAGGTAGCCTATTTGATCACACTGGTAATATATAATTTGTTATATTACTTGTGAGGCACAGCTGTGAGCATAATTATTTGCTTTTTTACTGGACTGATGGCCTGCATCTGATGGTCAGTCTGAGGGGAGGGAGCAGCAGTGAGGCTCCTGCTCACCCAACTCACCGTCCCTGCACTGTGAAAAGGGGACACAGTCTTCCAGCTGACGGTGAATATTAAGTCGCAGTGCCTTATTTCTGCCTCATACATCAATTCATGGTGTTATTCCTATGACCAGAAAAAGTGAAATATTCCTTGATATTATAAAAGACACAAGCCTCAAATAATAATGTAAGTTTATCGAAATAGTTTGCTAAAGGCTACTCATTCATTACAGCTGCAGTGCTGGTAACACATTTTATGGCTTATAAAACTGTTGACAGTTCTGAATAACAACTTAAACATGAACTTACTCATATAAACAGCAGCTCTTTGCTGTATTCATTGAGTCTCTCTAGTCATGTTTAAAAAAAAAAAGAAGGAAATCTCACATTATCAACTGCTGTGCGTTTGAGGCTTCTTTTTACAGACTGTGGCGCAAGGACACTGTGCAGACACTGTGATCTGAACTATCTTATTGGTCAGCAAATTGTAGGTATTGTGAGTGGAAACTTGAACATTGTGAGAATTTTGTGCAACTTCCAGTGTGCGTTTACAGTTTTAGACAGTAGCCAATTATTATATATATATTTTTTAATTTAACTAGGAAAATCAGTTAAGAACAAATTCTTATTTACAATGATGGCCTACACCGGCCAAACCCGGACGACACTGGGCCAATTGTGCACCGCCCTATGGGACTCCCAATCACGGCCGGTTGTGATACAGCCTGGATTCAAACCAGCGTGTCTGTAATGACGCCTCAAGCACTGAGATGCAGTGCCTTAGACTGCTGCGCCACTCGGGAAGCTATTTGAGCATAATGTAGGCCTACTAACAAAACCAATGGAGCAAATCCCATAACATTTTCACATGGGAATAGCTTTTGATTTCTAGGTCCTACAGTAGCCTACTGTATATGTGGTGTTCAATGCAGGCCTACATTGCTTGAGACTTTTAAAGTTTCTACATTATGAAGGGGTTGACATGAATTAATGATTTTCTGTAAAATCATGGGTCAAATAGGTCACTAAATTGTATTGTATGATGCAAGAAACCACTTTATAAAATAAATTATTATTGCCATACAGAGCATTAGACAATGTAGGCTACCCCTTTCCTATTTGCTTAGTTACATATTCAAGCCTGTCTCAAACTACAACACTGCCTCTTTAATTAAGACATAGGCTAAGCTTCATTTTTTGCCAGATAAAAATGTGCAAAGTATTTTATTCAAAGTGTAATTTCGGGTTTGATCATCAAATTAATTTGATAAAACAAAATGAACAAACTACTCACATGTGGGTCAATTGTTTGAGTGGTTCAAACATCCTTCGTTGTATGTTCCCAATCTCGATTCCCTCTATGCTCCTAAAAAACACAAACAAAAGTTGTTCCCCTTAGGAGCTCACATAGAAAAACAAACTAAACAAAATATTTGAATTTCAGAGACCCTCTTTGCAACACTCTTTCCCCAAAATTGTTGGTCTTTTTTACGTTTTTTTGGGGGGGGGGGGGGGGGCTTTGATGTACGACCTAAAATGCTAGTTGTTTTCTTTCCTAATATGTGTGAATTAGGGAATTCCTCATGTGTGGGCCAGTGAGTGCACTCTGTTCCAATAGGATAACACATAAAACACATTGCATGTTATGTAGCCACATAATTGTATTGTATGATAAAAGGGTGCACATTGGAATGTCACGTGCCTTTTGGTCTGGGCACGATGCAAGCTATATGAAATTGCATGGAATAGATCATGGGTTTCTCGTATGTCTGAAAGGGCCACAGAAATGAATGTATAGAGAAGATGTACTAACTCTACACAACTTATATTGGGATGCAATTTCAACTCTATATCTGACATGGTACAGGTGTCTTTATTTAAGTCCATAACCATACTGTGGGAAAGAAACTGTGTGATCCTGATTTAACTTTTACTGCAGTGGGCTAAGAAAATATATTGAGCATTTTATTCCAAAAACAGCCGCACTGTTGTAATAGTATGATGTGTGACTATGCTGAGTGAAGTGCTAACATTAGTAGAATTGCATTTAAGTTTAGTTTGGCATTGCTAGTCCCTGTGAATTTTGATTTGTAGGTATCCAATGTTAGCTAACTAGCTAGCTGTGATAATGTCGCTATTGTTGTAGAAAACCCTTGTTGATACTAGCCAGACAAAGGAACAATTTAATTCACTCTTCATAATCCTATATAATTGTATATTTATTTATTATTTGCTTGCTTGCACAACATATTTTCCCCTTTTTTGTTGTCACTCCTGTCAGCTCCCCCACTTGGATGTTCATGCTCTCTGACTGGCTTTAAGTATAGTTGTCGGCCACTGAGGAGCATTGCCATTTCATGGTTTAGAGCAGTCCATGGACTGCTTAAGAGGTAAGGGGAAAAAAACACACTACATCACCAAAAGTATGTGGACACCTGCTCGTCAAACATCTCATTCCAAAATCATGGGCATTAATATGGAGTTGGTCCCCCTTTTGCTGCTATAACTGCCTCCACTCTTCTGGGAAGGCTTTCCACTAGATGTTGGAACATTGCGGCGGGGACTTGCTTCCATTCAGCAACGAGCATTATTGAGGTCGGGCACGGATTTTGGGAGATTAGGCCTGGCTCGCAGTCAGCGTTCCAATTCATCCCAAAGGTGTTCGATGGGGTTGAGGTCAGGGCTCTGTGCAGGCCAGTCAAGTTCTTCCACACCGATCTCGACCAACCAATTCTTGTGGACCTAGCTTGGTGCACGTGTCATGCCTTCCCCAAACTGTTCCCACAAAGTTCCCGTCAATGGAACAAAGGGGCCTAGCCCGAAACATAAAAAACAGCCCCAGACCATTGTTCCTCCTTCACCAAACTTTACAGTTAGCACTATGCTTTTGGTATGGTAGCATTCTCCTGGCATCCACCAAACCCAGATTCGTCCATCGGACTGCCAGATGGTGAAGCGTGATTCATCACTCCAGAGAATGCGTTTCCACTGCTCCAGAATCCAATGGTGGTGAGCTTTACTCCACTCCAGCCATCGCTTAGCATTGCGCATGGGGATCTTAGGCTTGTGTGCGGCTGCTCGGCCATAGAAACCAATTTCATGAAGCTCCCAATGAACAGTTCTTGTGCTGATGTAACGGATGTGAAATGGCTAGCTAGTTAGCGGCTACGCGCTAGTAGCATTTCAATCAGTTACGTCACTTGCTCTGAAACCTAGATGTAGTGTTGCCCCTTGCTCTGCAAGGGCCGTGGCCTTTGTGGAGCGATGGGTAACGATGCTTCGTGGGCGACCGTTGTTGATGTGTGCAGAGGGTCCCTGGTTCGCGCCGGGGTCGGGGCGAGGGGACGGTTTAAAGTTATACTGTTACGTTGATGCTGTTGACCCGGATCACTGGTTGCTGCGGAAAAGGAGGAGGTTAAAAGGGGGGTGAGTGTAACGGATGTGAAATGGCTAGCTAGTTAGCGGCTACGCGCTAGTAGCGTTTCAATCAGTTACGTCACTTGCTCTGAAACCTAGATGTAGTGTTGCCCCTTGCTCTGCAAGGGCCGCGGCTTTTGTGGAGCGATGGGTAACGACGCTTCGTGGGTGTCAGTTGTTGATGTGTGCAGAGGGTCCCTGGTTCGCACCCATGTCGGGGCGAGGGGACGTACTAAAGTTATACTGTTACACTGACGTTGCTTCCAGATGCAGTTTGGAACTCTCGATAGTGAGTGTTGCAACCGAGGACAGACGTTTTTTTACGAGCTTACAAGCTTCAGCACTCTGTAGTCCCGTTCTGTGAGCTTGTGTTGCCTACCACTTCACGACTAAGCCGTTGTTGACGTAGACGTTTCCACTTCACAGTAACAGCACTTACAGTTGATCGGGGCAGCTCTAGCAGGGCAGAAGTCTACATACTTTTGTATATACAGTTGAAGTTAGAAGTTTACAAACACCTTAGCCCAATACATTTAAACTCAGTTTTTCACAATTCCTGACATTTAATCCTTGTAAAAATTCCCTGTCTTAGGTCAGTTAGGATCACCACTTTATTTGAATTATGTGAAATATCAGAATAATAGAGAGAATGATTTATTTCAGCTTTTATTTCTTTCATCACATTCCCAGTAGGTCAGAAGTTTACATACACTCAATTAGTATTTGGTAGTATTGCCTTTAAATTGTTGAACTTGGGTCAAACGTTTCGGGTAGCCTTTCACAAGCTTCCCACAATAAGTTGGGTGAATTTTGGCCCAATCCTCCTGACAGAGCTGGTGTAACTGAGCCAGGTTTGTAGGCCTCCTTGCTCCCACACGCTTTTTCAGTTCTGCCGACAAATGTTCTATGGGATTGAGGTCAGGGCTTTGTGAGGGTCACTCCAATACCTTGACTTTGTTGTTCTTAAGACATTTTGCCACAACTTTGGAAGTATGCTTGGGGTCATTGTCCATTTGGAAGACCCATTTGCGACCAAGCTTTAACTTTCTGACTGATGTCTTGAGATGTTGCTTCAATATATCCACATAATTTTCCTACCTCATGATGTCGTCTATTTTGTGAAGTGCACCAGACCCTCCTGCAGCAAAGCACCCTCACAACATGATGCTGCCACCCCCGTGCTTCACGGTTGGGATGGTGTTCTTTGGTTTGCAAGCCTCCCCCTTTTTCCTCCAAACATAGCGATGGTCATTATGGCCAAACAGTTCTATTTTTGTTTCATCAGACCAGAGGACATTTCTCCAAAAAGTATGATCTTTGTCCCCATGTGCAGTTGCAAACCGTATTCTGGCTTTTTTTATGGTTGTTTTGGAGCAGTGGCTTCTTCCTTGCTGAGCGGCCTTTCAGGTTATGTCGATATAGGACTCGTTTTACTGTGGATATAGATACTTTTGTATCTGTTTCCTCCAGCATCTTCACAAGGTCCTTTGCTGTTGTTCTGGGATTGATTTGCACTTTTCGAACCAAAGTACGTTCATCTCTAGGAGACAGAACGCATCTCCTTCCTGAGCGGTATGAAAGCTGCGTGGTCCCGTGGTGTTTACTTGCGTACTATTGTTTGTACAGATGAACATGGTACCTTCAGGCGTTTGGAAACTGCTCCCAAGGATGAACCAGACTTGTGGAGGTCTAAAAAAAGAAATCAGAGGCCTTGGCTGATTTCTTTTGATTTTCCCATGATGTCAAGCAAAGAGGCACTGAGTTTGAAGGTAGGCCTTGAAATACATCCACAGGTACACCTCCAATTGACTCAAATTATGTCAATTAGCCTATCAGAAGCTTCTAAAGCCATGACATAATTTTCTGGAATTTTCCAAGCTGATGTAAAGGCACAGTCAACTTAGTGAATATAAACTTCTGACCCACTGGAATTGTGATGCAGTGAATTATAAGTGAAATAATCTGTCTGTAAACAATTGTTGAAAAAATTACTTGTGTCATGCACAAAGTAGATGTCCTAACCGACTTACCAAAACTATAGTTTGTTAACAAGACATTTGTGGAGTGGTTGAAAAACGAGTTGTAATGACTCCAACCTAAGTGTATGTAAACTTCTGACTTCGACTGTATATTATTCAATGTGTGTTTATGGGCTAACAGCAGTAAGGCCAAATGTAATGTTTCATCAAATACATATTTTTGTATATATATATATTTTATACCTACAGGGGTCCTAAAATTAACAATATGATCCTTGGTAAGAAAATCTTAAAACATTTTTATTTGTTAGCTTATTAGAAATCCAGTCCAGGCACTATGAATGATCTCAATTTATTATTACATACTTTAAAAGTGTTTTATAAATGTGTGAATAACTAGCTTACTAACATTAACACGTGGGAGTAATGATTCATAAATGTTAAACAAACTACCCTACTGTTGCTTTTCCCTTTCAAGCGTAACATGCATGCACAAAGTGAGCAGTAAAACAAACCATGGCTACTTACAATGATTTCAATTTATGCAAATTATCAAAGTGGTCAACTTGGAGATCCACGATAGGGTTACACGAGATGTTCCTAAAAAACATGTAAAAGTATTGACATCAGAGCTCCAGTAACAGCATCAATTATAAGACATAATATTCAACGATAACAATAGCACCATAGCTGTATAACAATGTCTTTCAACGTTAGAGCAACAAAAACATAAAATATTCAAAGAATGTTTGTGCATAGATCCGAGTGTGGCTCTAACTCACAGCTGTAGTAAATCTCCCAGATGAACAAAGAGATTGGGAGGGATTGCCACGAGTCTGTTGCTGGACAGATCTCTGTGGAGGCAAAGCTATTAACTGGAAACAAACTACAAGAACCAATATACCACAGCATTGTTGAATACTCATTTATAACTGGCCAGAAGGGCATTCTAGAATGAGCATTAAAACCAGATAACGGAACAGTTGGAAAATATATCGGGACACCTTGCAATCATGACGCAATATAAACCGACACATGCAGACCATACTTGCTACAAAGTTACAGAAAGCTGAACCAACAACTACGGTACACAAACCAAAATTGGATACATTGTAAACGCAGGTCTAACGACAAACGTAGCTAGCTAGACATGTTTTTTGGAGCATCTGATGACCTAACATGGTGAGTGATGAACATACATTTCTCCGGTCCCTGCTGTTTCAGTCATGATGCAAGTAGCGCTACGCTGTCAAATCCTCCCGCGTTTCCAGTGGACCAGCTGTTTTCAACAACATTTTTTTTAATTTTTTTTATTCAGTTGTCATATTAGCAGCTAATAACAAACTATTTAGCTACCTTTCTAGCCTAGTGTTTGATATGCAAAGCGATCTCCTCGTAATGAACAGTGTTGACGAGTGTCCTGGCGAGAAAGCAATCTTTTCTAGCTATGCCAGGCAAAATTGGGCATCATCAGATCATTGTTATGGAAAACAGCTTAAACAAACGTATATACAGCCACTTTGCTGTTATTCTGGCTGCCGGGGTCGTGGCTGTGTTAGCAATAGCTAGTTGGCTAGCTAGCAAGCAAGGGATAAGAACGTTGCCAGCGAGCATGGCAACAGAACATATAGAACGAATAACTTCGTCGCGTCCATAAATATAGAACTAATCGAACGAACGACTGGGTCGCGTCTCTAGCAGCCAAAAGATGAGAAAGTATGAATTTGCTTCTAAAATTATAAACAAAACAAAAAAGTTATTTCTACCGGTAAATGTGTGCTTAGTATTGTGTTCTTTGGCAACTGTTGTATAAGCAGGATAGACACCTCCGTTCTGTACATTACCTTTGAAATAATGGAGTCCATTTTTCAAAGGTAATGTACAGAACGGAGGCATTTATCCATTACATATACAGTGTATGAAACTTACACAAGGTTTACATGACCAACTGTTCTGCAAATCCAGAAACAAGTGTAAATGCATGTCAGAATAATTGTTTGGATTCACCAAAACTCATAAAATATAAATCCTAATGAACATCTTGGCCTGGGAACATGTTGTATATTTATAGTGCAGTCTGTACTGATTTATATGGTATTATCTGAATTCTTAAAAAAAGTCAGTGGAATAGGTGAAGATATCACTGTGTCTGGAACTCAAAATGTACTGTTTCTGGGTACAACAGAGGAAAATGTCATGCAATTTCATGTCTTGAGGCATACAGAACACAACTTACAATTCCCCAAGTTTCTTTAGAAATGAGAACGCCTGTTCATGTATGCGACTGATTCTGTTCTTCTGTAGGACACTAGAAAGAGTTAAGAAAAGACTGTCAAAACAAGAATTATAAAACAGACAGACATTTTCTCACTTTATTATCTTCTCTGTTGGTTGTTTTGGGGTCCACTAAACAAATAGATGTTGATATTTGGAATTGTAATAGTTATAGCCTAGTGAGAAAGCCAAGGACACAACAATAAAAATGAGGAAAACTAAACTAATTAAGTCACACTTACAGCACAGTCATCATGTTGCACGACCAGAATGTTACGTTTCCGACACTTTCAATTTGATTTCCTTCCATGTCCCTGGAGACACACAAGGGCACAAAAACATATTTAAAAGTAATATCATGCTGATGACAGAGCTCTTTGATTTGTTGACTTCCAAACGTACAGCCAGTTTAGTCTTGGCATTTCCAGGCAGATGTCATCCAGCTTTGTCAGAGCGTTGTTCAACAAAACCCTGCGAACAGAAACAAAGCAAGAGCGGTCTGATTTTTGTGCCATTCAAAGAAAACAACACTCACTGCCAAAATACTTTAGCATATCACATTGGCACTTTAATAATACCGGAGCACTTCAATAAAGTGCATATGAAAGCATAGATGTGGAAAGTAGTTTGGGGGTGGGGGTGGGGGTGCTGCAGTACTACAGCAGTAGTAAAGGTCAAGAGCAATACTTTTGTGAAGAATTTTTTTCTTAAAAAAATAAATAATACAAATAATAATATTATTTTTATTCAGATTTTTCAGTGGGTGCTGCAGCACCCTCAGCACCACTACTTCCCACTGCTATGTATGAAATAACTTATTCGATGGAAAAAGCAAAACAAGCCAAACTCAAGAAGGTAAAAGGTAGAAATGAAACTCACAGGAGTACCAACGAACGCAAGCCTGAAAAGGTCATGGGGGATATCTGATGGATACTGTTGTTTTCAAGGATCCTACAACCAAAGGGTAGAGTTTATTTTCAGCTCTCTTATTAAATGAAGTATTTGGTTGAACGTTGGTTTTAAGGAAACTGCAGCGATACAAGCTTTGTGCCAGAGTTCTGAAGGCTGTCTAAAAATGTAGTCTTTGTACCCATTGTGTTAGCAGTATCTATATATGCAAACAGGATATACAGAATGTGTCAGTAAGGGTAACCTACAACCACTCCAGCTTGTGTAGATCTTGGAACACCCCGGGCATCAGGATGGATATCTTGTTATAGCTTAAATATCTGAAGCAGAAAATTCAGATTTTAAATATGCACATTGAATTATTTACCATTTATTTCAAACATAAGCAACTTGATAAGGAAAACTTAAATCAACAACATTCAAGGTAAAAATCTGTCATTCTGCCCCTGAGCAAGGCAGTTAACCCACTGTTCCCCGGGTGCAGAAGACGTGGATGTTGATTAAGGCAGTCTCCCTCACCTCTCTGATTCAGAGGGGTTGGGTTAAATGCGAAAGACACATTTCAGTTGAAGGCATTCAGTTCTACAACTGAATGGGTTAGGGTTAAAACCCTTTTCATTATAAAGTCCAACATAACACTGTCAAGTGCACGCATCGATGTATGAATATTATGAACTTACAGTCTTGTTAGATTGTATAGTCCTCTGAATGCGTTAGGACTCACAGCTCGAATTCTGTTATGTTGTAGATATCTGAAAAGTAGTATGTTAGAAGTATGTTAAAAAATATCTTGTTTAATTTAACATTTGCTGTGTCCAAAATATGTACTACTTACTAAAACTACACATTGTGTACTAATAGTACATTGTGTTCAAAATACTATTTTTAGTCTTACATTCATTTGTGTGTTCAGGAGAACAATTGCCACGATGACTAACAAGTGAAATTTTGTTCCAACAAGTATAGAAGCCTCACATTTATACATTAAAGACCTAAATATAAACGGGTCGCTGTAGAACAAAATAAAAATACCAATTGGTAGATACTTTTATAGTATGTGGTTTGATAGTTTTTTTAGAAGAAGAAAATTACCCAAACAATACTGCATAGCTGACTTTATTCGAAAGATAGTTCTCCTCATCTTGCTACTACTTCCATGCTGCCAATATGTTTCAAGGCCAATGTGATCCAGACTACTGCATTTGGGTCCCCGGGGCACCTACCTCATTATCTTGTTTGAATGACTTAAATGTTATTTTGTCTAATTATGCATCAATTGTTATGCAGCTTGTCAGACCATATAATGGTTGCTGCAGCCATTCATTCACTGATTCCATCCATTTATATGATTATTCATTGTCACTTCTTTGATAGCCTGAAGCAGGGCTGTTTTTAGGGCCAGGACGATACCAGTATTGCCATCGTCCAAGTTTGGCCGGGGTAGGCCGTCATTGTAAATAAGAATTTGTTCTTAACTGACTTGCGTAGTTAAATAAATGTGAAGGACCTTGTGAAGATGCTGGAGTAAACAGGTACAAAAGTATCTATATCCACAGTAAAACGAGTCCTATATCGACATAATCTGAAAGGTCGCTCAGCATGGAAGAAGCCACTGCTCCAAAACCGACATAAAAAATCTAGACTACGGTTTGCAACTGCACATGAGGACAAAGATCATACTTTTTGGAAAAATGTCCTCTGGTCTGATGAATCAAAAATAGAACTGTTTGGCTATAATGACCATCGCTATGTTTGGAGGAAAAAGGAGAATGCTTGCAAGCCGAAGAACACCATCCCAACCGTGAAGCACGGGGGTGGCAACATCATGTTCTGGGGGTGCTTTGCTGCAGGAGGGTCTGGTGCACTTCAAAGTAGATGGCATCATGAGGGAGGAAAATTATGTGCATATATTGAAGCAACATCTCAAGACATCAGTCAGGAAGTTAAAGCTTGGTCGCAAATGGGTCTTCCAAATGGACAATGACCCCAAGCATACTTCCAAAGTTGTGGCAAAATGGCTTAAGGACTACAAGGTCAAGGTATTGGAGTGGCCATCACAAAGCCCTGACCTCAATCCTATAGACAATTTGTGGGCAGAACTGAAAAAGCGTGTGCGAGCAAGGAGGCCTACAAACCTGACTCCGTTACACCAGCTCTGTCAGGAGGACTGTCAGGAGGAATGGGCCAAAATTCACCCAACTTATTGCGAGAAGCTTGTGGAAGGCTACCCAAAACATTTGACCAAAGTTAAACAATTTAAAGGCAATGAGTGTATGTAAACTTCTGACCCACTGAGAATGTGATGAAAGAAATGAAAACTGAAAGAAATCATTCTCTCTACTTTTATTCGGACATTTCACATTCTTAAAATAAAGTGGTGTTCCTAACTGACCTAAGACAGGGATTTTTTACAAGGATTAAATGTCAAGAATTGTGAAAAACTGAGTTTAAATGTATTTGGCTAAGGTGTATGTAAACTTCCGACTTCAACTGTACATTTAGGAATATTAGTGGGAATATAGCCATAATAAACAAGAAAAAAGAGAATGGAATATATTTGAAAACCCTAACATTTTAAAATGCATTGAGATGAAGCTTCCCTGTATGCTATTTAAAAAAATACACTGCTCAAAAAAATAAAGGGAACACTTAAATAACACAATGTAACTCCAAGTCAATCACACTTTTGTGAAATCAAACTGTCCACTTAGGAAGCAACACTGATTGACAATAAATTTCACATGCTGTTGTGCAAATGGAATAGACAAAAGGTAGAAATTATAGGCAATTAGCAAGACACCCCCAATAAAGGAGTGATTCTGCAGGTGGTGACCACAGACCACTTCTCAGTTCCTATGCTTCCTGGCTGACCTCTAGCAGGCCACAAATGTGCATGTGTCTGCTCAAACGGTCAGAAACAGACTCCATGAGGGTGGTATGAGGGCCCGACGTCCACAGGTGGGGGTTGTGCTTACAGCCCAACACCGTGCAGGATGTTTGGCATTTGCCAGAGAACACCAAGATTGGCAAATTCGCCACTGGCGCCCTGCGCTCTTCACAGATGAAAGCAGGTTCACACTGAGCACATGAGCACATGTGACAGACGTGACAGAGTCTGGAGACGTCGTGGAGAACGTTCTGCTGCCTGCAACATCCTACAGCATGACCGGTTTGGCGGTGCGTCAGTCATGGTGTGGGGTGGCATTTCTTTGTGGGGCCGCACAGCCATCCATGTGCTCGCCAGAGGTAGCCTGACTGCTATTAGGTACCGAGATGAGATCCTCAGAGCCCTTGTGAGACCATATGCTGACACATATACCGTTTTTGTACATTGAAATACAGTGCAGACAATGTTAATGTTGTAAATGACTATTGTAGCTGGAAACTGCTGATTTTGAATGGAATATCTACATAGGCGTACAGAGGCCCATTGTCAGCAACCATCACTCCTGTGTTCCAATGACACGCTGTTTTAGCTAACCTAAGTTTATAATTTTAAAAGGCTAATTGATCATTAGAAAACCCTTTTGCAATTATGTTAGCACAGCTGAAAACTGTTGTTCTGATTAAAGAAGCCATAAAACTGTCCTTCGTTAGACCAGTTGAGTATTTGGAGCATCAGCATTTGTGGGTTCGATTACAGGCTCAAAATGGCCAGAAACAAAGAACTTTCTTCTGAAACTCGTCAGTCTATTCTTGTTCTGAGAAGTGAATTTATTCCATGCAATAAATTACCAAGAAACTGAAGATCTCGTACAACGCTGTGTGCTATTCCCATCACAGAACAGCGCAAACAGCTCTAACCAGAATAGAAAGAGGAGTGGGAGGCCCCGGTGTACAACTGAGCAAGAGGACAAGTACATTAGAGTGTTTAGTTTGAGAAACAGACGCCTCACACGTCCTCAACTGGCAGCTTCATTAAATCTCATCGTCAACAGTGAAGAGGCGACTCTGGGATGCTGGCCTTCTAGGCAGAGTTGCAAGGGAAAAGCCATATCTCAGACTGGACAATAAAAATAAAAAATTAAGATGGGCAAAAGACACTGGACAGAGGAACTCTGCCTAGAAGGCCAGCATCCCGGACTCGCCTCTTCGCTGTTGACGTTGAGACTGGTGTTTTAGTCACCGAGGGCATGCGCAATGGTGATATCACCAAAAGATTGGTGCGTGAAATCAAATCCACACTGGTAACCTTCAGCCCTTAAAATACAAATGAATTATCTAAATCCCCAAAGGGACAAATCTTCTTTGTGATTTCAGACCAGGTGTGGCAGAAGGCATGAAGATCACTGCTCGGCTGTAACAGTCCTGACCTGTTTTATGTTGTTTTTATGTGTTTATGGTCAGGGCGTTAGTTTTGGGTGGGCAGTCTATGTTATTTGTTTCTATGTTGGTTTTGGTTTGCCTGGTATGGCTCTTGATTAGAGGCAGGTGGTTTGCGTTTTCCTCTAATCAAGAGTCATATTTAGGTAGGGCATTCTCACTGTTTGTTTGTGGGTGATTGTCTCCTGTGTCCGTATGTATGTTCGTACCACATGGGACTGTAGCGTTTGTTTGTTTCGTTTCGTTTCGATGTCGTCTGTTTCCTGTACGTAAGTTTATGTTTAGTTATGTAAGTTTATGTTCAGGTTTCGTCAACGTCGTTTTCTTGTTTTGTAGTTTTGAAAGTGTTTTGTTTCGTTTCGTGTTGCCATCGTGTTTATAATAAAGATGGCTTATTTCCCAAATGCTGCGTTTTGGTCTGAAGATCCTTCTCTCCTCACCTCATCCGAGGATGAGGAGAGCACCAGCCGTTACAGAATCACCCACCACGCTAAGACCAAGCGGCAAGGGAAAAATAAACGGAGTAAGGGACAGGAGAAAAACAAGGATTTCTGGACATGGGAGCAGATAATGAATGGAGAAGGTCCCTGGGCTAAGGCAGGAGAATATCGCCGTTCTCAGGAAGAGAGGGAGGCAGCTAAAGCCCAGGAGCGGTGGTTTGAGGAGGCAGCAATGAGACGTGGCTGGAAGCCCGAAAAGCCATGGGAGCAGCTGGAGGCACTGGGGAGTGCAGAGGCTACCGGAGAGAGGAACCGGAGCTATGAGGGAACGCGTCTGGCACGGAAGCCGAAAAAGCCCGTAAGTAATTCCCAAAAATTTCTTGGGGGGGCGGCTAAGAGGTAGTGGGCCAAGGGCAGGTAGGAGACCTGCGCCCACTTCCCAGGCTTACCGTGGAGAGCGGGAGTACGGGCAGGCGCCGTGTTACGCAGTAGAGCGCACGGTGTCTCCTGTACGAGTGCATAGCCCAGTGCGGGTTATTCCACCTCCCCGCACTGGTAGGGCTAGATTGAGTATTGAGCCAGGTGTCATGAGGCCGGCTCAACGCGTCTGGTCTCCAGTGCGTCTCCTCGGGCCGGCATACATGGCACCTGCCTTACGCATGGTTTCCCCGGTTCGCCTACATAGGCCGGTGCGGGTTATTCCACCTCCCCGCACTGGTCGGGCAACCGGGAGCATTCAACCAGGTAAGGTTGGGCAGGCTCAATGCTCAAGAGTGCCAGTACGTCTCCACGGTCCGGTATTTCCGGCACCACCTCCCCGCCCCAGCCTAGTACCAACAGTGTCTACACTACGCACTAGGCTACCAGTGCGTATCCTGAGCCCTGTTCCTCCTCCACGCACTCTCCCTGTAGTGCGTGTATCTAGTCCGGTGCCTCCAGTTCCGGCCCCACGCACTAAGCTACCAGTGCGTCTCCAGAGCCCTGTACAAACTGTATCTTCTCCCCCTACTAATCCTGATGTGCTTGTCCTCAGCCCGGTGTCACCAGTGCCGGTGCCTCGCATCAGGGATAGAGTAGGCTTTGAGAGTACAGTGTGCCCTGTCCCTGCTCCCCGCACTAGTAGGAAGGTGCTTATCCTTAGCACGGTGCCTCCAGTTCCGGCACCACGCACCAGGTCTACAGTGCATCGTATCCGGCCAGAGCCATCCGTCTCCCCAGCGCCATCTGAGCCATCCGTCTCCCCAGCGCCATCTGAGCCATCCGTCTCCCCAGCGCCATCTGAGCCATCCGTCTCCCCAGCGCCATCTGAGCCATCCGTCTCCCCAGCGCCATCTGAGTCATCCGTCTGCCAGGAGCCTGCAAAGCCGCCCGTCTGCCATGAGCCTGCAAAGCCGCCCGTCTGCCATGAGCCTACAGAGCCATCCGCCAGACAGGAGCCGCTAGAGCCGTCAGCCAGACAGGAGCCGCTAGAGCCGCCCGCCAGACAGGATCTGCCAGAGCCGCCCGCCAGACAGGATCTGCCAGAGCCGCCCGCCAGACAGGATCTGCCAGAGCCGCCAACCAGACAGGATCTGCCAGAGCCGCCAACCAGACAGGATCTGCCAGAGCCGCCAACCAGACAGGATCTGCCAGAGCCGCCAGCGAGCCATGAGCAGCCAGAGCCGTCAGAGAGCCATGAGCAGCCAGAGCCGTCAGAGAGCCATGAGCAGCCAGAGCCGTCAGAGAGCCATGAGCAGCCAGAGCCGTCAGAGAGCCATGAGCAGCCAGCGCCGTCAGAGAGCCATGAGCAGCCAGAGCCGTCAGCCTGCCATGAGCGTCGAGAGCCGTCAGCCTGCCATGAGTGTCGAGAGCCGTCAGCCTGCCATGAGCGTAGAGAGCCGTCAGTCTGCCATGAGTGTCGAGAGCCGTCAGCCTGCATGGACCTGCCAGAGCCGTCCAGCCAGGACCTGCCAGAGCCGTCCAAACAGGACCTGCCAGAGTCCTTCAGCCGGGATCTGCCCCTTGTCCCGGTGTTGCCCCTTGTCCCGGTGCTGCCCCTTGTCCCGGTGCTGCCCCTTGTCCCGGTGCTGCCCCTTGTCCCGGTGCTGCCCCTTGTCCCGGTGCTGCCCCTTGTCCCGGTGCTGCCCCTTGTCCCGGTGCTGCCCCTTGTCCCGGTGCTGCCCCTTGTCCCGGTGCTGCCCCTTGTCCCGGTGCTGCCCCTTGTCCCGGTGCTGCCCCTTGTCCCGGTGCTGCCCCTTGTCCCGGTGCTGCCCCTTGTCCCGGTGCTGCCCCTTATTCCGGTGCTGGTCCTTATCCTGGTGCTGCCCCTTGTTCCGGTGCTGCCCCTTGTCCCGGTGCTACCCCTTGTCCCGGTGCTGCCCCTTGTCCCGGTGCTGGCTGTTTATTTAGGGGAAAGTAGTTTTAGGGTGGTCAGTGGAAGGGGTAGACAGAAGAGGGGAGTGACTATGGTGGTGTGGGGACAGCGTCCTGAGCCGGAACCACCACCGTGGTCAACTGCCCACCCGGACCCTCCCCTGGACTTTGTGCTGGTGCGCCCGGCGTTCGCACCTTGAGGGGGGGGTACTGTAACAGTCCTGACCTGTTTTATGTTGTTTTTATGTGTTTATGGTCAGGGCGTTAGTTTTGGGTGGGCAGTCTATGTTATTTGTTTCTATGTTGGTTTTGGTTTGCCTGGTATGGCTCTTGATTAGAGGCAGGTGGTTTGCGTTTTCCTCTAATCAAGAGTCATATTTAGGTAGGGCATTCTCACTGTTTGTTTGTGGGTGATTGTCTCCTGTGTCCGTATGTATGTTCGTACCACATGGGACTGTAGCGTTTGTTTGTTTCGTTTCGTTTCGATGTCGTCTGTTTCCTGTACGTAAGTTTATGTTTAGTTATGTAAGTTTATGTTCAGGTTTCGTCAACGTCGTTTTCTTGTTTTGTAGTTTTGAAAGTGTTTTGTTTCGTTTCGTGTTGCCATCGTGTTTATAATAAAGATGGCTTATTTCCCAAATGCTGCGTTTTGGTCTGAAGATCCTTCTCTCCTCACCTCATCCGAGGATGAGGAGAGCACCAGCCGTTACAGAATCACCCACCACGCTAAGACCAAGCGGCAAGGGAAAAATAAACGGAGTAAGGGACAGGAGAAAAACAAGGATTTCTGGACATGGGAGCAGATAATGAATGGAGAAGGTCCCTGGGCTAAGGCAGGAGAATATCGCCGTTCTCAGGAAGAGAGGGAGGCAGCTAAAGCCCAGGAGCGGTGGTTTGAGGAGGCAGCAAGGAGACGTGGCTGGAAGCCCGAAAAGCCATGGGAGCAGCTGGAGGCACTGGGGAGTGCAGAGGCTACCGGAGAGAGGAACCGGAGCTATGAGGGAACGCGTCTGGCACGGAAGCCGAAAAAGCCCGTAAGTAATTCCCAAAAATTTCTTGGGGGGGCGGCTAAGAGGTAGTGGGCCAAGGGCAGGTAGGAGACCTGCGCCCACTTCCCAGGCTTACCGTGGAGAGCGGGAGTACGGGCAGGCGCCGTGTTACGCAGTAGAGCGCACGGTGTCTCCTGTACGAGTGCATAGCCCAGTGCGGGTTATTCCACCTCCCCGCACTGGTAGGGCTAGATTGAGTATTGAGCCAGGTGTCATGAGGCCGGCTCAACGCGTCTGGTCTCCAGTGCGTCTCCTCGGGCCGGCATACATGGCACCTGCCTTACGCATGGTTTCCCCGGTTCGCCTACATAGGCCGGTGCGGGTTATTCCACCTCCCCGCACTGGTCGGGCAACCGGGAGCATTCAACCAGGTAAGGTTGGGCAGGCTCAATGCTCAAGAGTGCCAGTACGTCTCCACGGTCCGGTATTTCCGGCACCACCTCCCCGCCCCAGCCTAGTACCAACAGTGTCTACACTACGCACTAGGCTACCAGTGCGTATCCTGAGCCCTGTTCCTCCTCCACGCACTCTCCCTGTAGTGCGTGTATCTAGTCCGGTGCCTCCAGTTCCGGCCCCACGCACTAAGCTACCAGTGCGTCTCCAGAGCCCTGTACAAACTGTATCTTCTCCCCCTACTAATCCTGATGTGCTTGTCCTCAGCCCGGTGTCACCAGTGCCGGTGCCTCGCATCAGGGATAGAGTAGGCTTTGAGAGTACAGTGTGCCCTGTCCCTGCTCCCCGCACTAGTAGGAAGGTGCTTATCCTTAGCACGGTGCCTCCAGTTCCGGCACCACGCACCAGGTCTACAGTGAGCCGCTAGAGCCGCCCGCCAGACAGGATCTGCCAGAGCCGCCCGCCAGACAGGATCTGCCAGAGCCGCCAACCAGACAGGATCTGCCAGAGCCGCCAACCAGACAGGATCTGCCAGAGCCGCCAACCAGACAGGATCTGCCAGAGCCGCCAACCAGACAGGATCTGCCAGAGCCGCCAGCGAGCCATGAGCAGCCAGAGCCGTCAGAGAGCCATGAGCAGCCAGAGCCGTCAGAGAGCCATGAGCAGCCAGAGCCGTCAGAGAGCCATGAGCAGCCAGAGCCGTCAGAGAGCCATGAGCAGCCAGAGCCGTCAGAGAGCCATGAGCAGCCAGAGCCGTCAGAGAGCCATGAGCAGCCAGAGCCGTCAGCCTGCCATGAGCGTCGAGAGCCGTCAGCCTGCCATGAGTGTCGAGAGCCGTCAGCCTGCCATGAGCGTAGAGAGCCGTCAGTCTGCCATGAGTGTCGAGAGCCGTCAGCCTGCATGGACCTGCCAGAGCCGTCCAGCCAGGACCTGCCAGAGCCGTCCAAACAGGACCTGCCAGAGTCCTTCAGCCGGGATCTGCCCCTTGTCCCGGTGTTGCCCCTTGTCCCGGTGCTGCCCCTTGTCCCGGTGCTGCCCCTTGTCCCGGTGCTGCCCCTTGTCCCGGTGCTGCCCCTTGTCCCGGTGCTGCCCCTTGTCCCGGTGCTGCCCCTTGTCCCGGTGCTGCCCCTTGTCCCGGTGCTGCCCCTTGTCCCGGTGCTGCCCCTTGTCCCGGTGCTGCCCCTTATTCCGGTGCTGGTCCTTATCCTGGTGCTGCCCCTTGTTCCGGTGCTGCCCCTTGTCCCGGTGCTACCCCTTGTCCCGGTGCTGCCCCTTGTCCCGGTGCTGGCTGTTTATTTAGGGGAAAGTAGTTTTAGGGTGGTCAGTGGAAGGGGTAGACAGAAGAGGGGAGTGACTATGGTGGTGTGGGGACAGCGTCCTGAGCCGGAACCACCACCGTGGTCAACTGCCCACCCGGACCCTCCCCTGGACTTTGTGCTGGTGCGCCCGGCGTTCGCACCTTGAGGGGGGGGTACTGTAACAGTCCTGACCTGTTTTATGTTGTTTTTATGTGTTTATGGTCAGGGCGTTAGTTTTGGGTGGGCAGTCTATGTTATTTGTTTCTATGTTGGTTTTGGTTTGCCTGGTATGGCTCTTGATTAGAGGCAGGTGGTTTGCGTTTTCCTCTAATCAAGAGTCATATTTAGGTAGGGCATTCTCACTGTTTGTTTGTGGGTGATTGTCTCCTGTGTCCGTATGTATGTTCGTACCACATGGGACTGTAGCGTTTGTTTGTTTCGTTTCGTTTCGATGTCGTCTGTTTCCTGTACGTAAGTTTATGTTTAGTTATGTAAGTTTATGTTCAGGTTTCGTCAACGTCGTTTTCTTGTTTTGAAAGTGTTTTGTTTCGTTTCGTGTTGCCATCGTGTTTATAATAAAGATGGCTTATTTCCCAAATGCTGCGTTTTGGTCTGAAGATCCTTCTCTCCTCACCTCATCCGAGGATGAGGAGAGCACCAGCCGTTACATCGGCATCAAATGCCCCGATTGATAAAAAATGCCACGATTGTCACGCTCGTCATAATAACTGGACCAAGATGCAGCGTGGTATGTTTCCATCTTTTTTATTAGGAAGAGAAAACTCAAAGGGAAAAAACAATAAAGGGAAAAAACGAAACGTGAAGCTCAAAATAGTGCTTGCAGTGAACTATACCTAGACAAGATCCCACAAAGCACAATGGGCAAATGGCTACCTAAATATGATCCCCAATCAGATACAATGATAAACAGCTGCCCCTGATTGGGAACCATACCAGGCCAACATGATATATAATTCCCCTAGATAACTCACCCTTAATCACACCCCGACCTAACCAACATAGAGAATAAACAGCTCTCTATGGTCAGGGCGTGACAGCTATGTATTGTGATATTTTTGTTTACCAAAGACCCCACAATTAGGCATTAATTAAACTTCTTCCTGCGAATAAAAACGACGTCCTACAACATTGTTGTCCAAATAATCAGACATGTTTTGCCCAGTAGGTGGCTTTTGACTCCTGGTAGCTTGAAGTGTTTGAAATAGCTTAAATCGGTCTATTTCGGCCTGCGCAGAATAGTAAGGTAGTAATTGATGATGATGGTTATTATTATTACTGCTATTAATGCATGAGGCTATAAAACTGCAACAGGAAGTTGATCCCTGCAATGCAAAGATTTATTTTGCAACCCGTCCTCTAAATCTATCCATTACGCAAGGTTCTCCCTCTGAAGTACTCCATTTCAGGATGCTTTCAAACAATACTTTTTCTTTGCCTTATCATCAAATTCAAAGATCGTTGTCATCGGTGCGATTGAAAATCGTATAGCTTACTTATGTTTCCGTAAAACATTAGCCAACACTTCAAAGATTAAACAGTGTCATCATGAAAGTTTACTATTTCAGTAATTAAATGTATTTTTTCTTGTTACCTTTCAAGTGAAGGCCTATCACAATCCTCTTTTTGTAGGTGATTCTGGTAGGCTAATAAAAGCATGTTGTTCGCAGCATAAACCAGCCTATTATTTCTGAAGTTCATTTATTTATTAGTGATGGATACTTCAACTGTGCGTTTAGGTTACTGTTAAAGCGCTCACATAGGCTACTTCTCTGCCAGATTGCGTGAGATAACTAGGCTTATTGGTAAGTTTGGTCTAAGCAATCCCCTGATGATCAATGGAAACAGGATGCACCTGAGCTCAATTTCGAGTCTCAATAGCAAAGGGTCTGAATACTTATGTAAATAAGGTATTTCTTTTTTTGAATTTTAAAACTTTTACAAACATTTCTAAAGACCTGTTTTCCGCTTTGTAATCATGGGGTAGTGTGTGTAGATTGATGAAGGGGGAAAAACTATTAAATCCATTTTAGAATAAGGATGCAACATAACAACATGTGGAAAAAGTAAAGGGGTCTGAATACTTTCCGAATAGGCTACTGTGGGTGGGGTAGGCTAAATAATTACTACAGAATAGGCCTAATTAAAAAAAAAAAATGTGATACAGGAAATAAAAAATGCTAGACAGAGCGTCGCTGAGCAGTACCAGAGTGGGAGAGAAGGCAAACACAATTCTTTAAATCTGCTCGTATTAAACTCTGCTCCTTGCTCCACACTCGCCAACTTACATTCTCTGACATTCAAAAGCAGCCCTGCTTCATATATTATTTTTACCGCCTTTTTCCTCCCCAATTTTGATCGTGTTACATCGCTGCAACTCCCCAACGGGCTCAGGAGGTGAAGGTCGCGTCATGCGTCCTCCGAAAACATTACCTGCCAAACCGCGCTTCTTAACACCCGCCCTCTTAACCCAAAAGCCAGCCGCACCAATGTGTCGGAGGAAACACCATTCACCTGATGACTGAGGTCAGCCTGCAGGCGCCCGGCCCAACACAAGGAGCTGCTAGAGAGCGATGAGCTTAGTAAAGCCTCCATGCCTAAACCGGATGATGGTGGGCCAAATGTAATCCGCCCTATGGGACTCCCGATCGCGACCTGTTGTGATACAGCCCGGGATCGAACTCTGGTCTGTAGTGATGCCTCTAGCACTGCGATGCGGTGCCTTAAACCGCTGATCCACTCGGGAAGCCCCTGTATCAAAGATCTTTCAATGAATAATCATATTGATGATGGAATCAGTGAATGAATGCCTGCAGCAACCATTATACGGTCTGACAAGCTGCATAACAAATGAGGCCTAATTAGACAACATAACAATTATGTCCTTAGTACCACTTTTCAATGACTTAATACATTTTGTCAAAAAAATGTAGCTGTTTTAAATCAAATTCCCTGCAATTCTACACTTTTTGCCGTTGCTTATGACGTGTTCATATGTTATCGGTGTGGCCCCCTACCAAAAAAAAGAATAATCCGGTAATCTGGCCTCAAATCAACAACTGAATGATGTGCTGAACAATCTTGAAAGTTTGTTTTTCCTTACAACCATCATCTGAAGGTAAGTCTTGCTGAATGAATGTTAAACACAGCTAATGTAAGCTTGTTTTGGCCATCACACGCATCAAAAGGGGACGGGAAACGCTTTGATATTGTCTGTGGCTGTCACAGAGGTTTTGAGAGGTTAGTCTATCAGAGAGTGTTTTTGAAATGCTATCAACATATTTACTTGCCGACTACAACTTAATCAAGTGACTTCTCTCGCCTGAAGACATTTTTAAAATGCAATCAATAATTCAACGACAAACTTACAGTTTCTGAAGACTCTGGTACTTATAGAATATGTCACCGTTCAATATCCGAAGTCGGTTCCTTTGCAGGGACCTATGGGATGTGATTAGTTCATAAGGTCGACCAGATAAATAAAAAACAACAAACACAATATTGTGCCACCAAACAAAAGGTCAAAACCTTTTCATTTGAATTACTAGGTTCTCGGCTCATTGTCTGTTTGAGGTTGGAACCAATCACATTTCTATGTGACCACATTGTGTGTATTCGGGAAAATCTTCCAATTACATTTGAAACAGAATTGGTGATAGAACATATCATTATTCCAAACAGAAGGAGCATCTTTTTTATAGTGTGACAGAGAATGCATAATTTTGCCATTTTAGTCATTATCTAAGCTCATTCCACCTCAATTACCACGGTGGCCATGTTACCCGAGGTTATGGAGATAAGCTTTTAATTAGTGAAGAAAGTATTTGAATTGAAAGTTAACAATGCGGAGCGTGCCGCAGTAGTCTACAGGGCCTTAATGAAAGACGAGCCAATTTGAGATATGTGATAATGATATGCAATTGACACAATTAAATGACCCCGTCTGCAAATTGGGCTTTCGAGGTTTACCCATCGAGACAATTAATAGTCAAGTGGAACTGGATGTCCGCAATGGGCACAGATGATAAATATAGGGCCCAAAGGTTCCATTATCTAAACAATGTGTGGACAATATGACAGTGAGACAAAATATTGTGAGACCAAGAAAGGGCGAGCGCTATGTGATAATTTATAGTCATTGTCATTATTTTGCATAATGTATGGATTGAAATGATAATGTATATTATATATCCTACTGTTTAGAAATTACTTTTGTCATAATGATTTGTTAAAGTCTTTCTCACATTACATCATGCCTCTTTTTACTCTTCCAATTGAGAAAAAGAATGCTCCAGTACAGGAGAGAACAGCCCTAAGACTTAAACCAACCTTCAAAAGCAAACTTCCATCGAGACACTTATTAGCTAAGTGCGAGAGACACTTTGTTTAAATCGTTTTTCTCTTCCAATTCATAGTAGAAACAGGAAAAAATATCTGCACACTTCCAGTCAGATGCAAATGTATGTATTCGAAATGCGTGTGGCAACTCACATCATGGTGACGTTAATGGACACGGCTGGGACATGGTGAAACTGGGCACCGTCACAGTCCAGCTCCAGATCTCTGCACTGACACAGCTTTGGAACAGCCACCAGCACTGGATGAGGAAGAGACAGAAGGAAGGAAGATATTAATGACTGATGCAGATCAACATAGGAGCTGGATAAAAAACATAGCAATGAAAATAAATGTCAACAAGGTCTTTGGACAACACTGTTGTTGTAGAACTAGCTTTACTTAAGATTACACGGAGACATAGGAGAGTGTCAGGGACCAACCTCCATCACTGCATATGTACAGTAGAGCCACACGTGACGGATGTGACTGCTTGCTTTGCAGTTTTGCTTTCTTCCCTGTCTCGGCACAATGTCCTTGCAAAGGCTCCAGGTCCCCTTTGCTTCGCAAACACGTTACCGCCCGCTTGACAACGTCTTCGCCCATTACGACACCGAAAGTTACCATTTCGTTAGCACGAGTGGAGACATTTCAAGATGTAGAATGAGGTTACGGCACAATCTCAACACTGTTACACACGGCCACAGAGAATTTAATTGAAGCAGCAATCTATTGAATTGGGGCCTCATGCCAGAGGAAAAGACAATTATCTTTTGAAATTCAATAAGTCCAGGTTCCGACAGGAAATTTGTAAAAGGATAATAACATTCAGTAAAGTGGGTATCAGAAATAATTCCTTTATGCTGTATCTGAGGGGATTTATAATCAGGCATAAAGGAAATGATTAGACTCCATGGAAATACTAAAATATCAATGGTATTCAAAGTTCTGTAGTGTTGATTTCCGTTTTCCTTGCAAGTTAATTCATCATCGTACACTCATTGGGTCTGGACTAAAGGGGAAGAATGGAAATCACCAATCTGGTTTTGAATATTGATGGGACATATTTGAATCGTGCTGATATTCAAAGAATTAAATATATGAAGAAAGAATAATCTTATGTACATCTGACATCTAATGCAATGCATGTGTAATGACTAAATTGAATCCAAGATTTGTATTTGACCTAAAGTGTGAAATCCTATACTCGTCACTTATTTCAAAAGTGTTTTGGAAAGATGGGTAATTTGCGATTTGAATATCCTTATCAGTGACCTCTGTTGTACTAAGAATACAGTTACCAATGAATTGAAAACCTCTGATTCTGCCAAGGAAAATTGAGAAAACATTGGATATAATCAAAGGATTATATGCACAAACGTGGAAGAAAACCAACCTGTTTATTCGATAAGGAATTGCTTATTGCTTGTTATTTGATACCATGTCAGTTGTGGTTTTTAATATAAAGTTGCGTTATTTAGAAACTCCAAATAAGGAAAGTTGCAACTCAATATTAGGAAGGTGTTCCCAATGTGTGGTATACTCAGTGTATATCAACAATGGACTAATGAAACAAATACCAAAAGATTGTTTTGGGGCAGAGTTTTCTTTTAATGCCTTGGGGGAGGCAGCACAAATGGACTGTTCAAAACCACTAGACGTCCATCTGGTCTGTTTAATTCAGATCCAGAACCACAAACTTAAAACATAGCTGCGAGCTGACCGAAAGACACAAGATCAGTTGGACAACAAAGCAAACACTCTGTTCCTATATAATACTCTTCCTTTATGTGCAATCAGTGTTGAGTGGATATAATTGAGCAAATTAGCACATATGTGCTAACATGCATCTACTGCAGGGGTATTCAACCGGGGGTCCGCAGATTTTTCCCCCAATATTTTTATGAATATTGCTAAATTACATACTCTCCTCGACTGTGGGTATCTTCTTTCTAATAATGTCAATTTTAATGATCAACTCCTAATATTGAGCCAATTACACTCACTGTAGTAGCTGACATATAGTGCATTTGGAAGGTATTCAGACCCCTCCACATTTTAATGTTACAGCCTTATTCTAAAATTGATTGTGTTTTTTCCCCACTCATCAATCTACACACAAATGTTTGCAAATGTAAAACAAATAACATTTACATAAGACCCTTTACTCTGTACTTTGTTGAAGCACCTTTGGCAGCGATCACATACTTGAGTCTTCTTGGGAATGACGCTACAAGCTTGGCACAACTGTTTTTGTGGAGTTTTCTCTGCAGATCCTCTCAAGCTCTGTCAGGTTGGATGGGGAGCGTTGCTGCACAGCTATTTTCAGGTCTCTCCAGAGATGTTCGATCGGGTTCATGTCTGGGCAAATCAAGGACATTCAGAGACTTGTCCCGAAGCCACTCCTGCATTGTCATGGCTGTGTGCTTAGGGCCAGTTGTATCCAATTGGTAGTTAGTCTTGTCTCATTGCTGCAACTCCCGTACGGACTCAGGAGAGGCGGAGGTCGAGAGCCGCGCGTCCTCCGAAACCCAACCAAGCCGCACTGCTTCTTGACACAATGCCCACTTAACCCGGAAGCCAGCCGCACCAATGTGTTTGAGGAAACACCGTACACCTGGCAACCGCGTCAGCGTGCACTGCGCCCGGCACAGGAGCCGCTAGTGTGCGATAGGACAAGGATATCCCTGCCGGCCAAACCCTCCTCTCACCGGTACGACGCTGGGCCAATTGTGCGCCACCCCATGGGTCTCCCGGTCACGGCTGGCTGCGACAGAGCCTGGACTCGAACCCAGAATCTCTAGTGGCACAGCTAGCACTGCGATGCAGGGCCTTAGACCCCTGCGCCACTTGTGAGGCCTGAAGGTGAACCTTCGCCCCAGTCTGAGGTCCTGAGCGCTCTGGAGCAGGTTTTCATCAAGAATCTCTCTGTACTTTGCTCCGTTCATCTTTCCCTCAATCCGGATTAGTCTCCCAGTCCCTGCCGCTGAAAAACATGCCCACAGCATGATGCTGCTCCCACCACAGTAGGGATGGTGCCAGTTTTCCTGTAGATGTGATGCTTGGCATTCAGGCCAAAGAGTTCAATCTTGGTTTCCTCACACCAGAGAATCTTGTTTCTCATGGTCTGAGAGTCCTTTACTGTAGGTGCCGTTTGGCAAACTCCAAGTGGGCTATCATGTGCCTTTTTTACTGATGAGTGGCTTCCGTCTGGCCACTCTACCATAAAGGCCTGATTGGTGGAGTGCTGCAGAGATGGTTGTCCTTCTGGAAGGTTCTCCCATTTCCACAGAGGAACTCTGCAGCTCCATCAGAGTGACCATCAGGTTCTTGGTCATCTCCCTGACCAAGACGCTTGTTCCCCGATTGCTCAGTTTGGCCGGGTGGCCAGCTCTAGGAAGAGTCTTAGTGGTTCCAAGCTTCTTCCATTTAAGAATGATGGAGTCCACTGTGTTCTTGTGGACCTTCAATGCTGCAGAATTTTCACGGACAATTCCTTCAATCTCATGGCTTGGTTTTTGCTCTGCCATACACCGTCAACTGTGGGACCTTATACGTATAAACAGGTGTGTGCCTTTCCAAATAATGTCCAATCAATTTAATTTACCACAGGTGGACTCCAAACATGTTGTAGAAACATCTCAAGGATGAGCAATGGAAACAGGATGCACCTGAGCTCAATTTCAAGTCTCATAGCAAAGGGTCTGAATACTTACATTTCCAGTCAAAAGTTTGGACACACCTACTCATTCAAGGGGTTTTCTTTATTTTTACTATTTTCTACATTGTAGAATAATAGTGAAGTCAAACGCGTTTCTTGGCCCATACAAGTCTCTTCTTCTTATTGGTGTTCTTTAGTGGTGGTTTCTTTGCTGCAATTCAACCATGAAGGCCTGATTTCACGCAGTATCCCCTGAACAGTTGATGTTGAGATCTGTCTGTTACTTGAACTCTGTGAAGCATTTATTTGGGCTGCTAACTCTAATGAATTTATCCTCTGCAGCAGAGGTAACTTTGGGTCTTTCTTTCCTGTGGCGGTCCTCATGAGAGCCAGTTTCATCATAGCGCTTGATGGTTTTTGCGACTGCACTTGAAGAAACTTTCAAAGTTCTTGAAATTTTCCGGATTGACTGACCTTCATGTCTTAAAGTAATGATAGAATGTTGTTTCTCTTTGCTTATTTGAGCTGTTCTTGCCATAATATGGACTTGGTCTTTTACTAAATTGGGCTATCTTCTGTATGCCACCCTTAACTTGTCACAACACAACTAATTGGCTCAAATGCATTAAGAAAAATAAATTCCACAAATTAACTTTTAACAAGGCACACCTGTTAATTAAAATGCATTCCAGGTGACTACCTCATGAAGCTGGTTGAGAGCATGCCAAGAGTGTGCAAAGCTGTCATTAAGGCAAAGGGTGGCTACTTTGAAGAATCTCAAATTTAAAATATATTTAGATTTGTTTAACACTTTTTTGGTTACTACATTATTTCATGTGTGTTATTTCCTAGTGTTGATGTCTTCACTATTATTATACAATGTAGAAAATAGTAAAAAATAAATAAACCCTGGAATGAGTAGGTGTGTCCAAACGTTTGACTGGTACTGTATGTAAAGTAAGGTATTTCTGTTTTGTAATTTAAATAAATGAGCCAAAAAATGTAAACAGTTTTTGCTTTGTCATTATGGAATATTGTGTGTAGATTGGGGGGGGAATCTATTTTAGAAAAAGGCTGTAACGTAACAAAAAAGTCAAGAGGTCTGAATACTTCCTGACTGCACTGTAGGCTTTGAAAAAGCACCCATGAATAGACAAGCACTGGAATGGACATACATTTTTGCCAACACATGGCTAACCTTTGTTTAACCAGCTAATCAGCTGCTCTTAGTGAAAATGGAGTTACCTTTCTATCTAATAGGCTATGTTAGAGTTTACACTTCCTCTTCCAATTCTAATGTAGGGAGATCAAAATAACTATCCACCAATCTATTCATTTTGAAATGTTACTTCTCCTTTCCATTATCATTCACCTGATAAGACAAGACGTTATTTTTTTTTGGTAATTTATGATGGAGGACCCTGGGTCATAGTTTGCCTGGAAGGGGGTCCCTGGGCAAGGAAATGTCGAAGACCCCTGATTCACTGGTATAGTGTGGCCATCTTAGAATGCATCAACATTATTTTCTCAAACTTTTTAGGGACTATTGTGATGAGTCCAAAGACCACATTTGTAGTGAATCTGACTTTTAGTCCATGAGAAGATTTTTAAAAAATATATTATTTTAAGCATTAGTGTTACATAGTGAAAAATGTGAATTGTTCATAATTTCCTTATTTTTTAAGATATCAATGCCAAACTCAAAATGGTTCATCATGGTGGCCCCAAAGAGTTAAGTCATAGGCCATTGATGAGTGGATTTACAAAGGTTTTAAGCGGAGACGTAAAATCTGATTTCTTGATTTATTAATAACTCAACCATCTCTTAACCAATCCTGTAGCTTTTCTCAAACGAATTTAAGATATATACAATGGGCCTACATACCGAATTGTCTTGTGAGAATACGTTTTTCCCAAAAGCTATTCCCAAATTTCCAAGACGGAGGAAAATTTACCCTGACAGATCTGATGGGTCCCTGAGGCAAATTTTGTTCAGCATTACGAAAGACACAGACATACAATGTTTCAAGTCTCTAGGTCAAATGGGGAACTGATATGAGGGTTTAAGTGAAACTGCTTATAACATAGGATCAGCGTGGCGCTAGCGGCACACCCCCCCCCCCCCCACTGAAAAACCAGTGCCGCGAAATTCAAAAAAAATATTTTTTTAAAATATTTAACTTTCACACATTAAAGTCCAATACAGCTAATGAAAGACACAGATCTTATGAATCCAGTCAACATTTCCGATTTTTAAAATGTTTTACAGGGAAGACACAATATGTAAAGATGTACATCTATTACCTAAAAACACATTAGCATATTCCACCATCTTTTATTTGTCCACCAACACCAGTAGCCATCACCAATTCGGCTAAACTAAGATATTTATAGCCCCTAACCAACAAAAAAACTCATTAGATGACAGTCTGATAACATATTTATGGTATGGGATAGGTTTTGTTAGAAAAAAGTGCATATTTCAGGTAGACTTCATAGTTTACAATTGCACCCACCATCACAAATGGACTAGAATAATTACAATGAGCAACGTGTTTACCTAACTACTAATCATCAAACATTTCGTAAAAATACACAGCATACACGAATCGAAAGACACAGATCCTGTGAATACAGACAATATTTCAGATTTTCTAAGTGTCTTACAGCGAAAACACAATAAATCGTTATATTAGCTTAGCACATAGCAATTAGCAGCCCAGCATTGATTCTAGCCAAAGTGAGCGATAAAAGTCAACATCGCCAAAAGATATTAATTTTTTCACTAACCTTCTCAGAATTCTTCCGATGACACTCCTGTAACATCACATTACAACATGCATATACAGTTTGATCGAAAATGTTTATATTTAGCCACCAAAATCATGGTTAGACAATGTGAAATGTAGACAAGCTGGTAAAGAAAACGTCCTTGCGACACTTAGACAGTGATCTACTCTTATACATAAATACTCATAAACGTGACTAAAAAATATAGGGTGGACAGGGATTGATAGACAATTTAATTCTTAATACAATTGCGTTATTACATTTTTTAATTTATCCTTACTTTTCAATACAGTTTGCGCCAAGCGAAGCTACGTCAAAAAACATGGCGTCCTAAGCCACTAAAATGTTTCGACAGAAACACGATTTATCATAATAAAAATGTCCTACCTTGAGCTGTTCTTCCATCAGTATCTTGGGCAAAGGATCCTTTCTTGGGAGAAATCGTCTTTTGGTGGAAAGCTGTCCTCTTGCCATGTGGAAATGTCAACTACGTTCGGGATGAACTGAAAAGCGCACCCAACTTTTCACATCGTTGCAAAAATAAATGTCCCAAAATCGCACTAAACGGATATAAATTGCTATAAAACGCTTTAAATTAACTACTTTGTGATGTTTGTAACTCCTATAACGAGTGAAAAGATGACCGGAGAAATATAACAGGCTAAACTAACGCTTGGAACAGGAGAGGGTCGGTGTCTTCCACGCGCGTTACGCAGCAAGAAAAGACTTGCTAGCTAAAGGTTTTTTTCATTTGTAGGGCCTGTGAACGAGCAATCGAGCCCGTTGGAATCGTCATCACGTAAAGGCATCCAGGGGAAGACGTAAGAAGTGTCCGTATAGTCATAGCAACGACAGAGCCCTTTTAAATGACTTCAGAAAAGTGGCCAACGTTTCTCAAATCTGACTCCATGTCAGGGAAATTGCTGTAGAATGGGCTCTGTTCCACTTAGAGACAAAATTTCAACTCCTATAGAAACTATAGACTGTTTTCTATCCAATAATAATAATAATATGCATATTGTACGATCAAGGATTTTGTGGGAAGCCGTTTAAAAAATTAGCCACATTAGCATAAATAGTCTAAACAGCGCCCCCATCCCCAACAGGTTATAACAGCGCCCCTTTAGGCCAATCAGTACCATTTTTGACAAAGTTACTCATGGCCTCTAATTTCTGTATTCCGAATTAGAAAAAAAGTGACCAATCTATGCTTGAGTTATTTGACCATGTCAAGAAAAAAAAATCGAAGAATAACAATAGGTTTCACAGCTTTGATGTGAACCCCCTAAGAAACAAAAGCACCTCAATGTTTGATTTGGAGATTAGATGTGTTTTGCGTTTGTGTTTTGCGTTTTCCTCTAATTGAGAGTCATATTAAGGTAGGTTGTTCTCACTGTTTGTTTGTGGGTGATTGTCTCCTGTGTCGTCCGTGTGTCTGCACCATACGGGACTGTTTGGCTGTTCATTCGTTTGATGTAGTCTGTTCCTGTCCGTGAATTCTACGTGTAGGTATGTAAGTTCATGTTCAGGTTTCGTCTACGTCGTTTTCTTATTTTGTAATTTTCCAAGTGTTTTCGTATTCGTCTTTGTCTTCCAATAAATTACTTTATGTCATCATACCTTGCTGCGTATTGGTCCACCGATCCTTCTCTCCTCTCCTCGTCCGAGGAAGAGGAGGACGACAGCCGTTACATTAGAGTTGCCTCCAGAGTGGCGGAGTGGTCTGAGGCATCACTACAGATCCAGGTTCAATCCCGGGATGTGTCGCAGCCGACTGCAACCGGGAGACCCATGAGGCGGCGCACAATTGACCCAGTGTCGTCCGGGTTAGGGGAGGGTTTGGCCAGCTGCGATGTCCTTGTCCCATCACGCTCTAGCGACTCCTTGTGGCGGCCGGGCGCATGCACACTGACTTCTGTCGCCAGCTGTACGGTGTTTCCTCCGACACATTGGTGCGGCTGGCTTCCGGGTTAAGCGAGCAGTGTGGCTTGGCAGGGTCGTGTTTCGAAGGACGCATGGCTCTCGACCTTCGCCTGTCCCCGAGTCCGTACGGGAGTTGCAGCGATGTGACAAGATCGTAACTACCAATTTGGATAACACGAAAAATAATGAAACAATAAGTTAGTATAGTTGTTCTTACACATTACAAAACACAATAGGGGTTTAAACGATTAACTTACACATTTGGGAGGAAGGGTCAGCTTGTCTGTTGTCTGCTGAAGGGTCAGCTGTAATGCAGTGGTTCTGAAGATATTTAGCCCCACACCTTGGATCTTTGGACAACTACAATTGCTTCATAAATCTGTGACGCACTGCTTATTAATAAATCTAAACGTTAATGTGGAGATGGCAAATGGACTGGGATTGTGTTTTTGGGTCCAATACTTTTGAAGAGTACCAATTGTGCATATAGCACGACCCACATCCTACACAGAGTGCTATATGCACATCCGATGAAAGGCCTAATACTCCAAGTCGATATTCACGTAATAACAAGGAATTCTCCTCGACCACACCCACAAATTAGGGAAAACAAACATTCTTTCCTATTGAACCCCATTGTTAAAGAGCAAACTTTCCAGAAAAAGCTGATGTTGTTCAATGTACAGTCGTGGCCAAAAGTTTTGAGAATGACAGAAATATACATTTTTACAAAGTCTGCTGCCTCAGTTTGTATGATGGCAATTTGCATATACTCCAGAATGTTATGAAGAGTGATCAGATGAATTGCAATTAATTGCAAAGTCCCTCTTTGCCATGCAAATTAACTGAATCCCCCAAAAACAGCACTGCCACAAAAGGACCAGCTGACATCATGTCAGGGATTCTCTCGTTAACACAGGTGTGAGTGTTGACGAGGACAAGGCTGGAGATCACTCTGTCATGCTGATTGAGTTTGAATAACAGACAGGAAGCTTCAAAATTAGGGTGGTGCTTGGAATCATTGTTCTTCCTCTGTCAACCATGGTTACCTGCAAGGAAACGCGTGCCGTCATTGCTTTGCACAAAAAGGGCTTCAGAGGCAAGGATATTGCTGCCAGTAAGATTGCACCTAAATCAACCATTTATCGGATCATCAAGAACTTCAAGGAGACATGTTCAATTGTTGTGAAAAAGGCTTCAGGGCGCCCAAGAAAGTTCAGCTAGTGCCAGGATCGTCTCCTAAAGTTGATTCAGCTGCGGAACCGGGGAACCACCAGTACAGAGCTTGCTCAGGAATGGCAGCAGGCAGGTGTGAGTGCATCTGCACGCACAGTGAGGCGAATACTTTTGGAGGATGGCCTGGTGTCAAGAAGGGCAGAAAGAAGTAACTTCTCTCCAGGAAAAACATCAGGGACAGACTGATGTTCTGCAAAAGGTACAGGGATTGGACTGCTGAGGACTGGGGTAAAGTCATTTTTTCTGATGAATCCCCTTTCCAATTGTTTGGGGCATTCGGGAAAAAGCTTGTCCGGAGAAGACAAGTTGAGTGCTACCATCAGTCCTGTGTATGCCAACAGTAATGCATCCTGAGACCATTCATGTGTGGGGTTGCTTCTCAGCCAAGGGAGTGGGCTCACTCACAATTTTGCCTAAGAACACAGCCATGAATAAAGAATGGTACCAACACATCCTCCGAGAGCAACTTCTTCCAACCATCCAGGAACAGTTTGGTGACGAACAATGCCTTTTCCAGCATGATGGAGCACCTTGCCATAAGGGAACAAAACATCGATATTTTGGGTCCATGGCCAGGAAACTTCCCAGACCTTAATCCCATTGAGAACTTTTGGTCAATCCTCAAGAGGCGGGTGGACAAACAAAACCACAAATTCTGACAAACTCCAAGCATTGATGGGCTGCCATCAGTCAGGATGTGGCCCAGAAGTTAATTGACAGCATGCCAGGGCAGATTAGAGGTCTAGAAAAAGAAGGGTCAACACTGCAAATATTGACTCTTTGCATCAACTTCATGTAATTGTCAATAAAATCCTTTGACACTTATGAAATGCTTGTAATTATACTTCAGTATTCCATAGTAACATCTGACAAAAATGTCTAAAGACACTGAAGCAGCAAACTTTGTGGAAATTAATGTGTCATTCCACGACTTTACATGTTACCAGGTAAAAAATCCCGACCCACAGTTTCTCAATGCTCCCACGAAAGGAAATAGAGCATGCAAGAAGAGCCCTGTGGCTTCAGGCTATTCGCCATGAGGGAGTGTGAAATGTGTGTCCAAGTAGACTACACGTAGCTGTGTGTGTGGAAAACATTTAAATCACAGGTAAGACATTTAACTTGTTTAGTATAGTCCGTTTGTAACTCCACTCACTACTTGTAGCTACTGTATATAGTCAGTTTGTTTGTGTTGTTGGTCTTGGCTTGCTTAATGTTCCGGTCAGTAGCTAGCACCCATTCACGTGGCTGCCAGCACTGTCATGAGAAGGGCCATGAGAGAAGCCCGACAATATTACGTTTTTCGAAGTAGTGAGAATGCTCAGGAGCAGGCAATGTTGAAAACTAATCTTTAGATGTGTACTTTTCGTGAATGTAGTTTTGAGTACAAAAAAAGCAGTCAACAAAAATATTGTTTGAAAAAGGTCAAGTATTTGCTTTTGAGCCACAGGCAGGCGGGCCGCGGCGTTCTACAGTGCCTTCAGAAAGTATTCAAACCTCGACTTTTTCCACATTTTGGTGTTACAGTGTGAATTTAAAATTGATTACATTTTGATTTTGTGCCACTGGACTACACACAATACCCCATAATGTGGAATTTATGTTTTTAGGAATTTTTACGATTTAAGAAAAAATGTAAAGCTGTCTTGAACTAATAAGTATTCAACCTCTTTGTTATGGCAAACCTAAATAAGTTAATGAGTAAAAATGTTTTTAACAAGTCACAAGTTACATGGACTCACTCTGTGTGCAATTATAGTGTTTAACATGATTTTCGAAAAACGACCTCATCTCTGTACCACACACATACAATTATCTGTAAGGTCCCTCAGTCGAGCAGTACATCTCAAACACAGATTCAACCACGAAGACCAGGGAGGTTTTCCAAAGCCTTGCAAAGAAGGGCACTTATTGGTAGATGGGTAAAAAAGCAGACATTGAATATCCCTTTGAGCATAGTGAAGTTTGTAATTACACTTCGGATGGTGTATCAATACACCCAGTCACTACAAAGATACAGGCGTCCTTCCTAACTCATTTGCCGGAGAGGATGGAAAACGCTCAGGGATTTCACCATGAGGCCACTGGTGACTTTAAAACAGTTTGAATTTAATGTATGTGATAGGAGAGGATGGATCAACAACATTTTAGTTGCTCCACAATATTAACCTAAATGATTTAGTGAAAAGAAGGAAGCCTGTACAGAATAAAAATATTCCAAAACATACATCCTGTTTGCATTAAGTAAAACTGAGGAAAAAAGCTGAATACAAAGCATTATGTCTGGGGCAAATCCAACACACGCCAAGTTCTACGTAATATTTTCAAGCCTGGTGGTGGCTGCATCATGTTATGGGTATGCTTGTCATCGGCAAAGACTAGGAACTATTTTAGGATCAAAATTAAATTGGCTAGAGCTAAGCACAGGCAAAAACCTGGTTCAGTCTGCAGTGGAAGACAAATTCACCTTTCAGTAGAACAATAACTTAAAACACAAGGCAAAATACACAGTTGCTTACCAAGACGACATTGAATGTTCCCCATTGGCCGAGTTAGTTTTGTCTTAAATTTGCTTGAAAATCTATAGCAAGACTTAAATGGTTGTCTAGCAATGATCAACAAACAACTTGACAGAGCTTGAGTAATTTGTTTTAAGAATGATGTGCAAGTATTGTATAATCCAGGTGTGCTAACCTCTTAGAGCCTTACCCAGGATGATTCACTGCCAAAGGTGATTCTAACATGTATTGTGTACTCAGTGGTGTGAATACTTATGTAAATTAGATATTTATCCATTTCATTTTCAATAGATTTGCAAACATTTCTAAAAACATATTTTCACTTTATCATTATAGAGTATTATGTGTAGATGGGTGAGAGAAAACATGTATTTAATCCATTTTAAATTCAGGCTGTCACAACAAAATGTGGAATAAGTCAAGGGGTATGAATACTTTCTGAAGGCACTGTATCTAATACTGACTGGGACTATATTAATGTGATACTCATTGTCCATTGTCCATTAAATGTGATACTTATTGTCCATTTGATTCCATGGTTGCCATGGTGACTTTATGGCAGCCTAGGCTTATTCTGCCCAACAAAGGGAAAACGCAGCACTATGTAATTTTCTTTAAAGCAAAATCTGACTTCAAAGTCTTTTTCTGTCTAGACAGACCGCAATTTCTGATACTCGATGATATATTCTTATCACCTGGCTTGTTCTAGTGTCAGGAATACCACATTAATCAGATAATATACCTGGCCATTAGAACAGATGAAATACTTTTAACCAAATGAGTAGTTACTGCGTTTTGCCTTTGTAGGGCAGTATTGCTCTGCTATTTTATTTGCAATTTAGTGTTGTTTTTCAAATGTGAATTTTTCTTGAATAACCTTTTGCTTTTGAGTAGCTAATCAAGTACTGATCATTTTAATGTAGTAATTATGAACCTCAATGTTAAAATCAGTTAAGCAATTGGACTTTCCTGCCACCAACAAAGTATATATTTTTTGTTTTATTTTTAATACTTGCATTGAAGTGTCTCACCTACTATCTCCTGAGGACTACAAAGTACAGATATGGGGGACACTCGCATATTTTTCTCAAGAGGATTAAACAAACCCTGAGTAAGTAGCAAAAAAAAATACTTTTTCAATTTATATAGTACAGAAAAGCTCACAGGCGGTACAAATTCCACTCATAAAACAAAACAGTCCACACAGAACTGTATGTCTCCCTTTCTTCCCCCTCTATACAGCACAGATTCTGACTCTGCGGCCTGTTAAAGTCCACGTACCACCTCTATCTTAGGCCCCTTTAAGACTAGGCACTGTTGAATGTGTAGTCTCTAACAATAACTCTCTACTAGTACAGTAGTTTATCACTGACAATGACCTGGGACTAATATGATTGACGGAAACATGGCACAGAAATGGTCATTTATACCTACTCAATGAAACTAAATATCTGGAAAAGGCTCGTGCCCATGGCAGGGGTGGTGGTCTTGCTGTTTCCCACAGACTGTTTTGACCTGAAAATGTTGCCTGCTCCTGCTGTCTTATTATTTGAGTACATGGCTTTTAGAATGAAGACTCCAAGTCCTCTCACTGTGATACTTATCTTTCGCCTCTCCAAAAAAGTCTCCTGTAACAGAGTTTTCTGAGCTGATCACCTCTGTGTCCTTCCCTCTCCAATGTTGTAATCCTAGGTGATTTCAACGTTCATATTGATTCAACAAATTTTTTATTAAGCCCGAAGTCCAGCCTTAGTGATGTCACTGCCTACGTCATTACCTTCTACTCATGAGACCAAGCCCATGCATACACAGCTATACAAACAATAGTTTCAGTGTTATCTAAAGGCTCAGCAGTAAATGTCCACTCCCCAAGTGAATTTATAATGGAATGTCTGACTAGTCTCTTTTCTCTTTCACTCCCCTGCAGGGTTCTTTCTTCACAGACACCCTGTATTGACTGCCATAATTCACACATCCCTCAGACCATGTCTTTATAAGAAGAGACTAGAAAATAATTGTGGAACAATATTAAACCTTACAATGAATACATATATATATATATATATATATATATATATATATATATATATATATATATATATATATATATATATATATATATATATATATATATATTGTTAATCTGAAGTCTAGGACCCTATACATTTAAAGAGGGAGGGGTCTTATAACTCTCCCCCTTCTATTAATACAACATAAGCATAATCAATTATTATAATACAAACATTTGGTACAGCCCCTATCATGACCCCAAGGTGAACCCAAACAGTTATACAACTAAACCTCATCACTGGAGAAGTCCTGAATGTACATGAGCTAGGTGTATCTGACCAAAGGGCTGTGACGATGTCTGTGAGTACTCCTTCACTTCAGCTCCGCCCAAAGCACAATATTAAATTCAGAAACATCAAGTCCCTTGACACATCCCTCTTCCAGGTGCCTGTTACTCTGCACTGACTGCCTTGACTCCACCCCTGATGAAATGGTCTACCTATATAAATAGCACTCAAAGCAACAGCCTTGCCCATGAAAAAACATGTAAAGTATCCTTCCAACGGTCCTCCCCATGGTTCTCAGAGGAGCTGCGCAGCATGAAGACCCACGGCCTCAATTTAGAGCGTCTGTTGAGAAGTACTGGCCTAACTATCCACCTACCGGCCTATAATGACCACCAAGCATGCTATTTCCTGTGTGGCTCAGTCGGTTGAGCATTGCGCTTGCAACGACAGGATTGTGGGTTTGATTCTCACAGGGGATCAGTACGAATATGTATGCACTCACTACTGTAAGTTGCTCTGGATAAGGATGTCTGCGAAATGAGAAAACATGTAATGTATTTCAAATCACTAAAAGAAGACCACGCTGCCATTAGAGACTATGACTGAGGAAATCCTAGGACCTTGTTTTCTACCATCAGTCGCCTCCTCCACCCTACAGACTCTGGCCCTCCCAGAACAACTACCGAATAATGCAAACGATTTGCTAAGTTCTTCAAGGCTAAAATCAACGAAATCCAACAGAACATTGTATCCTCCAACCCCATGCTGGCTCATAACCCACGGCTTCACTTGCACCTCAGTGCTTACAAGCTTTATGAGGCTCTCCCATCTGGTTTTACACCCATGTTCAGTACTGAGACAGCCCTGGTGAAGGTTGTAAATGAAATGCTCAATGCTGCAGATACAGGATACTCCACCATCTTGATTATTTTGGACCTCAGTGCTTTTGACGCACTAGATCACACCATTCTACTGCAGCGCATCAGAGAGCACACTGCCATTTGTGGGACTGCACTTAACTGGTTCACCTCCTACCTCTCTAACCGCAAGCAGTACATCACCCTCGGTGAGGCAAAGTCCACCTTAACCTGCAGTGTCCCACAAGGGGTCGGTGTTGGGACCTGTCCTCTTCCTGCTTTACTTGCTCCCACTTATCCAGATCTTCAGACAGCACAGTGTCCAATTCCACTGCTATGCAGACGACACACCGGTGTACTTTAAAACAAAGCCCGACACAACATCTGCTCTGTCAACATCGTCCAACTGTCTGGAAGAGGTCAAATATTGGATGCAGAAGAGAACAACTTCCTCCAACTCAACAGCAGCAAGACAGAGGCTGATAGGCACCCCCCCAGCAGATCACCAACTCCTGCAGCATCCGCCCTGTCATGGATGGCTGTAGGGCAGCCCCCAAAGTGACTCTTCTTATCAAGGTGTTGTTTTCTTCTCAGGAATTCAGCCTTCTCTGTATTGTCTCTCCAACCGCCAATCTGTCGCACCCCTGAGAAGCAGAGGCTACGTTGTCTTTAGAGGTCTGTAGGTCTGATATCTGATTGGAGGTTAACTTTACAGTAATACTATTGGTCAACAAATCAGACTTTGTATCCAAACGACTCAGATGTTATAAAGGGTCTTAGATTCATTGTCTCCTTCTCTTCTGTTCCTGACCTGCGCTGATGAGATACCTACACTTTCTCTCTCCCATGAGCTATGGGCCATGGCACAAGCCATGGTTTCTTTCTCTTCTGTTCCTGACCTGCGCTAATGAGATACCTACACTCTTTCTCTCTCCCTCTCCCATGAGCTATGGGCCATGGCACAAGCCATGGTTTCTTTCTCTTCCTCGCTCTGATCAAGCTTATAAAAATGCCTTGTAAGGCTTGTTAATGCTTTGTAACTTAAGCTTCATGCTTTGTATGTGAATCCATACATTTTACAAAGTAATTAAATGCACTTGTATTTAGAATTCCATTCTCAGACATTTCTTTGCCTATTACTGTAACAACTATAGTCTCTTGCATATTGCTAAATCATACCTCATTTAATAGACTTTGTTAACATTAATTGCATAGTCTTATTACGAGTCGCATGTGAGGTGTATATAATATGCATATATGATAATTATTACCGCACTACATGGACACATCATCCCCCTCTCCTCAGCCATCACTAATTTGGGTATGAAATTTGACCCCACACTCTATTTCAATGCCCACAGTAGTCACGTCTGTAAAACGTCATTCTTTCACTTGAAGAACATCTCCCGCCTAAATCTCTCACCACATCTGACGCAGAAAGGCTTTTCCATGCATTCATTTTCTCCAGAATTATGGGAACACAGTACTTGGGGGGCCTGCCTGCAAATTCAATTCATAAACTACAGCTCATCCAAAACAGTGCCTCTTGGATTCTGACACAAACAAAAAAGTATGCTCACATCACCCCCATCCTTGCTGTTCTCCATTGGCTACCTGTTCCTCAAAGAATTGACTATAAAATTATCCTCCTTGTCTACAAAGCCCTAAATGGCGTCAGCCCTGCCTACCTGTCAGACCTACTCTCCCCCTATGAACCTCCACGCACCCTACGTTCAAGCCACGCAAAACTGCTCCATGGCCCCAGGACCAGGCTCCGAATAATGGGGGACCGTGCCTTTTCCTCCCACGCCCATGGAACTAATTTCCTGATAAATTCAGGGCTATTCAGGTTGCTATTAAAACTGACCTTAAGACAAATCTCTATCGGCTGGCTTACCTTTTATGGCCTTCCTCCTAGACTACCAACGACATTGAATGTTCCCGAGTGGCCGAGTTAGTTGTGTCTTAAATCGGCTTTAAATCTATGGAAAAACTTGAAAATAGCTGTCTACCAATGATCAACAACCAACTTGACAGAGCTCGAAGAATAAAATAAAAAAATAAGGTGCAAATATTGGGGCTGCAGGTAGCCTAATGGTTAGAGCGTTGGGCCAGTAACCGAAAGTTTGCTAGATCGAATCCCCGACCTGACAAGGTAAAAAACTATCTGTGGTTCTGCCCCTGAACAAAACAGTTCACCCTCTGTTACTAGGCTGTCATTGTAAATAAGAATTTGTTCTTAACTGACTTGCCTAGTTAAATAAAGGTAAAATAAATAAATATTATTGTACAATCCAGATCTGCAAAGCTCTTAGACTTGCCCAGAAAGACTTAAAGCTGTAATCACTGTCAAAGTTGATTCTAACATTCGGAAAGTATTCAGATCCCTTCCCTTTACTTTTTCCACATTTTGTTACATTTTGTTAGCCTTATTCTAAAATGGATGTAGTTAATCATTTTTTCCCCTAATTAATCTACACCACATAACGACAAAGTGAAACAGGTTTTTAGAAATGTTTGCAAAATGTTTAAAAACAGATATAACTTATTTACGTAAGTATTCAGACTCTTTACTGTGAGACTTGAAATTGAGCTCATGGGGAATCCTGTTTCTTTCCATTTTTTATTTATTTAACCAGGTAGGCCAGTTGAGAACAAGTTCTCTTTTTACAACTGCGACCTGGCCAAGATAAAGCAAAGCAGTGCGACAAAAAACACAGAGTTACACATGGGATAAACAGACCTACAGTCAATAAGGCAATAGAAAAATCTATATACAGTGTGTGAAAATGTAGTAAGATTAAGGAGGTAAGGCGATAAATAGGCCATAGTGGCGAAATAATAACAATTTAGCGTTAACACGAGTCATAGATGTGCAGATGATGATGTGCACAGTTGGGCTGTGTACAGGTGGGCTGTGCACCTGTTAGTGAGTTAGTGAGGGAGATATACGTCTCCAGCTTCAGTGACTTTTGCAATTCGTTCCAGTCATTGGCAGCAGAGAACTGGAAGGAAAGGCTTTGGGGATGACCAGTGAAATATACCTGCTGGAGCGCGTGCTACGGTTGGGTGTTGCTATGGTGACCGGTGAGCTGAGATAAGGTGGGGCTTTACCTAGCAAAGACTTATAGATAACCTGGAGCCAGTGAGTTTGGCGACGGATATGTAGCGAGGGCCAGCCAACGAGAGCATACAGGTCACAGTGGTGGGTAGTATGTGGGGCTGGCTTTAGTGACAAAACGGATGGCACTGTGATAGACTACATCCAATTTGCTGAGTAGAGTGTTGGAGGCTATTTTGTAAATGACATCGCCGAAGTCAGGATCGGTAGGATGGTCAGTTTTATGAGGGTATGTTTGGCAGCATGACTGAAGGAGGCTTTGTTGTGAAATAGGAAGCCGATTCTAGACATAATTTTGGATTGGAGATGCTTAATGTGAGTCTGGAAGGAGAGTTTACAGTCTAACCAGACACCTAGGTATTTGTAGTTGTCCACATATTCTAAGTCAGAACTGTCCAGAGTAGTAATGCTAGTCGGGCGGGTGCGGGCAGCGATCGGTTGAAGAGCATGCATTCAGTTTTACTAGCATTTTAGAGCAGTTGGAGGCCACGGAAAGAGTGTTGTATGGCATTGAAGCTAGTTTGGAGGTTTGTATGTTTACATTGATCATCCTTGAGATGATTCTGCAACTTGATTGGAGTCCATCTGTGGCAAGTTCAATTAATTGGACATGATTTGGAAAGGCACACACCTATATAAAGGTCCAACAGTTGATTGTGCATGTCAGAGCAATAACCAAGCTATGAGAGGATTGTGTCAGGGCACAGATCTGTGAAAGGGTACCATTTCTGCAGCATTGAAGGTCCCCAAGAACACAGTGGTCTCCATCATTCTTAAATTGAATAAGTTTGGAACCACCAACATTCTTCCTAGAGCTGGCCGCCTGGCCAAATTTGAGCAATCAGGGGAGAAGGGCCTTGGTCAGGGAGGTGACCAAGAACCCGATGGTTATTCTGACAGAACTCCAGAGTTCCTCCGTAGAGATGGGAGAACCGTCCAAAAGGACAACCATTTATGCAGCTATCCACCAATCAGGCCTTTACGGTAGAGTGGCCAGACGGAAGTCACTCCTCAGTAAAATGCACATGAAAGCACGCTTGGAGTTTGCCAAAAGACACCTAAAGGACTCTCAGACCATGAGAAACAAGATTCTCTGGTCTGATGAAACCATGATTGAACTCTTTGACCTGAATGCGATGCGTGATGTCGGGAGGAAACGTGTCACCGTCCCTACGGTTATGCATGGTGGTGGCAGCATCATGTGGGGATGTTTTTCAGAAGCAGGGACTGGAGACTAGTCAAGATTGCGTGAAAGATGAACGGAGCAAAGTACAGCGAGATCCTTGATGAAAACCTGCTCCGTAGTGCTCAGGACCTCCGACTGGGGGGCGAATATTCACCTTCTAACAGGACAACGACCCCAAGCACACAGCCAAGACAACGCAGGACTGGCTTCGGGACAAGTCTCTGAATGTCCTTGTGGCCCAGCCAGAGCCCGGACTTGAAACCGATTTAACATTTCTGGAGAGACCTAAAAATAGTTGTGCAGCAACACTCCCCATCCAACCTCACAGAGCTTAAGTGGAACGGCAGAGAAGAATGGGGGAAATTCCCAAATACAGGTGTGCCAAGCTTGTAGCGTCATACCCAAGAAGACTCAAGGCTGTAATCGCTGCCGAAGGTGCTTCAACAAAGTTCTGAGTAAAAGGTCTGAATACTTATGTAAATGTCATAGGAATTTCTTTTGTATACATTTGCTACAATTTCATTATGTGGTATTGTGTGTAGATTGACGAGGGAAAAATATGATTTAATACAGTTTAGAATAAGGCTGTTGTCACGATCCCTACAAAACTTTCCTCGCGCATACCTGTCCCCTGTTCCCACTGATTAGTATTTGTATATATGTGCCCTTTATTTTCCATTGGGCTGTCCATTATTGTTGCTATGTCTGTTGGTGCGTGTGAGTACTTGTGCTGTGTGTTTTGGCTTTTGTGCCATTGTGGATTGCGCAGATGATTACGGGTCTCGTCCCGTGTGCTAATCATTGTACGCGTGTGTTATTTATTTGAGGTACTCCTCCCTCTTTTGCTTGAGTTTCAACTTTGTGTTTTTTGTGTAGTGTTTGAATGGTCTTCGTCCCCATGCCTTTACACGGCACGCCATAATTTGGGTAAGAAATAAAAACCCTATTACGCATTCCTGCGCCTGTCTCCCGAATCTCTTCGTACCAACGTGACAACTGTAACATAACAAAATGTGGGAAAAGTTAGGGGGTCTGAATACTTTCCAAATGCACTGTATTGTCTCAGCGGTGTGAATACTTATGTAAATTAGACATTTACGTATTTCATTTTCAATAAATTAGAAAACAATTCTACAAACACTTTCTCATTATGAGGTATTGTGTGTAGATGGGTGCGAAAAGCAATCGATTTCATCAATTTTGATTTCAGGTTGTAACAAATCAAAATGTTGAATAAGTCAAGGGGTATGAATAGTTTCTGAAGGCACTGTATTTGCTTGGTAGTATTTCTCTCAAGAAGACTTGAAGAAATGTTCCCCTATACTGCTTGTGAGTTGTGAAGTTAAGGAACTGCCAAAAAGGATGGATGAAATAAAAACCATTCAAAGCACTGATCCAGTAGGAAGATAGGTTGTCGTTCTGCACTAATGCACTTGCTTATTGGTTCCTTGAAAACATTTGACTCAACTTACCTGTCATAAGCATAATAGTTATTGGCGAAAGGGAAAACGGTACATTTATGACATTTCATATACAGTACTTACAACATTTTTCGGACTTGGTCCCGATGTCGATGTTGGGCATCCCAAAATACTTGTCAAAAAGATGGGGCCATCCATTGTTATCTCCTAGGAAACAAAATATAAACATATTATTTTACTGGTCAGAAATAGTACATCCTTATGTCCATCTTCCACAGAGCAAACATCAACATTGTATCATACTTTATTAATAATTTAGATACATGCCAAGGTGTCAATTACTACCTTCTACAACACAGCAGGAACAGTCTATTTTTTTGCCTGACATCTGCTTGACATCCATTAACCAGACAGTAGGCCTCACGTTTTGACACTGCAGATTTTTACTCAAGAAGTCTAGGGTTTAGACTAGGTGCCAATCGGTTTCTGCTCTCTTGCCAACTCCTTATGGAATTATCATGTTTGGCTTCAACAGCAATGGAGTTGGCAGGAGCACTATGAGATATTGGACCAGGCTTTCTAGGGCTCATTCATTGAACCATGAAAAGATAAATAGATTGCCTATTTCGGTAGATCAATCTGGAATTAAGTTTGGGTTTGCCAATGTACACTGAACAAAAATAGAAACGCATCATGTAATGTGTAGGTCCCATGTTTCATGAGCTGAAATAAAAAATCCTAGACATTTTCCATACGCACAAAAAGCTTATTTCTCAAAAATGTTGTGCACAAATGTACTTTCATTCCTGTTAATGAGCATTTCTCCTTTGCCAAGATAATCCATCCACCTGACAAGTGTGGCATATCAAGAAGATGATTAAACATCATGATCATTACACAGGTGCACCTTGTGCTGGGGACAAAAAGCCCCTCTAAAATGAGCAGTTTTGTCACACATCGCCACAGATGTCTCAAGTTGAGGGAGTGTGGAATTGGCATGCAGACTGTAGGAATGTCCTCCAGAGCTGTTGCCAGAGAACTGAATGTTCATTTCTCTACCATAAGCCGCTTCCAATGTCATTTTAGACAATTTGGCAGTATGTCCAGCTGGCCTCACAAGCACAGACCACATGTATGGCATTGTGTGGGCGAGCAGTTTGCTGATGTCAACATTGTAAACAGAGTGCGCCATGGTGGCGGTGGGGTTATGGTATGGGCAGGCATGAACTACACACAACGAGCACAATTGCATTTTATCGGTGGCAATTTGAATGCACAGAGAATCCATGACGAGAACCTAAGGCCCATTGTCGTGCCATTCATCCGCCGCCATCACCTCAGGTTTCAGCATGATAATGCACGACCCCATGTCACAAGGATATGTACACAATTCCTGGAAGCTGAAAATGTCCCAGTTCTCCCATGGCCTGCATACTCACCAGACAAGTCACCCATTGAGCGTGTTTGGGATGCTCTGGATCAACGTGTACGACAGCGTGTTCCAGTTCCCGCTCAATATCCAGCAACTTTGCACAGCCATTGAAGAGGAGTGGGACAAAATTCCACAGGCCACAATCAACAGAGTGATCAACTCTATGTGATGGAGATGTGTCGAAGCTGCATTAGCCAAATAGGGGTCACATCAAATACTGACTGGTTTTCTGATCCACACCCCTATCTTTTCTTTTTATGGTATCCGTGACCAACAGATGCATATCTGTATTCCCAGTCATGTGAAAGCCATACACTAGGGCCTAATTTATTTATTTCCATTGACTGATTTCCTTATATGAACTGTAACTCTTTAAAATCTTTGAAATTGTTGCATTTATATCTTTGTTCAGTATAAATACAAGCTTTTAGGACAAACCATCTCAATAGATTTATTTTTTTACTTCCTTAGACACAGAAAAAAGTCATGATGTTAACAAGGAATAATTTGTCTTTTCTAACAGCTCCCCCATTACCAGTGCAAATGGTTATGCTGTTTTTGCTGCCCTTCAACCTACTGCAGCATCATCAATCACGACTGTCACATATTTCAAAAGTTCAGCATGGACGTGGGATCGTAATTTGAGCCAGTTTTCTACAGCAGGCCAATAATTGTTCAAGAACAGGAAATGTGAATTATTATGTGCATTATTATTCATGGGCATTTTTGTAGGGGTTGATACATTTTCAGTAAATTTAAGTCTGACATTTCAAAGTGGAAATTATAAACTTCAGAAGCCTTTTTAAACCTCAAATACATTACAAGTAAAACATTTCCAACAGGGTGATCAAAGATCCTACTTCTGTACAAGTTTGGGCCTTTAACACCATATACAGCAAACACACACACTCAGGCACATACCCAAACATACATGCACCAAAACATACAGTATACACACACACACACGTATGTTTTACTAGTCCCTGTGCAGACCTGATTTATTCCTATTCAAAGTCCTATTCTCCCTAACCCCTAACCTTAATCCCTAACTCTAATTGTAACCCTTAACCTAACCTCTAAGCCTTAAAATAGCCTTGTGCGGACCGGCTAAATGTACCCGCTTGTCCAAATGTTCCTTGTTTTATCATCCTTGTGAAGACTTCTGGTCCCCACAAGGAAAGTAAGACCAAACACACACACACAGTCACTTTCAACTTGTACTTGTCCCAGTCTAATCCCCACTAGAGTTCTCATTTTCAGCCCAACACAATTCTGTGAATTGATTTGCGCAGGGCTGGACTCGGGCTTGCCATGCTGTGAATAAAAAATTAACTATGTGTATGCGCACCTTTTTGCCTACTACGGCTCTCTCTCTGCTTGATTTTATTTAAAGGCATGTTGTGTAATGACAAGAATGAATGAGTGTTTGATTATATTAAAGTAGGCAAAGTTACGTTAAGAAAGATAAAACAGGACACACTCACAGCTTAATGATGGATAGATTCTATGAGGCAACTAGAGTCCAGAGCAAAATAATACAGTTGATTTAGGCTACATTATTGCATGCTAAATGTTTCTGGTCAGTGATAGATGACCACACAAATTGAGCTACCACCTCCATTTGCACAGCCAGAGATCAATTAATCAAATATACAGACCGATTCAGTGAAACAAAATCACATTGATTCAGACATGTGACAGGCTTTTTGTCAGTAGTAGGACAGGCTACTATGTGAGTGAAGAGCAACATTCAGTTGTTAAGCTACATAACATGCTAGCAAAATGTTCGGCTAATATATGAGTAAACTAGATTTCTTTTTAAATTTAACTCGGCAAGTCAGTTAAGAACAAATTCTTATTTACAATGACAGCCTACCCGGACGACGCTGGGCCAATTGTGCGCCGCCCTATGGGACTCCCAATCAAGGCTGGATGGGATGCAGCCTGGATTCGAACCAGGGACTGCAGTGACACCTCTTGCACTGAGATGCAGCCCCTTAGACTGCTGCGCCACTAGGGAATAAAGATGATCATGAGCACTCACTTTAACTTAGCCTAATTGTTTTCAAATATCCAAACAGTAATTCAGTGAAAACTAAAATCGGACATCGATTGTCTCAAAGCTGTGCGATGGCGCTGTCCCAATCTAATGGTGCTGAAATTATCATCTAGGTGACCACACACCACTATTGGTTTAAATTGTTATAATAGTTTGATATGACTTTGGGGATTCTATTTTCATCTGGCGTTAAGTGTCAAATGCACGTTAGTTTGCAATTTTATCACGTAAAATCTGTCGCGCTGGCAATTTCCAGCCCTAATGCTGTCACGGCTGTTGAAAGATGAGGACCAAGGTGCAGCGCGGTGAGCGTACATTTTACTTTATTTAAGAATGATGCCAACAAAAAAACAATAAACCATACAAAACAAACCGTGAAGCTAAAGGTAATAGTGCCAACAAACAAAGACAACTTCCCACAAAGAACGGTGGGGAAAAAAGCTACCTAAAGTATGGTTCCCAATCAGAGACAACGATAGACAGCTGTCCCTGATTGAGAACCATACCCGGCCAAAACATAGAAAACCATAGAAACACAAAACATAGAATGCCCACCCCAACTCACGCCCTGACCAAACCAAAATAGAGACATAAAAAGAATCTCTAAGGTCAGGGTGTGACAAATGCCATGTTCGGCAATTTACTTATCTAAAATCAGCAAGCTTGCGCTCAGATTGGAGGGGTGGAAATATTTGAGGCGTGTACTTAAAAACATGGTCCAAAGTGCTAATGTTAGGCAGCGCTGGTAGGGATATTTAAGACCAATCAATAGCTGCTTTTAGCGATAAAGAAGTTGTTTACGGCATGAATTTAGACAGCGGAAACTCAGCCTATCCAGCCGTGTCACACACTGCCCATATTCACATGGAACAAGATGGGATTTGGTGCCTGTATACTTAGTATTAAGAAACACAAAACATTAATGTTTTTTCCCCCATTTTCGTTTTATTTGATTTAAAACCAAGCATAGCCTCCCCTTCTCTCAATGAAGTCTTCCTTTTTTTCCTGCCCAATGTAATCAAGTAGGCTAGTCAAGACGTTTGATAAAGTGTTTTGGTCATGAGACCGGACGCAAATAAATCTTAAATCACCCAAACTATATTAAAATATAAAGTTTGAGAGGAGCAAAACAGTGAGCTGACATTCCCTTTTTATCAACGTATTGTAGGCAGGCCTACATTATTTTAGCCATGCCTTGGACATGCGTAAAACCCCTCCATGATATAGGCTAAATGTGTCCATTCCCATCATGAAAGGAGAGATGAGAACCTCATACCGGTGAACCTCATATTCTCCTGTAACAATTGTTTGTTTTCCGTTTCATATTTTTAAAACCCAAACCCTCTGTAGGCTACCCTTACGCTAGGCCTACTATAATGAAGGCAATGCATTGTCTTTTTTTATGCTGGCGATTTTATGATATCATTACATTTGACATGTATTTATTGTTAAAAAACCAGATTGCTTGTTTTTCGTATAATTTTATTAACCTCTAACGAGTCTCCCTCCCGGATCCGGGATCCTCCTCATCAAAAAAGCTGACTAGCATAGCCTAACGCGACAGGGATATCATATAATATAATTTCATGAAATCACAAGTCCAATACAGCAAATGAAAGATAAACATCTTGTTAATCCAGCCAATATTTCAGATTTTTTAAGTGTTTTACAGCGAAAACACTATATATTTATATTAGCTCACCACAATAGCCAAACACACAACGCCATTTATTCACTGCCAACATAGCTTTCACAAAATCCAGAAATAGAGAAAATGAATCACTAACCTTTGGACAACTTCATCAGATGACAGTCTTATAACATCATGTTATACAATACATTTATGTTTTGTTCGAAAATGTGAATATTTAGAGCTACAGATCGTGGTTTTACATTGTGAATACGTAGCCACAATGCACCAAATTATCAGGAAATATTTTGGACAGTCACCTAATCTAACCAAATAACTCATCATAAACTTTACTAAAAAATACATGTTGTACAGCAAATGAAAGATACACTGGTTCTTAATGCAACCGCTGTGTTAGATTTTTTTAAATAACTTTAGTACAACATACAGCATGCAATATTGTGAGACAGCGCCCTACAATTCTCCGCCTTGTTGGAGCCAACATAAAACACAAAAATACGAAATAACATCATAAATGTTCTCTTACTTTTGATGATCTTCCATCAGAATGTTGTGCAAGGAGTCCTAGTTCCAGAATAAATCGTTGTTTGGTTTTAGAATGTCCATTTCTTCTGTCGAATTAGCAACTTTGGCTAGCCATGTGGAGGGCACATGTCCAAGAAATCGTTGCGCCTGGAACGAAAAATTCCAAAAGTCCCAATAAACGTTGAATAAACTGGTCAAACTCGGTTGAAAATCCTACTTTGATGTTTTTCTCATATGTATCCAATAAAATCAGAGCCGGAGCATTTCGCCGTGTATACGTAACGCATTTCAGAAGACAATGTGGTGTTCCCCTGTGCGCAGTTGAAAACTGACAAAAGAGCAGACCTGTCACTCCAAAAGCTCTCATTCGGCCTCACATCAAGCTAGACACCCCATTCAATCTTCTACTGCCTGTTGACATCTAGTGGAAGGCGTATGAAGTGCATACAGATCCATAAATATAAGCCAGTTGAATAGGCAGGCCCTGACACAGAGCCCCATTTTCAGAATTTTCACTTCCTGTCTGGAAGTTTGCTGCCAAATGAGTTCTGTTTTACTCACAGATATAATTCAAACAGTTATAGAAACTTCAGAGTGTTTTCTATCCAATGGTAATAATAATATGCATATTGTATGATCTAGAACAGAGTACGAGGCCGTTTAATTTGGGCACGATTCTTTCCCAAAGTGAAAACAGCGCCCCCTATAAAACCAAATTTACTAGAATTAATCACTGTCCTGGTTTTGTGGTGAGAACATCCATGGAGAAGTGTGAATGTGATCTGTAAGAAGGTTTTCCCCTATTTCGTGATATCCAATCGGTAGTTAGTCTTGTCCCATCACTGAAACTCGTCCTCTAAAACACGACCCTGCCAAGCCACACTGCTCGCTTAACCCGGAAGCCAGCCGCACCAATGTGTCAGGGGAAACACCATACACCTGGCAACCGAAGTCAGCGTGCATGCGCCCGGCCCGCTACAAGGAGTCGCTGGGGCGTGATGGGACAAGGACATCCTGGCCGGCCAAACCCTCCCCTAACCCGGACAATGCTGGGCCAATTGTGCTCCGCCTCATGGGTCTCCCGATCCCGACCGGCTCCGACAGCCTGGGATCGAACCCGGGACTGTAGTGACGCCTCTAGCAATGCAATGCCTTAGTTCGCCACTCGGGAGGCCATTGAGTGGACATTCTCCCTTTCTATTTATATTGGATCTTTGTCCAGCTACTGTGAAAAGTTTGGATGTGTGTAAGACTCTCCATAATCTGCTTTGTTTTAATATTATATGCCCACGGGAAGAAATTATGGCCGCAATGGAGGCGTTCAAAAGCTTCAAGTTCCTCTGTGTCGTGAAGAAAGCTTTGCAGCGCCTAGTCTCCCTCAGGAAGCGGAAACCATTTGACATGGCCACTCAGGAAATTTTACAGCTGCACCGTTGAGAGCATCCTGACTGGATGTATCACCGTCTGGTATGGCAACTGCACCGCACTCGCTCAGAAGACACTACAAAGGGTGGTGAGGACGGCCCAGCACATCACTGGGGATGAGCTTCCATCCATCCAAGATGCATGCCAGGCAGTGTCTGAGAAAGGCCAAAGCATTTGCAGAAGACTCTATCCCCTGGCCATATGCCTGTTAAATGGCTAAGAACTACTGCTCTACCTCTCCCACTGACTATGCCCATCCAAACACACCTACGCTATTGCTAAAATTATTATTGTTTAGATGTATTACTACCACTACTATGCTGTTAAATTATTATTGATTTCCATTACCGTGAGTATCCATTTATTTGTCACTATTATTCCTGTTAACATGCATATTTTATCAGTAGTATATTACCATGAGTATGTATACATTCCTGCAGCAGGAATCCTGCTACCAGTTGCTTTATTATTAATCCTGCTACCAGTCACTTTCTCCTTATCCCTGCCTACATGTAAATACAGTTGATGTCGGAAGTTTACATACACCTTAGCCAAATACATTTAAACTCAGTTTTTCACAATTCCTGACATTTAATCCTAGTAAAAATTCCCTGTCTTAGGTCAGGTAGGGTCACTACTTTATTTTAAGAATGTGAAATGTCAGAATAAGCCCGAAAAGCCTGCAAGTACAACCCAAACATTTCTTGGGGGGTGGATAAGAGGTAGTGGGTCTAGGGCAGGTAGGAGACCTGCGCCCACTTCCCAGGCTAACCATGGAGAGCGGGAGTACGGGCAGACACGTGTTACGCAGTAGAGCGCACGGTGTCTCCTGTACGTGTGCATAGCCCGGTGCGGGTTATTCCACCTCCCCGCACTGGGAGGGCTAGATTGAGCATTGAGCCAAGTGCCATGAAGCCGGCTCTACATATCTGGCCACCAGTACGTCTCCTTGGGCCGGCTTACATGGCACCAGCCTTATGCATGGTGTCCCCGGTTCGCCTACATAGCCCGGTGCGGGTTATTCCACCTCCCCGCACTGGGCAGGCGACGGGGAGCATACAACCAGGTAAGGTTGGGCAGGTTCAGTGCTCAAGGGAGCCAGTACGCCTACATGGTCTGGTATATCCGGCGCCACCTTCCCGCCCCAGCTCAGTACCACCAGTGCCTACACCACGCACCAGGCTTCCAGTGCGTCTCCAGAGCCCTGTTCCTCCTCCACACACTCTCCCTGTGGTGCGTGTCTCAAGCTCAGTGCCTTCAGTTTCGGCACCACGCATCAAGCCTCCTGTGCGTCTCCAGAGCCCTGTACGCACTGTTCCTTCTCCCCGCACTTGCCCTGAGGTGCGTGCCCTCAGCCCGGTACCTCCAGTTCCGGTACCACGCACCAGGCCTATAGTGCGCATCGAGAGTCCAGTGTGCCCTGTTCCTGCTCCCCGCACTAGCCTTAAAGTACGTGTCTCCAGTCCGGTACCACCAGTTCCGGCACCACGCACCAGGCCTACTGTGGGCCTCAGCAGGTCAGTCGGCTGTCTGCCCAACGCCGCCTGCACTGCTCGTCTGCCCAGCACCGTCTGAGCCATCTGTCTGCCCAGCGCCGTCTGAGCCATCTGTCTGCCCAGCGCCGTCTGAGCCATCCGTCTGCCCAGCGCCGTCTGAGCCATCCGTCTGCCCAGCGCCGTCTGAGCCATCCATCTGCCCAGCGCCTTCTGAGCCATCCGTCTGCCCAGCGCCTTCTGAGCAATCCGTCTGCCCAGCGCCTTCTGAGCCATCCGTCTGCCCAGCGCCTTCTGAGCCATCCGTCTGCCACGAGCCATTAGAGCCGTCCGTCAGTCAGGAGCCGCTAGAGCCGTCCGTCAGTCAGGAGCCGCTAGAGCCGTCCGTCAGTCAGGAGCCGCTAGAGCCGTCCGTCAGTCAGGAGCCGCCAGAGCCGCCAGCCAGTCAGGAGCCGCCAGAGCCGCCAGCCAGTCAGGAGCCGCCAGAGCCGCCAGCCAGTCAGGAGCCGCCAGAGCCGCCAGCCAGTCAGGAGCCGCCAGAGCCGCCAGCCAGTCAGGAGCCGCCAGAGCCGCCAGCCAGTCAGGAGCCGCCAGAGCCGCCAGCCAGTCAGGAGCCGCCAGAGCCGCCAGCCAGTCAGGAGCCGCCAGAGCCGCCAGCCAGTCAGGAGCCGCCAGAGCCGCCAGCCAGTCAGGAGCCGCCAGAGCCGCCAGCCAGTCAGGAGCCGCCAGAGCCGCCAGCCAGTCAGGAGCCACCAGAGCCGCCAGCCAGTCAGGAGCCGCCAGAACCGCCAGCCAGTCAGTAGCCGCCAGAGCTGCCCTACAGTCATGAGCTGCCCTACAGTCATGAGCTGCCCTACAGTCATGAGCTGCCCTACAGTCATGAGCTGCCCTACAGTCATGAGCTGCCCTTCAGTCATGAGCTGCCCTTCAGTCATGAGCTGTCCTTCAGTCATGAGCTGCCCTCCAGTCATGAGCTGCCTTCCAGTCCGGAGCTGCCACTCAGTCCGGAGCTGCCACTAGTCCGGAGTTGTCTCTCTGTCCTGAGCTACCTCTTTGTCCTGAACTACCTCTCTGTCCTGAGTTGTCTCCTTTATTGTAGAGGGGCGTTGGGGAAGGTTCCTGGACCATGGTCGGGGGCGAGGGTCGCCACTCAAGGGACGCTAAGGAGGTGGACAAAGACAGTAGTGGAGTGGTGTCCTCGTCCACCGCCGGAACCGCCACCGCGGACAGATGCCCACCCAGACCCTCCCCTTGAGTTTTAGGGGTGCACCCGGAGTTCGCACCTTGAGGGGGGGGGGTTCTGTCACGTTCCTGACCTGTTTTCTGTTGTTTGGTATGTGTTTAATTGGTCAGGGCGTGAGTTTGGGTGGGTAGTCTATGTTATGTGTTTTCTATGTTGGGTTAATGGGTTGCCTGGTATGGCTCTCAATTAGAGGCAGGTGTTTGGCGTTTCCTCTGATTGAGAGTCATATTAAGGTAGGTTGTTCTCACTGTTTGTTTGTGGGTGATTGTTCCTGTGTCTGTGTAATTCCACATGGGACTGTTTCGTTTGTTCGTTCGTTTTAGGTAGTCTGTTCCTGTTCTTGCGTCCTTCGTCTATATGTAAGTTTGTTTGTTTCAGGTCTGTTGCCTTCGTTTATTGTTTTGTAGTCTGTTCTAGTGTTTTGTCAGTGTTTCGTCTGTTTGTAATAAATAGTTATGTATTCATCACGCGCTGCGCCTTGGTCCGTTAATACACCACCAGACGAACGTTACACATATCATTTCTAATTACATGATCAAATCTTTTATTCACAAACCCGAAAATAAAAGACACACCCTACCGTTCAAAGGTTTGGGGTTTCTTAGAAATATCCTTGTTTTTGAAAGAGAAGCACATTTTTTTGTCCATTAAAATAACAGCAAATTGATCAGAAATACAGTGTAGACATTGTTAATGTTGTAAATGACGTTTGTAGCTGTCACAGGCTGTTTTTTGATATTTTAATTTTTACAAAATGTATGGAATATCTACATAGGTGTACAGAGGCCCGTTATCAGCAACCATCACTCCTGTCTTCCAATGGCACGTTGTGTTAGCTAATCCAAGTTTATCGTTTTAAAAGGCTAATTGATCATTAGATAACACTTCTGCAATTATGTTAGCACAGCTGAAAACTGTTGTTCTGATTTAAAGAAGCAATACAACTGGCCTTCTTTAGACTAGTTGAGTATCTTGAGCATCATCATTTGTGGGTTCGATTACAGGCTCAATATGGCCAGAAACAAAGAACTTTCTTCTGAAACTCGTCAGTCTATTCTTGTTCTAAGAAATGAATGCTATTCCATGCGAGAAATTGACAAGAAACTGAAAATGTGCTTTTCTTTCAAAAACAAGGACATTTCTAAGTGACCCCAAACTTTTGAATGGTAGTTTATTTATTAAGAGCATAACAAATGGCCCCAAGAAGAGTTTGCGGGTAATTCTCTTCGCATTTCAAACTTTTATCTGCATTCTATTTTGGGTGAAATATGAATGTGACTCATATCTTGGATGCACAGATACACACAAGTTGTTTTTTTCCTTACTTGTCAGGACATTTGGGTGAATTATTAGGACATTGGGGTCCTGATAAGGTAGGAAAACAATTACACACACACAAACACACACACACTACCTTTGCTCAGACTAGGTTATTACAATGCTCCTATGAGCTGTTTATGAGTAAAATAGAGTACATTAACTACAGGCAGACACTGAGGAACCCAACCCGACCCAAAATGAGTTGGTTCAGGTCCTCTTTAATTTCGTCAAAACAGTAGTTGGCTACATCTGGCCCACATAAAATAGGCCACAAACTTCCCAACGTTTTTCCAGTATGAATGGTGACAGGAGTGTCATCTCAAACGTACATTCCAATGACAGAATGGTACATTCAGGATTAGTAATTAACAGATTTTTTTTAAACACTGTGAATTTTCACCAGCTATAAGTCTGAAAATAGTAAAAGATGAGCACATTTTGTTCTCCTGACATTCTCCTGTATGTTTTGCCTCTTGCCAGGCAAAACTATTGAACATATTAGCATGCAGAGCATGTGTTTCTTGAAATAATCAATAGACAAGGTAATGATATTAACTTTTGCTGTATGCTTAATGGCAGGCAAAGGCCACCATTTAATAACTGATATATAGTACTGTTTCATTTATTCCTGTAAAAATCCACTTTTGTATGCTCTTCTCTTTTGAAAAGTGAGATTATCCCGGGTTGCTTTGATGTTGTCTAGAGGAGTGTCAAGTGGTGTTCATTTGCATTTAATAAAATCCACTACAAAAAAAAACGCAGTCCACTGATTTTAAGATTTTCCAATTCTCCACAAATTTGTGACCAAAGTATCTATTATCAAGGAAATATTTGTAGTTGCTACCCACAGGTTATGAATCATTTGACTGATGGAGGTAGTATGTTTACTTATTTTTCACATTGCATACTGCAGTTGTTAACGCTTAAGCATTCAGAGCGAGTCATTAGTAACAGAGGTCATTCATATCTCAAAAGGATTGCACTTGATTGACGAGTCACTGGAATTGGTATGCTAAACAATGGATTGATGCATTTTTTGGGGAAAGCATTATCCTTAACATTTAATTGAGAATGTTTTTGGGAAAGCATTATCCTTACCATTTAATTGAGAACGTTTTTGGGAAAGCATTATCCTTAACATTTAATTGAGAAGGTTTTTGGGAAAGCATTATCCTTAACATTTAATTGAGAATGTTTTTGGGAAAGCATTATCCTTACCATTTAATTGAGAACGTTTTTGGGAAAGCATTATCCTTAACATTTAATTGAGAAGGTTTTTGGGAAAGCATTATCCTTAACATTTAATTGAGAAGGTTTTTGGGAAAGCATTATTGTTAACATTTAATCGAGAAGGTTTTTGGGAAAGCATTATCGTTAACATTTAATTGAGAAGGTTTTTGGGAAAGCGTTTTCCTCTATCAGAAGATGGTTGTTATTAGCATCATCGCTACGGGCTACACATATTGGTAGGCAAATTCGCTAACACAGACAGGGGCATTCCTGTGCCATTGCTTCTTCAGAAAGTTGAAGGAAAATACAGATCACTGATCCATTTAATTCATGTCATGTTTATCTTGGGCACATTTATAAATGTTCCAATAAGTTCAATACATTTAGTTGATTTCCTACAAAGTTCAAAACGTTTTTTTTTTCTTCATATTTTTGAATTCCGTTTGAATGTATGGATTCCATGATTCCGTCCATGCTCTCCGTATCACAGATTTTATAGGGCCCTACAAACAGTGACTGTATTATTGTGTTCTATTAAGTTTCCAGAGCGAGCGAGAGCGCTAAGTCCAGTGAAAGATATTTATGTAGAACCCCCCCGCCGCTTAGATAGGGCTTAGATTCTAGAGGGTTAAAGATTGCAGATGGCCTCCTAACATTTCCTAAGCCCAACATGAATAACTGCTGAGGTCTGAAAAAGCTCAAACAATGTTGTTACTCTCAAGGTGTCTGCCTCTTGCAAACAAACACAGGATACACACACTCAATCACACACACACTTTCATGAACAGTACACTTACACACCCAACCGCAATGGGGATGACTTATCTACTTTCCCCAACTGTTAGGAACAAGACCATCTATCTGTGTCGCGCAGACGGCCGCCTGCTAAGCCTCGTAGTCCTCTGCACTGACAAGACATTTCCCAAGCACATTTGTCAAAGAATACTAACATGCATAAAGTAAAACAAAATATTTTTTATGATACTTGCAGAAACTGACGCAAACAGCCACCAGACATGAATCATAATTATCTAGTATCTAACAGCCGATGCGACCCACCATTTGACAAATGATGATTATATGCACTCTACCTCCTTCAGAGGCTCTCTGGCGGCTAGGATGAGAGAGTACAGCACTCAGAAGAAAGGGGAGATGAAAACGACTTGAAAGAAGAGGATGAAGTTCAAGTGAAAAGGGTGATTCAGCTTTGAAATTATGCAGGAGTATTTTAGCAGAATAAAGAAAGAAGGCTCCCCTGCCTGCCTTCTTCCAATTTGGTTCGGACTCATCAACGAGCAAAGGGGAGGAATTTCGACAATCGCGTGCCAATCTCAAATCAATCCCACCTTGTTTGGGAGATGAAGGTTTGCGCAGACTGTATGATTTTAGTCATCTTATGCCACGATTTTGCCCTTCCCAGACAACATTTCCACAGTGTGTGCAAATTCCTAGATCGAAACGATTGTCGGACGTCTTGGCTCATTCAGTATGACAGGGTCTAGGTCTGCCAATGATCCTGCTTTGTAGTCTACCTGGACCAGATGGTGATAAGTCTGGCAGACTGGCAATAGAAGCTGGATCAGCCCAGGAGGCTTAGCTGAAAGGTAGCCCCAGATGGACATCTTCTAAGACAGACGTGGCTTCTTGTGTTTACTTATTATATACAGTTTCTCCAGGTGTTGCAAACAATTGGGCCACCCCTTCCACAGCCCATTGGGATTCTGTAGAGCTGGAGGAACACTACTTCTCTGAAAGTGGGGAGTGAGTGGTGTGACGACCCTCCCACTCTGTCTGCCGTATTCTCTCTTTGTTCTTGTTTCCTTATTAGGATGTCGGTGGGCGGAGTTGGGAGGGTCATCAGATACATGGGAAACACCTGGGCCCGGTGTCTTCCAGGATAAATACACCACTTACCCGTTCATGGAGGAGACTCTCTCCATGCAGACACCTTTATATATTTTGATGTGGTTTTTTGTGACTTTTTGGTTGTTTGCTTTAGCACCTTTCAACACACCGCATTATCACATTCATGCATGCCAAAACACTCACTTACACTACTGATTACTGATTACACACACCATTGTTACTTGCATTTAGGTTACTTTATTTAACTATAGTTTTGGCAAGTCGGTTAGGACATCTACTTTGTGCAAGGCACAAGTAACTTTTCTAACAATTGTTTACAGACAGATTATTTCACTTGTATTTCGCTGTATCACAATTCCAGTGGGTCAGAAGTTTACATACACTAAGTTGACTGTGCATTTAAACAGCTTGGAAAATCTCAAAGAATCAAAAGAAATCAGCCAAGACCTCAGAAAAAGAATTGTAGACCTCCACAAGTCTGGTTCATCCTGGTTCCAGTCTGGTTCCAAATGCCTTAAGGTGCCACGTTCATCTGTACAAACAATAGTACACAAGTATAAACACCATGGGACCACGCAGCCGTCCCACCGCTCAGGAAGGAGACGTGTTCTGTCTCCTAGAGATGAACATACTTTGGTGCGAAAAGTGCAAATCAATCCCAGAACAACAGCAAAGGACCTTGTGAAGATGCTGGAAGAAACAGGTACAAGAGTATCCATATCCACAGTAAAACGAGTCCTATATCGACATAACCTGAAAGGCTGCTCAGCAAGGAAGAAGCCACTGCTCCAAAACCGCCATAAAAAAGCCAGAATACGGTTTGCAACTGCACATGGGGACAAAGATCGTACTTTTTGGAGAAATGTCCTCTGCTCTGATGAAACAAAAATAGAACTGTTTGGCCATAATGACCATCGCTATGTTTGGAGGAAAAAGGGGGATGCTTGCAAGCCGAAGAACACCATCCAGAACATTAAGCACGGATGTGGTAGCATTATGTTGTTGGGGGTGCTTTGCTGCAGGAGGGACTGGTGCACTGAAGCCATATCTCAAGACATCAGTCAGGAAGTTAAAGCTTGGTCGCAAATGGGTCTTCCAAATGGACAATGACCCCAAGTATACTTCCAAAGTTGTGGCAAAATGGCTTAAGGACAACAAAGTCAGGGTATTGGAGTGGCCATCACAAAGCCCTGACCTCATTCCTATAGAACATTTGTGGGCAGAACTGAAAAAGTGTGTGCGAGCAAGGAGGCCTACAAACCTGACTCCATTACACCAGCTCTGTCTGGAGGAATGGGCCAAAATTCACCCAACTTATTGTGGGAAGCTTGTGGAAGGCTACCCGAAACGTTTGACCCAAGTTAAACAATTTAAAGGCAATGCTACCAAAAACTAATTGAGTGTATGTAAACTTCTGCCCCACTGGGAATGTGATGAAAGAAATAAAAGCTGAAATAAATCATTCTCTCTACAATTATTCTGACACTTCACATTCTTAAAAAAAGTGGTGATCCTAACTGACCTAAGACAGGGAATTTTTACTAGGATTAAATGTCAGGAATTGTGAAAACCTGAGTTTAAATGTATTTTGCTAAGGTGTATGTAAACTTCCAACTTCAACTGTAGGTCCTGGATGGCAGGAAGCTTGGCCCCAGTGATGTACTGGGACGTACGTACTACCCTCTCTAGCGCCTTACGGTCAAATTCCGAGCAGTTTCCATAAGAGGCGGTGATGCAACAAGTCAGGATGCTCTCGATGGTGCAGCTGTAGAACTGTTTGAGGATCTGGGGACCCATGCCAAATCTTTTCAGTCTCATGAAGGGGAAACGGTGTTGTCGTACCCTCTTCACGACTGTCTTGGTGTGTTTGGACCATGATAGTTTGTTGGTGTTGTGGACACCAAGGAAATTGAAACTCTTGACCCGCTCCACTACAGACCCGTCGATGTGAATGAGGGCCTGTTCGGCCCGCCTTTTCCTGTAGTCCACGATCAGCTCCTTTGTCTTGCTCACATTGAGGGAGAGGTTGTTGTCCTGGCAGTGTCTCTGACCTCCTCCCTATAGCATATCTCATCGTTGTCGGTAATCAGGCCCACCACTGTTGTGTCGTCAGCAAACTTAATGATGGTGTTGGAGTCGTGTTTAGCCACGCAGCCGTGGGTTAACAGGGAGTATTTTTGGTCGCAGGTTCCAGAATGGCTTAAGAATTGCAACATTTACCTGAAGCCAACTCTGCAAATAGCACTGCTGGGTGACTTGAAAAGCCGTAGTCAATTGATCATATATTATAATAATACTCTTAGTAAATATTTATCTTAAATTTACAATCTGTAGAAACTGATATAGAAAGGTGCAGAACTTTTGTTAAACAGCACAGTTGAAAAATATATGGCAATTATAAATCCAAACTGGATGGTTTTCAAGGATAGATGGGAAGAGTTAAGGGTAGCTGAAGGATGGGACTAAAAACAATGAAAAAAGATAACTAATGTTAAATATACAGTGTCCGTAAAATTAACACTACATCAGTGGCGGATTTAGCTATTGGCGACATGGGCAGCCGCCCAGGGCGGCATCTTGCCGGGGGTGGCACGGGGCACCCGCACAACAACAAAAATCGTAATGGTGACATTTGCGCCATCTGTTGTCTATTGCTCATTTGCACATCACGTCACATGTCACCTTGTGGGACTGTGGGTCATGTAACCTTGTCGGAGTGGGCACCCTGATTCTAGTTTGTGAGCTAGGCAGGCTACTGCCTGGGAAGGTCTCCCACTCAGAAGTACAAGATGGGAAGGGGGGCGGGGGAAGGTTGAACTCAGGTCTCCCCACTGGAAGCCCGAGGTAGGGGGAGCAGGGGAATCTATCAAATAGCGCACATCACAACTGTTTACAGTACTAATGCAATTAGTAAAATCAGTCACACTACGCAATACTACCAAATAAACCACAATTCATTCATAATACTGTGAATATATAGTTTCACAGACATATTGTTGCATTTTTTTCTGGTTTGTGCAAAATTGTTAAGAATAATATAAAACCAGTCTGCACACCAACAAGGTGAATTGGTTTAGTCTTGACTCTTGGTTGACAGTGTCGGGGGATGGGTAATGTATTGATGCTCAAGTGCCGAATCAACACAAATTTGTTTCTATTCTATCTTTTTGATATATATGAGTCTTATTTTTGTATATATTTTTGTTTATATAGTTTTAAATGTTATGATTATTTATGTGTTGTTCCAAATGTCTAAATAAAAATGACAGTTAGTGCAGAATGTTTTTTTTGTGAGGGGAGGGGGGGGGGGGGGCTGAAGAGGGGGTTCGCCCAAGGAGCCATACAAGCTAGAACCGCCACTGTACTACGTGACTGACTGGCTCGCAGTTGGTGTTCCAATTCATCCCAAAGGTGTTCGATGGGGTTGAGGTCAGAGTTCTGTGCAGGCCAGTCAAGTTCTTCCACACCCATCTTTCTGTAGGGACCTCACTTTGTGCACGGGTGCATTGTCATGCTGAAAGAGGAAAATGCCCTTCCCCAAAATTGCCAGGGTTAGAGGTTCCAAAACCCTTCTATGGATTATTTCTATGGTCACAACGCAAGCTGTTCCACAGAAGAAGGAGCGATAGGAGTGTGGGGAAAAGGTGTTTGTGCATTGATAAACACACCAAAGGCGGCATTAAGGAGAAGTAATCAAATGAGAGTTGCACTTCTAAAAGCCTATTTCACACCAGAGCCTGCTGAATTTCCAAGATAACCTTTTTTTTGTTTTGATTTCGGCACAAATGAAAATGTAGCACAGACCAGCCCATGAATTGACTTTCCAGCATTGTCTCAACGAAGAGTTTGGTGTTCCATTAGCCATCTACGACATGCACGCTCAGTTACAATCCTGCTGTAGTTAGCGGCAGGCGGACGAGCAATATCCACCGTCATAGTACAGATTAAACCTAGGCTGGAAAGTGAATCCAATGATGTAAATGTAAATCAAAACTAGATGTTGAACTGTGTCCTAGATGTTGAACTGTGTCCTAGATGTTGAACTGTGTCCTAGATGTTGAACTGTGTCCTAGATGTTGAACTGTGTAAGTGCCGCCTTTGAACATCACTCAAATGAATCATGGAGGAAAGAATAAGGGCTTTGACTGAGATGCATTGTCAAATGACAATGGGGGTTTAGAGAGTCGGGGACATAACTCACAGTTGTTGGGAGAGGTGTCATGAATCAGTACAATGACTAGGCCACGTTGAGGATCTAGACAACACTTCAACTCTGGCAAGAGGTTTTACACTTTTTTACCTAAAACAGCAGGTGACACGGCTAGAGACTGATCTGTTAGTCTTTAATAAAGCATCTGAAAAGATAGAGGCCAGCTATCCCGTGGAGCTGGTAATGCAAGAAATTGACAAACAGGGGAAGGTGCTAAAATTCACAAACTGACCCAAAACCACTTAGATAGATGCTGTAAGGCCAAGAAAGATGCACAAATTTGTTTAGATCCATGTTAGTGAGCATTTCAGCTTTGCCAAGATAATCCATCCACCTGACAGGTGTGGCATATCATGAAGTTGATTAAACAGCATGATCATTTCACAGGTGCACCTTGTGCTGGGGACAATAAAAGGCCACTCTAAAATGTGTAGTTTTGTCACACAACACAATGCCACAGATGTCTGAAGTTTTGAAGGAGTGTGCAATTGGCATGCTGACTACAGGAATGTCCACCAGAGCTGTTGCCAGATAATTGAATGTTCATTTCTCTACCATAAGCCACCTTCAACGTTGTTTTAGAAGATTTGGCAGTATGTCCAACCGGCCTCACAACCGTAAAAAAGTAAAAAGAAAGAAAAACCCTTGAATGAGTAGGTTTGTCCAAACTTTTGACTGGTACTGTATGTCTATGATCTTACAAGTTATGTTCTATTGAATTCTGTAATGTAAGATGGCTGTAATGGCCAGATATTATTGTATTTACATAGTGTTATTTACAGGTAGCCTCTCTGTGTTTATGTAATGATGAAGTACAATTAATATTATGGTTCCATGATGTGAAAAGAGGAAATAAATATTCATCATATTTATCATATTTCACACCAAAGTACGTTCATCTCTAGGAGACAGAACGCGTCTCCTTCCTGAGCGGTATGACGGCTGTGTAATCCCACGGTGTTTATATTTGCGTACTATTGTTTGTACAGATGAACGTGGTACCTTCAGGCGTTTGGAAATGGCTCCCAAGGATGAACCAGACTTGTGGGGGTCTACAACTTTTTTTCTTAGGTCTTGGCTGATTTTTTAAAATTTTCCCATGATGTCAAGCAAAGAGGCACTGAGTTTGAAGGTAGGCCTTGAAATACATCCACAGGTACACCTCCAATTGACTCAAATTAGGTCAATTAGCCTATCAGAAGCTTTTAAAGCCATGACATCATTTTCTGAAATTTTCCAAGCTGTATAAAGGCACAGTCAACTTAGTGTATGTAAACTTCTGACCCACTGGAATTGTGATACAGTGAATTCTAAGTTAGATTATTTGTCTGTAAACAATTGTTGGAAAAATTACTTGTGTTATGCACAAAGTAGATGTCCTAACTGACTTGTCAAAACTATAATTTGTTTACCAGAAATGTGTGGAGTGGTTGAAAAACGAGTTTTAATGACCCCAACCTAAGTGTATGTAAACTACCGACTTCCACTGTATATACTAGGCGGCGTCAGAGGAAAGCCCCAAAAAATTGTCAAAGACTTCAGTCACCCAAGTCATAGACTGTTCTCTCTGCTACCGCACGGCAAGCGGTACCGGAGCCCCAAGTCTGGACCAAAAGACTCCTTAACAGCTTTTACCCCCAAGCCATAAGACTGCTGAACAATTAATCAAATGGCCAAACAGACTATTTACATTGACACCCTGCACCGCATTTGTTTTTACACTGCTGGTACTCGCTGTTTATCATCTATGAATAGTCACTTTACCCCTACCTACATGTACAAATTACCCCGACTAACCTGTACCCACACAAATTTACTCATTACCGGTACCCCCTGTATAAAGCCTTTTTATTGTTATTTTATTGTGTTACTTTTTATAATTTTTTACTTTAGTTTATTTGGTAAATATCAGGTTAGTTCTGAAGGATTTATTACCAGGAACGCACAATCCCTCCATCAGTGCTCAGACTGTCGGCAATAGGCTGAGAGAGGCTGGACTGAGGGCTTGTAGGCCTGTTGTAAGGCAGGTCCTCACCAGACATCACCGGCAACAACGTCGCCTATGGGCACAAACACACCGTCGCTGGACCAGACAGGACTGGCAAAAAGTGTGACAGTTTTGTCTCACCAGGGGTGATGGTCGGATTCGCGTTTATCGTTGAAGGAATGAGTATTACGAGCCCTGTACCTCTGGAGCGGGATCAATTTGGAGGTGGAGGGTCCGTCATGGTCTGGTGTGTGTAAGGTTCAAGTCCTTTGTTCTCTATTAAAAGGTTCAAGTCAAGTTTGGGGCGGTAGGGTAGCCTAGCAGTTAGAGCGTTGGACTAGTAACCGAAAGGTTGCAAGTTTGAATCCCCGAGCTGACAAGGTACAAATCTGTCGTTCTGCCCCTGAACAGGCAGTTAACCCACTCTTCCTAGGCCGTCATTGAAAATAAGAATTTGTTCTCTACCTAAACTAAATATTGCAATAAATGATGTGGAAATTGAGCAAGTTGAGATGACTAAACTGCTTGGAGTAACACTAGATTTGAAACTGTCATGGTCAAAACATATTGATGCAGTAGTAGCTAAGATGGGGAGAAGTCTGTCTATAATAAAGCGATGCTCTGCCTTCTTAACAGCACTATCAACAAGGCAGGTCCTACAGGCCCTAGTTTTGTCGCACTTTGACAACTGTTTAGTCATGTGGTCAGGTGCCACAAAAACGGAGGAGAGATTGACTTGATCACTACTTTTATTTATGAGAGGTATTGACATGTTGAATGCACCGAGCTGTCTGTCTAAACTACTGGCACACAGCTCGGACACCCATGCATACCCCACAAGACATGCCACAAGAGGTCTCTTCACAGTCCCCAAGTCCAGAACAGACTATGGGAGACAGTACTACATAGAGCCATGACTACATGGAACTCTATTCTACATCAAATAACTGATGCAAGCAGTAAAATTTTATTTAAAAAACAGATTGAAAAACACCTTATGGAAAAGCGGGGACTGTGAAGCAACACAAACATTGGCACAGACACACACACACACCATAACATACGCAATATACAAACACATGGATTTAGTACTGTACAGTCGTGGCCAAAAGTTTTCAGAATGACACAAATATAAATTTACTCCAGAATGTTATGAAGAGTGATCAGATGAATTGCAATTAATTGCAAAGTCCCTGTTTGCCATACAAATGAACTGAATCCCCCAAAAACATTTCCACTGCATTTCAGCACTGCCATAAAAGGACCAGCTGATATCATGTCATTGATTCTCTCGTTAACACAGGTGTGAGTGTTGACGAGAACAAGGCTAGAGATCACTCTGTCATGCTGATTGAGTTTGAATAACAGTCAGGAAGCTTCAAAAGGAGGGTGGTGCTTGGAATTATTGTTCATCCTCTGTCAAACATGGTTACCTGCAAGGAAACACGTGCCGTCATCATTGCTTTGCACAAAAAGGGCTTCACAGGCAAGGATATCGCTGCCTGTAAGATTGCACCTAAATCAACCATTTATCGGATCATCAAGAACTTCAAGGAGAGCGGTTCAATTGTTGTGAAGAAGGCTTCAGGGCGCCCAAGAAAGTCCAGTATGCGCAAGGACCGTCTCCTAAAGTTGATTCAGCTGCGGGATCGGGGCACCACCAGTACAGAGCTTGCTCAGGAATGGCAGCAGGCTTTTGGAGGATGGCCTGGTGTCAAGAAGGGCAGCAAAGAAGCTACTTCTCTCCAGGAAAACATAAGGGACAGACTGACATTCTGGAAAAGGTACAGGGATTGGACTGCTGAGGACTGGGGTAAAGTCATTTTCTCTGATGAATCCCCTTTCCGATTGTTTGGGGCATCCGGAAAAAAGCTTGTCCGGAGAAGACAAATGTTGGATATATGGAGAGATGTTAATTGCCAATACGTTTCTAGCCCTCTCTCTACACTATGCCACAGTAGTCAATCAAAGTAGTTGTTTGGTTTGTACGTATGCACCATTCACATGAAGGGCAGGTATTCCATTAGGGGCTATTCCTTTTAACCAGAGTGAAAAGTTGGAACGATGGAGAAATGATAATTGGTATAAGGCGATTATTGGTACTAATTGGAGTGAGAATGTTGAGTATCCACATGCGAGAGTACCTAGTTCTGCAGTACTTTCCTTCATTTGAGATTACCAATGACACTAATCAGCGACCACCTTACCTAGTTATTACACATGCCCCTGTTGGGTGGGTATGTTTTAATAGGACACTCTCTCGGAACTTGTCTCAACTGCACCAGGACGCGTTTGTCAAAGTAGGACAGCGTAAGTGTAATCAGACAACAGACCTATCTGCATGTGACGTACTTAAGGGTACGGAAGGTCTAACGTCTGTTGAATTGATTCTCAGTAAATGGCACTAGGAGTACCTTTTATGCCAATACCTTTGGTAATATCATCAATAATGGTATGATAGCTCCTAATGGGACTTACTTTATCTGTGGATCCTATGCCTATTCCTGGTTACCAAAGTTGTGGCAAGGGTCGTGTTTTTTGGGATATGTCATACCGCATGTAAGACATTCTGTGAATTCTCCTTTTTTCACAGCGTCATAAACGTGTGATTACAGAAACGGAGAGATTCTTTGCGATTGCTTTTCCCTCGTATGGTATTTCTAAAATAGAACGGGAAGTTATTAATATGCCTAACTCCTGGGAAATCCTAGCTAATAGTACAGCTGAGAGTCTTGAGTTTATTACTGCTGAGATGGTTGCCATTCGGACTGTGGTGATGCAAAATCATTTGCCCCTCGATTATCTTCTGTGCGCACAAGGGGGTACATGTGCTGTTGTTGGTGCTGAATGCTGTACTTATATTCCTAACAATTCTGAGGAAATAACTGACCTAATTCAAAAGATCAGGATTCAGGGCACTAAATATCATGACTACAATCCAGATGATATAATATTAGTCATGTGGTTGTCTTCCACATTTGGGAAGTTTTTGGTGGCCATGATACTTACAATAGTGTGAGTTGTGGTTATGTGTCTTATCCTCATCCAGGTTATCAAGTGTGCTATTGCCTGATGTTTGTCTGCTAAAATCCGACAGTTACGTGATCGGGGATATCATACGATTCATCAACCGTGTCCTTTTGGAGATGGGTGTCAGTGGTGTTGACAAGAATGTGGTGGGGATCATAAGGGTCTTCAGCATCACACCAAGCCTCTTGATTGTGGTCAATGTGACCGTGGTAACTGTCGTCGGTGCTGTAGTGAACCATGCTATCTCAGATGTGGTATCACACCTGTTAATACCTATTTTCTATAACTTTGTGTGAAATCTATTTCTTATTGCAACGAAAAGTAAAATATGCCGTTTGTGTTTTATAGGAATGCAAGGTGTTTCATGTGAATGATTTTATGCTTACTGCTAATGTTTTTTATTCTGTCTATTTTTTCATGTTTTCTAAAAATACAAATGCAGAAATGCCTTCACGAATATGTAAATCTTCATGTACCTTAATATCAAACTTGTATGCCATCAGTAAATACAAATAACATTGTTAAATTATGAGCCTAGTTGGTTTAGCCACAGAAAGCGACTACCTTCCCGCTAGCCGTGATTGGCTGAGATAATGAGTGGGCTGGACATGCCGAGAGATGAGTTTGGATTGGTCTGTCATATAGCACACCTCTGTCTATTGGAGCTGGTCTGTATGTCTAGGTAATCGTGTTGAACGCGGCTTTTAAAAAATGTATTGCGTAGTAAAACTGCATAAACCTAATGTCAAGTTAAAGTGTGCTGTTAGCTAGCTAATGTTAGCTGGCTGGATCGCTAGATATCGTCATGTGTATGCTCTCCACTTTCTGGAAGACAGAATTTTGAAATCAGTAGAATTCGAGTATGATAGCTAAGGAGATGGAGAAAACACCAGTCTGGATTACATCTTCAAACTAAGGGCATCCATGCATGGCATCAGACAGGAGACGCGTCCAACCATGATGTATACTGGTAAGATAGTCTAGCTAGCTACATTTTCATATATTACACATTTTTGACAGAAAATGGTTTAATTTGAAGTGTACTGTTAGCTGGCTAACATTAGCTGTCTGGGTCGCTGGCTAACGTTATGTGTATGATCTTATTCTCATATCTCAGACATATTTGCTTGACTAGTTATAGATATATACCTGGTTGGTTAGCTACCTGCAGATTTGTAGTAACATCATGATTTGTGATTATGGTTCATTGTTTAGCTAGCTAGTTACATGTCTTAACAATAGACTCCTCTCTAATTTTGACAAAATATTTTCACTTCAAGTTAAAGTGTACTGTTAGCTAGCTAGCTAACATTAGCTGGCTGGCTCGCTAACTAACGTTACGTAATGCTTTGGGATTCAATGTTTACCTAGCTAGCTATCTAGCTACATTTCTTAACAAAAGACTCTCCTCTTAGTGTGTCAGAGTGCAAAATAACTGATACATTTTTGAACGCTCAACACCTATTGAATATGTCCGGTGTCAGTAAATTACGCAACAAAGCGTAAATCAATTGTTTTTTTTGTTAGTTATTTTTTATTATTTTTTTATTTTTTATTTTGAGAGGTAAATGTTTGTGTTTATTCCCTGAATGAGGAGATGATATCTTTATTCCAACCAGAGGCAGGGTCATGGTCAGTGTGAGATGCCTGGAGGGTATGAGAGATGTCATAGCCTGCTCTTTCATTTAACGTTTTGATTATGAGTAGAGATGACACATACAGGTGAATCAGAAGTTCAGTTGTATAGAATGAGACAGAGTTGTTTTGGAGCGTGGTGTACTTTGGAGCTTTCCTGTGCGGGAGGGAAGTGGAATAGGTTAACTTTCATTATGTAATAGGCCAAACTGTTATTCTTTATGGGCTGAATAATAATTGTACATATACCTGCATAGATCAAACATTTGTGTGAAGCACTGATGTCAATGAAAAGCACGCAGGATTTTTGGGGTTAGAAATGCCTTGGCCTTGGCTTCAGCTATAATTATATAACTGTTCCAATGATATCAAACCCAAATCATTCAGAGAGAATGACGGCAGAGTCTCCTCCTTACCAGCCTTCACCACTTATTTTTTTAAATATTTATAATTTATTTTTTTGCCTTTCTAATAATATGTTTATTATTTTCCAATAAAAATAAAATAAAAAAGACAGCAATACAAACAATGACATTCATTGTACTGTTGGATGGGATGGCCAATTTAGAGGACAAAACAAACGTTAACTCACACATACACAAAATAAAACAAAATCCTATTAGGTGATACATGTGTAAGAAGACAGCATATAGTCATTACAAGCAGTGTATTTAAGCCAAAAATAAATATTGAGTGGAGTACAGCACAGAGTAGCAGCAGATCGTCAGCCCAGTTATGAAGCGGGACTAGACCATTTATCCAGTATCGGCTGCCATATTTTGTAAAACACTGGACTTCTATTGGAGGTGTTGCATCGAATCTTTTCCATATGTATTATATTCCCTAAATCCCGTAACCACATTTCAAAGGTAGGTACAGTCTCCAATTTCCAAAATTGCAATATGAGCCTTTTGGCTAATAGAGTACAAAGAGAGACAGCTTTCCCTTCCTGGTTATTCCCATCAACTGTACCAAACAGAGCGATCAATGGGTCTGGGGCTAGAACTCTATCAAAGGCTTTAGATAAGTCATCAAAAATGAGAGCCCAGTAAGCATGTAACTTAGGGCATGTCCAGAATAAGTGGGTCAACGTCCCCTCATCCTGCTTGCACTTCTCACACAGTGGTGAGGTGTCCGGTAATATTTTATGCAGTTTTACTTTTGAGTAATGTAACCTGTGTATCACCTTAAACTGTACATGGTTGTGTCTGGCATTCACTGAACTGTGGTTAATATTCCTGAGAGATTCTACCCAGTCCTCATCTGAGATTTCTGAACCAAGTTCTTGTTCCCAAGCCCTTTTAATGGTGTCTGTGGATACCTCTATGTGGGCCTGTAGCACATCATACAGTCTAGAGACCGACCCCTTTGAATGGGGTTTAACAAGGATCAAGCTATCTAATGTAGGACTATTTGGCTTCATGCCATACTGTGGGATATGTGTCCTTAAGAAATTCCTGATTTGGAGGAATCTGAAAAAATGTGTTGTTGGCATGTTGAACTTTGCCTGTAATTGTTGAAATGAAGCTATCTGACCATCTATGTATAGATTACCAATTGTTGTGAGCCCCTTCTCCCTCCACTGTGAAAACACCATATTTTGCAGGGTGGAAAGCATGATTCAGGCAAATTGGGCTGTCTATGTAAATAGTGGGTATGTTAAGAAAATACCTAATCTGTTTCCAGATCCTAAGCGTATGACAAATGACTGGATTAGAGTCATAAGTGTCTTTTTTCACATATGATGGGCTATTAACAAGTGCAGGGAGTGAGGCACGTTGACAGGAGGCCTGCTCAATCAAAAATATCCTTCTGTCTCATCGCAGGTAAACTTTCCCTCCAGAAAGACACAATGTTCAGATTAGCAGCCCAATAATACAGTTTGAAGTGAGGAAGGCCAAAGCCTCCCTCTATCTTGTACTTGCATAAATGCTTCTTTGAAATTCTGGCTGCCTTGTTATCCCATAAAATGGAGTTACTATTGAATCCAGTTTCTTAAAATAGCTTTGTGGTATGAAACTGGGTAGACATTGGAAGAGATAAAGAAACCTGGGTAGGACAACCATTTTAATAGCGTTTATACGACCAACCAAGGAAATAGGCAGAGTTTTCCAAAAATTTATATTTTGTTTAAGCTGATATATTTTCATGTCCCAATTCGCTTTCAATAGCTGATCAAGGTCTCTTGTCACTACAATGCCAAGGCTTGTGAACTTGTCCCTCACTGTTCTAAACGGGGTAGATTGCAGAAATTGCATATCCACAGGCCGTGATATTGGCATCAACTCACTTTTTTGCCAGTTTATCTTGTAGCTAGAGAAGGAGCCGAATGTGTTTATCAAGTTAAGTAATGGTGGAATAGAAGTTTTAGGCTTGGACAAAAACAAAAGAACATCGTCTGCATATAGGGAAATTTTGTGCTGTGTGTCTTTTATTTTAACAGAAGCTATATCGGCACATGCACGAATGCGAGTAGCAAGGGGTTCCATGGCTATAGCGAAGAGAGCAGGCGAAATAGGGCACCCCTGTCGGCACCCCTTGAACAGGCGGAATGACTGCGACATTTCCTGATTGGTTACCACGGACACCATTGGGTGTGCATAAATAATTCTTATCCAATTAATTAAATTCCTTTCCAAACCCGAATTGAACCGACATCATATACTTCCACTCAATCTGATCAAACGCTTTCTCTGCATCAATAGCTATTACCACGGCCTCAACCTTATGATCATGATACATTACGTTGAAAAGGCGTCTCAAATTGTAGTATATATGTCGGCCCGGGAAAAAACCTGTCTGGTCAGGTTGTATGATGTTGGAAATATATTTTTTCAATCGGTTTGCCAATATCTTTGTCAACACCTTGTTTTCTATGGGGAGTAACGACACGGGGCGATACGACGACGTCTCCATGGAATCTCTATCTTTTTTCAAGATCAGTGCTATTGTAGCCTCATACAGTGTTTGCGGGAGTTTGGCATTTTCTTTGGATTGTTGAAACATTCGCAACATAAGTGGAGATAGACTAGCGCAGTACTTCTTATAGAATTCTATTACATATCCATCGGGCCCAGGGGCCTTGCTGTTTGGAAATGGTGCTATCGCTGTGTTAATTTCCTCTAAAGTTATCCCTGCATCGAGTGCAGCAGCTGCCCCCCCTCTCTAGTTTAGGAAGTTCACATTCAGCGAGAAAGCGTTCCATAGTTTGTGGATCAGTAGCAGCGCATTTTGATTGGTATAGCTCTGAGTAAAACTGCGCGAAGCATTTATTAATATCCTGCGGATCTGTTACTATTTACCCTTCTTGTCTTTTATTTTGTGAATAGCTCTAGATGCCTGTACATGCCTTAGCTGTCATGCTAATAATTTATGTGGTTTGTCACCCAGTTCAAAATAACTTTGTTGCGTTCTAGCAAGTAAACAGCCCACCCAGTTCGAAAGGATGGTATTGTATTCATATTTTAACTTTGTGATCTTCTCAAGGACTGTATACGAGGAATTCGTCCTAAAAACGTTCTCCTGTTCCCCTAACTCTCTTTCAATTTCTCTCAGCCTAGTATTGGCACGTTTCTTCCTCTCTGATGTATAAGAAATAATGTAACCTCTAATCACAGCCTTCACATCACAGTCGTCAACATCCCCCGTGTCGTTAGTTCCGAGGAAAAAGGCAATCTGCCCCTTCAAATACTGACAAAAAGCCTCATCTTTCAACAGGTATGCGTCTAAGCACCACTGTCTCCGACCTGTCCAACATATTGTCGAGTTTCAGCACCATGGACAGAGGAGAGTGGTCCGTAATTAGAATAGGGTGATAGGTAACCGACGCAGCTGCTGAAATTAGTTTGGAGTCCAACAAAAAATAGTCAATTCTGGAATATGATTTATGAACTGATGAAAAGAAAGAATAATCCCTGTCTGTTGGGTGCGTCAGTCTCCAAATATCGACAATGTTAAGGTTTGTCATCAATGTATTTCGACAGACACTGGCATTTGATTGTTGAAGTGACCTTGATAGCTGTTTATCTAAAAGAGGATCTAACGTACAGTTAAAGTCACCTCCAACAATAACACTTGTATCCAAGATATTTGGTATTGCCTTAAATACCCTTTGAAAAAATAATGGATCATCGAAGTTGGGTCCATATAAATTGACCAAGGTTATCATATAAGTCCCAATTTCTGATCGAAAAGACATAGGCCGGAAATTCAAACACATTCCTGGCCTGTATTTGGCCATTTAGCCGGCTGACAGAGCCGTTCTGTATCCTCAGCCAGGGAGCTTGCTTGTCAAGAACAGATCAGCCTCTTTTGGGTTGTCAAACGTACGTGTTGATCCCTCGACTGTCACCTTAAACCGGGCTGGGAAGAGGAATCCATATGGATGTTGGCCGCCCTGCATTTGTTTCGTACCTCATCATACTCTTTCCGTTGGTTCCTCACCTACAAGGTAAGATCTGGGTAGAAAGACACCCTGGCTCCGTTGTAGTTAAGGAGGAACTTTTGACTAGCCAGCTTGAGGATGAGATCCCTGGTCTGGGGATAGTGCAGCCGTACAATGAATGGCTTGGTAGCCCGCCCTTGGCCGGCTTCGTTGCCTGAGATCTGTGTGCGCGGTCGATCAGGATGGCCGTTTTGAAGTGTTCACTCCCCAGCAATGCCAGTATCAGCTCCGAGACAAATTCAGTGGGTTTCCCTTTCTCAGTGTCCTCCTGGATCCCACATATTCGGATGTTCTGGCGTCTTGAATGCGACTCGAGCATTTCCAGTCGGGCCTTCAGGGTTTTGTTGTCATTTTTGAGCATTGCACACTGTTTCTCTATGTCCTGTAGCCTGGCCTCGTGATCGACTGTCATCTGCTCAACCTCATGCACCCTTGCCTTAGTTGCTTTCACAGTTTCGGCCAAAGTCCCAATACTCTTTGAGATATCAGCCAACCTTGTGTCCACCTTCTTGCTTAGTGAGTTTATGGCAGCCAGTATGCCACTTTGAGTAGGATCTGTGGGGAACTCTTGGAAGCTATCCTCTTCAGCTAACTCCTCGTGGGTCAGCGACGTTGAAATTGGTTCGTTGTTTATCTCATTCAAATTATCTTGTCTGGCGCCCCCTTTTTTGGTGCCTTTTCCCTTTGTCATATTTGTTTGAAGTTCTAAGTTTTTAGAGGTTAAGATACTAATTTGTTTCAAAATAGAGCGAAGCTCTAGCAAAGCACATCTACTCCATAGCATGCTCTCTAGCGCCCCCCCCCCCCCCCCCCCCGTAATTAAATTGTTGCCAGCAGCACAGATAGTCACCAACGCTCTGGATAATATGAGAGTAAAATGGTCAGAGTGAAGTGTTCTCTCATTATGTGTCTGGAAGTAGCAATGTTAGCCAGTTAGCAGGCAATGTTAGGCAATGTATGAGAGTAAAATGGTCAGAGTGAAGTGTTCTCTCATTATGTGTCTGGAAGTAGGCAATGTTAGCCAGTTAGCTTGGGTGCTTGTCTGTCGTTGTGAGGTCAGAGCTTTCGGAACAACCCTACTTATTGGCCAGAGCATCCATTGTGCGCTCTGAACGCAAAACGCTCTGAATTTATGAACGGACAATCTTACAGCGCAGTTGCAGTCACCAACGCTGAATGGGTGTAGACAAAGAAGGGCTCTCCAATAGTGGTACCAAAACATTGAAAGAAGGTTTTCTCCAAAGTGAGTTTACAATTTGATCAACTTTCAAAGCAGAATTATTTTCCCATTGTTTCTTCAAATGCAGTGTATGATATACCATTTTGTAACTCTGAGTCTCTACTTTTATCCAAAATTTAAAATGTCGCTTCATAAGACCGAATCCAGGTGGTGAGTCACATGTATATAACATCACTAAAATCTAAAACCGGCAATAATGTACATCATACCAGCTCCTTCCTGACCTCCAGAGAAAAACAAGCCTTATGCCGGTAATAAAAACCTATTCTCAGCTTCAGCTTCCTTGTCAAGTTCTCCACATGAACAGTGAAGCTCAGCTTGTTATCAACCCACACTCCCAAATATTTGTATACTTTGACTTGCTCTATAGTATGTCCATCCAATGTAGCAATGACATGATTTGTAAAATGCCTGGCATTTGAAAATACCATGCATTTTGTTTGACCTGAATTCAGAACCAGTTTCAGATCATACAGATTCTCTAGTTGTCACGGCCGTCGTTGGAAGGAGACCAAGGTGCAGCGTGGTGAGCGTAAATTTTATTTTATTATATTAAATGTCGCCAACAAAACAAGAAAACAAAGAAACGACCGTGAAGCTTAACAGGGCATTAGTTCCACTAACAAAGTCAACTACCCACAAACACCAAAGGAAAAAAGGCTGCCTAAGTATGATTCCCAATCAGAGACAACGATAGACAGCTGTCCCTGATTGAGAACCATACCCGGCCAAAACATAGAAATAAAGAAACTAGAATGCCCACCCTAGTCACAAAGAGCATATAACACCATACTACTGTCACGCCCTGGCCATAGAGAGGCTTTTATTCTCTATTTTGGTTAGGCCAGGGCGTGACAGTAGTATGGTGTTATATGCTCTTTGGGCATTTTCAAAAGCTGAAGATAACTATCACTTGAAAAAAGAACAGTGTCATCTGCATACAAATGAAACAATGAAACATCCGCTGTTTCAATTTGATCCCCAATGTTGTTGATATACAAAATGAACAACAGTGGACCCAAAACAGAACCTTGCGGAACACCTGAGCACAACTCTATGGACTCAAACATCCGCCATTACACATTGTGTACGATTTGATAGGTAATTTATAAACCAACCTTGAGCATTACCAGTAATTCCACAACATTTTAACCTTTGCACCAACACAGCATGGTGCACAGTGTCAAATGCCCTCGACAAATCAATAAAGACAGACACACAATGTAACTTCTTGTCAAGAGTATAGTGGATGTCGTTTAAAACCTTCAATGTTGCTGAAACAGTGCTGAGGCCAGACCTAAAACCTGATTGCGTTCCATGTAAGATGTTGTTTTCTAGGTGGTAGGCCTTCAGCTGCCTACTAACTAAGGACTACAGTACCTTTGACAGTACAGGCAATTTTATATGGGTCGATAGTTGTCAAGTAGCGAAGGATCTCCACCTTTCAGGAGAGGCAGATTTCCAGCAGATTTCCAACTTCAGGATTTCCTTCATGTTAAGCGTGAGGTTAAAAATGCGTGTTAACCTTTTAATATGTGAGTTCCAAGTATCTCTAACGGTCGCCCCAGCGTGAGTTGTTTTATGCACATAATGTCAGAATGCACTCACTGTTCCAAAATGTGATTATTACGCAACAGGACAGTTAACATGCGCTGCCTGCTAATTATCTATAGGCTATGTTTCAACTTGTAAATTTCAAGTTATTTTTTAACAAGTTGTATTTTCTAAAAACATTTTGAATTGAGGTGTGTTCCGCCTCCTCATTAATTCACATAGAAGTAGCCCATTTCAGCATTGTAGACAATTTATGTTTGAGGCTTTACTGAGCCGGACAAACTTCTCTCTTTGAGGAGAGCCCACCCACTTGTTTGAGCAGATCAAGTATGCAGATATTTGTCCTGTCTTGCACGAATTGGACCATTTTCTGGCGCTCGAAATGCCTTGCTTTCCTTAAAAATAATAACTTTGGACGTTCCTATCAAAGTAAGTTCCTTATTTTCTGTATATCGTGTTGTCGTTTCCACTGTAGGCGCATACAGTATGTATGTATGTATGTATGTATGTATGTATGTATGTATGTATGTATGTATGTATGTATGTATGTATGTAGCATATTGTGTTTACAGTTTTATTCACATGTTTTCAAGCACAGGTAAGAAATAATGCATTCTGATTATTTAATAAATTGTAATGGATACCGATGATGTGTGTAAAATACTTTAGTTTTTTGTAATGATTATAATGAGCTAATGCTAAGCTATTTGCCAGCTATGTGTATGTGTTGGACCATGTTTTTTTTTACATTATACAATGCATTCTGGGTGTCACGTAAACATCTGTCAGACCAAAGATGTTATAATGAGGTGAAGGAATGGTTCACTCATTTTTCGAGTAAACTTCCGGAAGTGAATGATGTGATGTGAACGATGGTAGACAACAAACCCTCTTCAACATGCATACTACAGACTAAACTCATCTTGTCTCCTCTTGTTATCTTTGGTTGATGCGAAAAAACAAACATGGCGGCATGCGCAAACTACCCATCATCGGGTTACTTTCAATTTCTAGAAAGTGTTTTACTCAATCATTTCGATCAATGGTAAGCTCACCCGTGATGTGATTAATTATAAATTGTAATTGCTATTAGCTAATTCATATTGTAGTTTTTGTCAGCCGAGAGTTATACAAATATGACCGCTTGTGTTACATCAATCTCTCCTCAGATAGCGCTAGGACAAACGTAGCCTACATTTTCCGGTTTGGATGATTGTGTTATGCTGTAACTACTTCTGTGAATGTCTAAACATTACATCCAAAAATAAACTGGTCACATTCTGGACATAACTTAGTAAGGACTGTGTTTGTGTAAAATGTTTCTGTGAAAAAACAGTGTGGCCAGCTCAAACGCTGATTGTTGCGTCAATCGAAACTGGACGTTCTAAATATGCGTTCTAATCACACAGGTTTGAGCATATGCTGCATGGACCACTGTAGAATGATCACACCCGTTTGTTGGTATGTGTGAAAAGTTTAAGGGGGAGCAATGATGTCAGCAGCTAGGTGTAGGAGGCAGGGGATTTCTTCTATCAATTTCTTTAAACACTTCTGAAACAGAGAAGGATGAGAAGGAGAACCTGGGGAAGGAGTGCACAGGGGTGTCAGGTAAATTCACAGGGGGCTCATTTATACCTTTAACCTTTTCAAATAAACTGCCTGCATCTAGAAAATGCTGTTTTAAGGCTTTCAGAATAGAGGTTCTCTCAGTTACAACCTGTGTCTACCAACAATTGTTTGGGAAGCTGTATATCTCTTTTGCACCCCAAACCTTTCACTACTTGTCAAAATGTATCTGAAGTAGATTTAAGGTACTGTAGTGGTCTGTTTTCGGGTCATAGCCGTACCGATATTTCGAAGACGTTTAAAAGCCATCCAATCATCCGCCGAACCAGCCCTCGAACCAGCCCTCATGCTTTAGCCCACATAGCATTAAGTTCCCAGTAAACCAAGGGTTTATCATCAGTAAACCAAGGGTCTCTGCCCTTAATCCTAAAATTTGTTCATGCGTTGTGGAAGTAAGAAAAGGCTAGTTCAACATCGGGGATTAATGAATTCTATTCCATTCAATGCTAGATACATCATGCAAAAAAACTTGAATATCAAACTGCTTCCAGTTTCTTTTCATAATGACACGTGGAGATTGCTTAGGAATTTTATCATCTCTCACACAGGCAATAGCACAGTAATCACTAATGTAATTTGAAAAAATACCAGATGCATTTAAACGATGAGGAGTATTGGTTAACTTCTTTGTGATAGGGGGCAGCATTTTCACTTTTGGATGAATTGCGTGCCCATAGTGAACTGCCTCCTACTCTGTCCCAGATGCTAATATATGCATAGTATTATTACTATTGGATATAAAACACTCTGAAGTTTCTAAAACTGTTTGAATGATGTCTGTGAGTATAACAGAACTCATATGGTAGGCAAAAACCTGGGGAAAAATCCAAACAGGAAGTGAGAATTCTGAGGCTGGTCGATGTTCAACTCATCACTTATTCAATTCCCTGTAAGATATGGATCTGTTTGCACTTCCTACGGCTTCCACTAGATGTCAACAGTCTGTAGAACGTGGAATGAAGCCTCTACTGTGATGTTGAGTCGGATGGGAGGTGTTTCAGTCATTGGTCTGGCAGAATGCCAGTTCCTGGTCACGCGCATTCCAAACGATATCATCTTGCTCTCCATAACTTCTAGAGACACAAAGGAATTCTCTGGTTGGAACCTTATTGGATAGTTATGATAACAACATCCTGAAGATTGATTGTCTACTTAGTTTGACCAGTTTATTCGACCTGTTATATAACTTTTTTAATTTTCATCCGAGTTCGCCTGCATCTGCGCGAGTGTTTGGACATGTGCACTAAACATGCTAGCAAAAGTAGCTACTTAGACATAAGTAATGGACATTATTGAACAAAACAACGATTTATTGTGGAACTAGGATTCCTGGGAGTGCATTCTGATGAAGATCATCAAAGGTAAGGGAATATTTATGATGTAATTTCATATTTCTGTTGACTCCAACATGGCGGAGAAATGTTGTTATATCTGAGTGCCGTCTCAGATTATTGCATGGTGTGCTTTTTCCGTAAAGTTTTTTTGAAATCTGACACAACGGTTGCATTAAAAACAAGTGTATCTTTAATTCTATGTAAAACATGTATCTTTCATCAAAGTTTATGATGAGTATTTCTGTTATTTGACATGGCTCTCTGCAATTTCTCTGGATATTTTGGAGGCATTTCTGAACATGGCGCCAATGTAAACTGAGATTTGTGGATATAAATATGCACATTATCGAACAAAGCATAAATGTATTGTGTAACATGATGTCCTATGAGTGTCATCTGATCTATTTCTGCTTTTTGTGACTACTACCTTTGGCTGGGAAAATGGCTGTGTTTTTCTGTGGCTATGTACTGAGCTAACATAATCGTTTGGTGTGCTTTCGCCGTAAATCCTTTTTGAAATCAGACATGTTGGCTGGATTCACAACATGTGTAGCTTTAATTTGGTGTCTTTCATGTGTGATTTCATGAAAGATTGATTTTTATAGTAATATATTTGAATTTGGCGTGCTACATTTTTTCTGGCTTTTGGCCAAGTGGGACGTTAGCGTCCCACATATCCCAGAGAAGATAAGATCAAATCAATCAAAGAGGATTTCAGAGGATACTTTATATTCAACCGAGTTACACTGTTGTCAATCTGAGTGAGATTATAGGTATTGCATAGAATTTAGAGTTGATCAGAGCTAGATGTTAACCAATCCTGATTCAGAGCACCCATCAAGACAAGCTCAGAATTGACATGCTGTGATAACAATTCAAAAATACAATCCAGAGAGCCAGCAGTAGCAACAAGATACAACAATATTTAAAGATGAGCCAAGGTTGAGTTTCAAAGACAGATATTCAAATTGTTTAGTAACAAAAGTCCGAACGACCGCCGAGAACTTGTCTTTTACGTATGTCAGCAACAACACCCTTACATTTATGATATGCGCAAAAAACATTGTAGCCATTTATGCCAATATTTTTTTATCTATAATAGAGTTTTTGAGCCAATTTTCAGAATGGATAAATACGTCAGGGTCGGCAGTTTTTATCCATATATTCACAACATTGTAAAAGCCAAGGGTAGACAACAGCAAAATGAGCAACAGCAGCATGTTTGTTTATTACCCTATCAATTAACACAGCACTAAGCACATACAAAGTTAACAGAACATCCTAAGATATGTAGCCAACGCAGCGCTAAACCCTCATTTAAATGAGCTACTTCAACAACAAAAAACGTTCCTATATAATTATACAAACACAGCAAGAATCACTAATCAAATAGTCCAGCAGCAGATCAGTAAAAAAGTAGGTGAGCAAAGCTCCGGGGAAAGAGAGAGAGAGTGGCAGGGGCACCTGTACCAGACTGGGAGAGACAGACCAGGGCAGACGGGGAGCAGTGCTGCAAGTAACAGGATGAGGCCGAACTAGGCAGACAGTGGTTTCTTCCTTTAAAAGTTGCGTTGTACTGCAGCACAGCTTGCGGGCTGGCGCAAAATTCTATGGCGAGTTATTTAAGTGTCAGCCATTGTTGCCATTAATGGTAGTTAATGCTAGTAAGCCCACCAGAGGGCATGTTTGAGAAGATAAGTTATTGAAATGACATGGAGATGTAGACCTAAGAGTCAAAGGGAGCCTTGAATAGAACAGACTATATGGGATTGATTTTTAGAAATGTAGCTTCATTAATTTGATGAATATTATGTTTTTTTTATTCCAAGAAAAAAGAACCTGCATTTCTTACTGTTGCTGTTTTAGCGTAACTTACTTATTGGTATAAAGGCCTACTTAAATATACTTAAATATACAGTACATCAATCAATCACTCATGAATCTGTGCATGTCATCACACAGCATACAAGTCATCCATGTCTTTAAATACAGTCACGCTTTTTAGTTATAACACGATTCATTTTACAGTCACGGCTAAAGTGATTTAATTCATGAATGCATTTAACCGTTTTTAATATTGGCTGTACTAGAGACTTTAAAACCTTTTTTTGTTAGCACAGACTATATGGGATAGATTTTTAGAAACTTATTCCAAGAAAAACGAAAATGCAAGTGAAGAGCAAAATAATCCTTACATTTCCACATACAAATCTGATTGATAAAGACCAGTCCCCTTGCTCTATCATTCAGTTACATTTATTCCCATAGTATTTCGTTATGGATTCATCCAGATGTGGTTAGAAAACATTTGGTGGGCTATGCAAAAGAGATGGCGAGAAGTGACATGCCTCACAAACATCCATTAATACTGTACATTTAAAGTCCCTAAACTCAGGCAAGAGTCTATTGTACTGCTGATAGCCCATCAAGGAGTTGTTTGCAGAGTTCAAACACTTGTGAAAAACAAGTGTTTGAAAACATGTTTGAAAACAAAATGCCTCCAGCTGTACAGTCGTGGCCAAAAGTTTTGAGAATGACACAAATATTAATTTTCACAAAGTCTGCTGCCTCAGTTTGAATGATGGCAATTTGCATATACTCCAGAATGTTATGAAGAGTGATCAGATGAATTGCAAAGTCCCTCTTTGCCATGCAAATGAACTGAATCCCCAAAAAACATTTCCACTGCATTTCAGCCCTGCCACAAAGGACCAGCTAACATCATGTCAGTGATTCTCTCATTAACACATGTGTGAGTGTTGATGAGGACAAGGCTGGAGATCACTCTGTCATGCTGATTGAGTTCGAATAACAGACTGGAAGCTCCAAAAGGAGGGTGGTGCTTGGAGTTATTGTTCTTCCTCTGACAATCATGGTTACCTGCAAGGAAACACGTGCCATCATCATTGCTTTGCACAAAAAGGGCTTCACAGGCAAGGATATTGCTGCCAGTATGCGCAAGGACCGTCTCCTAAAGTTGATTTAGCTGCGGGATCGGGGCACCACCAGTACAGAGCTTGCTCAGGAATGGCAGCAGGCAGGTGTGAGTGCATCTGCACGCACGGTGAAGCAAAGATTTTTAGAGGATGGCCTGGTGTCTAGAAGGGCAGCAAAGAACCACTCCTCTCCAAGAAAACATCAGGGACAGACTGATATTCTGCAAAAGGTACAGGGATTGGACTGCTGAGGACTGGGGTAAAGTCATTTTCTCTGATGAATCCCCTTTCCGATTGTTTGGGGAATTTGGAAAAAGCTTGTCCAGAGAAGACAAGGTGAGCGCTACCATCAGTCCTGTGTCATGCCAACAGTAAAGCATCCTGAGACCATTCATGTGTGGGGTTGCTTCTCAGCCAAGGGAGTGGACTAACTAACAATTTTGCCTAAGAACACAGCCACGAATAAAGAATGGTACCAACACATCCTCCGAGAGCAACTTCTCCCAACCATCCAGGAACAGTTTGGTGATGAACAATGCCTTTTCCAGCATGATGGAGCATCTTGCCATAAGGCAAAAGTGATAACTAAGTGGCTCCTGGAACAAAACATTGATATTTGGGTCCATGGCCAGGAAACTCCCCAGACCTTAATCCCATTGAGAACTTGTGGTCAATCCTCAAAAATTCTGACAAACTCCAAGCATTGATTATGCAAGAATGGGCTGCCATCAGTCAGGATGTGGCCCAGAAGTGAATTGACAGCATGCCAGGGGAGATTGCAGAGGTCTTGAAAAAGAAGGGTCAACACTGCAAATATTGACTCTTTGCATCAACTTCATGTAATTGTCAATAAAAGCCTTTGAAACTTATGAAATGCTTGTAATTATACTTCAGTATTCCATAGTAACATCTGACAAAAATGTCTAAAGACACTGAAGCAGCAAACTTTGTGAAAATTAAGATTTGTGTCATTCTCAAAACGTTTGGCCACGACTGTACATAACTGCTGTAAATAAAAACACAGCATCTACAGTGGTACACACATATTATTAAATTCGATAAACTTTTTAAAAATGTTTATGTTCATTAACCTACTGTGCAGTCTGACAAGTAAACATAGTGCATAATAAACATGGTAAGGTGCCTAATTCCTTACATAAGGGAGAGCAGGCCATGTCCAGACTTTCTCGGTGACCTCAAGTACTCATTAATTCTGTCTTCAATGCTTTTTCGGCTTGCATAAGTCACTAGTGAGACTCATGTCGCCTACGGTAAGCCTGGAATATATGGACAAATATTTTTTTCATCTCTACATGTAGGTCTCCTGACTAAACCCGATCGAATTTGTTTGGCATCAACTGAAAACATTCATCCGTAACTCTGCCATGGCTACAAGCAAAGAGGAACTGGTGAAGGCCATCAAGAGGTTTTGGCTTGAGAAACTGACGATAAAACAACGCAACAAAACATTGATCATCTCTGCAAGGTTTTTCCCGTGGTCGTGGAGCTGGGGGGGAAGTGAAACTAAAATGTAGCTGAGATGCACAGTAGTTGAAATAAACATCTGCATTTTGAGTGTTTTTATAATTTTATTAACAAAAGCATAAAGATGTACAGTTTTTGCTTTATCCAACATTTTGCGGTTGCATATGAGGTTTGGAGTTAGAAATGTACAACTTTAAAGGACTTACGGTAATACATTCAAGATGGGGGATTTTTTTTTCACACCTAGCCGAGCTAGACTATTCTTTTGTAAATAAATGGAGGTATGAAGAGTCAAATGTCCGGCTAATAGCCCATCATGGAAACATTTGCAGAATTCCCAGCCTGCTACGCTTGTGAAAAGCAAAATGCCTCCAGCTGTACATCACTACTGTAAATAAAAACACAGCATCTAAGTGTTAAATATATTATTGAATTCTATAAAAAAATGTAAACGCACATTATTTTCAATTTTTTACTAACAAGTGGTTGCCATGGTGAATAAGCCAATAATAATTGGTATGACACGGCTCTGGGATCTCAGCAGATCAATAAAATGTCCCTGTAGATCTAATTAAATTTAGAGGATTGGAGGATTCTAAATTAATATCTATGGGGATTTTATACAATTATAATGCAGGGTTAATAATAAATTAATATATTTGTACAGTAGGGGTTGATGCATTTTTCGGTAGGGCAAATCTGGTCTGTGATAGATATTATCTGTAAGTTTTTACATTTCTAAGGGGCTTTTATATAATTATAACACAGGGTTAATAATATTAACAATCTTTGGATCCCTCGGAGCTCATTATGAGGCGCCTTTTATCTTCAATATAATCATTAATTCAGAAGATTGTATAATAATAATATAATAATCCATGCCTTCTGGGTATGTTAAAAAGTCCAAAAGTTATGGGTGGCGTTAGAATTTTGGCTGTCAGAACTATTAAAATCAACCATTGTCAGTCTTTAAATGCTTTATTATCCAAATGTTTAAAGTGTGTGTGGGCGACGGAGAGAAACAATATGGTGCAGTTTGACGCCATGAGGCAGAGAGTGATGCGGGCGCTGGAGATGGGGTTGTTAGCAGGTGGGTCTGGGCAGGTGTGATGTAGTGTGTCGTTGTGTAGGTGCCGAGGCTATATGACTGCGCCGTCAACTTGATTATTTAGCAGAAATCACTTGCTGCTTATATTCAGTCAACACAGTTGAAGTCGGAAGTTTACATACACTTAGGTTGAAGTCATTAAAAATAGTTTTTAAACCATCCCACAAATTTCTTGTTAACAAACTATAGCTTTGGCAAGTCGGTTAGGACATCTACTTTATGTATGACACAAGTAATTTTTCCAACAATTGTTAACAGACAGATTATATCACTTATAATTCACTGTATCACAATTCCAGTGGGTCAGAAGTTTACATACACTAAGTTGACTGGGCCTTTAAACAGCTTGGAAAATTCCAGAAAATGATGTCATGGCTTTAGAAGCTTCTGATAGGCTAATTGACCTAATTGGAGTCAATTGGAGGTGTACCTGCGGATGTATTTCAAGGTCTACCTTCCAACTCAGTGCCTCTTTGCTTGACATCATGGGAAAATCAAAAGAAATCAGTCAAGACTTTTTTTGTAGACCTCCACAAGTCTGGTTCATCCTTGGGATCAGTTTCCAAATGCCTGAAGGTACCACGTTCATCTGTACAAACAATAGTATGCCAGTATAAACACCATGGGACCACACAGCCGTCATACAGCTCAGGAAAGAGTTCTATCTCCTAGAGATGAACGTACTTTGGTGCGAAAAGTGCAAATCAATCCCAGAACAGCAGCAAAGGACCTTGTGAAGATGCTGGAGGAAACGGGTAAAAAAGTATCTATATCCACAGTCAAAATCCAATGACCGCAAGCATACGTCCAAAGTCGTGGCAAAATGCCTTAAGGACAACAAAGTCAAGGTATTGAAGTGGCCATCACAAAGCCCTGACCTCAATCCTATAGAACAATTGTCGGCAGAACTGAAAATGCGCGTGCGTGCAAGGAGGCCTACAAACCTGACTCAGTTACACCAGCTCTGTCAGGAGGAATGGGCCAAAATTCACCCAACTTATTGTGGGAAGCTTGTGGAAGGCTATCCGAAACGTTTGACCCAAGTTAAAAAAATGTAAAGGCAATGCTACCAAATACCAATTGAGTTTATGTAAACTTCTGACCCACTGGGAATGTGATGAAAGAAATGAAAGCTGAAGTAAATCATTCTCTATTATTCTGACATTTCATTTCTTAAAATAAAGTGGTGATCCTAACTGACCTAAGACAGGGAATTTTTACTAGGATTAAATGTCAGGAATTGTGAAAAACCAAGTTTAAGTGTATTTGGTTAAGGTGTATGTAAACTTCCGACTTCAACTGTATATCTTAAGAATATCATGGGAATATAATTGAGCATTTTAGTTTCTCTTAGAATAAAGACCTTAGTGTAACAACAGTTTTAGTAAGTAATATGCTACAGTCCAGTTACAGCTTCTTCTGACCAAGTAGAAACAAAAAAATAAGTGTATTTTTTGGGGTGTGCGTGCAGGACAGAGGAATAGTAATTCTTACACTATTGTTCTAAATTCAATCGCCTTCTTCATCCTCATCATTCAGTCAATTGAAAATACATTTTGAAGTCGTGCAGAATTATCATTTTCTATTTAGTTAATATTGTCCATTCATTGACAGCATTCATTCAGATAGAGACACATTAGCGCCTTAGGACCCAAAAGCATCATCAGTGCTCGATCGCTTCGAACACACTGACAGCGCCATAGCGCAAAATAGTATGCAGCATCATCTGGGTATGTATGCAGCAAAAGTTCAACATTCACCTTTTGCTACCATTTCTGTCAAACCGTCTACGCATACAGTTTGACGCATAAATCCAAGGTATGCACCACACCGAACATACTGCAACTTCCTCTGCAATGCAATGCTGCAAGGCAAATGCTGCGTTTCATTGGTACCAATATGCAATGACACTGTCGGTGTGTTCGAAGCGTAACTCCCCCTTGTGGTGGTCTGGAGCAATGACACTGTCGGTGTGTTCGAAGCGTAACTCCCCCTTGTGGTGGTCTGGAGCAATGACACTGTCGGTGTGTTCGAAGCGTAACTCCCCCTTGTGGTGGTCTGGAGCAATGACACTGTCGGTGTGTTGGAACCACCCTTGTGGTAGTCTGGAGTAATGAAGCAATGACGCAGGGTAACGTACTAAGCCACAAATTACCTCTAAATCCTGCGGCATATTTTCAAAACTTTTAAATGAGGAACCACTGTAGATGAAAACAAAACCATGAAGGTGATATAATCGCTAACCAGAACTGTAATAAAAATCCTTAAAATCCAGACCAGAATGGATGGTCATGTAAAAGTATGGAGCGAAATGTTTGGTGATCAGATCCAGTGTGATAGAGAGGAGGTACTGACTTCTCGTAAAACTGTTTCAAAAATGAATATAGGAACCTAGTGCTAAATCTCACATATGATAGACAGCAAGCTCCTCAATTTACTACTGGGGTGGAAGTGAAATAATGTATTTGTATTTAACCATTTGAAAATACTTTCAAATAGTGGGCTTTTAAAGGGAATCATCTCAAAATAGTTACAATAGAAGTAATTGATACTGGCCACTTTAATTGAATATGCTAAAATAAACAAAGTATTAAAGTATTTGATAACAAATAATCACATGTTAAATCATGTCGTTGATACATACAAAAACAATGTTAATAGAGCAGACACTCCAATCAATTCAGATCAATTTCTATGGTTACACGCTTCCAGTGCTCTGCCATGACACCATTGATTTCTACCTTAAGGGCCTTCGGGTCCCACTTCTTTACTGCACTTGCAACATTAACAGGAAAATATGCACTCATGAGTACAGAAATGCTAAAACAATGGCTTGAATTATTGCTACCATAAAGGAGAAGTACGTAATAGATCCCACGGTTCTAATGCAAAGTAACGTCACCATAAATATAGCAAGACACATCGTAACTGTAACATATCTTGCTAAGAAAGTAATCAAATGTTAATGTAATTTCACAAAAAGGCAAAAGGCCTCCTGCAGGGACTAAGGCTGGGATAAATAAATTAAAATATATATAAATGTATATATATATAAATATAGGACAAAACACACACACGACAAGAGAGACAACACAACACTACACCCTGTCTGGGGGTGTCGTCGGACGGGGCCACAGTGTTTCCCGACCCCTCCTGTCTCAGCCACCAGTATTTATGCTGCAATAGTTTGTGTCAGGGGGCTAGGGTCAGTCTGTTATATCTGGAGTATTTTTCCTGCTTTATCCGGTTGCCTGTGTTAATTTAAGTATGCTCACTCTAATTCTCTCTCCCTCTCTTTCTCTCGGAGGACCGTAGCCCTAGGACCATGCCTCAGGACTACCTGGCCTGATGACTCCTTGCTGTCTCCAGTCCACCTAGTCGTGCTGCTGCTCCAGTTTCAACTGTTCTGCCTGTGGCTATGGAACCCTGACCTGTTCACCGGACGTGCTACCTTGTCCCAGACCTGCTGTTTTCAACTCTCTAGAGACAGCAGGAGATCGGCTATGAAACACTCTGAATGAGCGGCTATGAAAAGCCAACTGACAAGTACTCCTGAGGTGCTGACCTGTTACGCCCTCTACAACCACTGTGATTATTATTATTTGACCCTGCTGGTCATCTATGAATTTTTGAACATCTTGGTCATGTTCTGTTATAATCTCCACCCAGCACAGCCAAAAGAGGACTGGCCACCCCTCATGGCCTGTTTCCTCTTGTCACGTTCGTCGTAGGAATTATCGGACCAAGGCGCAGTGTTATATGGTTTCCACCTAGTTATTAAATGAAAAAGCACAAAAACAATAAAGAATGAAAGAAACGTGAAGACAATGGAGTGCTAACAGGCAACTACACATAAACAAGATCCCACAAAGCACAATGTGGAAATGGCTGCCTAAATATGATCCCCAATCAGAGACAACGATAAACAGCTGCCTCTGATTGGAAATCATACCAGGCCAACATAGAACTAGACAACCTAGATAGGAACACCCCCCCCCTAGTCACACCCCGACCAAACCAAAACAGAGAGTAAAAAAGCCTCTATGGTCAGGGCGTGACAGTACCCCCCCCAAAGGTGCAGACTCCGGCCGCAAAACCTGAAACAAACTGGGGAGGGTAGGGGTGTGACTAGTGTCGGCGGTGGCTAGAAAGCCGGTGATTTTGACTGACGATCGCCGCCTGAACAAGGAAAGGGACCGACTTCGGCGGAAGTCGTGACAGTACCCCCCCTTGACGCGCGGCTCCAGCTGCGCACCGACACCGACCTCGGGGACAAACCGGAGGACGAGGCGCAGGGCGATCCGGATGGAGACGGTGGAAATCCCGTAGCAACGAAAGGTCCAGGACGTCCTTCACCGGTACCCAGCATCTCTCCTCCGGACCGTACCCCTCCCACTCCACGAGGTACTGAAGGCCCCTCGCCCAACGCATCGAGTCCAGGATGGCTCGAACAGCATTCGCCGGGGCCCCCTCGATGTCCAGAGGGGGCGGAGGAACCTCCCGCACCTCAGCTTCCTGGGAGACACATGGAACGGCACCTCAGCTGCCTGAGAGACACATGGAACGGGGGATTAATACTATAATCTGGGGGAAGCTGTAACCTGTAACCATAAGCATAAGCATACTTCGTTCAGTCTCCTCAGGACTTTAAATGGCCCCACAAACCACGGACCCAGCTTCCGGCAGGGCAGGCGAAGGGGCAGGTTTCGGGTTGAGAGCCAGACCCGGTCCCCTGGTGCGAACACCGTGGCCTTGCTGCGGTGGTGGTCGGTGCTCGCTTTTTTCCACTAAGGCAACGCACTGTCCGACTGATGCCAGGATGACCAGAGGAGGGTGACGTATGGGACCAATAGATCAAACGGTCGCGGACAGCAGACGGAACGTACAGGTGCCCAGCTGGACACTGGGGGAACTGCGCTCTGTGCGTAACGCCCGCTCGTTGTCCGCGTCCAGCTCCCACACCACCGGTGCCACCAGGCAAGAGGCTGGAAGTATAGGAGTGTGATCCATGGACCGCTCCTCTGTGTCATACATCCGGGACAGTGCGTCTGCCTTAGCGTACTGGGAACCTGATCTGTAGGATAGAGTGAAAACAAAATGGGTAAAGAACATAGCCCACCTTGCCTGGCGAGGGTTTATTCTCCTCGCCGCCCGGATGTTCTCCAGATTGCGGTGGTCAGTCCAGATGAGAAAAGGGTGTTTAGCTCCATCAAGCCAACGTCTCCACGCCTTCAGAGCCTTGACAACAGCCAACAGCTCCCGGTCCCCCACATCATAGTTTTGCTCCGCCGGGCTGAGCTTCTTCGAAAAGAAAGCACAGGGGCGGAGCTTTGGTGGCGTGCACGAGCTCTGAGAGAGCACTCCTATCCCAGCATAGGACGCGTCCACCTACACTATGAACGCCAAAGAGGGATCCAGATGAGCCAGCACAGGAGTCGAGGTAAACAGAGCCGTCAGGTGACCAAAAGCCCTGGTCACCTAAGCCGACCACTGCAGCCGCACCGATACCCCCTTCAGCAGTGAGGTAATGGGAGCTGCTACCTGACCAAAACCCCGGATAAACCTCCGGTAGTAGTTGGCAAACCCCAGAAACCGCTGCACTTCCTTTACCGTGGTGGGAGTCGGCCAATTACGCACGGCTGAAATGTGGTCACTCTCCATCTCCACCCCTGACGTAGAAATGCGATACCCTAGGAAGGAGACGGACTGTTGGAAGAACAGACATTTCTCAGCCTTGACGTACAGGTCATGCTCCAACAGTCGACCAAGCACCCTGCGCATCAGTGACACATGCTCGGCGTCTGTAGCGGAGTATATCAGAAAGTCGTCGATATACACCACTACACCCTGCCCGTGCAGGTCCCGGAAAATCTTGTCAACAAAGGCCTGGAAGACTGATGGAGCATTCATCAACCCGTACGGCATGACGCGGTACTCGTAGTGCCCTGAGGGGGTACTAAATGCCGTCTTCCACTCGTCCCCCTCCCGGATACGCACCAGGTTGTAAGCGCTCTTGAGATCCAATTTTGTGAAGAAGCGCGCCCATGCATTGACTCGATCGCACTGGCGATGAGAGGCAGCGGGTAGCTGTACCTCACAGTGATCTGATTGATCCCTCGATAGTCAATACACGGGCACAGACTCCCATCCTTCTTCTTCACAAAAAATAAACTTGAGGAGGCAGGTGAAGTGGAGGGCCGATTGTATCGTTGCCCCAGGGATTCGGAGACATATGTTTCCATAGCCACCGTCTCCTCCTGTGACAGAGGATACACGTGACTCCTGGGAAGTGCTGCGTCTACCATGAGATTTATCGCACATTCCCCCCATCGTTGAGGTGGTAATTTAGTCGCCCTCTTTTGACAGAAGGCGAGAGCCAAATCAGCATATTCTGAGGGGATGCGCACGGTGGAGACCTGGTCTGGACTTTCCACCGTAGTCGCACTGATGGAAACCCCCACACCTCCCTGAGCACTCTCGTGACGACCCCTTGAGAGCCCTCTGTTGCCACGAAATAGTGGGGTCATGACAGGCTAACCAGGGTAAGCCCAACACCACGGGAAACACAGGAGAATCAATACGGAAAAGACTGATTCTCTCCTTATGACCCTCCAGCGTAACCATGTCAAGTGGAGCGGTGGCCTCCCTAATCAGCCCTGACCCTAATAGTCGACTATCTAGGGCGTGCACAGGGAAGGGCATATCCACAGGAACAAGGGGAATCCCTAAACTATGGGCAAATGAACGGTCAATAAAATTCCCAGCTGCGCCTGAATCTACTATGCTGGGAATGCGGGGAAAACTCAGGAAATGAAGTAAACACATACATGTGAGCAACCGGGGGCTCTGGGTGAGCCTGGTGCCGACTGACCTGGGGTAACACAATAGTGCCCTGTCTGCTGCCTCGACTCCCTGAGGAACCACCCCAGCACCGACCAGTAGTGTGCCCTTTGCGGCCACAGATGGTGCAGGGAATGGCCCCTCCTCCGGTCGCCCAAAGTGCAGCACCTCCCAGCTCCATGGGCGTCGGAGCGGAGGTGCTGGGGGATGGAACTGACAGGTCCCGATCCGGACGTCCACAGGCAGTCAGCAGGTTGTCCAGCCGGATGGACAGGTCCACCAGTTGGTCCAATGTGAGGGTGGTGTCTCTGCAGGCCAACTCCCGACGGACGTCCTCGCGCAGACTGCACCTGTAGTGATCGATCAGGGCCCTGTCGTTCCATCCCACGCTGGCGACCAGGGTCCGGAAGTCCAAGGCGAAATCCTGCGCGCTCCTCGTCCCCTGCCTCAGGTGGAACAGACGTTCAACTCTGCGTAATGGTTCAACGCCGCATCTCCCTCACTCCATACGCCGTTGGCCCACTCCAGGGCTTTGTCTGAGAGAAAGGAGACGAGAGTTCTCATGCACCGAAGGAGCCGGGTGGACGGTCGCCAGGTAGAGCTCCAGCTGGAGTAGAAACCCCTGGCTTCCGGCAGCCGTCCCATCATACTCCCTCGGGAGCGCGAGTCGAATCCCGCTGGGACCAGATGAAAGAGGGGTAGACAGTGGGACCTGCTGTTGTGGGGCTAGTGGAGGCGCTGGAAATCCTCCTCCTCTCTCCCAACGATCCATCGTCTGCAGCACGCGATCCATGGCTGTGCCCAGACGTTGCAACATGGTTGCGTGCTGCTGAACTCGCTCCTCCACTGCAACTGGAAGGGTGTCTGCTCCTGCTGACTCCATTCTTCGGGTGAATGATTCTGTAAGGGTCCTATGTGTAGCTGGTGTAGGGAGTCAGGCGCAGGACAGCAGATATGAGTAATCAAAGTAGTTTACTCAAAAATACAAATATACAAGGCAACAATGATAGCCCACAAACACGGACCAAATTACAAAACACAATCACTCACGAACACAACATGGGGAACAGAGGGTTAAATAATAAACAAGTAATTGGTTAAGTAAAGCCATGTGTGATAAGACAAAGACAGAACAAATGGAAAATGATAAGTGGATCGGCGGTGGCTAGAAAGCCGGTGACGTCGACCGCCGAACGCCGCCCGAACAAGGAGAGGGACCAACTTCGGCGGAAGTCGTGACACACAGAGTTCAAGTAACAGACACATCTCAACATCAACTGTTCAGTAGAGACGCGTGAATCAGGCCAATAATAAGAAGAGACTTGCTTGGGCCAAGAAACATTAGCAATGGACATTAAACCGGTGGAGTCCAAATTTCAGATTTTTGGTTCCAACCGTCTTTGTGAGACGCAGAATAGGTTAACGGATCTCCTTATTTGTGGTTCCCACTGTGAAGCATGGAAGAGATGGTGTGATGGTGTGGGGGTGCTTTGCTGGTGACACTGTCTGTGATTTATTTAGAAATCAAGGCGCACTTAACCAACATGGCTACCACAGCATTCTGCAGCGATACGCCATCCCATCTGATTTGCGCTTAGTGGGACTATCGTTTGTTTTTAAACAGGACAATGACCCAACACATCTCCAGGCTGTGTTAGGGCTATTTGACCAAGAAGGATGCAATGTTGCATCAGATGACCTAGCCTCCATAATCACCCGACCTCAACAAAATTGAGATGGTTTCAGACGAGTTGGACCGCAGAGTGAAGGAAAAGCAGGCAACAGGTGCTCAGCATACAATATGTGGGAACTCCTTCAAGTCTGTCGGAAAACCATTCCAGGTGAAGCTTGTTGAGAGAATTCCAAAGTGCGCAAAGCTGTCATCAAGGCAAAGGGTGGCTACTTTGAAGAATCTAAAATATATTTTAATATAATAACATTATTTTGGTTACTACATGATTTAATGTGTTATTTATTAGTTTTGATGTCTTCACTAGTATTCTACAATTTAGAAAATAGTAAAATTAAAGAACAACCATTGACTGAGTACGTGTGTTCAAACTTTTGTCTGGTACTGTGTATATATATATATATATATATATATACACATACACATACAGTACCAGTCAAAAAACAAATTTCTAAATTGTAGAATAATAGTGAAGACATCAAAAGTAATAAATAACACATATTGAATCATGTAGTAACCAAAAGAATGTTATTATATTAAAATATATTTTTTATATATATATATATATATATATATACTGCTCAAAAAAATAAAGGGAACACTTAAACAACACAATGTAACTCCAAGTCAATCACACTTCTGTGAAATCAAACTGTCCACTTAGGAAGCAACACTGATTGACAATAAATTTCACATGCTGTTGTGCAAATGGAATAGACAAAAGGTGGAAATTATAGGCAATTAGCAAGACACCCCCCAAAACAGGAGTGATTCTGCAGGTGGTGACCACAGACCACTTCTCAGTTCCTATGCTTCCTGGCTGATGTTTTGGTCACTTTTGAATGCTGGCGGTGCTCTCACTCTAGTGGTAGCATGAGACGGAGTCTACAACCAACACAAGTGGCTCAGGTAGTGCAGTTCATCCAGGATGGCACATCAATGCGAACTGTGGCAAAAAGGTTTGCTGTGTCTGTCAGCGTAGTGTCCAGAGCATGCAGGCGCTACCAGGAGACAGGCCAGTACATCAGGAGACGTGGAGGAGGCCGTAGGAGGGCAACAACCCAGCAGCAGGACCGGTACCTCCGCCTTAGTGCAAGGAGGTACACTGCCAGAGCCCTGCAAAATGACCTCCAGCAGGCCACAAATGTGCATGTGTCTGCTCAAACGGTCAGAAACAGACTCCATGAGGGTGGTATGAGGGCCCGACGTCCACAGGTGGGGTTGTGCTTACAGCCCAACACCGTGCAGGACGTTTTGCATTTGCCAGAGAACACCAAGATTGTCAAATTCGCCACTGGCGCCCTGTGCTCTTCACAGATGAAAGCAGGTTCACACGCACATGTGACAGACGTGACAGAGTCTGGAGACGCCGTGGAGAACGTTCTGCTGCCTGCAACATCCTCCAGCATGACCGGTTTGGCGGTGGGTCAGTCATGGTGTGGGGTTGCATTTCTTTGGGGGGCCGCACAGCTCTCCGTGTGCTCGCCAGAGGTAGCCTGACTGCCATTAGGTACCGAGATGAGGTCCTCAGACCCCTTGTGAGACCATATGCTGGTGCGGTTGGCCCTGGGTTCCTCCTAATGCAAGACAATGCTAAACCTCATGTGGCTGGAGTGTGTCAGCAGTTCCTGCAAGAGGAAGGCTTTGATGCTATGGACTGGCCCGCCCGTTCCCCAGACCTGAATCCAATTGAGCACATCTGGGACATCATGTCTCGCTCCATCCACCAACGCCACGTTGCATCACAGACTGTCCAGGAGTTGGCGGATGCTTTAGTCCAGGTCTGGGAGGAGATCCCTCAGGAGACCATCCGCCACCTCATCAGGAGCATGCCCAGGCGTTGTAGGGAGGTCATACAGGCACGTGGAGACCACACACACTACTGAGCCTCATTTTGACGTGTTCTAAGGACATTACATCAAAGTTGGATCAGCCTGTAGTGTGGTTTTCCACTTTAATTTTGAGTGTGACTCCAAATCCAGACCTCCATGGGTTGATAAATTTGATTTCCATTGATAATTTGTGTGATTTTGTTGTCAGCACATTCAACTATGTAAAGACAAAAGTATTTAATAAGAATATTTCATTCATTCAGATCTAGGATGTGTTATTTTAGTGTTCCCCTTATTTTTTTGAGCAGTGTATATAACCTTTAAAACTCAAAGAAAAAACTCCTAAATTAGTTAATCGAATAACTTCTCATTAGTTCGATCCACTTCATGTAGCCATTAATGGCATCAAAACATAGCCTATCAAACAGATATCACCTCCTCCATTCCAAATATTATGTTAGGCAGACTTTTTATGTTTTGTTTCTTCTTCTTCTCCATGCCAGCAATTGAATGAGCTTACCCAACCGGGAGCTAACGTGGGGTGATGGGTTCCATTGTTGGCAGGGAGTACCAACTGTTGAGATCAACAAAAGGTCAGAGACGTGTGGGACGGTCAGTTGGCTTCGTAGGTCAGTGACAAGAATGTTCATTGTACTGAACCCACGCTCACAGCCGGCGTTGCTTGCAGAAAGTGTGCCCACTGCGAGGAGTTTTTTCCAACTTTTAAAGCACATTTCGCCCTGCGCAGGACTTGAACTCCACGAACCCCAGTTGTGCATGCGGGTGATCTACCAATAGCCTCTCGCAAATCGCACTGGTCTCCCCCTCTCCAAACCATGGGTTTTTGGTTTGTTCATGCCAGCTCTCAGGGTCCAATACAGTCAGCTGGTGTATCCGAGTGCGCTACTCTTCTACCCTGCTTTCAGTCATCCTACGGTCAGCTTTGTTGGATGTGGTTGTAAACAGTTTGCAGTTCATGTTTCCCACCAATGCCTGGATGAACTGGGCCGAATCGATGATGGGACTCCGTCCTTTTCCTTGGAACTCTGTGTTTTTGCTGTGGTTCGTTGGGCCTCCTCTTTGTTTGACCCAGGATATCTGTCTACACTATGTATTCTCTGTATGTACGTGTTCATCGGGCAGTCTACCCTGGGGATGGTCATCTGCCTCTGCTGTAGAAGTTCAGGCAGGTTTTTAAGTTCGGTCAGCACATATAGCATCAACCAAAGGCAGTGGTGTAAAGTACTTAAGTAAAAATACTTTGAAGTACTACTTAAGTCGTTTTTTGTGGTATCTGTACTTTACTATTTATATATGTGACTACTTTTACTTTACTACATTCCTTAAGAAAATATTGTACTTTTTACTCCATACATTTTCATTGACACCCAAAAGTACTCGTTACATTTTGAATGCTTAGCAGGACAGGAAAATAGTCAAATTCACACTCTTATCAACCGAACATCCAGGATCATCCATACTGCCTCTGATCTGGCAGACTCACTAAACCAAAATGCTTTGTTTATAAATGATGTCTGAGTGTTGGAGTGTGCCAGTGTAAATTAAAAAAAACAAGAACATTGTGCCATCTGGTTTGTTTTAATATAAGGAATTTGAAATGATGTATACTTTTACTTTTGATACTTAACTTTTACTTTAGTAATTTTCTATTCAAGCATCTTTACTTTTACTCAAGTATGACAGTTGGGTACTTTTTCCACCACTGACCAAAGTTTGTTCACAAAGTTCACAGAGCACAGTTTGCAGAGCATACCTTGGAACTTGGCTCTGTCTTTGCTGTCCTGCTGTTGATCCTAGGAAGCCTCTTCGAAGTGCTTAGCGAGAGCAGGGAAGAATTTCCATACTGCGCAAACAGCTCCCTAAGAAGACAACACATCTCACACTAAATACCGTCCCTATTAAATTAAGCAAGGTGTCTAGTTCCTCTGCTATTGCACCTATCTCCCTGTTGTTTTTGTTGCGTGTAAAGCGAGTTGAGGAATGACTTAGTCATTAGTTCCCCCTGTAGCCACCAAGTCAATGAGCATCTCCCTCAAGAACTCATCAGTGAAGTCATTACGCATGAGACAGGTTAGTATCTGTTATTTTATGTGGGCTCCACTCATGCTTTGGAGCTCTACGAGGTTCAGGGGGAAAGTAATGAGCTCCACGATGCCATCAACATTTGCTCTCAGGAAAATGATAAGGGTTGATTTTTTTTAAACAAGACTGTGGACTCATCAACAAGCACAGTCATTTTTGATTTGTTGTTAAACATCTTCTGCACAAGTTTTTTCCGCATGTCAGCGGAGATGATCAATTATTTCCCCATACACAGTTTTGCTGTGTAGCAGTCGCCCTATATCTACCCCATTTGCAGCCTGAATGTCTAGAAGACTTTCAAAACCTGTGTACGGCTTATTCTGTTTTGCAACGTAATGTGCCGTGCGAAAAACATTAGAAGTTGACTGAAATGCTGCCTCCTCACTGTTGGTGTTTTAAGTACTTTTTTGGCTGTACCTAGAACCCTAGTGGCCTCCTAGTGTTCAATGCTGTTTTTCTGCTCGTCGATTCTATGTGAGTCTCTTTCGTTTTACCATAGGGTGCTATTTTGCAGTCAGCACTGCAATGTTGACACCCCTGGCAGAAAACAATTTGGAGCCTGCAGCTCAAGGCAGGTCGCGCAGCCCATTTTCCCCTCTGACGCAGAGAGCCATGTGTTTTTCTTCTTGAACTGCTCATATTGGGTACATGAACAGACGGGAATACCTGGGTACTGTTCATCCCCTTGCTATTTTCATTGGTTCCCTCTGTGTCTACTATTTACAGCATCCACACTGCTAGTTGCCCTAGATGTGTTTCCCACCACAAAAGCAGCCCGCTCCTCCTGCTCCACCCCCACCGTGGCCAATAACAGTCCCTCTGTCCCTCCACCGGTGGTTGCCTCTTCATGCTGCACTCTGGATCTCTTGTTTGAGGATGACGATGGGCCATCACCGCCTCCTCGCTTCAGCATTTCTAAAATGCTTCTTTGCATTGTAGCCTGCTGCCTGCTTTATTATATAAAATGTTAATAATAGCCTAATAGCCATTAGCATATTAACTAGCTAGCCCAGGTGAGCGAAGAAGCCGGCCACATGTCACTGCAACTGGACAGCCCTTTCTATTGGACAATACACATACAAATATGGTTTCATTACTGATATGAACTTAATGGGGAATTAAGATAGAAGGGTGGGACTGTTTTTTACCTTTGCTTTACTAGGCAAGTCAGTTAAGAAAATTCTTATTTACAATGACAACCTAGGAAGGGGGCAGAATGAGAGATTTTTACCTTGTCAGTTCAGGGATTTGATCTAGCAACCTTTCAGTTACTGGACCGACACTCTAACCACTAGGCTACCGGCCACCCATGATGGGAGGTCTGTTCAGCATGGCCCCTACAACCTCTTAGTGCGGAGTCTAAACAATGCCACATAGTCTACTAAACTATCAGGTTGCAATAAAGGGCTCTGTATACGAGCAAGTGGAGTTTGCCTGTACGTCTGTAAATATGTTTACTACAAGCTCGACATTAAGGTTAAAACTCCCATGCCCCTCATTCATGACCCAGCTAGCACATTTCGTTCTTTGGAAGTTGTGGGAATGTTTGTTTTTGGTTTCGCAATGGTTGGGAAAACGAGTCATACGCTTCGTGACTGGTAAAGTTTTGTTCTGAGAACAGAAGTGAAAATTGTCTGTTCTTGGAATGTTTACCTTTAGGTTTCACTGAGGTGGAGAACATTTTACTCTGGTTCCTTGAACGTTTTCCTGAGAAAACATGTGCCACAGCATCGCAGCAGGCTGCCACAGCCTTTTCTCCTAGCGTATTTACTTTACACAAAGTCGCCATAAATTCAAAGCACATGCACAATTGACACTGCCAGATTGCACACGAGACCAAAATGCATTTTACTGTTTTCATCAGAGCTGAAAATTCGATCCCGGTCTGACCCAAGCCCGGTGAGCTGAAGCCTGAGCCACGGCCTAGTCCGACATCACAGAAAAGTAATGATTTAAACTGTTGTTGAGAACAATGTGGCGGCAGCAGAGTGAGAAAAAAAATATGAATAAAGAAAAAACGCAAAGAGAGGAAAACTCATCTTAGTTATGATCAACTGAATGAAGAAAATATTGGAATAAAGTAGCCTAATGCAATTGAAGGCATGTATCAAATTGTTGCTTATATTGAAACTCCCAAAGTCATGTACAACTGTTAAAGCAACAGTTGTGTGTGGGCACCTAGATTATATTTACATCACCGTTTCGGTTGGGACAGCGCCATCACGCTCCTTTGGGATAAATCAAATCAATCAATGTCAGATCTTTGATTTCACAAAATCTCCGTTTGGATGTTTGGTAACAATTAGGCTGGGGAAATGTTAGCTAAGTTGAGGTGAGTGCGAATTGTCATCTTCACTCTAGTTTGCTCATATATTAGGTGACCAGACCATTTTGCTAGCATGTTATACAAGTGGATGTTGCTCATCACTCGCTTTGTAGCCGATCCTACTCCAAACAAAAATCCTGTGACTTGTCTGATAATCAATCAATGTGGTTTTGTTTAACTGAATCTGTCTGTGTTTGGTAATTGATCTCTGGATGGACATGAGGAAGTGGTAGCTCCCTTATTTGTTGGCTTGTCTATCACTGATCAGAAACATTTAGCATGCAATAATGTAGCCTAAATGTAGCCTAATATTATTTTTCTAATGACTCACGTAGTAGCCTTATATAGCCTTATATAAAGCTAAGGCTATTTTCCCATCCTCCCAATCCCACTGATACCCAAAATCCTGACTCCTGTCTTGCATGAAAATTCCTAACTTTATTCTGTAATCGAATAGGTTGCATTATAAAAGCACGTCTCGCCTATGCATGTCAAAGTACCGCGATAACATTTCACCCGCTTCTCTGTGCTGTGTTGTATTGCTGCCCATATGAGAGCGTCGGCAGAGAATCTGTGATCAACAAACGGTAGGAGAGTAGATATGGATATTTTTTAAACATAGTTGGTCCCCGATAAGATACCTTGATATTTAAACAATTTCCTCTCTTCACCTCCCCGTTATTCATGAGCTGATCCGCTATATATACACTGCTCAAAAAAATAGAGGGAACACTTAAACAACACAATGTAACTCCAAGTAAATCACACTTCTGTGAAATCAAACTGTCCACTTAGGAAGCAACACTAAGTGACAATACATTTTACATGCTGTTGTGCAAATGGAATAGACAAAAGGTGGAAATTATAGGCAATTAGTAAGACACCCCCAAAAAAGGAATGGTTCTGCAGGTGGTGACCACAGACCACTTCTCAGTTGCTATGCTTCCTGGCTGATGTTTTGGTCACTTTTGAATACTGGCGGTGCTCTCACTCTAGTGGTAGCATGAGACGGAGTCTACAACCCACACAAGTGGCTCAGGTAGTGCAGTTCATCCAGGATGGCACATCAATGCGAGCTGTGGCAAAAAGGTTTGCTGTGTCTGTCAGCGTAGTGTCCAGAGCATGGAGGCGCTACCAGGAGACAGGCCAGTACATCAGGAGACGTGGAGGAGGCCGTAGCAGGGCAACAACCCAGCAGCAGGACCGCTACCTCCGCCTTTGTGCAAGGAGGTGCACTGCCAGAGCCCTGCAAAAGGACCTCCAGCAGGCAACAAATGTGCATGTGTCAGCATATGGTCTCACAAGGGGTCTGAGGATCTCATCTCGGTACCTAATGGCAGCCAGGCTACCTCTGGCGAGCACATGGAGGGCTGTGCGGCCCCACAAAGAAATGCCACCCCACACCATGACTGACCCACCGCCAAACCGGTCATGCTGGAGGATGTTGCAGGCAGCAGAACGTTCTCCACGGCGTCTCCAGACTCTGTCACGTCTGTCACATGTGCTCAGTGTGAACCTGCTTTCATCTGTGAAGAGCACAGGGCGCCAGTGGCGAATTTGCCAATCTTGGTGTTCTCTGGCAAATGCCAAACGTCCTGCACGGTGTTGGGCTGTAAGCACAACCCCCACCTGTGGACGTCGGGCCCTCATACCACCCTCATGGAGTCTGTTTCTGACCGTTTGAGCAGACACATGCACATTTGTGGCCTGCTGGAGGTCATTTTGCAGGGCTCTGGCAGTGCTCCTCCTTGCACAAAGGCGGAGGTAGCGGTCCTGCTGCTGGGTTGTTGCCCTCCTACGGCCCCCTCCACGTCTCCTGATGTACTGGCCTGTCTCCTGGTAGCGCCTCCATGCTCTGGACACTACGCTGACAGACACAGCAAACCTTCTTGCCACAGCTCGCATTGATGTGCCATCCTGGATGAGCTGCACTACCTGAGCCACTTGTGTGGGTTGTAGACTCCGTCTCATGCTACCACTAGAGTGAAAGCACCGCCAGCATTCAAAAGTGACCAAAACATCAGCCAGGAAGCATAGGAACTGAGAGGTGGTCTGTGGTCACCACCTGCAGAACCACTCCTTTATTGGGGGTGTCTTGCTAATTGCCTATAATTTCCACCTGTTGTCTATTCCATTTGCACAACAGCATGTGAAATTTATTGTCAATCAGTGTTGCTTCCTAAGTGGACAGTTTGATTTCACAGAAGTGTGATTTACTTGGAGTTACATTGTGTTGTTTAAGTGTTCCCTTTATTTTTTTGAGCAGTGTATAATTATCAACTCAATTTAGCCGAATGGGAGATATTCTGTCATTTGTTGGAGGTTATCTAGCAAGTTTAGCAACTTTGGCCATTCGACTTTGGTTTGACTGCCGTTACAAAGTGTGCGTTATTCGACAACACTGTGGCCTACTCTGTCCAGAGAGCCTAGACAGGCCGACTGCTGAAATGCACGGAATTCATTGAGGAAAATGATAGCACTCTGAATTCATGAATCGCCTGTTTCTCAATTGACAACGTCATTGGCGATCAAAGTTACTCTACCATTACTAAATATCAGTTTCACTTGCTGTGAAATCTTTACATAGTGGCGCAGCAAAGACGTCAAAGCGGTGCAGCCACAATCTTATTTTGGGAGAACCCCAGCATAGTGACCATATCTTGGTTTTAAATGCTTTAAATGAGCGCTTCCGATTTTTGTGTTATTTTCCAGGACTCTCGGGATAAATTAATTATTCCCGGTATTCAAACATGGTTGATTTTCATCAAAGATACTGGTCGGTTACACACAAACACACACACACAGAGCACTGATTACATTATCAATAGTGGTTATGATTAGCATGGTGGAACCAAACTGATCGCTGCATTCGCCATTATATTTCACTTCAGATATCATGACACAGTGAGTGAAAAAAGTATTTGATCCCCTGCTGATTTTGTATGTTTGCCCACTGACAAAGAAATGATCAGTCTATAATTTTAATGGTAGGTTTATTTGAACAGCGAGAGACAGAATAACAACAAAAAAATCCAGAAAAACACGTCAAAAATGTTATAAATTGATTTGCATGTTAATGAGGGAAATAAGTATTCGACCCCCTCTCAATCAGAAAGATTTCTGACTCCCAGGTGTCTTTTATACAGGTAACGAGCTGAGATTAGGAGCACACTCTTAAAGGGAGCGCTCCCAATCTCAGCTTGTTACCTGTATAAAAGACACCTGTCCACAGAAGCAATCAATCAATCAGATTCCAAACTCTCCACCATGGCCAAGACCAAAGAGCTCTCCAAGTGATATAGAATGGTAAACATAGTGATCAGGCTGGTTCCACCAGGCTACGTAGGTTAAGGTGAATTGCGACACAACGCGAAACTGTTTTTGTCAAGTATCACCAACCTAATTCAAGTATTCCCCCTGTTCCATTTATAGGAATGCTCACAGCGAGATCATGTTTGTTTGATCCTGAGGGTCCCCTTGCTGGTCTTCTCTATGTTGCATGTTTGGCTGCAAACTGGACTATCTCTCGAACAACTGAAACAGGCAATCCTTATAAACAATGCACTTCTTCATCTTCTGAGGTGGTGTTAACTGGGAGGGCCTGTGACAGGGTGATACAACAGACAGCCAAGTGGTAAATTGCATTTTGTTATGAAGAAAAAGCTTGTGATTTTTAACCTAACCATAACCTAATCCACACTGCTAACATTATGCCTAACCCTAACCTTAAATTAAGACAAAAAAGCACATTTTTGTTTTCATGAATTTTGACAATATAGCCAATTTGGATTTTGTGGCTGTGGTAACTAGTGGAAACCCCTAATTCTATACTTTACAGATGTAGATTGACTGTAGTTCCAGATTGGATTAGATTCAGGCTGGTAATGCCGTTACGGTTTGTTGCTCATAGTGCACTGTATTAGTCAGACTCAGACAGTAGTTAGCTACCACCATAGCTGCATCCATTATTTAGTTTTGCCCTAATCAATACAAAATACACTTGTGTGAGCTACGAACTAATTTACAAATCCGACTTGTAGGCTAACACTAGCTAGCTAGCTGCTGTTAGCTAGCCTGCCTCACTAACATTTTCAAATGATAACGTTACATAACCAGAAGTATATAGACGATATACAATAAACTAAAACATTAGCTAGCCTGACTCGCTAGCTAACATTAGCTACGGCCTCGCTTTATCAAGAGATGGCTACCTACAAAACCAGCAATTAAGTTATCTAAAGTTGTTAGCTAAGTTAGCCAGAGAGTCAATTATATTCCAGTATCTCTGGTTATACTCACCACCACCGGTCGTTGCACACCAAGCTAGTGTTACTGGTGCAGACTTGGGGGCCAACAAACTCCAAGCACCTATTCCGACCGCATACTAGGATCCTTCGGCAGGGTATGCAAACCATAGAACTTTGGCTGTGGAGGCATGGTCAATCCGTATAGGGCCCATGATCCTTTGAACATATTTGGGGGCGATGAAACAATGGAGCCCCATTCAATGAAGGGATGCGAAGTGGGAGGATTTGCAGAAGGAGGCATGATTTGTTGACATAATTGTAATCCAAACCTGACCTTCATTTACAAAAACTCAGTTTTAGACAAGACTGACTTCATGACCAAATTTATCCTATTTACACTTTGTAGTAAATTTTCACACGACTAAATGTTTCTGACTCATATCGCTACCACAAAGTTTAGTAGGGTTAGGGTTACTGTACTCTAATGTACTGTACTGAACTATGTTGTTCTCTACTTTTCTTTACTGTACATTACTGTACCGTACTGTACTCTGCTGTGCTCTACTGTGCTGTACTGTAATCTCCGGTGCTCTACTGTACTATAATGTACTGTACCATACTGTACTGTCCAAAGTTATGAAACATAGCTGTCTATGATTGGTTCAGATTTTGTCCAGTCTGTACTTCATCAATCGGAACCATTCATAGACGCCTATGTTTCAGCCACATCAAGGCCAGCCCGGACCAGACCAAATCTGAACCAATTATAGACGTCTAGATTTGGTCAATATATAGGCTGGTTGGGACCGGACATCTGTGGAGGTTAAAATGAAGGCTGGCCCAGACCAGGTCAAATCAAGGCTGGACCGGATTCAATCGGAAACCTACAGTACCAGTCAAAAGTTTGCACACACCTACTCATTCATTTGTACTATTTTCTACATTGTAGATAAATAATGAAGACATCAAAACTATGAAATAGCCCATATGGAATCATAGCAACCAACAATGTGTTAAATAAATCCAAATATATTTCATATTTGAGTTTCTTCAAAGTAGCCACCCTTTGCCTTGATGACAGCATCGCACACTCTTTTAACCAGGCAAAACAAAATCTGCCAAAATATCACCAAAATGTCTCCTATGAGAGAACGGAACATAGTCAGCCATGTTTACACAAACATCCGCGACGTGTACAGAGCCACCCCCAACCCCCATTTCAGCCAATCAGATCACGTCTCCCTGTTACTACTCCCCGCCTACAAGCAGAAACTCAAGGGGGAGCCACCAACGGAGAGAATAGTGAAATGCTGGACGCAGCGAGCTGATTCAATACTCCAGGACTATTTTGAGAATACGGATTGAAATATGTTCAAGGACTCATCTACCCACGATTCATCCACAACATAACATTGAGGCATAGACATCATCAGTCACAAGTCTCATCAAAACATTTGTTGATGATATTGTACCCACAGAAAAAAAACGGACATACCCCAACCAAACACCCTGGATGAACTGAGAAATCCGTGCCATGTCGAGAGCCCAAACTGCAGAATTCAACATCAGGAGAGCAAACCCTGATGACAGGGTTGCGCGCTCCGGATGCCATTAGGGATGCAAAGAGACAATATAGACTCAAACTGGAATCATAATACAACAGCTCAGAAACATGACACATGTGGCAAGGACTACAGGCCATTATGAACTACAGAGGCGTATCCAGCTGTGTGATACCCTCCTCCCTCACAGATGGGCTCAACACATTCCATGTTCGCTTTGAGGCGGCCAACACCGAGCCATCCCACTGCTCTCCAAGGCTGACTCTGACCAATATTCTCAAGAGAGTGAATAGTCACAATGCTGCCGGCACTAGATGGCATCCCTGGCTGTGTCCTCAGGGCATGTGCCAATAAGCTGGCAGGCATCAACATGTCCCTATCCCAGGCTGTAGTCCCCACATGCTACAACCACCATCGGTCCAGTGCCGAAGGACACCAAGGTGACATGCTTAAATGACTATCGCCCCATTGTAATCACCGTCAAGTTCAAGTTTTGTTTTATCACATGCACAAGTACAGTGAAATGCTTAAATACGTTTACCTTCGCAAAAGTGCAGTATCTGATATCAAAAAGTATAACTAATAAGAAAAATATATATATTCGTTTTAAATCACGAGAAATAAGAAATAAGAGAGGAAGCTTTATACTGGGTCAGTGCAGTACCAAAATGACAATGTGCAGGGATACTGGAGTATTGAGGTAGATATGTACATATAGGCAGAGATTAGGAGAAAGTGACTGGTAGAAGGATACAAAATAATAATAATTAACATTTTTTTTTTTACATTTTAGTCATTTAGCAGACGCTCTTATCCAGAGCGACTTACAGTAGAGATAATAATAATAGTAGTAAACAGTATGGCAGCAGCCAGGTGATAGAAGCTGTTTAAGAGTCTATTGGTCTGAGCCATGATGCACCAGTACCACCTGCCGGACGGGAACATGGAGAACAGTTCATGTCTCGGGTGGATGTAAAAAAAAATAAATAATGTTTGGGCCGCTTTTTCAACATGAAGTGCTTCGAGAGGCTGGTTATGGCCAACGTTAGTCAAGACCCACTTCAAGGCCAGCATGCCAGACCCACTGGACCCACTCCAATTCACCTACCATTCCAGCAGATCCATGGAAGATGCCATTTCCATCGCTATCCACATGGCTTTATCACACCTGGACAAGAGTAACACCTATGTAAGAATGTTGTTCATTGACTAAAGGTCAACATTCAACACCATTGTTCCCTCCAAGCTTGTCACCAAGCTCAGGGCCCTGGGTCTCCAAACCACCCTCACCCTCTGCAACTGGATCCTGGACTTCCTGACAGGCAGGACACATGCTGTGAGGATTGGCAACAGTACCTCCCCTACTCTGACTCTCAACACAGGGGCCCCCGAGGGATGTGTCCTCAGCCCACTGCTGTACTCCCTGTTCATGACTGTGTGTGAAGCATGACACAAAACCCATCATCAAGTTTGCAGGTGACACCACGGTGGTAGGCCTGATCACTGACAACAACAAGTCAGCCTAAAGGGAGGAAGTCAGAGACCTGGCAATGTGGTGCCAAAACAACAGCCAATCTCAATGTCAGCAAAATGAAGGAGTTGATTGTTGACTTCAGGAAGCAGGGAGGAGGACATGCCCTGATTTACATCGACGGGACTGCGGTGGAAAGAGTCAACAGTTTCAGGTTCCTTGGACATCACCACACATGGACTGACAACACCACTGCCCTGGTCAAGAGTGTCCTGACCGGCTGCATCATGGCCTGGTATGGAAACTGCTCCGTTCATAACCACAAGGCCCTTCAGAGAGTGGTGAAGACTGCCCAGTGCATCGCTGGAGACATCATCAAGGACCCCGATCCCCCCAGCCACGGACTATTCACTCCGTTACTGTCTGCATTTTAGAGTAGAATGTCCTTTTAAAAAAATCAACAGAACTGACCTTCTGTGCACTGACAATCTAATTATTAGCTGTCCAATGATTTATTCTGCCTACTATTTGAACATACTGTATAATAAAACAGTTGATTAAAAAAAAGAACTGACTTTTTCACAGTGCTACAAAAAATGTATCCTAGTGGGGCATGTTCCCGGCACAGTCAGAATCCTTGTGAACATAATAAATTAGCAAGTAAATCAGGGGTGTCAAACTCAATTCCTGGAGGGCTGTGTGTCCACTGGTTTTTGCTATTTCCTTTTAATTTGTGACCAATTAAGACCTAGACAACCAGGTTAGGGTAGTTCCTAACGAATCAATTAATCAACTATATAGGAGGAGTAAAAACGGCAGACACTCGTCCCTCCAGGACTGGAGTTTGACACGTGCAATAACTAAATATATAAATGAATATACTGACGACTCACCACAGTTCTCCTCGTCCGCTTCATTTCCACAGTCATCGACACCGTTGCAGTGCATGAGCTGGGGCAGGCACATGCTCAGGTTGCCACAAGGAAAATATCCTAGGGGGCAGTTCGTCTTCTCCTCTGAGACGTTGAACGAAGTTCCTGCTGAGAATTCAAGAGCCGTGTTTCAATATCAAAGTTGGTGTCTCTCGATGAGGGTGAACGCATACTACACTGAACAAAAATATAAACACAACATGTTAAGTATTGGTCCCATGTTTTATGAGCTGAAATAAAAATCTCAGGGATTTTCCATACTTATTTCTTTCAAACTTCGTGAACAAATTTGTTTACATCCCTGTTAGTGAGCATTTCTCCTTTGCCAAGATAATCCATCCACCTGACAGGTATGGAATATCAAGAAGCTGATTGCACAGCATGATCATTACACAGATTGTGCTGGGGACAATGCCACAGATGTCTAAAGTTTTGAGGGAGCCTGCAATTGGCACGCTGACTGCATGAATGTCCAACAGAGCTGTTGCTAGAGAATTTAATGTTCATTTCTCTATGATCATTTTTAGAGAAATTGGCAGTACGTCCAACCAGCCTCACAACCGCAGACCACATTTAACCACTCCAGCTCAGGACCTTCACATCTGGCTTCTTCACCTGCGGGATCGTCTGAGGGGGAGATGTGTGTGTGTGTGTGTGGGGGGGGGGGGGGGGGGGGGGGGGAGTGTTGAAGAGTATCTATGTCTGTAATAAAGCACTTTTGTGGGGAAAAAATAATTCTGATTGGCTGGGACTGGCTCCCCAGTGGGTGGGCTCGGGTGCCAAGTGGGTGGGCCTCAAACTAAATGGGTGCGCTTTCACATACAAAGGCCACCCACTGCCTACATGTTCCTGACATATACCTACATATCATACTGTAGTCGGTTATCTGTTTCTGAAGCACACAGGTCTGACTGCTTACGGGCTTGAACCTTAGTTTCCATCCCAATTTCCACAAAATAATCCAAAAACCAACGCTGCTGACTGGTTGAGTGCCTCGATTATGGAATATTAATCCATATTAAAATACTTTATCCATTGGTTAGAACAGAAATGTGTCTTCTACCTTTCCCAACACCCCCACACACACACACACACTGAGGCACAGGGTCAGCTGTGGTAAAGCACCCCCGGATGGAGAGTAATTGTGGGGGGTTAAGTGCCTTGGTCAAGGGCACATGGGACAGAGACCAGCAGCTGCCAGTTCAGTTCCATTACCATGTTTTGTGTGGACCGGGGCTGCTGGTCTGTCTCTAACCTCTAGGCCTGTGGTCATCAACTAGATTCTTGCCTGGGACCATTTGTTTCTTGAGGGGATGGTCATGGGGCTGGAAGATAATTACAAATATTTTTTAGACTACTAAGTGACTACAAGAATTAATCCCAAACAGATAAAATATTGACTAAAACAATAATTTCTTATCTTGCTGTAACGGTTTTCTTCCAGGGGTGAAGGAGAGGACCAAAGTGCAGCACGGCTAGTGTTAAACATGTTTAATAAAGAACAAGTTAAACACTACAAACAATAGAAAATAACAAATGTGCAAAAACCGACACAGACCTATCTGGTGCAGACAATCACAGAGACAGGAAACAAACACCCACAAAATCCCAACACAAAACAAGCCTCCTATATATGATTCTCAATCAGAGACAACGATTACCATCTGCCTCTGATTGAGAACCCACACTAGGCTGACATAGAAACAGACAAACTAGACACACAACATAGAATTCCCACCCAGCTCACGTCCTGACCAACTAAACACATACAAAACAACAGAAAACAGGTCAGGAACGTGACACTTGCTTAAATATGTATACGATCACATATCACTCTTTGGTACAGATTTCCAAAATTAAAATCACTTGGAGATGAGCACTTTTATTTCCACGACTGATCAAAACTCATTTTCTCATGTCTATCTCTTGACCCTGGTTAGCAATATGTTTTGAACATCGAATCACAAAAAAAAAGTTGCAGCGTCGAGTCACAATACATATAGAATCGAGAGAATTGCAATACATATGGTATCGGCACCTAAGTATCGTGATAATATTGTATCGTGTGGTCCCTGGGAATTCCTAGCCCTAGTTGACACATGGTCATCATGGTTTACTGACTAGATAACAATACAAAATAGGACATCTTTCCCAGTTTCCTCGATGTCATCATGAAAAGACATCTTTACCTGGTTATCCAATGCCTCTCCAATCAGAAAATGAAAATGACACTGAGATCATGAGCCTGAAGACTACATGAACCCTAAAGCCGGGTGTATATCAGCTGATAGTGACAACGCCATACTTATTGTAAAGATGAACATGGTTAAGGGCCACGGTAAGTCATTTGCAAACCTAAGGACCTAAGCGCTTTAACAAACCTCAGCCATACACTTAATCACAAAAGTGACACGAGTGAGGGACCTAGAATCACAATCGCTCTAAAGAATTCCCCGCTCAATCACGCAGGGTCTGATGTTGTGTAACACAGTATCAGGAGATGGATTCCAACCATCCATCTGAGCTTATGCACAAGCTCACTAAGGAAAACCAGTCTACCGACTGTAAACTATAGCCACTAAGATACCGAGAAGAACTGCAGATCCTTGGATCTGCTGATCTTAGACGAGATACTGAGGAATGTAAACATCTTATCATATTTACTTTTGTTTTTCGCAGTCTGTGCAGGCTCAGTTTCGCATAGTATCACCTTGGAAGTTCAGATGGGGACAGTAATGGTTGGAATAGTAACTGACTGTAGGACTCACATGTAGCTATTATCAGAACTCCTGCAGAACTAAGTGTTTCTTGCAGTAAAATTATAAACCAAATATACTTTTTGTCTCGGAAGCAGGAGTGAAAAAAATATACATTCATTTAATCTTAAGAAAATGCGAATGTGCACTTGCAATAAAAAGTTCTGTGTAGCCTAAAATAGACAAAAATTCAAGCAACATAAAGTCTGACAGTTTTTGACTTTTAACCACATAAAATATGCATCCAAAATTAATTGAAATACTATCAGAAACGTGGTGGATCGTTTTCACAGTTTTTCATTTCCTTAAAACCGATCAACAAAACTGATTAGGAAATTTAGCACCGGAAAACTGAAAGTTTTTAAGCCTCAATTAGATGTTTTTCTGCTTATACATTCCAACATTTGGTAGGCTATTTGTTAGTCAACTTGTCATACAATTAGATAAAAGCAGCTTCTCTTCTGTCATCACTTGATGCTCTAGAACAGGGATTCCCAGACTGTGCTAATTTGGTAAAATGGTTGTCTCAGGCAGTTATTGACAGGATGAATTAGCATCAGCGGCCAAAGTGAAAAAATGCAATTACTGGTAGCAGTTCCGTGGTACTTGGTCAACCCCTTGCCAATGGCTGTTCTGATGAATGCTCGTTCCACATCCCAACGTTTCCAGGGATTAATGGAGCATTAATACTGGGTAGCATTAGCAAGGCTAACTGCTTGGTATCCAATGGAGAGGCCAATCTACTGTATTTGTGTGTACTTCGACAAATAGGTATTCCCCATCCTTACAGCTGGATAGAAGCTTTAGATAAGATGGAATCATCTCACTGGCAAACCCACTATCCACCATCCCATACTTTACATTGAAGGTACACAGTGGGGTAACGTTGTGTTTAGAGACACCACTTCCCAATGTGTGCTTTCCCTAGAGGCGTGGGAACATTGGGAAGAGCCAATGGCAGTCTTGGCAAATTTCTATTCTGCTGTGGTCAAATGCTGTAAGCAGGAAATTGCCCAGCTATAAAGGATGATGTCATATTGCTTTAGTTTATAAATAGCTTAAAGGATACGTTTTTATTACATCTAAATCTCTACTTTTGATGTAAATGGCATGTTTTAGAAGGATCCAGACACCTTTTTGTGATATCGTTTACCCCAAACAGCAAATCACTTTCTCATACTTGTTCAGCGGTATGGTGGCACTGGAAAAACATGAACACAAGCTCCAAAAACACCCAAGTACGTCCTTTTAGAAATGGCAAAGCTCTCAATATAGCGTTGCAGGTCTTAGGATGTTGTACACACAAAATTGTGTCATTCCAAACTTTATACGCAATGTTATATGTGTACAACATTGATTGACGTGCATCATTATACAGAGTGCTTTGCCGTTTAGAAAAGAATTGAGATTTGGTTGTACTTTTTTTTTTTTTTTTTTTACTTCTCCTTTAGTGTTGACATAGTTCACCTTTAAGCTAATGAGCACAGCTTGTGAAATCCAGCTACTGTACATCTCTCATGATAACCAAAGGGCATGAATAAAGGTTCTTATTTTTCCTGATATACTGTGTTATATTATACCAAGTGGTTGACAATGTAACACTGATAAGACATCAGTGAAACACTTTCTCATTTTGCCCTTTCACAGTGGTGTTACACCATTCAGTTCAGTTTTATTCTTCAGACCAACGGAGCACTTAACCTTCTTAGATTGTCACTGGTATAAAATGTAGGGATTATCTTTCGAAACTCATCTCTCATCTTCTCGAAGACAGAACACCTTTCCTGAAGACCTTAAAAAATGATCTGCATGCCTCGCTGGTGCCGAACTTTCCTATTTTGCCACCAAAGGTGATCAGATGTAGAGATGAGATACATCAATTATCTTTCAGAAGTCATTGCTCATCCTAATAAGAGCTGTTTGTGTGTTTCCTTAACACACCTTGAAACCATCTCTCTTGTGTAACAGCTTTCAAAAGAGATTTGCAATGCTATTTATCTAACATCTGTTCCCACCGTAGCAGGTGATGCAGTGAACGGCCTACGCCAATGTTGTAAAGCCACACAATCATGTCAGTTAAATTGCATGGTTGCACGTGGGCCATGTCATCAACTACAACCTCAAAAGACTCACTCCAGTCTATTCATACTGGCTGACCATCCCGGATAATTGCATTTGACCTCAGCGCATTAAAAGTCCTCTTCACCAGGGATGAAGGTAAACGCCAGTCAAGATAGAATTGTTAACATTGACAACCTTTTTCCAACATTTTCCCTCCTCATATACAGTAGTTGCTCTGAAAAGTTGAAGGGAAAGAGCAATCAATCTGTGTCTCTTACTAGGGTCAAAAGGGAGATCCACATATTGTTTCCATTTCAAGTACGGGTAATTGACATACAATATCCACCGCATTTACAGAGCCATGTCATTACAGATGCAGTAGATTCCAGATACAGTATATCATAGAAGCCAAGTTCTATTTGTACATGTCATGGGATGCATTTGCTACAATGTTCCCTTTTTAGTTGGTGGCTGACTATTTGATAGCATTTGGCGTTTAATCCTCTCTGACATCTGCAATCCGCAATCCGCATTCGATATTAATCACATAAATACCACATAATCAGGAAGTCTACCTTCACTTGCCCCTTCTACCCCCTATGGTGTCCAAATTAGGACAGCTTCCCAACTAACTAAAGTCCTAGTCCACTCCAAAAGTTTGTCAGGCATTTTCCAATATGTAAAGTGGTCTGATGATGAGATGAGTCCACCTTCCTTGCCATCTGTTGCAATGAAGTTCCAGATCAACCCCAAATGAATGGGAAAGCTGACGCATGGTGACATTTGATAACGTTTGAGGAAAGAAGAAACATCTGACAGACTGATTTTGGAAGGAAGCAGCACTTTAAATTAGTTCGCATGGGACACTTTAAAAGACATTTGCCTTTCATGTAGCCTGTGTGCTCAATTACTTTTTCATGCCGTTGGATTCTAGCTTGAAATATACTTATTCATGTTACAATACTAGAACTTATTGATTACTTTACATGTATGAGGAATGTATATATTGGGGACAGTGAAGGGTGGATAGAAGCTTGATGTAGGGAAATGAAGAATGTTAATATTCTGTTTGAACATGTTATTTTGTTCCTAAGGAGGCAGGAGGGAGGCAAAGGGCAACCGGCTGGTTTCAGTTTCTGATAACGCAGGCCAGCTGCGGAACTAGGGAGAAGCGAGGAATTCAAGTCAACAGTTGAAGTGAGAAGAAACCTCTGGAAGGGGGGCCGGAGGGGCCCAACCCAATGACCCAGTCCTATCTCACATGGATACACTTCCATGCCCACGGAGGTTCTAGCATCAGGCAGGGCCATGACTACACCAGTGAGAGGAACCAATTACGTTCCTGCCTAGCAACAGAGATCTATTGGCTGTCTAGATGTGTAAGGAGTTGACCCTGCCTCGTAGGAGGTTATAAATACATGTGCTTGTGTGAAGGGCCAGAGCACAAGGTTCCTCTGCGGCTCAGTGCTGGAAAGGGTCCACATTGACAGATGGACTGAGAAACGTATCAACGTCAGTGTTAGTCAACATCAGTAGACCAAAACAACTTTCATTTACATGGATTTTGTACATAAATCAAGAGATATTTTTTGTCTTTGCAGCTGTATGACCCAGTGGGTGAATAAACTTAGTTTGAGCTTTTCCTAGTCGTCCGTTTGAGGTTCTACTCTGTTTGTTCAGAACCTAACAATGGCAAATAAATCTGAATCAATACAAAAAAACAGCTCTTGATCTGTGTACAAAAATCCATGCACATCAAAGTTATTTCGGTCTACTGATGTTGACTAACACTGATGTTGATCAGTTTCTCAGTCCATCTGTCAATGTGGACCCTTTCCAGCACTGAGCCGCAGAGCAACCTTGTGCTCTGGCTCAAACATTTTCTTGGATGTGTCTTACAATATGTATAATGCTAATACAGCATGTCGAATTATTGATTTTACTAATCCATATTTGTTTGATATCTGAAAGTGGGGGACAATGTTATTTAAGCATGACTCTCGGGGGCCAACATCTTTGCCTCGCCAATTTGAGTGAAGCACAGTGCAAGACTAAAACGTTTTAAATGTGATGCATGAGCAACAATATGTATCTCTATGGTAGGAGCATCATGAAGGAGATGATTTCTATATCATTGACTCTCTACTGACGGTCATTCCACATCACTATAATGAGGTGAACAGTTATTTAAAAAGGTCACATGACCTCAATACTCCCTTTCAAACAAATTGTGGGAAAATACAGTACATTATTTATATGACTGAGACCCGTGGGAATATCTCCAAAGTTCATAAACAGAACCACAGCAACCGCAATATCTGAATGCGAAACATCAGCAGCCAGCAGTCATTAAGGCAATACAAATTCCCTTTGCCCCCATATCTATATGCAGGGGGGATAGCAAATCAACATCTGCACAGTGTGTGTTGTTTAACTTTACTTGATTTAAATAGATGATACGTATTTTAAAAGGTTACTTGATTTAACTAGGTTATGATATGTATTTTCAAAGAGTTATACTGAAGCAATGTTCTCTTTCACTTTACGTACTCACTGCTCAGTATGCCTGTCCATAATAGTTGGATAATAGAGCACCACAACTCCCACCAATTCATGGTAGCAAATTTTGTCACATGTGCCAAATACAACAGGTGTAGACCTTACAGACTGAAATGCTTACTCACAAGCCCTTAACCAACAATGTGGTTTTAAAAAGTGTTTAAAGTCAAAAATAGATAAGTCAATTAAAAATAAATAAAAGTAACATATAATTAAAGAGCAGCAATAAAATAACAATAGCGAGGCTATACAGGGGGTGCTGGTACAGAGTCAATGTTCGGGGACACCGGTTAGTCGAGGTAATTGAGGTAATATGTACATGTAGGTAGAGTTAAAGTGACTATGCATAGATAATAAACAGAGAGTAGCAGCAGCGTACAAGAGGGGGTGGGGGCAATGCAAATAGTCTTGGTAGACATTTGATTAGCTGTTCAGGAGTCTTATGGCTTGGGGGTAGAAGCTGTTACCTGTTAAAAAGCCTTTTGAACCTAGGCTTGGCGCTCCGGTATCGCTTGCCGTGTGGCAGCACCAGGCGGTTCCGGCTACGGAGAGCGTGACCACACAGTCATCCGGAACAGCTGATGCTCTCATGCATGTTTCAGTGTTACTTGCCTCGAAGCGAGCATAGAAGTAAATTAGCTTGTCTGGTAGGCTCGTGTCACTGGGAAGCTCGCGGCTGTTCCCTTTGTAGTCTGTAATAGTTTGCAAGCCCTTCCACATTCGACGAGCGTCGGAACCGGTGTAGTATGATTAAATCTTAGTCCTGTATTGACACTTTGCCTGTTTGATGGTTCGTCTGAGGGCATAATAGATTTTCTTATAAGCTTCCGAGTTAGAGTTCTGCTCTTTGAAAGCGGCAGCTCTACCCTTTAGCTCAATACGGATGTTGCCTGTAATCCATGGCTTCTGGTTGGGGTATGTACACACAGTCACTGTGGGGATGATGTAATTGATGCACTTATTGATGAAGCCAGTGACTGACGTGGTGTACTTCTCAATGCCATCAGAAGAACCCCAGAACATATTCCAGTCTGTGCTAGCAAAATAGTCCTGTAGCTTAGCATCTGCTTCATCTGACCACTTTTTTATTGACCGAGTCACTGGTGCTTCCTGCTTTGGTTTTTGCTTGTAAGCAGGAGGATAGAATTATGGTCAGATTTGCCAAATGGAGGGCAAGGGAGAGTGTTGTACTTGTCTCTGTGTGTGGAGTAAAGTTTTTTGGAGTAGAGGTTTTTTCTCTCTGGTTGCACATTTAACAACCTGGTAGAAAGTAGGTGAAACTGATTTAATTTTCCCCGGCCACCAGGAGCCCCGCCTCTGGATGAGCATTTTCCTGTTTGCTTATGGCCTTATACAGCTCATTGAGTGCGGTCCTAGTGCCAGCATCGGTTTGTGGTGGTAAATAGACAGCTACGAAGAATGTAGATGAAATCTTTCTTGGTAAATAGTGTGGTCTACAGCTTATCATGAGATACTCTACCTCAGGTGAGCAAAACCTTGAGACTTCTTTAGATTTCGTGCAGCAGCTGTTGTTTACAAATATACACAGACCGTCACCCCTTGTCTTACCGGAGACAGCTGTTCTATCCTGCCAAAAAAAGCGTAAAACCAGCAGCTGTATGTTAGGGCTACACTGATCACTTGTGCTTGGCTACAAAATGTATAGGTGTCCCCATAGGCATAATACTTAAATAGAGGAAATGTGAATATAATCATTATTTTAGCGATGCACGGTAGACGTCCCTCCTAATATAAAGGACCCCCCATCCAGTTGATGTGAGCTGCTTTACAGCACACTTGCATTAATATGTGTTTATGGATGAGACAGGAATTTATTTATTTATTTAATTTAAACTTTATTTAACTAAGCAAGTCAGTTATGAACAAATTCTTCTTTACAATGACGGCTACCCAGGCCAAACCCTAACCCGGATGACGCTTGGCCAATTGTGCGTCGCCCTATGGGATTCCCTGCTTTCAAATTGGTTGCCTAAATTGGTTTCATTTGTCACGATTGTCTTTTGGAGAGAGTGAGGACCAACATGCAGCAAGTGGAAAATACATCTTCTTTTTATTTTGAAGAAGGAAAAACGAAACAAAACACTTACAAACTAACAAAACAACAAACGACCGTGAAGCTACAAAACGAAAGTGCACACACAAGCTACTAACGTTTAGACATAGACAATTCCCCACAAACAGCTAAAGCCTATGGTTACCTTAAATATGGCTCCCAATCAGAGACAACAGAAACCAGCTGTCTCTAATTGGGAACCCATTCAGGCAACCATAGACTTTCCTAGACAACTACACACATAGACACAGCTAGACAACTATACTAAACATAAACCCAACTACTCTAAATAAACCCCCTAAACCTTACAATCACCCTGGACACTACAAAACCCACATAAATACCCATGTCACACCCTGACCTAACTAAAATAATAAAGAAAACAAAGAATACTAAGGCCAGGGCGTGACATAGCCCCCCCCTTAAGGTGCGAACTCCGGGCGCACCAGCACAAAGTCTAGGGGAGGGTCTGGGTGGGCATCTGACCACGGTGGTGGCTCAGGCTCAGGGCGAGGTCCCCACCCCACCATAGTCAATCCCAGCTTATATCTCCCCCTACAAATGACCACCCTCATATTACCCCCACTTAATCTTTTGGGTAACATCGACACAAGGGGCAGCACCGGGATAGAGGAATAGCTCAGGACAGAGGGATAGCTCAGGACAGAGGGATAGCTCAGGATAGAGAGGTAGCTCAGGATAGAGAGGTAGCTCAGGATAGAGGGGCAACTCCGGACTGAAAGGCAGCTCCGGACAGAGAGACAGCTCTGGACTGAGGGGCAGTTCTGGATAAATAGCCGCTCTGGGCTGAGGGACAGCTCATGGCTGGCTGACGGCTCTGGACGCTCATGGCTGGCTGACGGCTCTGGACGCTCATGGCTGGCTGACGGCTCTGGACGCTCATGGCTCACTGACGGCTCTGGCAGATCCTGTCTGGTTGGCGGCTCTGGCAGATCCTGTCTGGTTGGCGGCTCTGGCAGATCCTGTCTGGTTGGCGGCTCTGGCAGATCCTGTCTGGTTGGCGGCTCTGGCAGATCCTGACTGACGAATGGCTCTAGCGGCTCCTGACTGACTAACGGCTCTGACGGCTCTGGACAGACGGGCGGCTCTACTGGCTCGGGACAGACGGATGGCTCAGACGGCGCTGGGGAGACGGATGGCTCAGACGGCGCTGGGGAGACGGATGGCTCAGACGGCGCTGGGGAGACGGATGGCTCAGACGGCGCTGGGGAGACGGATGGCTCAGACGGCGCTGGGGAGACGGATTGCTCAGATGGCGCTGAGGAGACGGATGGCTCAGACTGATCCTGTCTGGCGGAAGGCTTTAGCGGCTCCTGTCTGGCGGAAGGCTCTAGCGGCTCCTGTCTGGCGGAAGGCTCTGTAGGCTCATGGCAGACGGGCGGCTTTGCAGGCTCATGGCAGACGGGCGGCTTTGAAGGCTCAATACAGACGGGCAGTTCAGTCACCGTTGGGCGGACGGCAGACTCTGGCCGGCTGAGACGCACTGTAGGCCTGGTGCGTGGTGCCGGAACTGGAGGTACCGGGCTAAGGACACGCACCTTCAGGCTAGTGCGGGGAACAACAACAGGGCACACTGAGTTCTCAAAGCGCACTATATGCCTGGTGCGTGGTACCGGACTGAGGGCACGCACCTCAGGACGAGTGCGGGGAGAAATAACAGTGTGTACAGGACTCAGGAGACGCACAGGTGGCTTAGTGCGTGGTGCCGGAACTGGAGGCACTGGGCTGGAGACACGCACCATAGGGAGAGTGCGTGGAGGAGGAACAGGGCTCTGAAAACGCACTGGAAGCCTGGTGCGTGGTGTAGGCACTGGTGGAACTGGACTGGGGCGGGAAGGTGGCGCCGGAAATACCGGACCGTGCAAGCGTATTGGCTCCCTTGAGCATTGAGCCTGCCCAACCTTACCTGGTTGAATGCTCCCCGTCACCCGACCAGTGCGGGGAGGTGGAATAACCCGCACCGGGCTATGTAGGCGAACCGGGGACACCATGCGTAAGGCTGGTGCCATGTAAACCGGCCCGAGGAGACTCACTGGTGGCCAGATATGTAGGGCCGGCTTCATGACATCCGGCTCAATACTCAATCTAGCCCTGCCAGTGCGGGGAGGTGGAATAACCCGCACCGGGCTATGCACACATACAGGAGACACCGCGCTCTACTGCGTAACACGGTGTCTGCCCGTACTCTCGCTCTCCACGGTAAGTACAGGGAGTAGGCGCAGGTTTCCTACCTGACTTCGCCACTCTCCCTTTAAGCCTCCCCCCAAGAAATTTTTGGGGTTTTCTCACAGGCTTCCTACCGCTTCTTCGTGCTGCCTCCATACGCCGGTATCCCTCCTCGCACTGCGCCAGAGAATCCCAGGCGGGCTCCGGCACTCTCCCTGGGTTGATCGCCCACCTGTCGATCTCCTCCCACGTAGTGTAGCCCAGATCATTTTCCTGCCTCCGAGCTAGCTCCTCATATCGCCGCCTCTCTGCTTTCGCTGCCTCCAGCTCAGCTTTGGGGCGGTTATATTCTCCTGGTTCTTCCCGGTCCAGAATTTCCTCCCATGTCCATAAATCCTTGCGCTGCTCCTGTTGCCGCTTTTCACGCTGCTTGATCCCGCATTGGTGGGGAATTCTGTCATGATCGTGTGGAGGAGAGACGGACCAAAACGCAGCGCGTGGAAAATAAGCCATCTTCTTTTTATTTTGAAGAAGGCAAAACGAAACAAAACACTTACAAACTAACAAATCAACAAACGACCGTGAAGCTATAAACGTAGTGCACACACACACAGGCTCCAAACGTTCAACATAGACAATTCCCCACAAACAGCTAAAGCCTATGGTTACCTTAAATATGGCTCCCAATCAGAGACAACAGAAACCAGCTGTCTCTAATTGGGAACCCATTCAGGCAACCATAGACTTTCCTAGACAACTACACACAACATAGACACAGCTAGACAACTATACTAAACATAAACCCAACTACTCTAAATAAACCCCCTAAACCTTACAATCACCCTGGACACTACAAAACCCACATAAATACCCATGTCACAACCTGACCTAACTAAAATAATAAAGAAAACAAAGAATGCTAAGGCCAGGGCGTGACATCATTAAATAGGCGTAGGCACTATATTTTTTTTGTATTGCACATTTAATTAAACTGACGCATATATACACTAGCATACGAATGGTGGATTAATAGCCCAGCCTAAGAATTAACTCCTTATTTACGCATTTCTGTCTTCACTGTTCCACTCTTGCGCAATTCATGCATCTCCTCTGGCATCTCAACTGGCCTCTCTCTCTGCATCCTCTCTCTATTCCTCTTATAGCTCTTGAACCGTTGTCTAGCCCAATACGTGTTCCAGAAATTGCCATTTTTATCAATAAAAAACATATACAATTGAGGATAGAAGCACCTTGCTCTTGCTTGCTGGATATAAAATAGGCTACAGTGTTCACACAGTGAACTGGCAGGGACGTTTGAATGGTGAGAGTTTTCTTGTTGTGATGTGATCATGTTGGCTGGTGGTAAAAAATGCAATATAGAAGCCCATCTTGTATGGCAGAAGAAGATGATTCGTTCAGAAAATCTAATATGTAATCTAATAAGTAATCCAATAAGTAATCTAATAAGGATCTGGTGAGATTTTGTCTGTTTTTCCTTATATGCCTATGGTATGCCTGTGGTATACAGTATGTGTTAATGTATATGCCTTATATGACATACACAATTGAATACATGCTTGTGGCGCATTTACTACAACGATATGGTCTGAAATATTTGAGGAGGGAAAAAAAATACAGTATATAATATTATGAGAAACATTTATGTTTTGAGAATGTAACCTCTACAAAATAAATGGTTTCCTTATAGGTTTTACATTGTTTTTTATAAGTCAACATATAAAACAACATGACAATTATTAGGGATGGGACTCGCTAGTATCGTGTCAAGGAAACAAAGCACAAAGCGGATTTTACTTCTTTAGGAAAACAGCCCTAATGTTGGAAACAAACATCATTATGTTGTCCTCCAGAGTCACAGTTACTTATTTTCCAAGTTAAAGCACACAACATACAGCAGGTTTTTAACGGACCAAAGAGGTCTGGAGGGCTGCATTCCTGTAGTACTGAGAGATTAAATGCATTGTTTCGGTTATATAATAACTAATTGACCAACATTTACTTGAATCCTATTTATTTAGTTCTGGGTTTTTGTAAGCCAAACATGCCATTTCTCTAGAGAGAAATCCAATCATTCACCAGATAAATGAAGTCAAGATCTATATTGGGACGCTGGGCTGAATGGAGTTGTAATTTTCATTAAGCAAATATTCAACCTAGTTCAGTGCAGAAACGTGGTAATTAACTACAGTGACCATATTCTATTGAGCCTGTTATTTTCCGGCTGGGAAACAGATGGATAGACTTTTAGCCTGCTATGTTAGGTTAGATACACACAGACTGCATATGATACCACGTAAGAGAGGAAGGTACACAGCACAACGATGAGAGAGGGATAGAGAGTTTATGAAAGTATGCCTTCTCTACTTTGAAGAACTAGAAAAATGATTTTGTCAGACAGCGCTGCAGTATACTTAGGCAGGCTAGCCTAGTTAAGTATGATGTTTAAGTACAGTATGAGGAGAACCAAAATAACCTTATATGGTTGTCTGGCTGGCTGTTACTGCCTGAGCAGAGATGAGATGATGACTTTAAGGAATACAAAATTATAAGGTCGTCATATAAAACTAAATACTGAAATGTAATAGTACTTTCCTATTTTTCTATGTGAATCTTAGAGAGAAAATGTAGTATTTTCAATGTTTTGGCATTGCATTTAAAAAGCTTTAATCATTTTAATGTCATTATTTCATAATGGGTTTAATGTTTTTTTTTAAATCTTCGAAACCGAAAACCGTGATTATTTTTTAAATAATCTAAACCGAAACCGAACCCACATCAAAAAGCACTTTTCATGCTACGGTGGGGAGTAGGGGTCAGACAGACAACTTTGGGCTAAAAATATTTTTTATGATCCTTCAGATTATTTCGAAACGGTCGTCTTTCTGCTTTGTATGCTAGCCTACCTATTATATTAAAAGCACATCTTTGTCACATTATTTACATACACTCATTACACTGCCTAGAAATAAATATTGATCACCTATAATTGTTTCCTTCTGAAAATCATCCCAATCTCTAGCTGAAAATGTTTGTAGTCCAGACCTACTCTCTGTTATGAAGCTACATATATGTATTTTTTCATTTGAGGCTTATTTATTATTATTTTCAAGTGCTTTGAGATTCTTTCTGTACTGAAAAGCGCTATAGAAGCTGAATATATTATTATAAATATTGTTGTTATGAGACTGAGAAAGTGTTGTAGTTTTAAAGCTAATTTCCTGTCATTCTAAAAAAAAAAAAACATTCATGGTTTATGACATGTTCATATGCTATCTGGGGTTTGGGGTTTCACAAAACTCGTGGGGGTGTGTACTAAGCCAGTGGTCTGTAGTCTGGATTGGTCCATATGCACAGCAAGGAAATCATATACCATAACAAATGAATTTTCCTGAGTTTTCTCATTTCGTCTTTCAATGTCATAATAGGGCATTTACAAGTAATTTCATCTGTCAAGTGTCCCACAGTATTTCCGATGGCAAGGCTACGGTAAATGATGCATTTAGCTGCGTCTATTGCAATATAGGTTGCACTTATTTTATGTCTAAGACATTGGATCTAAGCAAACTTCCAGAAAGCCTATCAAAAATAAATGCAAACAATGTCAGAATTGAAGGGGAAAACAGAGACTATACTGTCCTAAACCATAGTATCAATCAATATTGATACATTTCACATTTAACCAACTTATGTGCAACATATAATTAGAATAAACATACCTGTCATTCCATACATGAGGATCCAAGCGACATAAGCTTGCATGATATTTAACTGTAACAGCAAACACGAGAAAACAGAAGTTTTAGTTTTCTTGCAAGCCCCCCAATGCGTAAAAACTGTAGACCAAGAACTGCAGTTACCATGATGGGCTAGGCTACTTGGTAGTTGAGAAATAATGTCAATCAAGATGAGGTTGGTAAGCAAGGTAAGTGGCGTGTCTTGTGCCAGCAGGAGAGAAAACGATTCGCAACTGCTCCAGAGAATCAATTGCCATCAACTGGAGCGCTGAAATCTCCACTGCTACTCTGGGGCGAGTGCGAACCGTTTGTCATCGACAGAGGAAGAGGGAGACAGGGGAGAGCGAGAGAGAGACATGCATAGATATATATATATATACAGAGAGAGAGCGAGAGAGAGAGAGGAAGATTACAGGCTGTGGCCATACTGTTTGTGTCCGCAGGTAAAACGATGAAAATAGTTTCCATAAATACATTTTTACCACAGCAGTGAAGCATGTTTGATGTAAAAAATTCCTTGTTAAGGGTAGACTCAGCGATATGATGTAGGTGTAAAAAGTAAACAGCATAGTGGGTCAATTTCAACAATAACTAAGAGCATTGAAGCATGAGGATGAAGTTCTTAGCTGTTTTGGTCGTTTACCTACCATGCTCTAACCAAAAACGTGGCTATTTTTGTCTTAGCTGGAAAGCTGTTTGCTGACAGATGAAAACATAATCGCAGATTTACAAAATATTTGCACCAGGTGCCTGTATTTTACAGCAGGGGTTAAAACGCACAATCTGTTTTAATTTACACTTGTCTACAATGCCTTCTTACTTTCCCTATTTGTTCTTCCCCCTGTGTTATATTGCAGAGAGAAAAACAGTATACAATAGGTGCAAACTTTTTCCCTAGGCCATAAGTTTAATATTTCAACCCATTGTGTACAAAATGCTGATAAGACAATAATACTGAAATAGCTTGTGGTCGGGCACAATTCATTTAGAACCAAACAATTATTTGATTAACATCAGAAACAGTGCTGAGCTATGGTTTTCAATTATGCCATTTCTTACACTTCACGCTCTGACATTGATAAGCTTGCTCCAGTTCATATCTGTAACATTTTTTGTTCAGGTACATACTTGTTGAGTGGCATTGGTGGTGCATGGAAAACGGACGCAGCAAACTAATGTCCTGTAGCAAATTTGGGGGGGTAGACCATCCGGTCCAACACCTTAGAAATTACACCAGGAGGTCCGAACCTCTTGATAAGGTTGCTAGGTGGTGTTAAAGGTAGATACAGTACAGTAGGCCTACATCTGAACAAGGATATACATTACACCATAGATTAACTCGGATTAACTCAGAAAATAAACTCAGCAAAAAAAGAAACGTCCCTTTTTCAGGGACCTGTTGTCACGCCCTGGCCTTATTATTCTTTGTTTTCTTTATTATTTTAGTTAGGTCAGGGTGTGACATGGGGAATGTTTATGTTTTGTTGTTTTGGGTGTTTATTTGGTAAAGGGGTTAATGGGTGTAGTATATGGTTTTGTGTTGAGTGTAGATGTTTAGCATTGTCTATGGTGGTTAGTTATCTAGGAGAGTCTATGGTTGCCTGAATGAGTTCCCAATTAGAGACAGCTGATTTCGGTTGTCTCTGATTGGGAGCCTTATTTAGGGTAGCCATAGGCTCTCATTGGTTGTGGGTAATTGTCTATGTAAGAACGTTAGTAGCCTGTATGTTTGTGCACAACGTTTGTAGCTTCACGGTCGTTTTGTTGTTTTGTTAAAGTGTTTCGTGTCGTGTTTATTTTTCATCATCTTTTAAAATAAAAGAAGATGGCTTATTTTCCAAGTGCTGCGTATTGGTCCGTCAATCCTCCACACGATCGTGACAGAATTACCCACCATAGGACCAAGCGGCATGGAAGGCGGCAACAGGACCTAACCACAAAGGATTTCTGGACATGGGAGGAGATACTGGATGGTAAGGGGCCTTGGGATCAACCTGGAGAATATCGCCTCCCTCGTGAAGAGCTGGAGGCAGCGAAAGCCGAGAGGAGGCGATATGAGGAGGCAGCACGGAGACAAGGCTGGAAGCCCGTGAGTACAACCCAAAAATTTCTTGGGGGGGGCCTTAAAGGGAGTGTGGCGAAGTCAGGTAGGAAACCTGCGCCTACTCCCTGTACTTACCGTGGAGAGCGAGAGTACGGGCAGACACCGTGTTACGCAGTAGAGCGCACGGTGTCTCCTGTACGCGTGCATAGCCCGGTTCGGTACATTGCAGCTCCACGTATCGGCCGGGCTAGACTGAGCGTTGAGCCATATGTCATGAAGCCGGCCCAACGCATCTGGTCACCAGTGCGTCTCCTCGGGCCGGCGTACATGGCACCAGCCTTACGCATGGTGTCCCCGGTTCGCCTACATAGGCCGGTGCGGGTTATTCCACCTCCCCGCACTGGTCAGGCGACGGGGAGCATAGAACCAGGTAAGGTTGGGCAGGCTCGGCGTTCAAGGGAGCCAGTACGCCTGCACGGTCCGGTATTTCCGGCGCCACCTCCCCGCCCCAATCCAGTACCACCAGTGCCTCCTCCGCGCACTAGCTATATGGTGCGTGTCTCCAGCCCTTTACCACCAGTGTCTAAACCTGTGTGTCCCCAGAGTCCTGTGCGTCCTGTTGCTGCTCCCCGCACTAGCCCTGAGATGCGTGTCCCCAGCCCGGTGCCACCAGTCCCGGCACCACGCACCAGGCCTACAGTGCGCCTCAGCCGGCAGGAGTCTGCCGTCTGCACTGCAATGACTGAACTGCCCGTCTGCCAAGCGCCATCTGAGCCATCCGTCTCCCCAGCGCCATCTGAGCCATCCGTCTCCCCAGCGCCATCTGAGTCATCCGTCTGCAATGAGCCTGCAAAGCCGCCCGTCTGCCATGAGCCTGCAAAGCCGCCCGTCTGCCATGAGCCTGCAAAGCCGCCCGTCTGCCATGAGCCCACTGAGCCGTCCGCCAGACAGGAGCCGCTAGAGCCGCCAGCCAGACAGGAGCCGCTAGAGCCGTCCGTCAGACAGGATCTGCCAGAGCCGCCAACCAGACAGGATCTGCCAGAGCCGCCAACCAGACAGGATCTGCCAGAGCCGCCAACCAGACAGGAGCAGCCAGATCAGTCAGCCAGCCATGAGCAGCCAGATCCGTCAGCTAGCCATGAGCAGCCAGATCCGTCAGCTAGCCATGAGCAGCCAGACCCGTCAGCTAGCCATGAGCAGCCAGATCCGTCAGCTAGCCATGAGCAGCCAGATCCGTCAGCTAGCCATGAGCAGCCAGATCCGTCAGCTAGCCATGAGCAGCCAGATCCGTCAGCTAGCCATGAGCAGCCAGATCCGTCAGCTAGCCATGAGCAGCCAGATCCGTCAGCTAGCCATGAGCAGCCAGATCCGTCAGCTAGCCATGAGCAGCCAGATCCGTCAGCCAGCCATGAGCAGCCAGATCCGTCAGCCAGCCATGAGCAGCCAGATCCGTTAGCCAGCCATGAGCAGCCAGATCCGTTAGCCAGCCATGAGCAGCCAGATCTGTCAGCCAGCCATGGGCCGTCCCTCAGTCCGGAGCTGCAGTCCCTCAGTCCGGAGCTGCAGTCCCTCAGTCCGGAGCTGCCATTCCTCAGTCCGGAGCTGCCCCTTACCCTGGAGCTGCCCCTTACCCTGGAGCTGCCCCTTACCCTGGTGCTGCCCCTTACCCTGGTGCTGCCCCTTACCCTGGTGCTGCCCCTTACCCTGGTGCTGCCCCTTACCCTGGTACTGCCCCTTATCCTGGTACTGCCCCTTATCCTGGTACTGTCCCTTACCCTGGTACTGTCCTTTAGTCCGGAACTGCCCCTTACTGCAATGGGGTTAATGTGGAGGGGGGTCGTTTGGAGAAAGCCTAGGAGGTGGTTAGGTACTGTGGTGACGAGGGGACTACGACCAGAGCCGGAGCCGCCACCGTGGAGGGGAGCCCACCCAGACCCTCCCCTAGACTGTGTATGGTGCGCCCGGAGTTCGCGCCTCAAGGGGGGGGTTATGTCACGCCCTGGCCTTATTATTCTTTGTTTTCTTTATTATTTTAGTTAGGTCAGGGTGTGACATGGGGAATGTTTATGTTTTGTTGTTTTGGGTGTTTATTTGGTAAAGGGGTTAATGGGTGTAGTATATGGTTTTGTGTTGAGTGTAGATGTTTAGCATTGTCTATGGTGGTTAGTTATCTAGGAGAGTCTATGGTTGCCTGAATGAGTTCCCAATTAGAGACAGCTGATTTCGGTTGTCTCTGATTGGGAGCCTTATTTAGGGTAGCCATAGGCTCTCATTGGTTGTGGGTAATTGTCTACGTAAGAACGTTAGTAGCCTGTATGTTTGTGCACAACGTTTGTAGCTTCACGGTCGTTTTGTTGTTTTGTTAAAGTGTTTCGTGTCGTGTTTATTTTTCGTCATCTTTTAAAATAAAAGAAGATGGCTTATTTTCCAAGTGCTGCGTATTGGTCCGTCAATCCTCCACACGATCGTGACACCTGTCTTTCAAAGATAATTTGTAAAAATCCAAATAACTTCACAGATCTTCATTGTAAAGGGTTTAAACACTGTTTCCCATGCTTGTTCAATGAACCATAAACAATTAATGAACATGCATTTGTGGAACTGTCGTTAAGACACTAACAGCTTACAGATGGTAGGCAATTAAGGACACAGTTGTGAAAACCTTGAACACTAAAGAGACCTTTCTACTGACTCTGAAAAACACCAAAAGAAAGATGTCCATGGTCCCTTGCTCATCTGCGTGAATGTGCCTTAGGCATGCTGCAAGGAGGCATGAGGACTGCAGATGTGGCCAGGGCAATAAATTGCAATGTCCGTACTGTGAGACGCCTAAGACAGCGCTACAGGGAGACAGGACGGACAGCGGATCATCCTCGCAATGGCAGACCACGTGTAACAACACCTGCACAGGATCGGTACATCCGAACATCACATCTGCGGGACAAGTACAGGATGGCAACAACAACTGCCTGAGTTACACCAGGAACGCACAATCCCTCCATCAGTGCTCAGACTGTTCACAATAGGCTGAGAGAGGCTGGACTGAGGGCTTGTAGGCCTGTTCTAAGGAAGGTCCTTACCAGACAACACCGGCAACACTGTCGCCTATGGGCACAAACCCACCGTCGCTGGACCAGACAGGAATGGCAAAAAGTGCTCTTCACTGACGAGTTACAGTTTTGTCTCACCAGGGGTGATGGTCAGATTTGCGTTTATCGTTGAAGGAATGAGCGTTACGAGGCCTGTACTCTGGAGCGGGATCGATTTGGAGGTGGAGGGTCCGTCATGGTCTGGGGCGGTGTCACAGCATCATCAGACTGAGCTTGTTGTCATTGCAGGCAATCTCAACGCTGTGCGTTAACAGGGAAGACACCCCCCTCCCTCATGTGGTACCCTTCCTGCAGGCTCATCCTGACATGACCCTACAGCATGACAATGCCACCAGCCATACTGCCCGTTCTGTGTGTGATTTCCTGCAAGACAGGAATGTCAGTGTTCTGCCATTCCCAGCGAAGAGCCCGGATCTCAATCCCATTGAGCACCTCTGGGACCTGTTGGATCGGAGGGCTAGGGCCATTCCCACCAGAAATGTCTGCGAACTTGCATGTGCCTTGGTGGAAGAGTGGGGTAACATCTCACAGCAAGAACTGCCAAATCTGGTGCAGTCCATGAGGAGGAGATGCACTGCAGTGCTTAATGCAGCTGGTGACCACACCAGATACTGACTGTTACTTTTGATTTTGACCCCCCCTTTGTTCAGGGACACATTATTCGATTTCTGTTAGTCACATATCTGTGGAACTTGTTCAGTTGATGTCTCAGTTGTTGAATCGTGTTATGTTCATACAAGTATTTACACATGTTAAGTTTGCTGAAAATAAACGCAGTTGACAGTGAGAGTACGTTTCTTTTTTTGCTGTGTTTATGTAGAACAAGAGTTGGATATATACGTGGACAGCACCTTCAATCTTAAAAACAGAAGCTGTTGAACATTGGAGCAAAACTAGATATACTTGTTTTCGTCTTTACTGACAGTGCTAGCCCAGAGCGTGGGAGGCTGACGTGCGAGTGAATGAAGGCTACTTACTCCCCTTCCTCCTTATTAGTATTCTCAACAAAGCTTCAGTCCATCACTCTAATACATCAAACCTGTACTGTATTTACAACCAAAGGACTGCGTGTTACCAAGTCATGAGAGCAGAGTTGGTTAGACATATAGAGTGGCACAATAACATTCTAATGCTGAATTGTAAAATGTGTTGTTTGGAATCTGGATGCTGATTGGTTGATAGCAGGGAGCTATAGCCCCACAATCCTCACATTATAATGCCTGTTAACAGCGCTATTAGATTTATCAATGCGCATCCACTGTCCCACAGCCAAGTCAGTCAATTTATAAACTTAATCTTCCCCGGAAAAAAGCGTCTAGATAAAATTTCCCCATGCTACTAAGCTAACATTTGGTTTGCAACAGTCGGGGTTTGTCTAAACTCTAAAACGCAATAAGGTCAGGGGCAGGCAGAGTGGTCAGGCAAGCAGGCTCAGAGTCAGGACAGGCAAGGGTCAAAACCAGGAGGATGAGAAAAAGAGAGACAGTGAAAAACAGGAGCTGAGAGAAAACCGATGGTTGCCTTGGCAAACAAGACGAACTGGCACAGACAGACAGAAAACACAGGTATAAATACCCAGGGGATAAGTGGGGAAGATGGGTGACACCTTCCCCAATAAAAAAGAGACATACACTGAGTATATCAAAAATGAGGAACAACTTCCTAATATTGAGTTGCACACCCCCTTTTGCCCTCAGAACAGCCTCACTTTGTCAGGGCATGGACTCTACAAGCTGTCGAAGCGTTCCACAGAGATGCTGGACCATGTTGACTCCAATGCTTCCCACAGTTGTATCAAGTTGGCTGAATGTCCTTTGGGTGGTGAACCATTCTTGACACACATGGGAAACTGTTGAGCGTGAAAAAAACCCAGCAGCGTTGCAGTTCTTCACCAAAACCGTTGCGCCTGGCACATACTACCGTGCCCCTTTAAAATGCACTTAAATATTTTGTCTTGCCCATCCACCTTCTGAAGGACATACATAAACAATCCGTCTCTCAATTGTCTGAAGGCTTAAAAATCCTACTTTAACCTGTCTCCTCCCCTTCATCAACACTGATTGAAGTGGATTTAACCAGGGACATCAAAAAGGGATCGTAGCTTTCACCTGGATTCACCTGGTCAGTCTATGTCATGGAAAGAGCAGATGTTCTTAATGTTTTGTACACTCAGTGCATGTGTCTCAATGTGATGTAATCGTGGCTCAATGTAATCACGATATACAATTATTGTTATGTTCAAATACAATCTCTTTTTAGGCTTCGTTGTGGTCAATTTGCAGTGTCCAAATGTAATTACATTTACGTTCCGGCCTGACGACCATCCGCTCCGACAAAAATCAGCCCTCAACTAAATCTAGTTGCCTACTCCTGGCCTAGGGGTTTTGGCAGGACAGAGGGATCCATGCCTGCTATCTGCCATGCAGCTTGTGTGTCCATCTTATCATCCTCTCTCCAGCAGCTTCAAAGGTACCTGTGAAATGAGTCTCGTTGCTATGAATTTACATGTCATTTCAAGTGACCGTCATGTGTGTCCTTGTGTCAACCTTTTGCTAGGTTTAACTTGTTAGGAACATTTGGAACATTTGGGTTAACAGGAAGTAAAGTAACACCAGAAAGTGTCATCAAGATTGCGTGTGGTAACCAGAGCTATGATTGATTGAAGTCGAATGTTGATATGGTCCATCAGACATACATTGTCAACATGCTTGTTATATAATCGACAGAAACAAACAATAGGCTACAATGTGAATGGTGTGAACGCAATATTTTTCAGGTGTCTCTCTCAGGCAGTGTAACCAGGCGAGTGGGATTTTTTGACCCAAGGAAATGGGAATTTGGAGTGTATTCATGGTGCAACTTACTGTAAATCCTGTGAGATAAAAATGTCCACATAGTTTTTTAATTGCAAGGATTCCATAACTCCTATTTTGTCAATTCCAAATTCCGCTTCAGCTCAACTTAAAAGTGTGGTTATTGTCTCGCTCAGCGTCAAACATCAAACATAGGAAATCGAATGAGAAAAGTTGCCTCTCACGCTCTCTCAATAAATAAAAGTGTGATTACAGATTGTAAAATTAAATACATATTAATTCATAGGAACATATTTGAATTGAAGAGTTTTGATAACAGTTGATATAGGGGAGGCTTAGAGTATTACAGTAAATACTGGTTGGTCTTTGTGCTATGACAATGGCGCTGGGCCATGAAGGCAGTGTCACATGCCACGGCGTGGGCGCTGCCAACCTTGCCAACACAATTGTCTTCTTTTTAGCTCGCCTCATTACTGATTGAGGTCGTGAACTTTTGTGCCGTATCTCATCTGAGGTCACTTGAATTCTCTACCTCTCTTATGTGGGCCATGAGGGCAGTGTCACATGCCACGGCATGGGCGCTGCCAAACTTGCCAACACAATAATTTTCTTTTTAGCTCGCCTCATTACTGATTGAGGTCGTGAACTTTTGTGCCGTATCTCATCTGAGGTCACTTGAATTCTCTACCTCTCTTATGTGGGCCATGAGGGCAGTGTCACATGCCACGGCATGGGCGCTGCCAAACTTGCCAACACAATCATTTTCTTTTAAGCTCGCCTCATTACTGATTGGGGTCGTGAACTTTTGTGCGGTATCTCTCGTCTCACACAACATTGAGTACTGTACATATGAGGTCGCTTGAATTCTCTACTTCTAGGATATAGCCTAGCTGCAATACAATAAATTGATTTCCATTGCCATTTGGACTCCATATGGCTGCACTGTATTGAGAGTATGTTAAGAAAACACTGAAAAGGTTTATTTTCTTTCTGATTAACCTATTCTAAACCTAAACCTATTGAATTCTAGAATTTTATCCACACAGTCAGTGGAGTAAAGTACTTAAGTAAAAATACTTTTTGGGGTATTTGTACTTTACTTTACTATTTATATTTTTGACAACATTTACTTTTACCTCACAACATTCCGAAAGGAAATAATGTTATTTTTACTCCATCCATTTTCCCTGACACCCAAAAGTAATCGTTACATTTTTAATACTTAGCAGGACATAAAATGGTCCAATTCATACACTTATCAAGATAACATCCCTGGTCATCCCTACTGCCTCTAATCTGGCGGACTCACTAAACACACATCCTTCGAAAACAAGACAATTGTTTCGTCTAGTTTGCTTCATATAAGAAATTTTACTTTTACTTTTGATACTGAAGTATATTTAAAACATTTACTCAAGTAGTAATTTACTGGGTGACTTTTACTTTTGTTTGAGTCATTTTCTATTAAGGTATCAATCTTTACTTTTACTTAAGTATGACTACTGGATACTTTTTCCACCACTGAGTCTGTGTCCTTCGGCTCTTTGTATACGGATAGCCAACCACTGACTTTCTAATATACGTTTCTGTCAGGGATTCAAAGCTGAAGTCTTGACATAGATTAAATTGGCAGTATTTTCATCTTAAAGTTCCAACGCAGCTTGGGCTATTAACCAATTTACCGCATGGTGATGTCAAAACTTTCTCCCTATCAAAACTGCTGATTAAAAGGTCCTGTGTAGATTGTATTTTCAACCAGAAACGATCAGGAAAAAACACTGATCACATTTATTTGACACTTTTACAGTGCTGTTGTACTACATGATATAAAACACAGGAAAATGTTGACTGCACTTTCAATATTCCTTCCCTTTTACTAAGTGGCTCCCCGACCTGCATGAAATTGGACTGGGATTTAAAAAAAAGAAAATACATGGTTTTATTAAACTGGAAAAGTTCCTTAGCCTCTACAGAGTACCTAACCCGGATCCGGGAGCACCCCCCACCCCCCCCACACTGATTAGCATCGCTAGCATAGCGTCACAATTAAATAGTAGCATCTAAATATCATTAAATCACAAGTCCAAGACACCCAATGAAAGACACAGATCTTGTGAATAAAACCACCATTTCAGATTTTTTAAATGTTTTACAGGGAAGACACAATATGTAAATCTATTAGCTAAACACGTTAGCAAAAGACACCATTTTCTTACTCCAACAGTTTCTTACTCCATCAGGTGCTATCACCAATTCGGCTAAACTAAGATATTGATAGCCACTAACCAACAAACAAATTCATAAGATGACAGTCTGATAACATATTTATGGTATAGCATAGTTTTTTTTTTTTAAATGTGCATTTTTCAGGTATAAATCACAGTTCTACATTGCAGCTGCAATCTGATATAGTGCTGATGCAGCTAGAACAATTACAGAGACCAACGTTATATAACTAATTACTTGTCTTAAAACATTTCAGAAAAAATACACAGCGTACAGACATTGAAAGCCCAACATCTGGTGAATCCAAACAATATTTCAGATTTTTTAAATGTTTTATAGCGAAAACAAAATGTAGCGCTAAATTAGCATAACCAGGCCAGCCAGAACCAGCTGGACGCGCCCGACCAGTTCACATGCACGACAGATATATGAAATAACATCGTAAATTGGTTCTTACTATTGCTGATCTTTCATCAGAATGTTGATCAAGGTGTCCTTAGTCCTGATGAGTCGTTCAATCCATTCACAATGGCAACTTCCCCTCTTCATTTAGCCTGGGTACTGGTCGACTGGCACGGTCCCTGTCCAAAGTTAAAAAACTCAAAGAACGGAACACGGCAAAACTCCCGAAAAAATTCTAATAATCTGATTAAACTATATTGAAAAAACATACATTACGGTGATATGGTCACATGTATCAAACAAACTTCGAGACGGAGATAGTTTTCATCCGTAACGTCAGCATAACAAAAGACAATGGCACTTCTAAAACGCGCGTTTCAGAAACCGGAAGTTGTCAGTCACGCTAAAGAAATAGGTCTTATTTCACGTCAGTACAAGATAAACAAAAAATTTCTCCTCTGACAACTTCCTGACACCCAGAGGAAGAAGAATGAAGTGTGTTTCGGGTCATAGGTGGCATGACCATATATAGGCAGAGCGTTGAAGCGAGCATACACATCTTGCAATCTTCTTCTGGCTCAGGGAAAGTGCTGTGAAATGACCTGTGTTTGACTCAGAGACAAAATTGGAACGGTTTTAGAAACCATAGCTTGTTTTCTATCCAATGGTATATGGTTATATGCATATAGTAACAGCAATAATTGAATAAGAGGCAGTTTAATCTGTAGAGGCAATTATGCTAATGCGAAACAGCACCCCCTGTATTCTCAAGAAGTTAAGTCGGAAATCATACTGTGCCTTGTACTCAAAATGAATGCAGCGTAGCCGTATATTGCTTAAAATAAGGTTGCTTATAGAGTTGTATTTTGACACAACCAGCATTTTAATGATTACCTTCTTACCTGACAATAAAAGCACATGTTCAACTTTAAAAACATTTATGAAAGCAAGTGCCCATTAATGAGATCCTCCGGTATTTTTGTATACTTTTGAGCCGGTAGTTCTAAAAGTAGCACTCATGAGCCAAAAGTGGTCACCGAAAATTGCGTACTACGTCACATATGTGCAGATATGTGCAGCACCTCATTGCTCTCTCTCTTTCACTCTGCTATGTGTTGATCTTGCAAGCTGTCACTCAAATGGCAAAGTGCTGAAGGTCATTGGCTAGAACTCAAAAAGCTAGGGGGCTTGGAGCAAGACAGCTTCCGGAACAAGTCGCTTTCGAGCTAGGGATTTTGTGGCTAATTGATGTACAATTACTCGAATGGTTCTAGGCAACGGGTTTCCACAAAATAAAGTGTGACCGGGAAATGCTGTAAATTAAAAGGACTCTATGTGTTTTGAAAGATCAGGTGTTGAAGATTATAATAAATAGGCCAACCGCTTTGATGTCATATAAGCAAGCCAAACACCCGTGAGCACAAATGCGCACTTCAGATGTCCATACAATGACTCTGAGCTGCCGAGGAAAGCCCCTGATGACAACGTGGGCTACATACTCACAGACTCCACCGAGGACGTATACAAGTCATTAGAACGTTTTAACCGTCGCAAGGATGCCGGCCAAGATGACATCCCTAGCCATGCCCGCAGACCAGCTGGCTGTTGTGTTCTTGGACATTTTTCTCTGCCTAGCCCATGCTGCTATACCCACCTGCTTCAAGATGTCCACTATCATCCCCGTGCCCAAGAAAGTGAAAGTAACGGAAGTGAATGACTACCGACCAATAGCACTCACTTCCGTCATCATGGAGTGCTTATAGAAGCTAGTCAAAGACCATATCACCTCGTCCCTCCCCAACACACTCGGACCTAGCCAATTCGCCTACAGCGCTGACAGATCCACAGACGACACAATCGCCATTGCACTGCACACTGCCCTTATCCACCTGGATAAAAGGAATGCATATGTGAGGATGCTGTTCATCGACTTCAGCGTGGCCTTTAAATACCATAGTGCCCTATAAACTCATTACCAAGCTCACGGCCCTGGGTCTGAACTCCTACCTATGCAACTGGGTCTTGGACTTCCTGCTTCAGGCAAGGGATCTTTTTTCTCAACTTCCGCCTGACTGACGTAACCTGTTGCTCAGGCCCTGAAGCCAGGATATGCATATAATTGGTACCATTGGAAAGAAGACCCTTTGAAGTATGTAGAAATGTGAAAAATAATGTATGAGACTATAACACAATAGATATGGTAGGAGAAAATCCAAAGAAAAACCAACCAGATTTGTTGTTGTTGTTGAGAGCCCATGCTCTTGCAACGCAAAGTATAGGGAAATAATTCAATCTAGCTCCCAGTATGCAATTCGTAAAGCTTCAACTGGGTGTCAGCACTCAATGTTCAAGGTTTTAGGCTTGTTCCTTCCAAAACAAGTAAGAATAATGAGTTTTACTACAGGGACACAGTCTTGGAAATGTGTGCATGCGCCGCGAAGAAGAGGAGATGCACCTACTAATATCGTTTTCCTATTGAACATACTTCTTTGCGTGTGAAATATTTTAGTTTGATTACATTTTAGGGTATCTGAGGACTCAATAGAAACCTAAGTGAATAACCCAAATCGATGGTGCCAACTAAACAGACTTTTTGGGATATAAAGAAGGATTTCATCTAACAAAACAACACTACATGTTACATATGGGGCGCCGTCCTCAAACAATTGCATGGCATGCTTTCGCTGTAATGGCTACAGTAAATCAGACAGTGCAGTTAGATTAACAAGAATTTAAGCTTTCAACCGCTATAAGACACTTGTATGTACATAAATGTTTAATATCCATAATTTTTATGATTATTTATTTGAATTGCGTGCCCTCCAGGTTCACCGGAAGTTGTCCCGCTAGCGGGACGTCTAGCCCAAACTGGGTCCTGGACTTCCTGACGGGCTGCACCCAGGTACCTCCTTGACACTGATTCTCAACATGGGTGCCCCACAAGGGTGCGTCATCATTCCCCGCCTGTGTTTCCTGTACTGTATACCCATGACTGCGTGGCCTCACACCAATTCCATAATCAAGTTTTCTGATGACTCAACAGTAGTAGGCCTGATTACCAACAACAACGAGACAGCTTAAAGGGAGAAGGTACGCACTCTGACGACGTGGATCCAGGTAAACAACCTCTCCCTCAACGTCAACAAAACAAAGGAGTGGTCTAACCACACAGACACTGTACTGAAGAAGGCACGACAGTGACTCTTCAACCTCAGGATGCTGAAAATATTTGGCCTCTCCCTGAGGGCCTTCACAGGGATCTACAGAAGCACCACCATCGAGAGCATACTGTCGGGCTGTATCACAGTCTGGTATGGCAACTCCACCGCTGCGGACTGCAAGGCGCTTCAAAGAGTGATACGTGCAGCCCCTACGCACCATTGGGTTCACAGTGCCTGCCCTACAGGACACCTACAACACCAGCAAGGCCAAGAAGAGCATTAGGGACCCCAGCCCCCCAAGCCATGCCCTGTTCTCCCCCTCCTCAATCACTCAGACGCGGGCAGTACTGGAGCATCATGGCAAAAACGGGAAGAATGGCAGATAGTTTTTACCCTCAGACCATCAGGCTGTTGAATAACCATCACTAGTCAGCTACCTCCTGGTTTTGCAACAGCGAGTGCCAATTGAATGCATGCTTAACAAAAATATTTGAGTTGTTAAAGCATTTCTAGCATGTGTATCTATGGGTAACAGGATTAATGTGTTATGCTCGACCTGCTCCGTTTTCCACCACAAAACTGTCAAAAATAGTCTTTGTTCATATACAAAATCAGTTTTATTGAATTATTCATATGGTCTATATTAAAGGGAACAGGCTTTTAATTAAATTCAAAACTGGTGCACAATTTCTACTACATATATCTACATATATTTTGAACCCCCCCCCCCCCACACACACACACACCCCACACCTGCACATTTAGGAGGAAGCATCATTGTTCATAATGGTGATAGCCCCTTGGACGAAACCCCTCCTGAAAGCGTGCAGTGCGGCATTTAATACCTCTGGCCTGATGAGAAGATCAAAGCAGTGATTGGGTGGATGGTCTGACCTGGAGATCATTTGGCAGGCTTTGTGCTGGATAGCACGTTCATTCAGCAGGGAGAGTTTGGGAGTGGGGAGTCCGACTTTGTCAAACACAGGTGTATCTCTTCTTTGACACTTATCCAGTGGCAACCAGAGCTAATCAAGAATGAATGATCAGGTCATACCACTCACACACACACACCTCTCAATATCGGCATATTCATATTTGTAAGATGGGCCTGGGATATGTAACCCCTAGAGGAAAGGGTTGATGGTAGGAAAAGGAGACCTAATTCAATTGAACTGAATTAATTGCTGAATTATATTATTTTCTACTTTAGTATGGAGTGGCTGATGGTAGAACACCTGATTATTTCATTTGTGTAAACGCTGAATTGTATTATATCTACTTTAGTATGTAGAAAACCTATTAGGTTTTTAAGTAATTGCTTATAGTGTTATTTTGTAAGTTAGTGGAAAGACTCATAAGGCTTAAATACAAGTTCTACAATCATAGCCACAGGAAGTAGAAACATCTGAATAATAATACATTGTTTATAAAAAATTAAAAAATTAAAAATATCACAGAAGTAGTACCTTTATTAGTCCTGTGTTAGCAGACCTGTATAGCCTTCTGTAGCACAGGCAATTTTTTGGTTGCTGTTGAAAAATGTATATTTTCACAAAAGTAGTGTACTGGGCCTTTACTAGTCCTGTATTAGTGGAACGATATAGCCGTCTGTAGCACGGGCACCCCCACCCCCAAACATCTTCCTCGTCTATGTCTACAATAAAACACAAAACAAACGCACACATGCCTAAGGGGATAAGTATGATTGGCACATGACTCAATTATTAGTCATTGATCTTATCAATAAAAGCTCTGTAAGCCTCCGGGACTTAAATGTTGCAGAATACTAATCTACCTTAAAACTAAATAACAAGTGAACGCAGCAGTATCTTGACCTTTAGGATGATTTCCCAAGTTTACTTTGTAATGAACTCTCAAGGGCAGTAAGTACATTGAAGAATGGTGTGTAACAGAGACGTTCTTTCCGTGCGTAAAGATCAGCCGTTTTACCTCTAATATTGACACATTATTAATCATAGGAAAGGGAGCACGCGCCATTCTTCGTCTGGATGTGAATAAGACATAGACTGCTTAATAAGAACTGAAATGACAAATTCCATTAGAACTTTCAGTTAATAAAAGAGTAGGAGTGAAGTTGAGAGTCAGGGCAATGTTTATTATCATCAATAAAGCTTCTACTCACTTGTTTTTCCCAGCTATAGTGTGGAGTTTCTCAGGATGCTAGCTACTCTTTGTATTCTACAGGAGTGGTTGCCAAGTTTTTTGACACATAAAGCCTTTTGAAAATTCCTGTCCCCCCCCCAAATTAACCAAACAATACGTACTGTATACCCCCAGCCCAGACAGGCTGAGCCTTGACCCAGAAGGAATTGGTTGCAACTAAGTCCCAATTTTGGAAAGACTGTTTTGCAGTGCACAGACAACACCAAACTACTGTCCATAGGATAAGTGCAAACGGTGCAGTGCTGTTCACTAGTCCCAATTCCGATACATAATTTTTTGACATATTTTGACGTTATCTCCCAACAGTACTTTGGTTCAGTGTGCGCATTGACCGTCTAAAAACATAGTATTTATCAGGAGTCGACTGTCCTCTAGCGGAGGAAGATTGACATTTCCATCTCAACAAGGGGATTACGGTTGTGGCGTCCTGCAAAATGATCACGTCGAACAGGAAACAGGCTTTGCTGAATTCTCACCATTATAAACTTAAAGGAGTTGTTCACTATTTTACAACTTAATGTTAGATTATACCTCACTCTGAAAGTTGTCTATTGGCCAGGATACACTTTTATCCATGGTTCAGTTTTCTTTAAACAGCCATTAAAAACTTCAGCTAACTTTAGCAACCATTTACATTAGACATTTTAGTAATTTAGCAGACACTCTTATCCAGAGTGACTTACAGTGCATTCATCTTAAGATAACTAGGTGGGACAACCACATATTACATTTTTTCCTAAATAATGTAGCTATCAGCAATGTCAAAGCCAGTAAGTGTGGTAAAAAGTAAAGTGTGAGTGTTAGTTGACGAAAGGCATTTTTATTTCATGTTTTTGGTGGGGGTGGGGGAGGGGTGAGAGGGGGAGTGCTGTGACATTATTTAAGATACTCTTTGAAGAGGTACAGTTTCAGATGTTTTCGGAAGATGGGCAGAGCCTCTGCTGTCCCCCTGAAGAGGGGGAAGCTCATTCTACCATTGGGTTCTGGATAAGTTGCAGGGGTTTTATGGCACAAGCGGGGAGTCCAGGCAACAGTGAACTTCCACAGTCCAGACGGGAGATGACAAGTTCCTGGATTAGGACCTGCATGAGGTAGGGTCCTCTTCTACGGATGTTGCAGAGCATGAATCTGCAGGAGCGAGTCACTGCTTTGACATTTAGAGAGAATGACAGGGTGTTGTCCAGCGTCACGCCAAGGTTCTTCGCCCTCTGGGAGGGGGACACCGTGGAGTTGCCAACTGTGATGGAGAGGTCTTGGAGTGGGTAGGCCTTCCCCGGGAGAAGCGCAGCTCCGTCTTGTCGAGGTTGAGTTTGATCTGGTGGACCGACATCCAAGTTGAGATATTTGCCAGGCACGCAGAGATGCATGTCAACACCTAGCGAGAGAAGGAGAAAAGTAGTTACGTGTCATCTGCATAGCAATGATAGGAGAGACCACGTGAGGATATGACACAGCGGAATGACTTAGTGTAAGAAGAGGAAGAGAAGAGGAGAGGGCCTAAAACTGAGCGCTGGGGGACACCAGTAGTGAGAGCGCGTAGTGCAGAAACACAGCCTCTCCACATCACCTGGTAGGAGCGGCGTGCAAGGTAGGATGTAATCCAATACTGTGCAGAGCCTAAGATGCCCAGCCCTGAGAGGGTGGAGAAGAGGATCTAATGGTCCACTGTGTCGAAGGCAGCGGATAGATCTCGGAGGATAAGAACAGAGGAAAGAGACTCTGTATTGGCAGTGCGGAGAGCCTCCATGACGCAGAGAAGAGCAGGCTCGGTTGAGTGACCCATCTTGAAGCCTGACTGGTTAGGGTCAAGAAAATCGTTCTGAGAGAGATAGCGAGAGAGTTGGTCAGAGACAGCCCGCTCAAGTTTTTTGGAAAGAAATGAAAGAAGGGATACCGGTTTGTAGTTTTTGTCGTCAGTAGGGTTGATTGTTGGTTTCCTGAGGAGGGGAGTGACTTGGGCCATTTTGATGTCAGTGGGGAAGCAGCCAGTGGTCAGGGATGAGTTGATGAGGGAAGTCAGGAATGTAAAATGGTCTCCAGAGATGGTCTGAAGAAGGGAGGAGTGGGCAGGTTGTCCCAACCACAAGCTCACAGTCAATGGAAGTGATGGTGTTTTCATTCTTCATTTACTTTATCAGGGAGTCATACTGGGACCAAGGTCTCTTTTACAGATGAGCCCTGAATTACATAAATTCACAAATCAATATAAATACAAAATGCAAGTAGAAAGAAAAAAATGGTCCAAAAAAAAACAACATATTCATCAGTAATAAGGTCCTCAATCAGCCTTCTGAATTGCCCTAGACGCACCAACACATCAAATGTAAGAACATTGTGAAGATTGTTCCACAAAGTAAAAGCTGATTTACCTAACTCCGTAGAGGCCAAAGGAATTTCCATAGTTAACCATCCCTGAGACCAGGTGTGGTAACTCGTACGTCTAAAGTTTAGTAAAGATTTTAGGTACAGTTTTTTGTGAAAGGGCTTTATCAATGAAACCATAGCAATGTATCAACCTACGTGACATCAAATTGGGCCAACCAACTTTCTGGAAGAGAATGCAGTCATGAGTACAAACATTTTCGCCCATAATAAAGTGCATCTAACGGCTTTAATGAAGCGGCAGCTGCATTCATATTTATGATGTCGTCATAGTCACTGTTAGGAAAGTCGACTGAATAATCTGCAGGACCAATAGAAGAAACCCATTTTTATTCCCAGCTTCTTTACTAACTCATCAATATGCTTTTTAAAAGACAGCTTTTCATCTATCCAGATACCTAGATATTTGTAAGCAGGGACAAAATACATATGCTTAAATCATCAGAGTTAATTTTTTTGCGCTCCAGAGAACAACATATACTTAGTTTTATTTGCATTCAATACTAATTTCAGGTCAATAAAGTTTTTCTGTAATACAATGAAAGCAGACTGTAGTTCAGATAGAGCTTGGTCAACCGTGGGAGCAATAGTATACACAACAGTATCATCAGCATACAAGTGCAGGTTACAGTTTTTCACAGACAAGTCGATATTGTTAATGTAAACAGTAAAACGTACAGGACCCAGAATCGACCCCTGTGAGACACCTTTCGTTATATCCAGGAAACCTGATTTAACACCATCATTAGATACACATTGAGTTGTATCTGTCATGTAATTTTTAAACCAGTTACATGCAGCCTGGTGTAGGCCAATTGAGGAAAGCCTCTGAATTAGCAGTGAGTGATCAACAGTATCGAAAGCCATTGACAGGTCAAGGAAGACGGTAGCACAATGGTGCCCTTTATTCATTTAGTTAAGCGTATAATTTACAACTAGGGTGCAACAGAGATAGTGCTATAACCTGGTCTAAATCCCGACGGATGTACATTTAGAATACATTTCAAAGATAAGAAAGATCTTAGCTGAGAATTAATCAAGGATTCAAATATTTTAGCAAGGAAAGAAAGTTTACAAATAGGGCAATAATTATTTAGGTCACAAGGGTCACCACCTTTGTGAAGGGGGAGTACATGGGCCACCTTCCAACCCTTGGGGATAGTACCAGATATAATCATCAGGTAAAAGATATGGGTTACTGATTCAGAAATCAGTGGGGCAGAGAGCTGCAGCAAAAATGGATCAGCCCCAGTGGATTATTAGTAAGAATTTTATCAATCAATGCAAAGTTGCTAGGGTTTTTCACATTTATCCGTGTGGGTTTTGAGATCAATTGAGTCCGATTAAAATTGATCTGAGGCCGGGACAGCCAATCCAGATTCAAATCCCCTAAAATGACCAAGTTCGGGGACAAAAAAGATGTTTAACACTCGGATATAGCACCAATAGTTACAAATAAATGTGTATTCTGATTCATGGACACATTTAAAACCAGGAGCTCAAGTTTATTGCAATCAGAAATATTTAAAGATTGGGACACCATAAAATTAGATCTTACATATATGGCCACTCCTCCCCTTTTCTCTAATCTGTTACATCTAAATACATAAAAACAATTTACTTCAAAATCTTTATCAGATGCAGAACCATTTAACCATGTTTCCGAGAGAACCAGAATGTCAGTTCTGTCTTGGGGATGGGAGTAATGAGGGTAACTAAAACTAGCCTGGGAGGGAGGTTGTGGGGGGAATATAGGAGGGTGGTGCGGAGGGCAGTGTGGCTGGCGAAGCTCCAAACTCTCAGGGCTGATGATGTGAAGGATACATGGTGTGGACTGCATCATTTGGTGCACGCACTACCCTCAAATGTGTTTTGCCAGACCCTAGGGTAGTGGTCGGTGCTGTGTAGAGCTGGGCTGAGTTGAGGTGGGCCTGGTCTGGTAGAGCCGTGCTGTGAAGGGCCAGGTCTGGCAGAGCTGTGCTGTGATGGGCCGGGTCAGGTGGAGATATTCTGTCATGGGCCGGGTCTAGAGGAGCTGTGCTGAGGTGGCCGGGTCAGGTGGAGATATTCTGTCATGGGCCGGGTCTAGTGGAGCTGTGCTGTGATGGGCCGGGTCAGGTGGAGATGTTCTGTGATGGGCCGGGTCTGGTTGAGCTGTGCTGAGGTGGGCCGGGTCTGGTTGAGCTGTGCTGTGATGTGCCGGGTCTAGTGGAGCTGTGCTGAGGTGGGCGGGTCTGGTTGAGCTGTGCTGTGATGGGCCAGGTCAGGTGGAGATGTTCTGTGATGGGCCGGGTCTGGTTGAGCTGTGCTGTGATGGGCGGGTCTGGTTGAGCTGTGCTGTGATGGGCTGGGTCTGGTGGAGTTGTGCTGTGATGGGCTGGGTCTGGTGGAGTTGTGCTGTGATGGGCTGGGTCTGGTGGAGTTGTGCTGTGATGGGCTGGGTCTGGTTGAGCTGTGCTGTGATGGGCTGGGTCTGGTGGAGTTGTGCTGTGATGGGCTGGGTCTGGTGGAGTTGTGCTGTGATGGGCTAGGTCTGGTGGAGCTGTGCTGTGATGGGCCAGGGTTACGTGAGCTTGTTTTTTTTATAAATGGCCAAAAGGCTGTTTATTAAAGAGAACTGAACCATGGGTTACAGTTTCTCTTGGCCAATAGACAACTTTCAGGGTGAGAAAAAAATCTAACATCAAGTTGTAAAATAGTGACCTACTCCATTAAGACAATATGAAAAGTTGCTTTAAGTTTGTTGTGGAGTTTTATGGAGAAATCTCATTGGGATTTGTCAACTAGATTACTTTTTGAAGTTCTCTTTCTGACTTTTTCCAACAGGCCATGACAGCTGACATGTCACTGTTGACACATGTAAGCAACAATGATGGCTGAAAACACAGAATGCTCTCTCTGTCTCTCACTCTAGCTGTTCTTTGACTTCTCTCTCTCTCTCTCTCTCTCTCTCTGCTCTTTGAAACCGCCTTTTCAGCTGGAGCTGCATGGCAATCAAACAGAATGTATGGAGACAGAGGACACGTCTGTCTGACATACATCAAAAAGCATCTGAAAGCACAGGGCGGGGAGTGGCGTTTGTCTTGTCAAAACATTTATAACAAAGGACGTAATAACACAGTTCGGATTGGGGGGCTGGCACTCAAAGTGCTGGGTTCTGCCAGACCTTTGTGACCACACAGTCCTCACAAATAAAGGTTGGCACATGTCCAGTGCTGTTGTGCTGTTCTTGGAACACAGCCACTTTTGAGGAGCATGGATGGTTCTTGGAGCATGACCGCAACAAAAAAGAAGAGTGTCCTTTGTTTGTTGTGTACTGGATTGTTGAGCAATCTGTATTGGAAATGACACACACTATGTAAAAGATGGTATGAGTGTTGGACATGCATAGAAAGACACATTTTACCACTGACTGTAAAATGTTTACCACTGTACATATTTACTGCTGAATAATTATATCCATTTCTCACCTGGGTTTGCAGTATTTTTGCAACTTTATCTGTAGTGTATAAGGTTAAAATTAAGTTATGTGGTATTCACTACTCATCTGTTTTCTTTGTCTTTACAAAATCTTCTGTGATATGCAGCTTGTTTGCTATGATAAGGATTCATGTGAGAGGGTTTATATTTGTATTGGTGACATTGTTGGTTTGCTTCTCAAGGTTTTAGGATTTGGGCTTTGGCATCTATCATCTTAATTTTCTAAAATATGTTGAAGAATCAACTGATGTGTGACAGACACTCAGTGCCAAGGCTGCATAGAGGTGTAACGTCACGCCCTGACCAACCAAAATAGAGACATAAAAAGGATCTCTAAGGTCAGGGTGTGACATTACACCTCTATGCAGCCTTGGCACTGAGTGTCTGTCACACATCAGTTGATGTGAGTTTGTGAGTGAGTTTGGGTGGGCCTTCTATGTCTGGTGTTCTATGTTGTTCTATGTTTTGTATTTCTATGTCTTTGGCCTGGTATGGTTCCCAATCAGAGGCAGCTGTCTATCGTTGTCTCTGATTGAGAACCATATTTAGGTAGCCTGTTCCCACCTGTGTTTGTGGGTAGTTATTTTCTGTTTAGTGTTTGTATCACCTGTCAGAACTGTTTCGGTTATTCGTTTTGTTATTTTGTATTTAGTGATCAGTTTCGAATAAATGATATGAACACGTATCACGCGCACCTTGGTCCTCACCTTCTTCCTCTGAATGCCGTTACATGTAAGCAGAACGTTTCCCATTTACCACACACCCCTGCATGAGTGTGCATGAGCTCTGCTCCCCAGTGAAATAGCTTTAAAACTGCACATGTTTCTGTCTACATGGTAAAATGGGTAAAGTAGCATGATATTAGCTATAAAACTGAATGTTTTTCGCTCTGCCTCATGGCAAAAAAAATTGAATTGCAGGACATTAGCTTTAAAACTGCAACATTTTCTCTCGGCCTCATTGCAAAATGTGCACAATTAAAGATTTGTTATGAAACTGTAGGAAGTTAGCTGTATCCCTCCCAAAAAAATGCCTTGCTTGGACCTTGCCACTGTTCCCATTTCTGATAGAAATGGCATAGATGAAAGTAGAAGTTTGGCCACCATCTTGGATTTGGCCAGGAGGTTGAAGTGGGACAAAAATGGGAAAAATGTACAATGCCTTCGCATTTTATCTTTCATTCAGTGTGAATAAAAGTATTATATATACTGGTATCAGTCGTTTAAAATGTACACGTGCTTCTACACCTGCATTGCTTGCTGTTTGGGGTTTTAGGCTGGGTTTCTGTACAGCACTTTAAGATATCAGCTGATGTAAGAAGGGCTATATACAGTAAATAAATTTGATTTGATTTGATATTTTGCGTTCAAATAAAGAATAGAATATGCCTCATTAGCAGCATAACGTTTGATTAACACTTGATTTACATCATCATCAATATTCGGTCTGCTTGGCTGATACGAGCAGCAGAGAGAGGCAGAAAGACAGTAGAGATGAGCGGCCGCATCAATGACTCTCTGACTCAACTCCATCCATTCTTCAGTCGGGAGTTGTACCTGTGTCAGGGCAGCAGCAATGTGTGTTGTTGCAGAAATAGGCTTATGCTCAGATTTTGAACACCTTCCCCCCTGAAAGGTCTGTGCATGGCTCTGCGGCCAGTAATACACAATTGATTTCCTTCTTTCCGATTCAACTCCATCCCTTCTTCAGTCGGGAGTTGTGTGTCAGGGCAGCAGCAACACAGGTAGTCTACACTCTAGCTAACCACCATATACTAAAATATCCACACAAGACACTAGCCAGTCAAATCAGATGAAATCTAATTGCATTTGTCACATGCTTCGTAAACAACAGGTGTAGACGAACAGTGAAATAGCCCACTCTCTTTTCCCAATGTTAATCATGTCTTTAGGAGGCATTGCACCTAACTTGCTTACTATTTGTGATGAGTGTATTCTTGCAGAAATAGGCCTATGCCCTTGAAAGATCTGTGTACGGCCCTGCGACCAGTAATACACAATTGATTTCCCTCTTTCAACGATTTTACACTCTATGATTTTAATTTTCAACTAGCATTCCAGGGTGAGAAGCCGAGCAAGTCGATTATATAATCAACAAAGGCCACACGTTTTCAAAGCTAAGAGACATGCATCCAAGACAACAAAGTTCAATCATGACCCTAGCATGCTCTCATTGAAATCTGCATGAACACCCTTGACTCGTTGAGACAAGCAAAAACAGGCATTGAAGTCTTTCTGTGCACCCAATATACGATCAAGTGTGGTAGGGGAATTACTTGTTCCACCCCATCATGTTATCTTTAAAGAAAGCCAGAATCAATTGTGCAGCGTATTGTCGTTTGTGCAACACGGTCGCAAGGTAATTATAACAACTAAATAGTTCTAAAACGTTTGCGAGCCTGTCAGAGAAATAGGGAAAGTGTCGTAGCTAGTACCTCTGGTTAGTTTTAAAGAAGTGCCTTAAGCCAAATTCTCTAAAATGATGTTGGAGGGGGCTTATGGTAGAGAAATGAACATTACGTTTTCTGGCAACAGCTCTGGTTGTCAGACCCTGATCTGTTTCACCTGTCTTTGTGCTTGTCTCCACCCCCTCCAGGTGTCGCCCATCTTCCCCATTATCCCCAGTGTATTTATACCGGTGTTCTCTGCTTGTCTTTGCCGGTTCGTTTTGTTCGTCAAGCCTACCAGCGTTTTCCCCTTTGCTTCTGTCTGTTTCTAGTTCCTGTTTTCTAGTTTTCCCGGTTTTGACCATTCTGCCTGCCCTGACCCTGAGCCTGCCTGCCGTTCTGTACCTTGTCACATCACCCTGGATTATTGACCTCTGCCTGCCCTGACCCTGAGACGGCCAGCCATTCTATACCTTTTGGACTCTGATCTGGATTACCGACCCCTGCCTGCCCTTAACTTGTTGTTTTGCCTGCCTCTGTTCTAATAATAAACTTTTGTTACTTCGACACTGTCTGCATCTGGGTCTTCCCTAAAACGTTATACTGGTGGACATTTCTACAGTCAGCATGCCAATTGCACACTCCCTCAAAACATTGATACAGCTGTGGCATTCTGTTGTGTGACAAAACTGCACATTTTAGAGTGGCCTTTTATTCTCCTTAGCACAAGGTGCACCTGTGTAATGATCGTGCTGTTTAACCCAGTTCTTGATATGCCACACCTGTCAGGTGGATGGATTATCTTGGCAAAGGAGACATGCTCACTAACAGGGATGTAAACAAAATCGTGCACAACATTTGAGAGAAATAAGCTTTTTGTGTGTTTGGAAAATTTCTGGGATCTTCTATTTTAGCTCATGAAACATGGGACCAACACTTCACATGCTGCATTTATATTTCTGTTATGTGTCAGAATACACACATTATACAATTAAGCCTAACATTCTATAGATCAATAATACTTTGCTCCACTGAGGCAGGCCTTGATATCTTAATGTCACTGCACCAATGTTCTTTAAACAACCTGGAAGATTCTCACAGTATCAGTTAGTCAGTGAGCTGAACAGCGCGTCATTTGTATCAGGTGTAAGAGCCGTCTTTAGTGTGCAGGCAGAAACGTACTGTCACGACAGCAACAACAGTTTTGTAGGGAAAACAGGTGTATCAATGTGTCTTGAATATTTGATCACCTGGACATCATTGATGGTGGCATGACAAAAATAGTTATAGCAAAGAGAGAAGACGCCAAGGTTGGAGTTGTTGAATATACCAAGGTTGGTGAGCCATCCATTTTCCAATAGCTTGAAATACTCATTCTTACTTGCTATAAAAAAATGAATCTGTACATATGGGCCATAAGGTTATCATGGATTATTAATGACACCATCAATAATTGACTTGAGCGATAAATTGACAATGAAAGATCGTCCGAGGAGACACCTCTACTCTAACCCCCTTCGAATGGTGTCTTGTCTACATTACTCACATGGGGCCTACCTGTACAGAGCATGTGAACACACCAATTAGATCAGCTTGTCAATCATCTCTACCATGATTTCTAAGGGGTGTAAATGTTAGAATGCAAATGAGCCAATTAATTAACTGCCCAATACCGGAACATGCCTGGGTGTGTGCTTGGAGCATTGTTTAGGTGGTAGGCCAGTAACGACGCATCGCAATGCATGAACTCAAACACGAGAGAACACTGCTTAATTAACTGTGGCTCAGCACTCCGTACACTTTCAGTTGTTCTGTCTACCACTTTCACTTTTCCCACTTTCCACGAATGAGATTTGGTGTCCAACGCTCGGAATGGGCGATCAGACTGGCTTGTTTTGACTAACACATGTTAGCCAGGCGATTCATCGCATGAGATTAAGAAGACAGACCACGCCTGTTTCTTTAATTCATTTGGAGCCTTTGTTGCAATATGGGGATAAAACTCGGAGTGAAATTCCTGATTGGCTCTCGACTAATTATCTATGGCAAGTTTCTGAAAGAAGATTGTCATTCATAAACTCTTGTCTGTAGGGAAATTAAAGCTTAGCTCCACCGCTTCTCTCTTCTCTATAAAAACAAAACAAACTTCTATAGTCTCAGTAGGTTCCAGAGTAGTTAGACTTTCTTCTAACTCAAGAGACACTCATTTGTGTAACAGATGCAGTTCGGTCGAGAGATGCAGTTCGGTAGAGATGAACATATGGCAATGGCTTGGTAAAACTGGATAAAATACACCTGTGATCAGCAAATCTTTAATGTAATTATAGAGTAGCATGCACTTAACCTGTCTCAATTACTTCAAAGCAGTGGAGAGGATGGGAGCAAGGGCAACAATAAACAGTATACCCTTTGGTCGATCAACACGGTCTCCATACTAGGAAAGCCTCAGAATCACAAGGAGTTGGTGTCAGTGTCCGACTTGGAAGCCTTGGAAGGAGTCTAAAGCTGTAGACTGCAATATTTGAGTCTGACACTGACACCAACTTTTTCTGTCCTAATATGGACACTGTACATGGGTGGGAGGGTCATCAAGGAGTGGTAGCTTTTGACTTTGGCTTCTGTTATTTCATGGAAAGCTGGAACAAACTGTATTGGAAGTGATATGACTTGTATGTGCTATGCTATCAATCACTTTATATGAAACAAGGCTCTTGTGCTAACGTTCCTTCGAAAGTCATTACATTTTTTTGTAGAAAGACTCATTATTTCCATATAGGAAATGGGGAGAAAAGTAATTCCAAATGATTTATGTGACAATACGTTGTGTTCAGTCAATGGAAAGGTGCTGCAGGTGCAAGGAACCAGATAATTGTGATGGATAGCGGAGATACCGTAGCTTCCATGCACCTGCTATCTATCTATGTTATCTATGACAATAATCGTCACTTTTCTCTAGCATGAATAAGTCTGATGCTGATTAAGATTTATTAGCAAGATAGGAAAAGTAGATCAAATTTGTAAGTGTGGCTGTAGAACTGTTTTCTGAATGGTTTAGACACAAATTAAAATGCTGGATAGTTGAGACAAATTGAGATCTTTAATATACATACAGTACATAGTGTATCAGATACACTGGAATTGTATTAGGCAGTAGCAAAAAAAATCAATACTTTTTTCAGGACCTGTTATCTTGAATATATCAAATGAATTATTGTCAGCCAGCCAAACATGTACAGTGTCTTCAGAAAGTATTCATACCGCTAGACTTATTCCATATTCTGTTGTGTTACAGACTGAATTCAAAATGGATTATATATAAAGTGTTTTGCACCCATTACCCCATAATGAGAGTGAAAACATGTTTTTTTTAAGTTTTCAAATTTATTATAAAATGAAATACATAAATATCTCATTTACATAAGTATTTACAACCCTGAGTCAATACTTTGTAGAAGCACCTTTGGCAGCGATTACGGCTGTGAGGGTCTTTCTGGGTAAGTCTCTAAGACCTTTCCAAACCTGGATTGTGCAACATTTGCCCATTAATATTTAAAAAATTCTTCAAGCTCTGTCAAATTGGTTGTTGATCATTGCTAGACAACCATTTTCAGGTCTTGCCATAGATGTTCATGTAGATTTAAGTCAAAACTGTAACTCAGCCACACAGTGTCACGTTCCTGACCGGTTTTCTGTTATTTTGTATGTGTTTGACGGTCAGGGCGTGAGTTTGGGTGGGTAGTCTATGTTATGTGTTTCTATGTTTGTTTAAGGGTGACCTGATATGGCTCTCAATTAGAGGCAGGTGGTTTTCATTTCCTCTGATTGAGAGTCATATTAAGGTAGGTGTTTTCACATTGTTTGTTGCGGGTGGTTGTCTCCTGTGTCTGTGTCTATGTACGTTGCGCCACACGGGACTGTTTCAGTGTTGTTTGTTCGTTCGTTTTATGTAGTCAGTTTTCCTGTTCATGCGTTCTTCGTGTTTTATGTAAGTTCGTTGTTCAGGTCTGTCTACGTTGTTTTTTTGTTTTGTATTATTCAAGTGTTCGTCGTGTTTTCTGTTTTGTTTATTAAACATCATGTCGTATAACCACGCTGCATTTTGGTTCAATCCCTGCTCCTCCTCTTCGGATGAAGCCGTTACACACAGCAACATTCACTTTATGAAAGGTGAATTCATATCCCAGTCTGTTGGAAGGCAAACTGAACCAGGTTTTCCTCTTGGATTTTGCCTCTAGTTATCTCCATTCTTTATGTGTTTTTTTTATCTTGAAAAGGTCCCCAGTCGTTAACTATTACAATTATACCTATAACATGATGCAGCCACCACTATGCTTGAAAATATGGAAAGTGGTACCTGGTAATGTGTTGTGTTGGATTTGCCCCAAACATAACACTTTGTATTCAGTACAAAAAGTTAAATGCTTTACCACATTTTTTGCAGTATTACTTTAGTGCCTTGTTGCAAATAGGATTCATGTTTTGGAATATATTATTTCTGTACAGACTTCCTTCTTTTCACACTGTCAATTAGGTTAGTATTGTGGAGTAACTACAATGTTGTTGATCCATCCTCAGCTTTCTTCTATTGCAGCCATTTAACTCTGTAATTGTTTTAAAGTCACCATTGGCCTAATGGTGAAATCCCTAAGCGATTTCCTTCCTCTCCGGCAACTGAGTTAGGAAGGACGCCTGTATCTTTGTAGTGACTGGGTGTATTGATACGACATTCAAAGTATGATTAATGACTTCACCATGCTCAAAAGGATTTTCTGTCTACTTTAATTTTTTTTTACCCATCTACCAATACGTGCCCCTCTTTGCGAGGCATTGGAAAACCTCTCTGGTCTTTTTGGTTGAATCAGTGAAATTCATTGCTCGACTGATGGACCTGGGGTATTGTGTGTAGGCCAGTGACACAGTTTAAATTCAGACTGTAACACAACAAAATGTGGAAAAAGTCAAGGAGTGTTAATTCTTTCTGAATGCACTGTAACTTCCAAATCTGGTTAGTTATCAATATCTTTGTCCGAGTTAATGAATAGGCTAGCTTTCTAACGTTAGCTAGCATAGGTATATTCTTAGCTAGCCAGTTCGAGTTGAAACATTATTGATAGCAAGTTGGCTAACGTTACATCCTATCAAACCTTATCGTCAGGTTCAATGTTAGCTATACAAATCTTCCTCTCCATGACATCACATTACACATTAGGGAGAAGCTATGTATTTAGCTAGATACAAAGTATAACAGTATCATAGCTAGCTAGCTACTCACCACACGTCATGTCGTGCCTTTTGTTGTATGTATGCATTAGAACTTTGTACCAACTTCCTGGAAGCCCATTTTCACTCCTATGCCGAGCAAGTATGTGTGCATTGCAGACTTAGACAACATATCCACAACAAAAGACAGCTCACGGTGGAACACACTTTGTTGTCTCTGGTCAACAGAACTAGTTCCAATAGTTTCAATGTAAACAGGTGTTCCCTGAAGTCTACTGATATACGATAAGATGTTCTATTTGTGTCAATTTAGTCAATGTTACAGGAAACCTTCCCTGTACATGTCACCTTGGGTAAAATACCATAGGAATGACTTATGTTCAGCAGAGAAACAGGTAACCCATTTTAACAAAATGCTTTTATGATGATACCTTTCAGCCTTTACACAAAGTAAGTAAAAGGCTAAATAAAGATGTCTAGCTATAGTGCCATTGTAGATTTAACCTATTAAACTCTAAATGACACAACTGATTGGCTCAAACGCATTAAGAAAGAAAGAAATTCCACAAATTAACTTTTAACAAGGCACACCTGTTAATTGAAATGCATTCCAGTTGACTACCTCATGAAGCTGGTTGAGAGAATGCCATGACTGTGCAAAGCTAAAAGAATAATGTGTTATTTCATAGTTTTGATGTCTTCAATATTATTTTACAATGTTGAAAATAGTCAAAATAAAGAAAAACCCTTGAACGATTAGGTGTGTCCAAACTTTCGACTGGTGTTGTACATCACAGAAGACTGAAATATAGCCTAATTGTTTGACATAGAAACACCGGATTTTCGGCGAAATGTTTTTATTAATTATGAAAAATATGATTAACATTCCACCCATGAGACCACTAGGTCATTTGACTGCAGGAAATAAATACTGAAGTCGATGACTGATGTGGTAAACTCCTCAATGCCATTGGATGAATCCCGGAACACACTTCCGTATTGAGCGCATCACTGGTACTTCTTGTTTGAGTTTTTGCTTGTAAGCAGCAATTAGGAGGATGTAGTTTTACTCAACATCGGAGTCACGTCATAAATTACAACACGTAAAGCCACGCCCCTTGTTTGGGAGGCGTGTCCCGGTTTGCCCCATAGACCGCCGTTCAAAGGATATGGTTGCATATCCCAGAACCAATGTAATTCTGTGTGCAGGGGTTTTGAGAGAGCTTTCAATGTTGTGCTGATCAGGGATATACATTTTATAATGAATTCTACGTCTTAGTTATTTATTTATTGTCCTATGATGGTGGAACAGCGTTTTAAAAATAAATTACACATCTAATTTATTTATTGTCCTATCATGGGGAACTACATTTAAAAAATAAATTATACATCTAATTTATTTATTTATGGTCCTATATTGATGGAACAGTCCACAACCCTATACCCTAGACACCCACCTGAACGATCCAGATAGTAAGGAGAAGTCCCTATCTGTTTTATGGGCCTGCTGTAAGCGGCCTGTATGCAGCTAGAATGCGGTCAAAATGTGGCAAAACTAGCTGCAGTAACCCATGGGGAGGGGGTCACACTCGGACAGTCAGAGAGGGGGCATATTATTGTGGACCTGGTGGCACAAAATCAAAGGTCTGACTGCACGGAGATGCTTGGTAATATGGTCACCACGGGGGACCATGTTGTGGATGTTTCAGGGGAAGGGGGTATATCTGACATCCATCATCGAGGACGTGACAATGGTTTCCTGAAATCTCTCCATTTCTGCCCATTTTTGAGAATCTGAGTCTATGGTTGTTGTGGGGGAAAGGGGTTGAGTGTGTATCCCACAACTGTTGCGAGGGAGTAAAATATGTTAGGGACAATATAGGATGATTCACAATAATTGTTTGCTAATATAATAATTGCTTGCCATAATGTAATTTTGGTAATGGCGAGACTGGTGAGAGGTAAAAATCCTTTGCATTAATTGCCTACATTACTACAAATATTTTATAGCTAATTATATATAATACAAATCGAGGTGAGGGCGATGGAAATGCATTTGGCGGTTGATCTGCTTCTGTTCTGTGGGTGGGACTGTGTGCTCTTTTCGAAGGATGTGTCCCGGTCTCTCCGGGGCTATGGGATCCGGGGGGTCGGGGGTGGTCTGCCGGGCATTGGGATGACAACCCAACTCGGGATGATGAAGGCTTTTAGCGGTTGGAATAGGGAGGACCAATTGGAGGTTTACTTAGTAGAAATGCAAATATCATGGTACAGCTATATAGACACTATCATCACGTTACTTTTTAATGGTACGTTAACAAACATATATTTTGATGAATAGAATTGGAAGTTGTGTCTCATTATGGTAAGTGGTGAAATAAGTATAGCCAGTTATAATTGTATTGGCTTAGCAGATAATTAGAAAAGACGATCAGTATTTACCTGGCTAAAAGAGAATGAATATAATATATATTGTTTTCAGGAAACTCATTCAACAATTTTAGATGAAGTTTTGTGGAAAAAGGACTTGGTGGAGAAATATATGTATCCCATGGGCAAAGACACTCAAAAGGGGTGATGATATTAATTAACTGTAAATTTGATCCAGATGTGCAAATTGTCCAAACAGATCATTAAGGTAGATGGAATATGTTAAATATGTTATTGGACCATAAACAGATATGGCTCATTAAACTTTACGGACCAAATAATGATGATCCACACATCTTTGAAAATATTTATCAACTCAACAAGAAACACTAGACTATTATTATGGTGGGGGATTTTACTACGGTTTTAAATACTTCTATGGACCGCAAAGGAAATTATGAATGTCATGGATGTATTGGATGTATTAGTGGATATATGGAGGCTTAACTACCCTGACCTATTGAGATACACATGGCTGAGGCTTAATCAAGCTAGTCGTCTTGGTAAAAAGAAAGTGTTGATAGGGGACAGATGGTGGTCGGATAGTCACATAATTGGCATATACAGTTGAATTTGGGAGTTTATATACACGTTGGCCAAATACATTTAAACTCAGTTTTTCACAATTCCTGACATTTAATCCTAGTAAAAATTCCCTGTTTTAGGTCAGTTAGGATCACCACTTTATTTTAAGAATACGAAATGTCAGAATAATAGTAGAGAGAATGATTTATTTCAGCTTAATTTCTTTCATCACATTCCCAGTGGGTCAGAAGTTTACATACAGTCAATTCGTATTTGGTATCATTGCCTTTAAATTGTTTCTTGGGTCAAGCTTCCCACAATAAGTTGGGTGAATTTTGACCCATTTCTCCTGACAGAGCTGGGGTAACTGAGTCAGGTATGTAAGGCTTCCTTGTTCGCACATGCTTTTTCAGTTCTGCCCACACATTTTCTATAGGATTGAGGTCAGGGCTTTGTGATGGCCACTCCAATACCTTGACTTTGTTGTCCTTAAGCCAGTATATTTGGGGTCATTGTCCATTTGGAAGACTCATTTGCTAACCAAGCTTTAACTTCCTGACAGTTGTCTTGAGATGTTGCTTCAATATATCCACATGATTTTACTCCTTCATGATACCATCAATTTTGTGAAGTGCACCAGTCCCTCCTGCAGCAAAGCACCCCCACAACATGATGCTGCCACCCCCATGCTTCACGTTTGGGATGGTGTTCTTCGGCTTGCAAGCCTCCTTCTTTTTCCTCTAAGCATAATGATGGTCATCATGGCCAAACAGTTCTATTTTTGTTTCATCAGACCAGAGGACATTTCTCCAAAAAGTACGATCTTTGACCCCGTGTGCAGTTACAAACCGTAGTCTGTCTTTTTTTATGGCGGATTTGGAGCAGTGGCTTCTTCCTTGCTGAGCGACCTTTCAGGTTATGTCGATATAGGACTCGTTTGACTGTAAATATAGATACTTTTGTACCTGTTTCCTCTAGCTTCTTCACAAGGTCTTTTGCTGATGTTCTGGGATTGATTTGCACTTTTCGTACCAAAGTACGTTCATCTCTAGGACACAGTACGCGTCTCCTTCGTGAGCGGTATGACGGCTGCTTGGCGTTTATACTTGCGTACTATTGTTTGTACAGATGAACGTGGTACTTTCAGGCATTTGGAAATTGTTCCCAAGGATGAACCAGACTTGTGCAGAGGTCTACAATTTTCTATCTGAGGTCTTGGCTGATTTATTTTGATTTTCCCATGATATCAAGCAAAGAGGTCACTGAGTTTGAAGGTAGGCCTTGAAATACATCCACAGGTACACCTCCAATTGACTCAAATTATGTCAATTAGCCTATCAGAAGCTTCTAAAGCCATGACATAATTTTCTGAAAATGTCCAAGCTGTTTAAATGACGCAGTCAACTTAGTGTATGTAAACATCTGACCCACTGGAATTGTGATACAGTGAATTGTAAGTGAAATTATCTGTTTGTAAACAATTCTAGGAAAAATGACGTGCGTCATGCACAAAGTAGATGTCCTAACTGACTTGTCAAAACTATAGTTTGCGAACAAGAAATTTGTGGAGTGGTTGAAAAACAATTTTTTATGACTCCAACCTAAGTGTATGTAACATCTGACTTCAACTCTATATTACTCTTACAGAATTTACACATGGGCGAGGATATTGGAAATGTAATCAAATCCTACTTGATGATAACTTGTTTATAACTAAGACAGAAGAATTTAAAACTGACTTTTTCCGACATAACATAGGTACAGCAGATCTTCTTATTGTATCGGACCCTTTTAATGTGCCTTTAGAGACCATGCAATTCAGTACTCATCAATAAAACAAAAGCAATTTAGATCAAAAGAGTCCATATTAGCAAAGGAAATTGAAGGACTAACAGAACAGTTAGATAGCAATAAAAACTGTACCATAGAGGCACAGAATAAGTTAGAGGAAAAACTAAAATAAATTGAGGCACTTGTTCAAGAATTATCCAGTGTAATATATTGTAAAAATAAAGTGAACTGGACGGAATATGGGGAGAAATGCACAAAATTATTTTTCAATCTTCAACATAGAAATGCTACCATTTTTTTTAAAACTTGAAACTTGTTACAAATGATGGAGTCCCTCATGATTCACCAAATTATATTTTGAAAGAGGAAGTAAAGTACTTTAAGAATATGTTTTTGTTTAAGTCTCCTCCATCTCCACTAACCGAAGCTAATTGTATGGATTCTTTTCCTACTAACAATGTCAAATTAACATCTGTACAGAAAAACTCATGTGAAGGCCAATATCCAGAGGAGGAGCTTCTTGATGCAATTAAACTCCAGGGCTGCATGGCATACCAGTGGAAGTATACCAAACTTTTTTTTGATATACTCAGAGGACCATTATTAGCATGTTTTAACCACTATATTAACAATAGATTATCAGACACGCAACAAGGTGGTCTGATTTCATTATTACTGAAACAGGATCCAAGTGGTATATATAAAGATTCATTCCATTTAAAAAAATGGAGGCCTCTTACACTTCAGTGTTGTGATGCAAAAAGTCTATCTAAATGTTTGGCGCATAGAATTAAAAAGTTATTGTCAGATATTATTCATCCTAATCAGACAGGTTTTTTACATGGACGATACATTGGAGAAAATATAAGACAAGTACTGGAATCAATAGAATACTATGAAATATCGGGTAAAAAAAAATGTATAGCTAATTTTGAAAAGGTACGACTGGAGTTTAGACATAAATTCCCAGAATATTTCAATTTTGGAGAATCTCTTATAAAATGGGTTAAAGTTATGTATAGTAACCCTAGGTGTAAAATAGTAAATAATGGCTACATTAGGAGTAAAACAAGGTTGTCCGCTATCGGCATATTTATTTATTATTGCCATCGAAATGTTAGCTGTTAAAATTAGATACAACAATAATATTAAGGGATTAAAAATCTGTGGCTTAAAAACAAAGGTGTCATTGTACGCTGATGATTCATGTTTTCTTTTTAAACCACAATTAGAATCCCTCCACAGCCTCATAGAGGATCTAGATTATTTTGCTAACCTCTGGATTAAAACCAAATTATGATAAGTGTACTATATTATGTATTGGATCACAAAAAAATGCAACTTTTACATTACCTTGTAGTTCACCAATAAAATGGTCTGACGGGGATGTGGACATACTCGGTATACAAATCCTGAAAGAAAGAAAGGATCGCACTCCAATACATTTTTATAGATAGTTAGCAAAAATAGATAAGATCTTGCTTCCCTGGAAAGGAAAAAACCTGTCTATTTGTGGAAAAATCACCCTGATGAGCTCTCTAGTCATTTCACAGTTTACCTATTTGCTAATGTTAGCAATCTCAAGTCCGACATTGTAACCACCTTGTAAACTAAAAGGTTGCAGTTAAAGAAATCCTGAAAGTACATAATTGAGCTAACTTACGTTACCTGTCTAAGAAACAAGGACATGTGTTGTTGGCCTGTTGTGTACACAGGATTAAGAGCTGCCCATTAATTGGGCCGAAGCTGAGCTCCCCCACCTTGGCTTGGGTCTAAATTAGTGAAAGCCTGCTGTGTAATTATTAGACCTAGCATATTCGTTACAAAATAACGTTACAGCCATTGATTTTAGAAGAACATTATTTTCTTAGCTATACCATAACTAGGCCAATTGCTGTTATTACAACCTGTTACAGGAGGCAAATGTGCATACCGATAGGACGCATGGGGAGTGTGAAGCTCTGTTTTGACCGAAAAAAATGTGGTTATATGTAGAAACCAGACAACAAAGTTTAAATCAAGCCTCTAAACTTGATAAATCAACATATCCCCAAGCAACTGGGAGAGTTTGAGCGATCAGTTACGTACAACAGCAAACCAATCATTTGGTACAGTGGCACGGCAACACAAGCCCATAAAGCCATGGCTTCCCCCAGAAGAAGAGTCAAGGTGTCACGGCCGTCAAAAGAAGTGGACCAAGGTGCAGCATGGTGAGCGTACATATTCCTTTTTATTTGAATGTCGCCAACAAAACAATAAACACTACAAAATAACCGTGAAGCTTAACAGGGCTATGAAGCCTCTAACAAAGTTAACTACCCACAACGAAAGGAGGGAAAAAGGGCTACCTAAGTATGGTTCCCAATCAGAGACAACGATAGACAGCTGTCCCTGATTGAGAACCATACCCGGCCAAAACATAGAAACACAAAATCATAGAAGTAAAGGACATAGAATGCCCACCCAAATCACACCCTGACCAAACCAAAAAGAGACATAAAAAAGGCTCTAAGGTCAGGGCATGACACAAGGAAAGATTTGGAGATGCAAATAAGGGTAAAATAAGGGTAAAGAACAGTTAATGGCTATCAAGGAAAACATACTGTAGCTAAAATGTTCTCAATGCACACCAAAAGAAACTGCTACTATCTTTTATTACAAAAGTAGATTTGCTTGAAAAGAAAGTAGAGGCTATCTTGTCAAACACGCACAAACAAAGCATGCACATGAACAAACAAGACAACAAAATGTACCTTTTGAAAACAAAGTTTCCAACTTTAGAAGATGAATTGGACCAGGAATAAAACAGAAATAGACAACACAAACTGAGAATGTTGTCCTTACCGGAAGAAGGAGACCTTTCCAGCTACGTGGTCAAACTGATATCAGAGGAACTTGACATGGATATCACCAGAAGATCTGGAACGATGGCATAGGACCAGCATGAAACAGAAGAACACATTGGTTTGGAGGGAGCGTAGAGGATGGAGTTCATAAGTGCCGATGAAGCCCTAATCAAGCTTCAAGAAACCTTACCAGTTGAAGCAAGAGAGTCCCCTGCTCTGAGAAGAGGACGAAGTAAGAAAAAACTATGAGCTCACTAGGCTACATACATTGATGCCTAAGACCAGCTTATCGTTGAGACACTATCCTTTCCCCTCCCCAATACAATCTACACTCTACTTCCCCAAGTCAAATGGAAGAAGTTTGGTACCACCAAGACTCTTCCTACAGCTGACTGCCCGGCCAAACTAAGCAATCGGGGAAGAAGGGCTTTGGTCAGGGAGGTGACCAAGAACCCAATGGTCACTCTGACAGAGCTCCAGAGTTCCTCTGTGGAGATGGGAGAACCTTCCAAAAGGACAACCATCTCTGCAGCGCCACACCAATCAAGCCTTTATGGTTGAGTGGCCAGACAGAAGCCACTACTCAGTAAAAGGCACATGACAGACTGCTTGGAGTTTGCCAAAATGCACCTAAAGGACTCTCAGACCATGAGAAACAAGATTCTCTAGTCTGATGAAACCAAGATTGAACTCTATGGCCTGAATGCCAAGCGCCACGTCTGTAGGAAACCTGGCACCATCCCTACGGTGAAGTATGGTGGTGGCAGCATCATGCTGTGGAGATGTTTTGCAGCGGCAGGGACTGGGAGACTAGTCTGGATCGAGGGAATGATGAACGAAGCAAAGTACAGAGAGATCCTTGATGAAAACCTGCTCCAGAGCACTCAGGACCTCAGACTGGGGAGAAGGTTCACCTTCCAACAGGACAACGATTCAGAGACTTTTCCCAAAGCCACTCCTGCGTAGGAGTGGCTTTGGCACAAGTCTCTGAATGTCCTTGAGTGGCCCAGCCAGAGCCCGGACTTGAACGCGATCAAACATCTCTGGAGAGACCTGAAAATAGCTGTGCAGCGATACTCCCCATCCAACCTAACAGAGGTTGAGAGGTTCTGCAGAGAAGAATTGGAGAAACTCCCCAAATACATGTGTGCCAAGCTTGTAGCGTCATAACCAAGAAGACTCAAGGCTGTAACCGCTGCCAAAGGTGTACTCAATAAAGTGTCTGAATACTTATGTAAATGTTATTTTCAAGTTTAATTTTTTTTATAAACTTGCGAACATTTCCAAAAACCTGTTTTTGCATTGTCATTATGGGGCATTGTGTGTAGTTGATGCGGGTAAACAACTATTTATTCCATTACAGAATAAGCCTGTAACGTAACAACTTGTGGGAAAAGTGAAGGTGTCTGAATACTTTCCGAATGCACTGTATGGGGCCTCCTGAGTGGTGCAGCGGTTTAAGGCACTACATCTCAGTGCTAGAGGCATCACTACTGACCCTGGATCTATTCCAGGCTGTATCACCACCGGCCGTGATTGGGAGTCCTATAGGGCGGCGCACAATTGGCCCAGCGTCGTCCGGGTCTGGGTGTCTGAGAGGTAGGGAAGACAGGAAAAGATGGGAGGCTGGGACAAACTTGGCTTGGGTGGGTAAGGATGGGAGGTTTGGACAAGCTTGGCTTAGGTGGAGTAAAGGGTGAAGAAAACTGGGAGGGGGAGATGGAGAGGGATGTGTTTGGCTTGGGAGAGAGAGAAGGGAGGATTAAACTATTCTACACTATAATTGTATTTATTTTTGTGACTTCCAAACCTGCTGTAAAATTAACAAACGTCTGGACAGATTAGGAGAGGATGTCAAGTCATTATTATTCCTTATTATAATTGTAATTATAGCTAAGATTCAACGGTGGCTATTGCTGAGAGCGGAAAGGGCCTCTACCCGAGGGATTGGGCAGGGGTGACATCAAACACGCCTTTGTGGGGCTCCACTCATCTCACTTCAGTCTCTTGGTGGACCCACTCTCCCCAAGTAACCCCCACCAGCAACTATACTTTAATTAAATTTACAAGGGGGCCTGCCTCACGCTGCACCACTCAGGGGGCCCCCTTGTACAATAAATTAAATGAAAGTATAGTGGCTGGTGGAGGTCTACTTGGGGAGATTGGGTCCACCGAGAGACTGAAGTGAGATGAGTTGAGGCCCCACACATACTTTAGAGAAGTGACCGGGAGCCAGCCACGACCGGGAGCCCCATAGGGCGGCGCACAATTGTCCCCCCCCCCCCCCCCCTCCCCCTTCTGGGTTAGTGGAGGATTTGGCCTTGGGCTTTCCTTGGCTTATCGCTCATTTAAAAAACTATAACAATATGAATAATAATTTACAAGGTAATAAATACAAACTGACACAGTACTTACATAATCCACAGACTTTTGGTACCATAGGAGAGGAGTTGGAGCTCAAAAAACGTAAAATGACATTGCACATTGCTTTGTGTTTTTTTGTGTGTTCTCTGTTAAATGTCTGCTTAGCCCCATGCTCACACACTTTATATTCACTTAGTGTACAAAACAATTTGAACACCTGCTCTTTCCATAACATAGAATGACCAGGTGAATCCAGGTGAAAGCTATGATCCCTTAATAATGTCACTTGTTAAACCCCCTAAGGTCGATGTCTGCACCCCCACGGAAATCGAATCGGCATAATACAATAATCCCCATAAAAATCAGCCAGTCAGAAGTTAACTTCTACTTCATCACAATCCCGGATCCGGGAGCACCCACATCAGTAAAAAAGCTGACTAGCATAGCCTAGCATAGCGTCACAAGTAAATACTAGCATCTAAATATCATTAAATCACAAGTCCAAGACACCACATGAAAGATACACATCTTGTGAATCCAGCCATCATTTCTGATTTTTAAAATGTTTTACAGGGAAGACACAATATGTAAATCTATTAGCTAACCACGATAGCAAAAGATACAACTTTTTTTTCCCACCATTTTTTTCCTGCATAGGTAGCTATCACAATTTCGACCAAATAAAGATATAAATAGCCACTAACCAAGAAACAACTTCATCAGATGACAGTCTGATAACATATTTATTGTATAGCATATGTTTTGTTAGAAAAATGTGCATATTTCAGGTATAAATCATAGTTTACCATTGCAGCCACCAACACAACTCTCACCAAAGCAACTAGAATAACTACAGAGAGCAACGTGAATTAAATAAATACTCATCATAAAACATTTATGAAAAATACACAGCATACAGCAAATGAAAGACAAAGATCTTGTGAATCCAGCCAATATTTCAGATTTTTTAAGTGTTTTACAGCGAAAACACAATATAGCATTATATTAGCTTACTACAATAGCCAACCACACAACAGCATTGATTCAAGCCAACAATAGCGATAACGAATAAACCAGCAAAAGATATACATTTTTTCACTAACCTTCTCAAACTTCTTCAGATGACAGTCCTATAACATCATATTACACAATACATATAGAGTTTGTTCAAAAATTTGCATATTTAGCGGCACAAATTGTGGTTATACAATGAGAATAGTAGCCAAGCTGCCAACAATATGTCGGGAGAAATCTTGGGAGAGGCACCTAATCTAATCAGTAACTAATCCTAAATTTGACTAAAAAATACAGGTTGGACAGCAAATGAAAGATACATTAGTTCTTAATGCATTCGCTGTGTTAGATTTTTAAAATTAACGTTACTACGACATACAGCGTGCGTTAAAGCGAGACCGCACTGAAATTAATGGCGGAATATGAGTTTTACATTTTTCAACAAAATCGCAATATACTGATATAAACTGATATAACTTGGTTTAAAATAACAACATTATGATGTCTTTAACATCTATATCGAATAAAATCAGAGCTGGATATATCTAAGGGCTATAACGGGAGCTTTCTGGAACGCCATCGTGAGGTCTGTCTTGCGTCATGGCGAAGGGAAGAAAGAGAGGACCCCACGTTGCCAGCCCATTTATAAGGCCTCAGATCTGCCTAGCAACTCCATTTCAATTCTCACTATTTGCTGGCATCCAGGGGAAGGCGTATGCAGTGCATCTCAATCAATAGAAGACATGCAAATTAATAAACCGACCTCAGAACAACCTGCAGATTTCAGATTTCTCACTTCCTCATAGGAAAATTGCTCCAACTCGAGTTCTGTTTTACTCACAGATATAATTCAAACGGTTTTAGAAACTAGAGAGTGTTTTCTATCCAATAGTAATAATAATATGCATATTGTATGAGCAAGAATTGAGTACGAGGCAGTTTAATTTTGGAACGAAATTATTACAAAGTGCAAACAGCACCCCCTATTGAGAAAAGGTTTTAAGCTAGAGGTATCAGTTACTGTGCATTGGATGCGTCTCAATCCACCGCATCCACCTGTCACACTTCTGTATTTGTGGTGAAAGGTGGCAGGGCAAGAGTGGTGTTTGTCAAACCATGAAACATCCCGAAAATGTGTCTTCTCACAAATCGTCTGTAGCTTACGAATGGTTTGGCCTACAAACTACTACAGTGGTTTCTCAATTAAAAGTTATGAGATTACGCTGCGGGACTGAGAGGTAATTTGTGGTTTAGTACGTTACCCTGCGTCACTGCTTCATTACTCCTGACCACCGCAAGGGGGAGTTAGAGCACTGATTATGCTTTTGGGTCCCACGGCACCAAATATGTCTCTACCTGACAATGAATGCGCGATATAACCAAATAGAAACTGATAATTGTGCACGACTTCAAAATTAAATTAAGTGAATGATGAGGATGAAAAAGGTGAATTTAGAACAATACTGTAAGAATTGCTATTCCTCTGTCCTGCACGCACACCCCAAAAAATACACTTTTTCTCCTACTTGGTCAGAAGAAGCTGTAATTGGACTGTAGCGTATTACTTACTAAAATTGTTGTTACACTAAGGTTTTTAGTCGAAGAGAAACGAAAATGTTTCATTATATTTCATGAAATTCTTAAGATATATGTGTTGAAGCAGAAAGTGATGTTTGATAAATAGTCAAGTTGATGGCGCAGTCATATACAGTTGAAGTCAGAAGTTTTCATACACGTTAGCCAAATACATTTAAACTCAGTTTTTCACAATTCCTGATATTTAATCCTACTAAAAATTCTCTGTCCTAGGTCATTTAGGATCACCACTTTATTTTAAGTATGCGAAATGTCAGAATAATAGTAGAGAGAATGATTTATTTCAGCTTAATTTCTTTCATCACATTCCCAGTGGGTCAGAATTTTACATACACTCAATTAGTATTTGGTATCATTGCCTTTAAATTGTTTAACTTGGGTCAAATGTTTCTTGGGTCAAGCTTCCCACAATAAGTTGGGTGAATTTTTGAGGTCAGGGCTTTGTGATGGCCACTCCAATACCTTGACTTTGTTGTCCTTAAGCCAGTATACTTGGGGTCATTGTCCATTTGGAAGACCCATTTGCGAACCAAGCTTTAACTTCCTGACTGTTTTGAGATGTTGCTTCAATATATCCACATGATTTTCCGCCCTCATGATGCCATCTATTTTGTGAAGTGCACCAGTCCCTCCTGCAGCAAAGCACCCCCACAACATGACGCTACCACCCCCGTGCTTCACGGTTGGGATGGTGTTCTTCGGCTTGCAAACATCCCCCTTTTTCCTCCAAACATAACCATGGTCATTATGGCCAAACAGTTCTATTTTTGTTTCATCAGACCAGAGGACATTTCTCCAAAAAGTTTGTCCCAGTGTACAGTTGCAAACCATAGTCTGTTTTTTTATGGCGGTTTTGGACCAGTGGCTTCTTCCTTGCTGAGCGGCCTTTCAGGTTACGTCGATATAGGACTCGTTTGACTGTGGATATAGATATGTTTGTACCTGTTTCCTCCAGCATCTTCACAAGGTCCTTTGCTGTTGTTCTGGAATTGATTTGAACTTTTCGCACCAAAGTACGTTGAACTCTAGGAGACAGAACACGTCTCTTTCCTGAGCGGTATGACGGCTGCTTGGTCCCATGGTGTTTATACTGGCATACTGTTGTTTGTACAGATGAACGTGGTACCTTCAGGCGTTTGGAAATTGCTCCCAGGGATGAACCAGACTTGTGGAGGTCTACAAAAAAGGTCTACAAAAAAGGTGTGCTGCAGTACAACACACCTTTTACAGGAACAACCACTGTATGACCCCTCTCACTCTCACGTACAACTTATTACATGGAATGTGCACGGGCTCCGTGATTTAAAAAAAGCATATGGTTCTTGAACACTTAAAGAGATTGTCAGCAGATGTGGCTATCCTGCAAGAGTTACATTTCAAAAAGGGATAAATGTCATATTTAAAGAGGAGATGGGTTTGAGAGGCCTATGCTACCACCTACTGTTGTAACAGCAGAGGTGTAGGCATCCTGATCCTCAATTAAAAGTTTCATCATACTGCAGCACAGCTTGCAGGATGCTGCCGTATGGTATAGCATGTTACAGTGCATGACGTCATAGTATTTTACTGTCAGCCATTGTTGCCGTTAATGCCATTAATGCTTGTTGAAACCAGCACAGGGCATCTTTGAGGGCGTCTTTATGAAGCTTGTTGGTGTCACGAATGTCGTCGGGATAAGGAGAGGAGGACCAAGGTGCAGCATGGTAAGTGTTCATATTTTTAATAAAACAACTGAACACTGAACAAAACAACAAAAACAACAAACGAACAGTCCTGTAAGGTGACAAAAAAAACACTAAACAGAAAATCACCCACAACTTAAAATGGGAAAACGGGATACCTAAGTATGGCTCTCAATCAGAGACAACGATAGACAGCTGCCTCTGATTGAGAACCATACCAGGCCAAACACATAGAAATAGAAAACCTAGACCTACAACATAGAATACCCACCCACATCACACCCTGACCAAACTAAAAATAGAAACATACAAAGCAATCTACGGTCAGGGCGTGACAGTTGGTGCTTGCTTACTCTTCCAAATAATCCATGCAGGCCAGACATTTTGATTGCTATACCCTATCTGAACAAGCATAACAAGTTAATACATTTAGTTGACATGAAGCAACCATTGCCTCAGCTACTATAGCACGGAGAAATTCATCTTAAAATATGCTATTCTGTCTTTTGAAACACATTGTCTTAATATAAAGTTTTTTATGACCTTCCTATACAAAATATGAATATATTTCTTTGTGATTGTGTATATTAAATTGATTTATTAGACTGGCATCACACCCACATCACACCGCATCACACCCACACCCCGGCTATTCTACTGTTAATATGCATACGGCACAGCAGACCTTCATGGCGCTTTGAGCATGAAATGCTCTGAAAGTTTTTGTCTTTTGTGATATTTAACTTAACCTGTACTGTTCTGGCGTTCCGCCAGCGGAACTCCTCCCACATTCCACTGAAAAGGCAGAGCGCGAAATTCAAAATATATTTTTTAGAAATATTTAACTTTCACACATTAACAAGTCCAATACAGCAAATGAAAGGTACACATCTTGTGAATCCAGCCAACATGTCCGATTTTTAAAATGTTTTACAGCGAAAACAGCACGTATATTTATGTTAGCTCACCACCAAATACAAAAAAGGACAGACATTTTTCACAGCACAGGTAGCATGCACAAAGCCAACCTAACTAACCAAGAACCAACCAAACTAAACAACAAACAACTTCATCAGATGACAGTCTTATAACATGTTATACAATAAATCTATATTTTGTTCGAAAAATGTGCATATTTCAGGTATAAATCATAGTTTACATTGCAGATACAATCAGAAATTGCACCGAAAGCAGCCATAATAATTACAGACAAAAACATCAAATACCTAATTACTCATCATAAAACATTTCTGAAAAATACATAGTGTACAGCAAATGAAAGACAGGCATCTTGTGATTCCAGCCAATATTTCCGATTTATTAAGTGTTTTACAGCGAAAACACAATATAGCGTTATATTAGCTTACCACAATAGCCAGAAACACAAGCCATTTCCCAGTAGCAAAAGTTAGCGATCATAACAAACAAGCAAAATATATATCATTTTTGACTAACCTTGATATGCTTCATCAGATGACAGTCCTATAACATCAGGTTATACATACACTTATGTTTTGTTCGAAAATGTGCATATTTAGAGCTGAAATCAGTGGTTATACATTGTGCTAACGTAGCTACTTTTTCCCACAACGTCCGGATATTTTTCTGACACTTTTTCTGACACACATATTCTGACCAAATAGCTATTCATAAACATAACAAAAAAATACATGTTCTATAGGAAATTATAGATACATTAGTTCTTAATGAATTCGCCGTGTTAGAATTCTAAAAAGAACTTCATTACGACATACAGCTTCGGTATAGCTAGAGAGTACCCAAAATCTGGGCGCAACCTACTAGTACAACATGTTCGACAGATATATGAAATAGCATCATAAAATGTTTCCTACTTTTGCTGATCTTTCATCAGAATGTTGGACAAGGGGTCCTTTGTCAAGAACAATCGTTGTTTGGATTTAGAACGGCCTCTTTCCCTCGCGATTTAGCAAGCACACTGGCCAAGTGGCACGAATCTCTCCATGTCAACAAACGGAAGAGAACGGAACACGGCAAAACTCCCGAAAAAACATACTTTACGATGATATGGTGACATGTATCGAATAAAATCAAAGCCGGAGATAGTAGTCGCCTATAACGAAAACTTTTCATAAGGCAATCCCCGGTTCCTTCTCGCGCCTTCCTGAAAACAGGAAATGGGTGACACATCATTCCAAGAGGATTTATTCCACTTCAGACCAAGATAAACACTCCATTTCTTCTCTCACCGCCTCTTGACATCCAGGGGAAGGTGTATGACGTGCATGTATACTAATACGTATCATGCCCATTTATAGGCAGGACCTAGAACAGAGCCTCGATTTCAGACTTTCCACTTCCTGGTCAGGAGGTTTGTGCCAAATGAATTCTGTTTTACTCACAATTGTAATTCAAACGGTTTTAGAAACTAGAGAGTGTTTTCTATCCAATAGTAATAATAATATGCATATTGTACGAGCAAGAATTGAGTACGAGGCCGTTTAAATTGGGCACGATTTTCCCCCAAAGTGAAAACAGCGCCCTCTGTCCTCAACAGGTTTTAATGTAGGCCTGCTGCTAGACTGTGGAATACACATACTTCAGGGACAGTTGGGTTCAACGTTTTTATTGAAATGACATGGAGCTGTAGGACTAAGAGTCCTGTTTGCTGTAGCTGTCTTAACATAACTTACTTGTTACTTCAGTATATATCAATCAATCATTCATTCATTTGTGCATGTCATCACACAGCATACAAGTCATCCATGTCTTTAAATACAATCACGCATTTTAGTTATACAACAAAATAATAAATTGAGCCTTGAATAATTAAACAATAAATAAACGGCAAAAGCAATTGAATTCAGGAGTTAATTAAATTGTACCGGTAATCCTCTTCCTCTTCATCCGAGGAGGAGGAGTAGTGATTCGACCAACGCGCAGCGGGTTGTGAATACATAATTTTAATAAACAAGAAAGAAAAAACACGAAACGAAATACACTTGAATGATTAACAAAATAACAAAACGGAATAGACAGACCTGGACATGGAACTACATAAAACACGAAGAACGCACGAACAGGGAAAATAGACTACACAAAATGACGATGTACAAAAACAAACCGAACAGTCCCGTATGGTGCGTCAAACACTGACACAGGAGACAACCACCCACAACGAACACTGTGAAACAACCTACCTAAATATGACTCTCAATTAGAGGAACGCCAAACACCTGCCTCTAATTAAGAGCCATACCAGGCAACCCTTAAACCCACATAGAAACAGAAAACATAGAATGCCCACCCAAACTCACGTCCTGACCAACTAACACATACAACAAACTAACAGAAATAGGTCAGGAACGTGACATACATTTTTTTTAATCTTGGTTGTACTAAAGAATTTCCAACCTTTATTTGCTAGAACAGCCTATATGGGATTGATTATAATTTGTTCGTAAATTATTATTGTATTTGTTGTGTTATTTACACTGTTCGAAATGGTCAGAAAAAATATGAATGACACATACTGTAATAAGCAGGCAGAGCTTGCTCATCCTACCCTCCTTGGTCTCCTTCTTCATGTCATTATCATTAGGAGGCAAACACCCATTAAACACCCATTAATACATTTCATGTCCCTAAAAATGGAAATCAACTTGGCAAGAGTCTATTGTCCTGCTAATAGTCCATCGTGGGTGGATGGCTTCTTTTGTATTCCAAAGCAATTGAATTCATTAATTACAGTCATTTACCATTCTGATTCCCAGAGTGGAAACGTTGTTTGCAGAGTCCACAACCTGCTACACTTGTGAAAAAACCCCGGCTGATAGCCTGTCGCCTGCACTTGAATAGTAATGGGAGACACGCTTCAATTATCCGTTGACAAATATTTAGAGACCGATAAGCATGACGTTTAAATGTATTTACATCCAGAAATTGCGAGAAGAAAAAAAATTGTCCGAATTCTCAAAAATCTCAGGATATAAAATTAACTTGGAAAAAATGTCAATAATGTCAATAGAAAAATAATGAAGAATAACTCATGATCTACAGCAATCCTTTAAGTGGACCTGAAAAAATATAAAATACAATAAGTGACAACAAAAAACTAATATATAAAGATAACATTCGCCCATTGCTTAACTATACGAAAGCAGATCTCATTAAATGGAATAATCTTCCAATACATTTTACAGGTAGAACAAAACACTTCAGAATGGCATGGCTCTTAATAAAGTTTTTATATTTATTATCATAATACCACTTACCCAATCGAATAAGTATACTCGGTCATAAGACTTTATATGGGCAAATAAAACTCATCGAATAAAAAGGAACGTTTTACATCTTCCCAAGTGTGAGGGGTTTTAACCTCCCAGACCTGGATTTGTATCAACTCACCACCCAAGGCTTTTACTTGCTACACATAGTTAAATGCATTAAAGAGGAACAAATGGGTACATATTGAAGATGTGAATGTCATTCCCAGAATATTTTCACATTTCTACTTTCAAAGGATAAAGCTAAGAACATTAACAACGTCATAGTTTAGAACACTATGACACTATGGAAGAAAATGACAAATTCTACAAGAACCAATATCACTCCCTAAAAACATAACCCTATGGAGCAATCCTTGGATAGCTTTCACTGATAAATTGTTCCACATGGAAAACTAAAGGCATAGAAACTGTAAATGACTTGGTAATAAGAAATACATGTATTTCCATGACAGAATTAAAAAGCAATTTTGGACTGACCAATGTAGATATTTTCTAATGCATGCAACTTAAAAGTATCATATGAGAAAAAGTTGATTTGAAATCTTTCGGACATCAGAGCAGTCTTAAGGGAATCCTACTTCAGTCAGAAAAGGATATTCATATGATAGGTAAGACATAAAAAGCCTTGCAGAGAGGAAAAAATAAAAACTATTGGATGCAAGAATTTAAAATAACTGATCATGGCAAAATATGGAGGGAATGTTGGAACATAATTAACAAAAGTACAGTTCATAAAAATGTACACTTAATCCAGTATTAACTCATGTATAGAATGTATTATACAAGAGACAAAATTCACAAATTCTACAGCACAACAGCAGAGTAATTTCTTACGTGTAAATCTAACAATGACTCAATAATCCATGCTTTCTGGGACATCATAGTTTTGTTGTCTTCACTATTATTCTACAATGTAGAAAATAGTAAAATAAAGAAAAAGCCTTGAATGAGTAGGTGTGTCCAAACTTTTGACTGGTACTGTTTATATATATATTTTTTCCCTGTTTTGTATATTATATTGGCATTACTATGTGTCAGTTTGCAAACAATGAAAAAAGAACAACATTGAGTTAAAACCTCTTGGAGCACGGATCCCTTTAACGGGATCCTTTTAATAAACAACCGCTGAATTGCAGAGCACCAATTTCACAAAAAATTTAAAAAAAAAAATCTTCATGAAATCACAAGTGAAATATACCAAAACACAGCTTAGCTTGTTGTTAATCCACTTATCGTGTCATTTTGAAAATATACTTTACAGCGAAAGCAATCCAAGCGTTTGTGAGTTTTTCGATCACTAGACAAAACATTACAAACAGCTAGCAGAAATGTAGATTGGTCACAGAAGCCAGAAAAGCAATAAAATTAATCGCTTAACTTTGATGTTCTTCGGATGTTTGCACTCACGAGACTCCCAGTTACACAATAAATGTTCCTTTTGTTTGATAAATATTATTTTATATCCAAAAACCTCCATTTGGTTGGTGCGTTATGTTCAGAAATCAACAGGCTCGAGCAGTCATGAAGGGCAGACGAAAATTCCAAATAGTATCCGTAAAGCGTTTTTTATAATTAATCCTCAGGTTTTTTTTAACATAAATAATCGATAATATTTCAACCGGACGGTAAACTATTCAAAAACAGAGATAAAGAAAATGTTGAGCTACAACTTTCGCGCACATGAACTAATGGAAGGACATACGTCTATCCACTGATGCGTTTTGATAAATCTCGCTCATTTTTCAGAATAAACGTTTGAAACTATATCTAAAGACTGTTCACACCCTGTGGAAGCCATTGGAAAATGAATCTGGTTGATATCCCTTTAAATGGAGGAAAGGCAAGCAATGGAACAGGGATTTTTTTTAAATAAGAGACTTTTCCGGGTTGGATTTCCTCAGGTTTTCGCCTGCAAAATCAGTTCTTTTCAGTTCTACTCACAGACAATATTTTGACAGTTTTGCAAACTTTAGAGTGTTTTCTATCCTAATCAATTATATGCATATTCTAGTATCTGGGCCTGAGAAATAGGCAGCTTACATTGGGAACGTTATTTTTTCCAAACATAAAAATTCTGCCCCCTAGCTTCAAGAGGTTTTAAAACCTCTTAAGTATCGGCCCCTTTTTTCAATTTTTGCCTTAATGACATACCCAAATCTCACTTCCTGTAGCTCAGGTCCTGAAGAAAGGATATGCATATTCTTGGTACCATTTGAAAGGAAACACTTTGAGGTTTGTGGAAATGTGAAAGGAATGTAGGAGAATATAACACAATAGATCTGGTAAAATATAATACAAAGAAAAAGCCTCCCCCCAATTTTTTTTTGTTTTTTTACCATCTTTGAAATGCAAGAGAAAGGCCATAATGTATTAGTCCAGTCCAGGTGCAATTTAGATGTTGGCCACTAAATGGCAGCAGTGTATGTACAACGTTTTAGACTGATCCAATGAACCATTGCATTTCTGTTCAAAATGTTCTATCAAGATAAAGGTGAAATGAAAAAAAAAAAAATAAAAAAAAAATAGCTACTGTAAATTGGACAGTGCAGTTAGATTAACAAGAATTTAAGCTTTCTGCCAATATCTGATATGTCTATGTCCTGCTCAACCGTCCTGAAGGGGACCCACCAATCCTGAAGAAGTTAAAAGACAATAGTTTACAGCATGTTGAATATACATGTATTAGGCTATTGGTATCATATGGCAACATCATTAGATATTTTACATAATATTAGAATCCACATACAGTACCAGTCAAAAGTTTGGACACCTACTCATTCCAGGATTTTTTTCTTTATTTTGACTATTTTCTACATTGTAGAATAATAGTGAAGACATCAAAACTATGAAATAACTCATATGGAATCATGTAGTAACCACAAGTGTAAAATAAATCAAAATACATGTTATATTTGTGATTCTTCAAAGTAGCCACCCTTTGCCTTAAATAGGCATATCATTGCTTCAGGGCCTGAGCTACAGGCAGTTAGATTTGGGTATGTCATTTTAGGCAAAAATTGGGAAAAAGGGGCGGATCCTTAAGAGTTACAGCTTTTACTCAATTCATTCTAATTAACCTAATAATTGTGACACACCCCTCACTATTGTCATTGGTTGCACTAATTGCACTGTTTGTATACATAACCTGGTTCAAGCATTCATGATATTACCCTGAAGAAGGCACAGTGATGCCAACACGTTTGTAGTTTATCCAAGAAATTACTGGGAGTGTATATATAGAGTGTGTGACAACTTTTTTTTTTAATCATTCCCCATCAGCCAGTGTGCTTCAAAAGGACAAAGTAGAAATAATCACCCTAAGGGATAACATTTGGAATTAGAGTTTTGTGTAAAATGCACTGCTGAAATACTTGGGTTGTAGTTAACAATATTTCACTCATTATCTGAATTTCATTGATACACTGGAAGCTGATGAATTTCAAGCAGGGAGAAAGGTGATACTGTACAATGTTGCATAGGGCAGAAATGGCATACAACAGTTGCCAACTGTTTTACAATACAACTATTTCTGATTATTTGTCCTACATATGTACTGTATAAGGATAATGGAACTGTAAGAATGACATTTCTCAACCTGCCATTGTTTAAAATTATTTAAAAATATATATCTCTATTCAGCACTGAAATCTGTATCGTTTATTTCTTGATGGGTTGGTAGTTAAAATGACAATGGTCAGGCTATCATTATCTGATGTATTGGTGACTAAACTAAACATTCTCATTGTATTTCATGAAAAACGTGGATTTTGCATGAATGACTCAAGATGGAAGATGCTTGAATGAATGCACAATCAAATGTTCTGAACATAAGATGGGGGGGCATTACAAGTGTTATCAGTTTAGAGTTTTGTACTTACATTTGGGGAATAAATGCGTTGAAGTGATAAAAAAATTAAATAAATACTTCGGCATGTCTGATGTGTCCAATGCATTCATTAAGAACGTACTTAACTAACTGTTGAGTTATCACAATCAGAACGATTTGCATGTAACACGTTGCAGTAAATTAATAAAAACCTTAAATTAAAAAACGGATTTAATAAGATTAGTTTAATTATTACATTACTTTCGTCTGCCCCGGTATGGCAGAAAGTCATTTTGAGAGGTTGTAGGTGACGTAAGATAATATCATTATAATAATATGGGAAAAAAACAGCTGGTACTGTCAAGCCAAAGAAAAAGACTGTATAACATAACTCATTTAACAATGCAGACAGTAGTTAATGTACTGTAACGCTAAAGAAAATGGCTGTTTCATTTCCAATCAACCTGAACATTAGGGGATTACAAACTCATGAAATAGTCCATCTCTTCATTTAAAAGGCAACACCAGAAACAATTTTCACAGAAATGGGCCCTTGTTTTAGCTGATAGACCCAAATGTGTTTTACTGGCACTTACATTTTTTATTCCCCCCCACATCCATGTATTACATGTGTCATGACATATTACATCACATATTGCATGTGACATGGCTCTCTAATACGGCTGCTAATATTCCGCTGACAGAAATGTATTTTCATCAAATGTCCTCCTACTTTCATTCATTCACGTGTATCTAACGTCATCATACAGAATACATACAGTATCCTGCAACATAATGAAAAATACAGTGCTTGCATAGTCCATGGCAATAGGACACAAAATGTAATTCAAACAGATATTCAACATGGAGTAGATCCTTTGCAAAACATATTAACCTTGAGGGTATTCTGAGGCTCGGACATGCTTAGGCCTTGATATTAACATATTTTCATAGCTTTGGTGTAACATGGAGATTGCATGTCAGGGGACATTAGACTATTCTGAGATAAAAGGCTACAGTTGAAGTCAAATACATTTGAACTCAGTTTTTCACAATTCCTGACATATAATCCTAGTACAAAGTCCCTGTTTTAGGTCAATTAGGATCCCCACTTTATTTTAAGAATGTGAAATGTCAGAATAATAGTAGAGAGAATGATTTATTCATATTTTCTTTCTTTCATCACATTCCCAGTGGGTCAGGCGTTTACATACAGTCAGTTAGTATTTGGTAGCGTTGCCTTTAAACCTGAGACAGGTTTGTATTCCTTCTTGCTCACATACGCTTTTTCAGTTCTGCCCACACATTTTCAATAGGATTGAGGTCAGGGCTTTGTGATGGACACTCCAATACCTTGACTTTGTTGTCCTTGAGCCATTTTGCCACAACTTTGGAAGTCTGCTTGGGGTCATTGTCCATTTGGAAGACCCATTTGCGACCAAGCTTTAACTTCCTGACTGATGTCTTGAGATGTTGCTTCAATATGTCCACATAATTTTCCTACCTCATGATGCCATCTATTTTGTGAAGTGCACCAGTCCCTCCTGCAGCAAAGCCAACCCACAACATGATGCTGCTACCCCTGTACTTCACGGTTGGGATGGTGTTCTTCGGCTTGCAAGCCTCCCTCTTTTTCCTCCAAACATAATGTTGGTCAATATGGCCAAACAGTTCTATTTTTGTTTCATCAGACCAGAGGACATTTCTCCAAAAAGTATGATCTTTGTCCCCATGTGCAGTTGCAAACCATAGTGTGGCTTTTTTCATGGCGGTTTTGGAGCAGTGGCTTCTTCCTTGCTGAGTGGCCTTTCTGATTATGTCGATGTAGGACTAATTTTTACTGTGGATATAGATACTTTTTTACCTGTTTCCTCCAGCATCTTCACAAGGTCCTTCTGGGATTGATTTGCACTTTTTGCACCAAAGTACGTTCATCTCTAGGAGACAGAACGTGTCTCCTTCCTGAACGGTATGACGGCTGCGTAGTACCATGGTGTTTATACTTGCGTACTGTAGTTTGTACAGATGAACGTGGTACCTTCAGGTGTTTGGAAATTGCTCCCAAGGATGAACCAGACTTGTGGAGGTCTACAATCTTTTTTCTTGGCTGATTTCTTCTGATTTTCCCATAATGTCAATCAAAGAGGCAATGATTTTGAAGGTAGGTCTTGAAATACATCCACAGGTACACCTCCAATTGACTCAAATTATGTCACTTAACCTATCAGAAGCTTCTAAAGCCATGACATCATTTTCTGGAATTTTCCAAGCTGTTTAAAGGCACAGTCAACTTAGTGTATGTAAACTTCTGACCCCCTGGAATTGTGATACAGTGAATTATAAGTGAAATAATCTGTCTGTAAACAATTGTTGAAAAAATTACTTGTGTCATACACAAAGTAGATGTCCTAACCGACTTACAAAAACTATAGTTCGTTAACAAGAAATGTGTGGAGTGGATGAAAAACAAGTTTTAATGACTCAAACCTAAGTGTATGTAAACTTCCAACTTCAACTGTAGAGTCTGAGATGTAAATATTCATATTTTTTTCATATTCATATAGCTAAGATCGGTCAAAACTAGGAAATTAGACGAAAGCGCTAAGAATGGCCGCTGTCGTTCTTACTGATGGGGCTACAATAGTTGGGGAGTCGTATCCTCATGCAATTTGCATTTGTTCAATTGATTCATTCCATTCCTTTCTCCAGAGAAGTACTTCAATTACAAATGGTCATTGAAGTACAGTCTATGTTAGAACAGTCTCAGAAGGACATTTGTTTCCAAGGATGTCAGGCAGTTATATGTACACTAAATGATGTTCATACCACAATTTAATTGTGATTGTTACCACAGTCCTTGCTCACACTAGTTACAAAATCATACATTACATGCACAAGATTCAAGGAGTGGCGGAGTTTTTTTTTTATCTTGAGTATTTGAAAGTTGCCCCTGATGCAGTACAGTGTTATGTTATTGCATTGCTGTAGTTAACCCACACTACCAACATATTTTAGATACATGGATTACCAATTTTGACCCCAAGAAGAAACTATTGTAAAAAGCAACAATCATTGCAAAATCTCAAATAAATGCTTAGCAAAACATCATTAGTGTAACGCTCGTCGTTGGAATGAGAATAGATGTCGGACCAATACGCAGCGTGGTAAGTGTCCATATTCGGTTTATTAATGAACACTAAGAAATACCAAAATAACAACGTGAAATACAAAACAAAAACGAAAGTCCCGTATGGTGATAACACAGACACAGGAAACAACCACCCACAAAACCCAAAGGAAAACAGGCTACCTAAATATGGCTCCCAATCAGAGACAACGACTGACACCTGCCTCTGATTGAGAACCAACTAGGCCAAACACATAGAAACAGACAACCTAGACATACAACATAGAATGCCCACCCACATCACACCCTTACCAAACAAAACATAGAAACATACAAAGCAATCTATGGTCAGGGTGTGACAATTAGACATGTAAATAATGTTATTAGATATTTTTTTTACCAAAACCAACAGATTTGAGAAAAATTACAGCTAATATGCATACTTTCTCTAAAAAAAATCTGTTAATAATGTGCAACTTTTTTCCAAACTACAATCCACACTACTACAAAAAAAAACGAATTTACCATCATTTGATTGTGTATCATTTAGTTTTTAGAAATGTGGTAAAAACGACTGCCATGGACAGTACACCAACATTTTAAATATACACATTTTATTGTGAAAAAGTTATTCATCCATGACCAAAAATATGGCTTAGTTTTCTTTATTTACTTAGCATTGCTTGTGAAACAATGGGAGTCGTACACTCTTAGAAAAGAAGGTTCCAAAAGGGTTCTTTGGCTGTCCCCATAGGACTTTTTGGTTCCAGGTATGTGTAATAGTGTAGAACCTCTGTGTAATAGGTTCTACATGAAACTCAAAAGAGTTCTACCTGGAACCAAAAAGGGTTCCTCAAAGGTTTCTCCTATGGGGACGGCCGAAGAAACCTTTCAGATTCTATACTGATCAAAAATATAAACGCAACATGTAAAGTGCTGGTCCCTTGTTTCATGAGCTGAAATAAAAGATCCCAGAAATATTTCATATGCACAAAAAACAAATGTATCTAAAATGTTGTAAACACATTTGCTTACATTCTTGTTAGTGAGCATTTCTCCTTTACCAAGAACATCCATCCACTTGACAGGTGTGTCATATTAAGAAGCTGATTAAACATCATGATCATTACACTTGTGCTGGGGCAATAAAAGGCCACTCTAAAATGTGCAGTTTTGTCACACAACACAATGCCACAGTTTTGAAGGAGCGTGCAATTGACATGCTGACTGCAGGAATGTCCACCAGAGCTGTTGCCAGAGAATTGAATGCTCATTTCTCTACCAACGTCATTTTAAAGAATTTGCCAGTATGTTCAACCGGCCTCACATCTGCAGACCATATGTAACCAAGCCAGCCCAGGACCTCCATATCTGGCTTCTTCACCTGTGGGATTGTCTGAGACCAGCCACCTGGGCAGCTAATGAAACTGAGGAGTATTTCTGTCATTAATGCCCAGTCATGTGAAATCCATAGATTAGGGCCTACTGAATTTATATCAATTGACTGATTTCCTTATATGAACTGTAACTCATTGAAAATGTTGTATGTTGCGTTTATATTTTTGTTCAGTACAGTTTTTTTTAATCCTCAAAGTCACTTCAAACCAAATGTTATAGCAATGTTATACACGGTCATACCTAGATACAAGCAGTTATAACCATAGGAGAGTACATAATGTGCTCTCTAACTTCAGGTGATCTGTCTATCTGGTCGAAATCTCTGATACAGGTGATGATATGAGTAACTTAATATTATTTTTCCAGAGTAACCATGATTCAAATAAATTGTTTTTTAAGTCTGCCCTAGAATAACTACTTTTCAGAGAATACACACTTTGAGGATAATACAGTGCCATCGACGCGGCCTGCTACCAAGGACTGCGGGTCCCCCCCTCTCCTTCTCTGTGGCCGACATGGTCAAGACATTTAAACGTGTTAACCCTCGCAAGGCTGCTGGCCCAGACTGCATCCCTAGCTGTGGCCTCAGAGCATGCGCAGACCAGCTGGCTGGTGTGTTTACGGACATATTCAATCGCTCCCTATCCCAGTCTGCCTTCCCCACATGCTTCAAGATGGCTAACCATTGTTCCTGTACCCAAGATGGCAAAGATAACTGAACTAAATGACTACTGCCCTGTAGCACTCACTTCAGTCATGATGAAGTGCTTTGAGAGACTAGTCAAGGATCATATCACCTCCACCTTACCTGCCACCCTTGTCACGCCCTGGCCTTATTATTCTTTGTTTTCTTTATTATTTTAGTTAGGTCAGGGTGTGACATGGGTAATGTTTATGTTTTGTTGGTTTTGGGTGTTTATTTGGTAAAGGGGTTATGGGGTGTAGTAGATGGTTTTGTGTTGAGTGTATATGTCTAGCGTTGTCTATGTTGGTTAGTTATCTAGGAGAGTCTATGGTTACCTGAATGAGTTCCCAATTAGAGACAGCTGATTTCGGTTGTCTCTGATTGGGAGCCTTATTTAGGGTAGCCATAGGCTCTCATTGGTTGTGGGTAATTGTCTATGTAAGAACGTTAGTAGCCTGTATGTTTGTGCACAACGTTTGTAGCTTCACGGTCGTTTTGTTGTTTTGTTAAAGTGTTTTTGTGTCGTGTTCATCTTCGTGTTAAAATAAAAGAAGATGGCTTATTTTCCAACTGCTGCATTTTGGTCCGTTAATCCGCCACACGATCGTGACAGAATTACCCACCATAGGACCAAGCGGCATGGAAGGCGGCAACAGGACCTACCTACACAGGATCTCTGGAGTTGGGAGGACGAATTGGAAAGAGATGGACATTGGGATCAACCTGGAGAATATCGCCTCCCTCGTGAAGAGCTGGAGGCAGCGAAAGCCGAGAGGAGGCGATATGAGGAGGCAGCACGGAGACAAGGCTGGAGACCCGTGAGTACAACCCAAAAATTTCTTGGGGGGGGCCTTAAAGGGAGTGTGGCGAAGTCAGGTAGGAAACCTGCGCCTACTCCCTGTACTTACCGTGGAGAGCGGGAGTACGGGCAGACACCGTGTTACGCAGTAGAGCGCACGGTGTCTCCTGTACGCGTGCATAGCCCGGTTCGGTACATTTCAGCTCCACGTATCGGCCGGGCTAGACTGAGCGTTGAGCCATATGTCATGAAGCCGGCCCAACGCATCTGGTCACCAGTGCGTCTCCTCGGGCCGGCGTACATGGCACCAGCCTTACGCATGGTATCCCCGGTTCGCCTACATAGGCCGGTGCGGGTTATTCCACCTCCCCGCACTGGTCAGGCGACGGGGAGCATAGAACCAGGTAAGGTTGGGCAGGCTCGGCGTTCAAGGGAGCCAGTACGCCTGCACGGTCCGGTATTTCCGGCGCCACCTCCCCGCCCCAACCCAGTACCACCAGTGCCTCCTCCACGCACTAGCTATATGGTGCGTGTCTCCAGCCCTTTACCACCAGTGTCTAAACCACGCACCAAGCCTCCTGTGTGTCCCCAGAGTCCTGTGCGTCCTGTTGCTGCTCCCCGCACTAGCCCTGAGATGCGTGTCCCCAGCCCGGTGCCACCAGTCCCGGCACCACGCACCAGGCCTACAGTGCGCCTCAGCCGGCAGGAGTCTGCCGTCTGCACAGCAATGACTGAACTGCCCGTCTCCCCAGCGCCATCTGAGCCATCCGTCTCCCCAGCGCCATCTGAGCCATCCGTCTCCCCAGCGCCATCTGAGCCATCCGTCTGCAATGAGCCTGCAAAGCCGCCCGTCTGCCATGAGCCTGCAAAGCCGCCCGTCTGCCATGAGCCCACTGAGCCGTCCGCCAGACAGGAGCCGCTAGAGCCGCCAGCCAGACAGGAGCCGCTAGAGCCGTCCGTCAGACAGGATCTGCCAGAGCCGCCAACCAGACAGGATCTGCCAGAGCCGCCAACCAGACAGGATCTGCCAGAGCCGCCAACCAGACAGGAGCAGCCAGATCAGTCAGCCAGCCATGAGCAGCCAGATCCGTCAGCTAGCCATGAGCAGCCAGATCCGTCAGCTAGCCATGAGCAGCCAGATCCGTCAGCTAGCCATGAGCAGCCAGATCCGTCAGCTAGCCATGAGCAGCCAGATCCGTCAGCTAGCCATGAGCAGCCAGATCCGTCAGCTAGCCATGAGCAGCCAGATCCGTCAGCTAGCCATGAGCAGCCAGATCCGTCAGCTAGCCATGAGCAGCCAGATCCGTCAGCTAGCCATGAGCAGCCAGATCCGTCAGCTAGCCATGAGCAGCCAGATCCGTCAGCTAGCCATGAGCAGCCAGATCCGTCAGCTAGCCATGAGCAGCCAGATCCGTCAGCTAGCCATGAGCAGCCAGATCCGTCAGCCAGCCATGAGCAGCCAGATCCGTCAGCCAGCCATGAGCAGCCAGATCCGTCAGCCAGCCATGAGCAGCCAGATCAGTTAGCCAGCCATGAGCAGCCAGATCCGTTAGCCAGCCATGAGCAGCCAGATCTGTCAGCCAGCCATGGGCCGTCCCTCAGTCCGGAGCTGCAGTCCCTCAGTCCGGAGCTGCAGTCCCTCAGTCCGGAGCTGCCATTCCTCAGTCCGGAGCTGCCCCTTACCCTGGAGCTGCCCCTTACCCTGGAGCTGCCCCTTACCCTGGTGCTGCCCCTTATCCTGGTACTGCCCCTGACCCTGGTACTGCCCCTTACCCTGGTACTGGTCCTTAGTCCGGAGCTGTCCCTTAGTCCGGAACTCCCCCTTAATGCAATGGGGTTAATGTGGAGGGGGGTCGTTTGGAGGAAGCCTAGGAGGTGGTTAGGTACTGTGGTGACGTGGGGACTACGACCAGAGCCGGAGCCGCCACCGTGGAGGGGAGCCCACCCAGACCCTCCCCTAGACTGTGTATGGTGCGCCCGGAGTTCGCGCCTCAAGGGGGGGGTTATGTCACGCACTGGCCTTATTATTCTTTGTTTTCTTTATTATTTTAGTTAGGTCAGGGTGTGACATGGGTAATGTTTATGTTTTGTTGGTTTTGGGTGTTTATTTGGTAAAGGGGTTATGGGGTGTAGTAGATGGTTTTGTGTTGAGTGTATATGTCTAGCGTTGTCTATGTTGGTTAGTTATCTAGGAGAGTCTATGGTTACCTGAATGAGTTCCCAATTAGAGACAGCTGATTTCGGTTGTCTCTGATTGGGAGCCTTATTTAGGGTAGCCATAGGCTCTCATTGGTTGTGGGTAATTGTCTATGTAAGAACGTTAGTAGCCTGTATGTTTGTGCACAACGTTTGTAGCTTCACGGTCGTTTTGTTGTTTTGTTAAAGTGTTTTTGTGTCGTGTTCATCTTCGTGTTAAAATAAAAGAAGATGGCTTATTTTCCAACTGCTGCATTTTGGTCTGTTAATCCGCCACACGATCGTGACAACCCTAGACACACTTCAATTTGCATACCGCCCCAACAGATCCACAGACGATGCAATCGCCATCACACTGCGTACTGCCCTATCCCATGTGGACAAGAGAAATACCTATGTCAGAATGCTGTTCTTTGACTACAGCTAAGCATTCAACACCACAGAACCCTCCAAGCTCATCATTAAGCTTGAGGCCCTGGGTCTCAACCCCGCCCTGTGCAATTTGGTTCTGGACTTTCTGACAGGCCACCCCCAGGTGGTGAAGGTAGGAAACAACATCTCCACTTCGCTGATCCTCAACACTGGGGCCCCACAAGGCGCCCCCCCCCGTACTCCCTGTTCACCCATGACTGCGTGGCCTTGCACGCCTCCAACTCAATTATCAAGTTGGCAGACGACACAACAGTAGTGGGCTTGATTGCCAACAACAACGACACAGCCTACAGGGAGGAGGTGAGGACACTCGAAGTGTGGTGTCAGGAAAACAACCTCTCACTCAACGTCAACAAAACAAAGGAGATGATCGTGGACTTCAGGAAACAGCAGAGGGAGCACCCCCCTGTCCACATTGAAGGGATAGCAGTGGAGAAGGTGGAAAGTTTTAAGTTCCTCGGGGTACATATCACAGACAAACTGAAATGGTCCACCCACACAGACAGTGTGGTGAAGAAAGTGCAACAGTCTCTCTTCTCTATTCACCTTAAACCCTGACAAACCTCTACAGAAGCACAATTGAGAGCATCCTGTCGGGCTGTATCACCGCCTGGTACGGCAACCTCACCGACCTCAACCACAAGGATCTCCAGAGGGTGGTGCGGTCGGCACAACGCATCACCAGGGGGGCAAACCATTGCGGACCTTAAGCATGGTGGGTGCATAAAACATTTGTATATCTCTAATAATTAAATAACAATGAGATGGGTGCATGTAATGGTTCCAGAAAATAATATATATTTACAAAATGACCAAGTGGATAACCTGGAAGGCAAGACAAATCAAAGTAAAGTAACATATTCAGGTAAGAAATGGTCTCCTAGATGTCTGAATCAAGAGTTTGATATCAGACCATTTCTTACCTGAATATGTTACTTTTGATTTGTGTTTGACCTGACGAAGAGCAATAAATCGATGAATTGGGAGCTTTAACAGTGGGCCTTCTTGTTCTATACATATCTTACATTACTCATCTCATATGTATATATACTGTATCTTATACCATATATTGCATCTTGCCTATGCCGCTCGGCCATTGCTCGTCCATATATTTATACGTACATATTCTTATTCTATCCCTTTAGATTTGTGGGAATTAGGGAGTTGTTGTGGAATTGTTAGATTACTTGTTAAATATTACTGCACTGTCGGAACTAAAAGCACAATCATTTCACTACACTCGCATTAACATCTGCTCACCATGTCTATGTGACCAATAACATTTGATTTGATTGCAGCCCTCCACGTAGATTCAGAGCTGATCTAAGTTCTGTATTGCAGTTCTATCAAGTATGTATACCATTGGCAAACTTTGTATACCATTGGAATATTTTTATATGTGCAAAAAGATTGTAATTTTGGTTTTGTACACAGTCATACAATACATGGTTTAAACATCTTAGGGTACATGGGGTGCTATATTTATGCATATGATCAGTCTATCTGGTCAAAATCACTGATACAGGTCCCCCTTCACATTCTGGTGGTATGGATATCTTGTTATCATGTCTCCAGAGAAACCTAGATTCAAATAAAGGTTCTATCTCTCAAATTACTACAGGCAGAATTAGCTGGGGTCAAAATAACCCCGAAAGGACAATTTATTTTTTTCATATTGATACATAAACATTAAACATTGATTTAAACAAATAAACCCTTTGGGCTATGTTAAAAAAATATGCCTCTTGGGTCAAAAAGACTTCAGTAGGGAGTGTGAGGTGTTTTAATAAAAGATGGAACATTTTCTTCTGAATCCAGGGCCTAATCCTTACTTGAGGTCCCCTTGACATAATGCATGATTTAAGTGGGCATATTTTTAAGTAAGGACTGTGCTCTTAATGAATCAATTCTGATTCAACCAACAGTCTCTTGATATACACTGGGTCTTGGAAGAAAGGATCTCTACTTAACGAGAAAGAGAAAAATTACACAGAGAAGGAGAAATGGAGAGTGAGAGAGAGGGGAATCGATCTACCAGAGATCGGGTTTTCTGAGGCAAGGCAGGAGTCTTTCTAATTGAATGGCAGAATTTGAAGTCAGATTCTTCATATATCATTTTCACCAGATTTAACTCTTCATATTTTCATATGGAGGGTGTCCTCCTCGCAACATAAGTTTCATAAGTGATGAGAAAGAATTTAGAAGTTACGTAAGTGACTCCACTCCTACCAAAAAGTAATATGTAGTCTACGGACATGTTAAGGTTCAAATTCAATCAAACTAGCAATACAGGAATAAAAAACATTGTGTTCCTGAGTTGGAAATATGAAAATTATCAAGAGTAAGTCTTAATTCACCGCTAGACATTATTTGGGGTGCTTTTCCTGTCTCCCTACAATATTCTGATTGATAAGAGGTGTTTCAGACATAATTGTGCACTATAGCAGTATTTTAGAATGCTTCTGCAGGGAGAGTTCAACCAATAACGTCATCGGGTTGATTGAGCCTGCTGTCTGATCAAGCAATGATTGGAGTCATGTTTTGTAGCAATTATTGTGGCCTTTGTGATTCGCCGATTGCACGATCACGTTAGCAGCAAATATATATGGTTGTCCTTGTCCAGCAAAGCCATTGTAATTGTTCCTACCTGCCAGGACAGTGCAGGATATCTAGGTTGACTCATTTCCCCTGGCTTTGTAAAGACTACAGCCTGACGGGAGCCCTACTTCCTTGTCCAAATGTCTGGACGGGGCCAGTGCTAGTTTCTACAGGTTGACGGGAGAAACACTGAATCCAAACAATAAACTGATGATTTTATGTGTATTGTACTTTCTGAAACATTTGTTGATAACGAAATGTGACAATACTCCGATTGTATTCAGTAACATTATGCGAATATTCTTGGTAAATGTGAGGTATGTGCAACATAAGACACAAAAGGATTTGAGTGGTAGGACGAACTGGTGTCTCCAAGTGGCTGTGTGTCTCCACAGTGCTGTGAAGCACAGAGCCTGGGTTCTGATGTTATATATAGCATGTTACTGTACAGCATTTTCAACCCGTATACGGGTACGAGTGTAAAGGGTTAATATAGGATCATACAGCCATATTAATTTGAGCCGGAATATACTGAAGAGGAGTTGAGACAGCAAGAAGATGAATTGCTAGACCAGCAAGCACTGGCCACAGCAGGCGCCGCTCCTGACCATGGGGAGAGTCCAGGTGACTAGTACGGGCCGCCTCCTCTGATGGGCCTACTAGCTTCACTCACTCGCAGGTAGTCTTTGCCTTTTGGATCTTGACCTCACAGGGCGGGTCAACTCCCACTGAGCATTGGCGGGACAAGCCTCTTTCCCGGTGAGGAGGCCTCTGTCTTCCTACCCTGAGCTGAGTTAGCAGCCCTGAGCTCCACAGTATCAATCGGGTCACCCCTCTTGGTCTGTCCCTCCTTCCTACTGATTACACTTCACAGTTCGTTTGTGACGCAGTATACTACGCATCAACGGGGGGTATTTTTGTACAAAAACAACAAGTAATTTGATTTTTGTTTTGTCCGCTCTGTACTGTTTTATTACATCAACTATTTTTTCGAAGCGCAGCATGATCTCATACACTCCTGCTAGCGGCTGGTCCTCCCTCATTAAGTCCCGGGTATAGGGCTTCGGCTAAGACTAATTACTTCAAATGAATTACTAACTGATAGCAGGGGTTCTTCTTCTAGGTAGAGGACAAACTATAGACATCCAGTGCTCCTTTAGTGAGCCTCTCGAGCTCCCTTTGGTTTCCTGCTGAGCCCACAATATGGTCTGGCGCGGGCCACCTAAGGTGAATCCCCTGGGCCTGTAGTTGTTACAATGCTGCTCTTCTTCTTCAGCACTTTAATCAACAAATAAAGTAACTAGTTAATGATAACCAACAACACTTTTGTTTGGATACACAGCTTCACAACTGATTGATTTGATAGATTTTATATAGTAATTATAATGCAGATGATTCTAATGATAACAGCTATATTCTGTTCGTACCTTGCCCCAAAGTCTACTAACTTCAAATACAATCAGTTCCTGATCTGTATCCACCAACAAATCCCTCTTTCCGTATCTTTTACATTGTTTTTTATACACTTTTTTGCCCAATCCCATGCCTCCTTTGACTACAGCCACACAACTCATCCTGCCCCTTACACGTGACATCTTAAGCAAAGTTACATAACACATTTTCACCTTTGCACGTGATGTCTACACAGAGTCCGGTAACACATTGGTTCCTTTGTAGGGGACGACAATCTGTGGGGTCATCTGCTTCACGGCCCACGTGCCATCAGCCAACCCCACCAGCTCACATCTAGGGCTTGAGTTTGATGGGGGTGTCGCCATATAAGATGAACCTCCACCCTCTGGCAGAGGAACATCTCCATAGACGACCAACATTTTGCTTCCTGTCCTTCTTCCGCTTCTTCTTGCTCTTCCTTGTCTCAGGTTTACCAGAGTCCTGTCTTGGGGACTTGAGAAGTCATCAGGTCATATTGACTAGGCTCATTCACGACAGGAGCCATGGTCAGAACACCTCAGCTAAATCAGGTGTAAGAACACTGACTATCCAGTAGCACCTCACTTTGTTGAAGCTAACCGTCCAATCTCCTCCCTCAAATACACAGGCATTGAGCATGTTGCTCTTCCAAGGAGAGGAGATAACATAGAGATCCTACTACTACAACAGAGGCAGGCCTACTGGAAACCCTACCTAAAAACATTGACCTCTAGTGGTCTGAATATTGACTTTGATCTCAGGCCCTTATGAACAATAATTCTTTATGAACCAGTCTAATAAATTAAATAAGTATATATATAAAATAAATATATTCTTTCTACAGCTTATCAGTGTACACCCAATATGTATCCTCCGTTGATGATGCTTACTTTGCATTATAGTATAAGAAAAATATTACATGTAACAAAAATTAAAATTGGAAACAATTGAACGTATTGTTTGTCTACCGTACATAATCTTGTTCAAGCATTCATTACATTACCCCGAAGAAGGCACAGTGATGCCGAAACTTTGGTGGTTTACCCAATAAGCGACTGGGAGTTTTCTGACCATGAGAAACAAGATCCTCTGGTCTGATGAAACCAAGATTGAACTCTTTGGCCTGAATGCCGAGCGTCACGTCTGGAGGAAACCTGGCACCATCCCTCTGGTGAAGCATGGTGGTGGCAGCATCATGTTTTTCAGCGGCAGGGACTGGAATCCTTGATGATAACCCGACTAGGGAGAAGGTTCACCTTCCAACAGGACAACGACCCTAAGCACACAGCCAAGGCAACGCAGGAGTGGCTTTGGGACAAGTCTCTGAATATCCTTGAGTGGCCCAGCCAGAGCCCGGACGTGAACCCAATCGAACATCTCTGGAGAGACATGAAAATAGCTGTGCAGCGACACTCCCCATCCAACCTGACAGAGCTTGAGAGGATCTGCAGAGAAGAATGGAAGAAACTCTCCAAATACAAGTGTGCCAAGATTATAGCGTCATACCCAAGACGACTCAAGGCTGTAATCACTGCCAAAGGTGCTTCAACAAAGTACTGAGTAAATGGTCTGAATACTTATGTAAATGTAATATTTCCATTTAAAAAAATACAATAATTGGCCAACATTTCTTAACCTGTTTTTGCGGGGTATTGTATGTAGATTGATTGAGGGGGAAAGACTGTTAAATCCATTTTAGAACAAGGCTGTAACTTAACAATGTGGACAAATTCAAGGGGTCTGAATGCTTTCCAAATGCACAATATAGTTTGATAACTGCCGGGCAATTCCATATGTTTACATCAAATGTATCAATTGGACATCAATTTATGTTGGTACAGGAGTTAAAGACAAATCGTATGTGGCTATAAATACTGCAATAAAAATCATGAGCTGGTGCACACCCAGAGAAAAGTATTTAGTGTACAGGTGCTGACTAACAGTGAATAAACAGTAGACTACAAAAATAAATAGTCACACACTCTCTATATAAACTCCCAGTTGTTTATTGGGTAAACCACCAAAGTTTCGGCATCACTGTGCCTTCTTCGGGGTAATGTTATGGTTATAACTAACTATTTTTCTTATACTATAATGCAAAGTAAGCATCATCAACGGAGGATAGAGTTCAATCTTGGTTTCATCAGACCAGAGGATCTTGTTTCTCATGGTCAGAGAGTCCTTTCAGTTGCCTTTTGGCAAACTCCAAGCGGGCAGTCGAGTGCCTTTTACTGAGGAGTGGCTTCCTTCAGGCCACTCTACCATAAATACCTGATTGGTGGAGTGCTGCAGAGATGGTTGTCCTTCTGGAAGGTTCTTCCATCTCAAGGCCCTTCTCCCCCAATTGATTAGTTTGGCTGGACGGCCAGCTCTCGGGAAGTCTTGGTGGTTCCAAAAGTCTTCCACTTAAGAATGATGGAGGCAACTGTGTTCTTGGGGACCTTTAATGCTGCAGAAATTTTTTGGTACCCTTCCCCAGATCGGTACCTTGACACAATTCTGTCTCGGAACTCTACGGACAATTCCTTCAACCTCATGGTTTGGTTTTTGCTCTGACATGCACTGTCAACTGTAGGACCTTATGTAGACAGGTGTGCGCCTTTCCAAATCATGTCCAATCAATTGAATTTACCACAGGTGGACTCCAATCACTTTGTAGAAACATCTCAAGGATGATCAATGGAAACAGGATGCACCTGAGCTCAATTGAGTCTCACAGCAAAGGGTCTGAATACTTATGTAAATAAGGTACGTTTATTTTTATAAATTAGCAAAGAAACTAAACTTTGCGCTTTCTCGTTATGGGGTATTGTGTATAGATCGAGGAACAAAATTAGATTTGATCCATTTTAGAATAAGGCTGTAACGTAACAAAATGTGGAAAATGGGAAGGCGTCTGAATACTTTCCGAATGCACTGTATAAGTTAACTAGGCACTACATAGAGGGTAATTTTGGTTCAGTAGTTATCAGTTTTGAGCAGTTTGATTAAGTGTGAGTTAATTGTATTGTTATCAAATGACAAGAAAATCATGTCAAAAATGAAGTGGATATTGCATTTTGAAAAGCACATACTTAGATTGAATACATATCCAAATTGAAAAAGTGATTGTGAATGTGTTTGTTGTACTCAGTCAATTGAAAATGTTCTCAGAGTTTTGAAACCTACAGCCCATACTGTACATTGCATAGCATCCCCTGCTGTTTGATTAAGTGTTTACGCATGAGGGTTATGAATATAGAAATATGTCTCTGCATGCAAGAGGGTGGCTGATTATTTTTAAGTCTTGAGAGTATCCATGTTTTTAGACAGATCACAGATCCCACTCCAACTCCAACCAGAGAACCCTCTTGATATCCACTAGCTCTCTTTGATTAGATATATAGAAGAGGCCCTCTTCCTATCCTCTCCTCCTCTCAATCCTCCGCTCCCTCTTTTCCTTGCCTCGCCTCTCCATTTGACTGGAAACCCTTAGCACAGTTTTCCCTTGAGAGCTGACAGATGCCTGAAGTGGAATTGGCTGCCTATACTTATTGGGGACTGGAGCTCAACATGTTCAAATAAAAAATGTATGAAAAACACATTAAGTTCTTGAACAGGCTGACTCCTAGCTGGTGGTAGAGTGGAGCAAGAGTCAACTTGTGAGGCCTATATATGGGGTTGGCAACTCTGGTCCCTGGTATCTATGGATTACCCTCTTATGTTTTGGTCCATAACCTGAAAAATGGGTAATCTGGGATTGGTGCATCCATTTAAGAGTAGATACTGTACATGTCTCCAGTACACATCCCTCAGCGCTTTACCAAAAAAAGTGGCGGGGTAACAGCTTTGTTGTTTGAATGTTAGAGTTTCCTTTTAATTGGTTAATAGAGGACATACAGTACAGTAGTTCTACTGTAGTGGATGTATTAATCTGTTTTTATTGCTGGATCACTTATCATGCAGTCATACAGAATAGATCACTGTTGTGTAGAATAAAGAATGTAATGTTATGAGTATAACTACTGTTCCCTGAAGGAGGGAAATGATGTACAACATACTATGGGGGAGTCACACTCTCGCAACTTCAATTGATGGAACTAAAATCACGCCTGACAAGGCCAATGAAATCTGAGCCGCGCTGGAAGACCCGACTCCCACAGGTGATACGGGTGAGGCTCGGATTCATTACTTAGGTTTAATAATGCTCTTCACCCAGGAATGGGCGGTGCGAGTCTAAACAGTTGTTGTACCTCGTTTCCCTCCTTCAGGGAACAGTAGTAGTAGTAGTAGTAGTAGTAATAATATGTATTTTATGTAGCACTTTCCTTATTTAAAAAACAAACAAAAGTAAATGTAGTACAATGGTCTTCAACAGAGACTGGCACATCCAGGTTACATCCAGCTTCGGTGGGCTGCACGTAGGCCAAGCCTACAACACTCCTGAAAGTCAGTCAAGAGCCTTCACTCTCCATTCACAGAACTCTCATCCACCACGCTGTTCTCATTATATAGTCATAAAGCTACGTTCCCTTTCAGTCAGTCCCCAAGCCGACCCCATTGGATACTAAATGAAAACGGCCCATGGCAGACCACCCGGACCTGGGGGCAGCAGTCTGGGTAGTGCGCACACGGTGTGCTGCCTAGTGACTTTCCCCTGTTCCAGCCGTAAGTAGTCTCCGTAGACAAACTTGTTGCCTCCAACAATGTATCAATGTTACGGCGTACGAGTCTGCAAGTTAACAACGTCAACTTGGAATAGAGGAAGAGGAGTTGGGATGCCTGGCTTTCCCCACCTACGTCCCTACATACATCCGTTCCCTAGTTAAACATCCCCGTGGATAGTACGACAACGGTCTTGAGAATATTGTACAAGCAGAACACAGAAGGCTACTTGACCTAATTCGGGCATTGTTCAAATGAGGGAAAATGTAGGAGTGCAAACAGACTGTTAAAGGTGATGTTGGTGTGAAATTAAACATATTTTGTATTCCTTTAAAGAAGCTCATGGGTGGCCTTTGGCTGAGCTTGTTAACTAAAGGGAGCGTAACCCTTAAGTGACTGTGTAGTTACTCACTGTACTGTAATTGAATGACGAGAAAAGCAATTGGAAGGCTGTGCTCAGCGCAATCACAAAGCTAGACCTGGCTCACCGGTACAGCCTGAACTCACTTTTCAAACCATCTCTCCTAACCTAATACTCTTACTTCTGTCAGCCTTATCTTCTCTTTTTTTCTCTGGTAATTTAGCTACCTCAGCAAACCAATGTTTTTTCTATTTCTGAAGTATGTAGATCGTTAACAAAGGTGTATATTTTATATTTCTTGATTACAAGCCGGCCTGTATAACTGTTGTATGGTATTAAACATATGCTATTATTCACTTCTATTCACTCTTCTCCTCAGATCCAGTAAAATTCTACTTGAGTAAAAGTTTGAAAGTATTTGGTTTAAAATATACTTAAGTACCAAAAGCATAAATGATTTAAAATTTGTTATATTAAGCAAACCAGATGGCACCATTCTTGTTTTTTAAATTGTATTTACGGAAAGCCAGTGGCACACTCCAACACTCAGACATCAGTTTCAAACAAAGCATGTTGGTTTAGTGAGTCCGCCAGATCAGAGGCAGTAGGGATGACCAGGGATGTTCGGTTGATAAGTGCGTGCATTTGACTATTTTCCTGTCCTGCTAAGCATTCAAAAATGTAATGAGAACTTTTGGGTGTCAAAGAAAATATATGGAGTGAAAAGTACACTATTTTCTTACGGAATCTAGTAAAGTAAAAGTAGTCAAAAATATAAATAGTAAAGTAAAGTACAGACACCCCAAAAACGACTTAAGTAGTACTTTAAAGTATTTTTACTTAAGTACTTTCCACCACTGTACATAGACAGCATCCTATCTGGCCAGGCGGTGGCTGCAGAAGGCCCATACAACCACCAAGGACTCCAGGCAAGCCAGCTATAGACTAATCTTTCCGCCATCGTACCTTCCACATACAGACTGCACTGACTCATACACATACACACACACAGAGGCTACTTTTTATTTTATCCTCCTGTTGCTCAGTAACATGCCAACCTCACTAGTACTGCACAATGTTTAGCTTTTTTGTTGTTATATTTTTACTATATAAAAGGTAGATTATTGCCTGGTCTTATGTACCGATTGTTGTGCTCTTCATTTTCATTCATATACTTATTGTCTATTGATTCGTTTTGTTACTTTACCGTATTGTGCAATGTTGAGGAAGAGCTGCAATTAAGCATCACTATCATTTACACATGCTGTACATTGTGTATGTGATTAATACACTTTAATTTGACAGTAGTTTATGTTCTGAACACAGTGGGGTGGATGGGGCAAACATTTGTTTGCGAAGAGGTTACAGTCAGCTTGATGGAATTGTTGCAGTAGTCAAAGAATAAGTACGCATCATAATCGGAGAGAGGAAATGGGTCAGATAAGAGGGAGGAGGAGACAACAGTAGGAAACAAAAATATTTATTTGATCAACATTGTCTTTGAAGTAAGCAGCTTTACCCTGGTTATTCAGTCAGCTTCTGGTTGAAGAATATGTCTGTATACTTTGCATTACTCTGACCTCCTGAGTGGCGCAGTGGTCTAAGGCACTGCATCGCAGTGCTAGCCATGCCACTAGAGATCCTGGTTCGAGTCCAGGCTCTGTTGCAGCCGGCCATGACCGGGAGACCCATGGGGCGGCATACAATTGGCCCAACGTTGTCTGGTTTAGGGGAGGGTTTGGCCGGCATGGATGTTCTTGTCCTATTGTGCTCTAGCAGCTCTAGCGACTCCTGGGTGCAATAAACACTGGCACTGACACGGTCGCCAGGTGTATGGTGTTTCCTCTGACACATTGGTGTGTCTGGGTTAAGCGGGCATTGTGTCAAGAAGCAGTGCGGCTTGGCTGGGTTGTGATTTGGAGGACCTTCGCCTCTCCTGAGTCCGTACGGGAGTTGCAGCGATGAGACAAGACTAACTATCAATTGGATACCACAAAATTGTGGAGAAAAAAAACAAGATTTATAAAAAATTATAAAACACCTGCATTACTCTAACATATGGAATTATTTTAAGATCCAAGATTATTTAGATATTTAAGTTTTAGGACCCCTTAAGGTATCCCAAAATTATTTGATGAAACATTGAATTTGGGCTTACTGCTATTAGCCCATAGAAACCGATTGAATAACAGCGTCATATATTGATAAACCATTACAAAATAAATCAAAAGGAAGTTTGTTCTAAAGTGTCTGTTCTATATCTGAAAGATCAGGAAACTATTATTACTGTATTACAATTAACATGAATTTTTGCCCTTATTTTAGGCACTCGCCATGCAAAACATTAAGAATACCTGCTTTTCCATGACAGATAGACTGACCATGTGAATTGTACTGTATGATCCTTTATTCCTGTCACTTGTAAAATCCATTTCAATCACTGTAGATAAAGGGGAGGAGAACGGTTAAAGATGGATTTTTAAGCCTTGAGAGAATTGAGACATGGATTGTGTATGTGTACCATTCAGAGAGTAAATGGGCAAGACAAAAGATTTATGTGCCTTTGAACAGGGTATGGTAGTAGGAGAAAGGTGCACCGGTTTGTGTCAAGAACTTCAAGGCTGCTGCGTTTCATGGTCAACAGTTTCCCATGTGTATCAAGAATGGTTAACCACCCAAAGGACATCCAGCCAATTTGACAACTGTGGGAAGCATTGGAGTCAACATTGGCCAGCATCCCTGTGGAACACTTTCAACACTTTGTAGAACCCATGCACTGGCTAATTGAGGCTGTTCTGAGGGCAAAAGGAGGTTGCAACTAATTATTAAGAAGGTGTTCCTAATGTTTGGTATACTTACACGGAACCCAAACTGGCTGCGCGCGTGCGCTATCGTGCACACATTTATTTTGCCCCCCCACACCAAACGCAATCACGGCACGCAGGTTAAAATATCAAAACAAACTCTGAACCAATGACATTAATGTGGGGACGGTCACGGCATTCAAGAGAAGAAGATGAGGACCAAGGTGCAGCGTGTTGCGTGTTCATATTTAATTTAATAACAACCGAACACTAAACACGAAAATGACAAAATAATAACCGAAACAGTTCTGTCTGGTACAGATACGAAACAAAAAACAACTAACCACAAACACTGGTTGGAACAGGCTACCTAAGTATAGCTCCCAATCAGAGACAGCGATAGACAGCTGCCTCTGATTGGGAACCACACCAGGCCAAACACATAGAAACACAACAACATAGAAAAAAGAACATAGACTGCCCACCCGAGTCACACCCTGGCCTAACCAAAATAGAGAATAAAAAGCCTCTCTATAGCCAGGGCGTGACAGGGACAGGTCGAAAAGCATTAAACATGTATGGCAATTTAGCTAGTTAGCTTGCACTTACTAACTAACGTTAATTTGGCCAATTTAGCTAGCTTGCTGTTGCTAGCTAATTTGTCCTTGGATATAAACATTGAGTTGTTATTTTACCTGAAATGCACAAGGTCCTCTACACCGACAATTAATCCACACATAAAATGGGCAACTGAATCGTTTCTAGTCATCTCTCCTCTTTCCAGGCATTTTCTTCTCTTGACTTTATAATGTGATTGGCAACTTTCATAAATTAGGTGCATTACCGCCACTGACCTCGTTCGTTTTTCAGTCACCCACGTGGTTATAACAAATGAGGAGATAGCACGTGGGTACCTGCTTCTATAAACCAATGAGGAGATGGGAGAGGCAGGACTTGCAGCGCGATCTGTGTCAGAAATAGAACTGTATTTTAGCCCTTCGCAACGCAGACACTCGTTGGTTCGCGCGAGCAGTGTGGGTGCAATAATTGAATAACATAGATTTCAAAATGTATTTTGTGACGCGAGCAGTGTAGTCAGCCTGTAACCGTACTGGAGATGGTGACATGGGTGTTGCTGTTGGTTGGACCTTTTCGGGCTATGCACCAAGCTATGACAACAGCCATGACAGCTGGCACTGGCGAACGTTAGCACAAAGAGTAGCTATCTGCGTTTGCATTAAAGGTCTGGCACCATTATGTTACTTGGGGTATGGATTTGCACGAGCACAACTCCTGCTTGCATTTTAAGCCCCGCGTACCCAATCTTCTGATTTATTGGGAGAGATGTCTGTCTGAAGAGGATCCACCCAGAAAGTTATTGCAAAGACATCTTCCAGACCCTAGTCACTACTTTTGTCAAGACTAAGCCACAAGTACAGTGACATCCAAGCTATAAAACCTCAAAGTGTGGGATGATGCTCAACTCCCCTCGGCATAAATATACTGACATAATAATAGCAATAATGTTTGGAGGTAACCCTCTAGCCAACGGGAAGCCTCAAGAATCAACAACAAACGCTCCAGGGGTCAGATTTTAAAATAACGTTTGCAAGGTAAACGGACTATTTCTCAGGTCCAGATCGTAGAATATGCATATAATTTACAGATTAGGATAGAAAACACTCCAAAGTTTCCAAAACTGTCAAAATATTGTCTGTGACTATAACAAAACTGATTCTGCAGGCGAAAACCTGAGGAAATCTATCCCGGTAGTTTTTTTTTTTTTTTTTTTTTATCTGTGTTTCCTGGCCCGTCTTTCTTCCATTTAAAGGGGTATCAACCAGATTCCTTTTCCAATGGCTTCCTCAGGCTGTGACCAGGCTTTAGACATAGTTTCAGGCTTTTATTTTGAAAAATGAGCGAGATTTTTCAAAACTAGTCAGGTGTCCTCTGATTAGTTCCTGCACGCGAGAGGGGTAGCTCTCCATTTTCTTTCTCTCTTTTATTGAATAGGTTATGGTCCGGTTGAAATATTATCGATTATGTTTGTTAAAAACAACCTGAGGATTGATTATAAAAAACATTTGACATGTTTCTACGAACATTACGGATACTTTTTGGAATTTTCGTTGAACGGAACGAGGTTTTGGTTTTCTGAACATAAAAATTGCGTTTTTTTTGTTATAAAAGTAATATCTATCGAACAAAAATAACATTTGTTGTGTAACTGGGAGTCTCGTGATTGCAGACATCCGAAGATTATCAAAGGTAGCATTGATTGATACACTCACAAAAGCTTGGATTGCTTTCGCTGCAAAGCATATTTTCAAAATCTGACACGATAGGTGGATTAACAACAAGCTAAGCTATGTTTTGGTATATTTCACTTGTGATTGCATGATTATAAATATTTTTTGTAATATTTTTGAATCTGAAACATTTAGGAATTTTCTTCTGCCTTTCAGGACCGGAACGAGGCTAGTTTTCTGAACATAACGCGCAAACCAAATTGTGTTTTTTTGTTATAAAAGTAATATTTATCGAACAAAAAGAACATTTATTGTGTAACTGGGAGTCTCGTGAGTGCAAACATCCGAAGATTATCAAAGGTAAGCGATTAATTTGATTGCTTTTCTGACTTTCGTGACCATGCTAATTTGGGGCTAGCTGTTGTAGCATTGATTGATACACTCACAAAAGCTTGGATTGCTTTCGCTGCAAAGCATATTTTCAAAATCTGACACGATAGGTGGATTAACAACAAGCTAAGCTGTGTTTTGGTATATTTCACTTGTGATTGCATGATCATAAATATTTTTAGTAATATTTTGCGCCCTGCAATTCAGCGGTTGTTTAGGAAAATGGTCCCGCTAAAGGGATCCGTAGCGCAGAGAAGTTAAATGAACCAGGAATTATTAACTCATTAACCTGGGGAACCATGGGAAAGTTTGTGTTTATTGAGTTTCTATTGCCCAAACTAACTCAAAGAATATCAGCATATCGATTTTACAACCGTCGCTAATTAATCAATTTCCTCTCATTCTGAACGTCGCATAATCCGAGAATCCCGAGTCCCACCAATGAGTCCGTACCACACCAATTGAGTTGATTATTTATTTACTAACAAGCTAAAATTAGAATATAAGATACACAAACACAGTCTAGGCTATTGATTAGAACTTAGTACAACGTAACAGCTCCCTAGCGGGCCAACACAATATGACACGTGTTACACAAAATGGGGATTTAAAAGACAGAGAAAGAGAGAAAAGCACACTTGGGTACATTTGTAAACTAGGCCTAGTTTATCCCTAACCTTGCCCCGGACTGCCACTCTTATGGGTCAGAATATAATGATGTAATTATGCGTTGAAGGTCTCTGACGGGGTGTCTCTTCGTGGACGAGTTTCGGCTTCTCTGATGACGCACTTCTCTGGTTACAGGGTGTAACTCTCTGGTTGTCCCCACAATGTCAGTGTCCTTTGTCTTAGTGGTCTGTTTCCTCGCCCTTGTTTTGAAAGGGGTCTTTTGAGAACAGCCAGCCCTGTAGCTCAGGGCTCACAGCATAGGAATGAAAGCATGGTAGACACACGATTCGATGGAGAGTGGTAACCAGGTGGTCAGAAATGGGCGTTTCCGCCTTTAGGGCAATTCTCTGGGCGCACCAAGTTTACGAGGTAAGGTCTGGATTTTACTCAGATCCAATTTAGACAACTAACTTCACATTTCATCTTTACAAAACGTTCTCTTTGATCTGGACATTTTCCACACAATGTACAATATGCAAACATCAAGCATATACTAGGAAAACTCTTAAAGTTGTTTTTGTTATTGTTATAACGTCATCCTTTAATAACTTAACAAAAACAACATTCATTTTCAAATTCCATCTATCGTCATTACCACCATTGTAGCTGACGAAACCTATTGTCCCAAAGTCCAGTTATTGCACGTTAATGTTCTGAGGCCGGTTCTCCATAGTGAGAGGACAAAGGAATTTTGTCTGCTGCCTTAGATTTATAATGGGCGTGAGGTGTCATAAAATCCCCCCATCTCCATACCTCTCGATCTATTCCCCTCTGGTGGGTGTGAGAGATCTCTCTGTAGGATTGTTGTCCACGGTAACCTGACCCAAGCAGGCCAGTCATGACAGTCCCCCTCTGGTAGGTTCAACTTGGAAGGATTCTGCATGTTGCAACCAACCATAAGAATGACCATCGGATGTTCTGGTTTGTGGATCATCGTAGCAGTCCCCCCTTGGTGATTTATCCTGGTAGGATTTCTGCAAGCTACAGATCACCACCAGAATGGACCTGGGAGGTACGGCAGTGGCTCTGTGTTCCGGCCCCTTGTCCAGTTGTCCCGGCTAGTGGATCTAGGCAGTAACTTGGGCAGACGTTAATAACGCACAACACTCAGGTCTTCCCCAAATGAGTGGCGTTATGGGGAACTTGTTTATGGCTCTATCACTTCCTACGTGTCGAAGGAAATTAAACAAAAATTGAAAAACATAAACAAAATATATATTGTGTATATCTACCACACCGTAATCATCTAATTTGGCCTATGTTCTATATATGTCCAAGGTCTCGGCTAAATGACTATCATGGCATTGTCTCTAATGTCATATCTAGGGTGATCCTACTTGAAGGTGGGTAGTTAAGGAACTTGGGAAAATGGCCCCTGAGGGACAAAGCTTACATTGGGGACATTACATGGCTGAGGCTGGGGATGCTGTGGATGGACCCCCTGATGGGGTTTCAGGCGCTATTGCCAACTTTCCAAAAATCGGAATCGTTCTGTCCCACGGGTAATCCTAGTATAAGACCTCATTAGGTCTTCCATTGCACGTGTGCGCCTGTGTACATAGTAGGTGCACACACCAAGGGAAATAAGACCAAGGATCATGGTAATAGTCAGGATACTGTCCGGCACCGTCCAAGAGCAGGTGACAGACCAATCTTTTGGCCTGAAGTCAGTTGGGTCAACTAAAAGTGCCTCATCCAGTATGCTAAGATTAACAGTCATTGGTCCCTCGTACTGGATTTGGTTTTGAATGGCTTGTGGTAAATCAAGGGAACGCTTAGCAAAAGCGTCAGGCATTTCAATCTCTGTGTCTATCCTGTCGTCGGGAAGTTGGTCTAGAGCGAGGTCGTCTATGTTCATAAGTCATAGTGGCGGACACGACCGGTGTGTTGACCAACCATCGATTCCCTACCACCTCCACTTGTGTGGTGGTGACCCCATCCCTTGCTGTTAGTTTGGCTCTACAGCGTTCTTCGCTGGTGATAGGCTTAAGACCACAAAGACAGTCAGTGTTATCCCTGACTAACGGTTTGCTAGGACAGAGGTAGTGGACATCTTTAGTTAGAATACACATTAACAGGTTAGGGGTGAGATAGAAATCTGGGTTGTTTTCCTGATAAGCTACAACTGGGTGTGTGACAATTTGTACGTGGGTACTGTTGCGCCAAAATCCTACATTTAGAACCATTTTCAATCTATAGATATTCTCCAGTTCAACAACCGGCAGTATCAGTAAAAATCCCACTTTGTTACGATCAACATCAACATGTATTGGGATTGCCAACCCCAGACTATAGGCCAAATGTGACTGTAACGGCCTTATCGTGGTTGTAGTAGCTGAGGTCAATATGTTGTGCACGATTGAGAGGGGCACTAGATATGAGGTGATTCTATTCCTGGCCAAGTGAATTCACTTTGAACAAAGGGGGAAAAAAATGTCTGCTCCCCTTTGTTAGCTTAGCATCTGGCGCAATGTTTAGCTTCCCTTGCGCAAGATTTCCACTTCGCCCACAAGGAAAGTTCCCTCCAACAAGGGAACAGGTTTACTAGGTGATGTCTCACGTTCAACCCTTAAAACCTATTAGGGCTGCAATCCCGTTAACGGGATCGATATGACAACAGCCAGTGAAAGTGCAGGGCGCCAAATTCAAACAACAGAAATCTCATAATTAAAATTCCTCAAACATACAACTATCTTATACCATTTTAAAGGTAATCCTGTTGTTAATACCACCACAGTGTCCGATTTCAAAAAGGCTTTACAGCGAATGCACCACAAATGATTATGTTAGGTCACCGCCAAATCACAGAAAAACACAGCCATTTTTCCAGCCAAAGAAAGGAGTCACAAAAAGCAGAAATAGAGATAAAATTAACCATTAACCTTTGATGATCGTCATCAGATGACACTTGTAGGTCTTCATGTTACACAATACATATATGTTTTGTTCGGTAAAGTTCATATTTATATTAAAAGATCTCAGTATACATTGGCGCGTTATGTTCAGTAGTTCCAAAAACATCCCGTGATTTTGCAGAGAGCCACATCAATTTCCAGAAATACTCATAATAAACGTTGATCAAAGATCAAGTGTTATACATGGAATTTTAGATCCACTTCTCCTTAATGCAACCGCTGTGTCAGATTTCAAAAAAGCTTTAAGGAAAAAGCAAAAACCATGCAATAATCTGAGGTTGGCGCTCAGAGCCCAATCAAGCCATACAGGTACCCGCCATTTTGTGCAGTCAACAGAAGTCAGAAATAACATTGTAAATATTCAATTACCTTTGATGATCTTCATCAGAATGCACTCCCAGGAATCCCAGTTCCACAATAAATGTTTGATTTGTTCGGGAATGTCCATCATTTATGTCACGAAGCGCGTTCACTAAAAGCAGACGAAATGTCCAAAAGTTCCGTAACAGTCAGTAGAAACATGTCAAATGATGTATTGAATCAATTGTTAGAATGTTTTTAATAACATAAATCTTGAATAATGTTCCAACCGGAGAATTCCTTTGTCTTCAGAAATGCGATAGAACAGATCTCGCTCATTGCGCATGGTCATTGCATGTTCAGCTCATGATAGACCTTACTCAATCCCCTCTCCTTCGGCCCCACAGTAGAAGCACAGTAGAAGCATCAGACAAGGTTCTAAAGACTGTTGACATCTAGTGGAAGCCGTAGGAAGTGCAAAATGACCCATATCCCACTGTGTATTCGATAGGCGATGAGTTGAAAACCTACAAACCTCAGATTTCCAACTTCCTGGTTGGATTTTTTCTCAGGTTTTTGCCTGCCATATGAGTTCTGTTATACTCACTGACATCATTCAAACAGTTTTAGAAACTTCAGAGTGTGTTCTATACAAATATACTAATAATATGCATATATTAGCAACTGGGACTGAGGAGCAGGCAGTTTACTCTGGGCACCTCTGGGCACCTTTTCATCCAAGCTACTCAATACTGCCCCTGCAGCCATAAGAAGTCTTCATGTTACCATATGCAAGAGGTAGAGAGATACTGACTTCGCTCAAACGAATATGTCTACTCAAATTTCCGTAATGGCCGGCTCACATCTCCTCTGCTCTATAAATAGCTTATGACCAAGTCTGATCGCTCCTGAAAGCGATAGACAGAAATAACACTACGTCGGGCCCAACTAGTATTATTATCAGAATGCCTGCATCGGCTGGTACATATGCCCTAGCTCGTAACATTCAGTAAACCCCCCCACACACTGACTTTTGTCAGATATACAACACATTCAGCATTGTTCACACCCTCTTAAGCTTTAGCCCCACCCATCTCTTTAAGGATTCACATGTGAGGCTATTAAACAACCAAATATTTCAAGACTAAAAGCCGGCTTATACTACGGGTGCGTTCGTAAATTTAATCTGGAGTGTGCTCTGGTCGTTCGTACACTCAGAGCGTTGTCAGATTGGCCGTTCGTAAATTCAGAAGTTTTGCTCTTGGAGCGTTCAGAGCGCACACTGGACGCTCCGGCAGAATAGTCGGGTTGATCTAAGCATTCTGTCCTAACAACAGCAGTTGTTAGGACAGATAACTGGCTAATATTACATTTACATTTACATTTAAGTCATTTAGCAGACGCTCTTATCCAGAGCGACTTACAAATTGGTGCATTCACCTTATGATATCCAGTGGAACAACCACTTTACAATAGTGCATCTAACTCTTTTAAGGGGGGGGGGGTTAGAAGGATTACTTTATCCTATCCTAGGTATTCCTTAAAGAGGTGGGGTTTCAGGTCTCTCCGGAAGGTGGTGATTGACTCCGCTGACCTGGCGTCGTGAGGGAGTTTGTTCCACCATTGGGATGCCAGAGCAGCGAACAGTTTTGACTGGGCTGAGCGGGAACTGTACTTCCTCAGAGTTAGGGAGGCGAGCAGGCCAGAGGTGGATGAACGCAGTGCCCTTGTTTGGGTGTAGGGCCTGATCAGAGCCTGAAGGTACGGAGGTGCCGTTCCCCTCACAGCTCCGTAAGCAAGCACCATGGTCTTGTAGCGGATGCGAGCTTCAACTGGAAGCCAGTGGAGAGAGCGGAGGAGCGGGGTGACGTGAGAGAACTTGGGAAAGTTGAACACCAGACGGGCTGCGGCGTTCTGGATGAGTTGTAGGGGTTTAATGGCACAGGCAGGGAGCCCAGCCAACAGCGAGTTGCAGTAATCCAGACGGGAGATGACAAGTGCCTGGATTAGGACCTGCGCCGCTTCCTGCGTGAGGCAGGGGCGTACTCTGCGAATGTTGTAGAGCATGAACCTACAGGAACGGGTCACCGCCTTGATGTTAGTTGAGAACGACAGGGTGTTGTCCAGGATCACGCCAAGGTTCTTAGCACTCTGGGAGGAGGACACAATGGAGTTGTCAACCGTGATGGCGAGATCATGGAACGGGCAGTCCTTCCCCGGGAGGAAGAGCAGCTCCGTCTTGCCGAGGTTCAGCTTGAGGTGGTGATCCGTCATCCACACTGATATGTCTGCCAGACATGCAGAGATGCGATTCACCACCTGGTTATCAGAGGGGGGAAAGGAGAAGATTAATTGTGTGTCGTCTGCATAGCAATGATAGGAGAGACCATGTGAGGATATGACAGAGCCAAGTGACTTGGTGTATAGCGAGAATAGGAGAGGGCCTAGAACAGAGCCCTGGGGACACCAGTGGTGAGAGCACCAGTGGTTCGGAGACAGATTCTCGCCACGCCACCTGGTAGGAGCGACCTGTCAGGTAGGACGCAATCCAAGCGTGGGCCGCGCCGGAGATGCCCAGCTCGGAGAGGGTGGAGAGGAGGATCTGATGGTTCACAGTATCAAAGGCAGCCAATAGGTCTAGAAGGATGAGAGCAGAGGAGAGAGAGTTAGCTTTAGCAGTGCGGAGCGCCTCCGTGACACAGAGAAGAGCAGTCTCAGTTGAATGACTAGTCTTGAAACCTGACTGATTTGGATCAAGAAGGTCATTCTGAGAGAGATAGCAGGAGAGCTGGCCAAGGACGGCACGTTCAAGAGTTTTGGAGAGAAAAGAAAGAAGGGATACTGGTCTGTAGTTGTTGACATCGGAGGGATCGAGTGTAGGTTTTTTCAGAAGGGGTGCAACTCTCGCTCTCTTGAAGACGGAAGGGACGTAGCCAGCGGTCAAGGATGAGTTGATGAGCGAGATGAGGTAAGGGAGAAGGTCTCCGGAAATGGTCTGGAGAAGAGAGGAGGGGATAGGGTCAAGCGGGCAGGTTGTTGGGCGGCCGGCCGTCACAAGACGCGAGATTTCATCTGGAGAGAGAGGGGAGAAAGAGGTCAAAGCACAGGGTAGGGCAGTGTGAGCAGAACCAGCGGTGTCGTTTGACTTAGCAAACGAGGATCGGATGTCGTCGACCTTCTTTTCAAAATGGTTGACGAAGTCATCAGCAGAGAGGGAGGAGGGGGGAGGAGGGGGAGGAGGATTCAGGAGGGAGGAGAAGGTGGCAAAGCGCTTCCTAGGGTTAGAGGGAGATGCTTGGAATTTAGAGTGGTAGAAATTGGCTTTAGCAGCAGAGACAGAAGAAAAAAAAATATTGGCTAGCTTTCTAGCTCCTTTCAGACACAAATGAGACTACAGCTCACTCTGACCATTTTACTTGCTCTAACAGAGCTGGTTATGATGTTTTTATGTTATCCAGAGCATTGGTGACGGCAACTGTGCAGTTGGCAACAATTTAATTACGCTTTTATGCCAACGTTTACTGACACCGGCCATATTCAATGCGTGTTGAGCATTCATAAATTCATCAGTTATTCTGTTGTCTGGCACACTCAGACGAGAGTGCTCTGAAATCAGATTAGATAGCCATAGCGAATTTACCTGTTACGTCTATCGACAGTGTCACGTTCTGACCATAGTTCTTGTGTGTTTTGCTTGTTTTAGTGTTGGTCAGGACGTGAGCTGGGTGGGCATTCTATGTTGTGTGTCTAGTTTGTCTGTTTCTATGTTTGGCCTGATATGGTTCTCAATCAGAGGCAGATGTTTTGTGTTCTCTCTTATTGGGAATCATATATAGGTGGCTTGTTTTGTGTTGGGGTTTGTGGGTGGTTGTTTCCTCTTCAGATGAAGAGGAGGAAGGCTGCCGTTACAGACAGTCACAGTGCAATCATAAACATTCTATTGAAATAGTTACTGGCATAGTGGAGTCTTTTGTTTGTAGCTAGCTAGCTAAACAATGAACCATAATCCCAATTTATAACATTACTACCCTGCATGAATCTGCAGATATATTACTACACAGATCATACACGTAACGTTAGCTAGCTAGCCAGCCAGCTAACGTTAGCTCGCTAGCTAACAGTACACTTTAACTTGAAATGAAAATGACTTTCTGACAAATTTAGAAACGTGTATTATCTGAAAATGTAGCTAGCTAGACTCTCTTACCCATATACATGGAGGGACAATTCTCCCTCTCTGTCACGGATGTCATGGTTGCCCTTAGTTTGATGGTGTAATCCGGAGACAGGTGTTTTATACAACAGCCTTATGTGTGTTGTCTTTTCGACTCTGTCTGCATATTTGCAATCAAATGCAAGAATATTCTACATCTCCTTAGCTATCATACTGTAATTCCACTGATTTCAAAACTAGGTCCTCCAGAAAGTGGAGAGCAACACTTATGCAGTTCTACTACGTTGTATCTTTCAACAAAGAAGTGTTAGAAAGGATTACCTACACATACTGACCAGCTCCTATTATAGACAGAAGGGTGCTACATGGCAGACCGATCCGAACTCATCTCTCGACATGTCCAGCCCACTCATTATCTCAGCCACTCATAGCTAGCCAGAAGGTTGCTTTTTTTCTGTGGCTAAACCAACTATGCTCGTAATTTAACAATTTTACTCGTAATTGCAGATGGCACACAAGTTTGTTATTAAGGCACATGAAAGTTCACATGTTTCAGAAGGCATTTCTGCCAAGAAATAGCTCTCATGTGAATTAGTGACGTGCGACATACGCCTAGTTTCCTGAAATTAGTCACATATGGCTATGTATTATGGAGCAGATCGCATTCGAAATGCTCACCGGCCATTACAAAGGCATAAGCATATAGGTCACATTGGTAGTAGCATACAACTGTAAAGTTTCCACTTCCTACGGTATTGAACCCCAAATTAATTAACCTATGATATTAGTTAGTGCACATAAAGATGTATGTAATTAATCTCAGTATAGAACCCCTTAAAAATCAGGAAATCCTCCAGTCCTATTTTGACAGTAAAATAGCAACAGTAGCCTAATTGTCAACCTAAAATGCATGACAATCACTGGAATAGGTTGCACATCAAAATATCTTGAATCATGCAATTCTGCTTGGACGTGAAAAAACATATTTTTTTGAGCTGGCGGCATGCACAGTGATGTGGGCTGGTGTGGATAAATTGCCAGGGCCGAATTCTTGTCACAGTCCACCCCAGACTATGGCAGCTATTCGTCTATTATAGCACAACTCGGCTTGGTTGGTTGCTGGCTTGCTGTGTTTCTGTCTCTCGTCTCACCCTCTCTCCTCCCTGCTCCCCATGTCTCTCTTTCTCTCCTCCCTGTGTCACTCGCTCATAGTACGGCCACTCCCCCGCCTTCTAGAAAGGCACCTTTCTCTTCATCCTCTTGCGCTTTATTGGCTCCGGTACCTTAAAAAATGCTGCTTTCCTCGTTCAGCTTGGGTCCACTTGTCTGTTCGGAATGACTATCTAAATAAACTAACAAAAATGTATGCATATCGGGTCTGGGTGGGAAAGCCCCAGGTCTGTTTCGGAATGGGTCCAACTTTTTGGACCCGTGAAGACTTCTACCTCTGATGGGAGTCTTTGTTTTGGGAGAGCACATCCGAGAGGATTCTATTGGCTCAGCTCTGTTATAGGCTTAGCCTATACAGTACATCGTCCTCTCAAATCTTTGCCACAAATAAAAAGGATACATGGCAATATTATATACAGTTGAAGTCAGAAGTTTACATACACTTAGGTTGGAGTCATTAAAACTTGTTTTTCAACCACTCCACAAATTTCTTGTTAACAAACTATAGTTTTGGCAAGTCGGTTAGGACATCTACTTTGTGCGTGACACAAGTAATTTTTCAAACAATTGTTTACAGACATATTATTTCACTTATAATTCACTGTATCACAATTCCAGTGGGTCAGAAGCTTCTGATAGGCCAATTGACATCATTTTAGTCAATTGGAGGTGTACCTGTATTTCAAGGACTACCTTCAAACTCAGTGCGTCTTTGCTTGACATCATGGGAAAATCAAAAGAAATCAGCCAAGACCTCAGAAAAAATTGTAGACCTTCACAAGTCTGGTTCATCCTCGGGAGCAATTTCCAAATGCCTGAAGGTACCACGTTCATCTGTACAAATAATAGCACGCAAGTATAAACACCATGAGACCACGCAGCCGTCAGACCGCTCAGGAAGGAGACGTGTTCTGTCTCCTAGAGATGAATGTACTTTGGTGCGAAAATCGTAAATCAATCCCAGAACAACAGCAAAGGTGCTGGAGGAAACCGGTACAACAGTATCTATATCCACAGTAAAATGAGTCCTATGTCGACGTAACCTGAAAGACCGCTCAGCAAGAAAGAAGCCACTGGTCCAAAACCGCCATAAAAAAACCCAGACTACGGTTTGCAACTGCACTGGTCAAAGATCATACTTTTTAGAGAAATGTCCTCTGGTCTGATGAAACAAAAATAGAACTGTTTGGCCATAATGACCATTGTTATGTTTGGAGGAAAAAGCGGGAGGCTTGCAAGCCAAAGAACACCACTCCAACCGTGAAGCACGGGGGTGCTTTGCTGCAGGAGGGACTTAGTGCACTTCACAAAATAGATGGCATCATGAGGCAGGAAAATTGTGGATATATTGAAGCAACATCTCAAGACTTCAGTCAGGAAGTTAAAGCTTGGTCACAAATGAGTCTTCCAAATGGACAGTTACCCCAAGCATACTTCCAAAGTTGTGGCAAAATGGCTTAAGGACAACAAAGTCAAGGTATTGGAGTGGCCATCACAAAGCCCTGACCTCAATCCTATAGAACATTTGTGGGCAGAACCGAAAAATCGTGTGCGAGCAAGGGGGCCTACAAACCTGACTCAGTTACACCAACTCTGTCAGGAGGAATGGGACAAAATTCACCCAACTTATTGTGGGAAGCTTGTGGAAGGCTACCCGAAACGTTTGACTAAAGTTAAACAATTTAAAGGCAATTCTACCAAATACTAATTGAGTGTATGTAAACTTCTGACCCACTGGGAGTGTGATGAAATAAAGAAAAGCTGAAATAAATCATTCTCTCTACTATTATTCTGACATTTCACATTCTTAAAATAAAGTGGTGATCCTAACTGACCTAAGACAGGGAATTTTTACTCTGATTAAATGTCAGGGATTGTGAAAAAATGTGTTGAAATGTATTTGGCTAAGGTGTATGTAAACTTCCGACTTCAACTGTATATGTATGGACTCCGTTCAATACAGTAAATATATATACGGTATATGTTCTATGTACAGTCACACTTTATTTGGATAGTCCATCTGTAGATGCTCTACATATGGTCATACTATCAACAAAATATATGTTGTTAAGCCACTGCTTGCCAAGGTTACAGTTAGGGTAAGGTTTAGAATAAGGGTTAGGGTAAGAGTTGATGTTAGAGTTAGGGTTAGGGTAACGGTTAAGTTTAGGGTTAGGATAAGTGTTAAGGTTAGGGATAGAGCTAGTGTAGGTAGATATTTAGTTGAAATGTTACTGAGCGTCTACAGATGGACTATCCAAATAAAGTTTTACCCACTATTTTTTTAATTAATTAACAACCACTGTTTTATTCAATTCAATTCAGAAAACTTCAACTGATACCTATTCTGATTGGAAGCCATTTCGACAGTGAAGGTGAGATGAAAATCACCTGTTTCTGGGATTAATAACACGCAGTGTGTCAGGTAATAATTTAGAAATCGGCAAAATCAGCGTTGTGTGACAGTATGGTCCTTCATTTTTGATTGACAAAACCAGGAAGTGTGTATTGCTGTCAAATACCCTTATGGCAACTGAAGTACACTCTGAAACATGTCCTAGCTCACAGCCATTGATGTGCCCTGTCAAGACTAACAATGTAGGTACTGTGTGAGCTCAGTTGCTCGTAATAGAAATTAAGTGCTGTTTGGTGTACTAGCAATAATGTTGGTCATGACATTACTTCCTGAAATCATTTTAGGACAATGTTCACAGAACACGGAACACATTTCAGGATGGTAGGGAGGTACAATACCATGTATGTCACAACAAAAGTTGCTAGGTCAAAGCAGGTAGCCTGGTCTCAGGTCTGTTTGTGTTGTCTTGCAAACCTCTATGGTCATGATCTGGGATCAGGCAAAAACACCTGGGATTCAGAAGACTACATGCTTGTGTGTGAATATTTAACACAACTCAAATTTGAATGAGTATAACTCAAACATTCTTAATCTTGAGTTGATGAATGCGTATCTGAAGTGCATAGTACTTATCTGAAGTTAGAATTCAACCGAGACTGCCATTCATTGTAAATGCATTAATCTTGTAATCCAACGCAAGAGTAATTCTGATGGAACATTTAGCTGGTGTGATGAGAGTCATCAAGGTAATTCTCACTGTCGGTATGCGTTAGAATGCATATAGATCACATACTGTATTTAGAGAGAAAATAATTGCTCCCGTGTTGTTTTCTGCACACACCTATCTATTTGAAGCATCGTTTGTATTCATCACCATGTGATCAGAGTTAAAAGCAATTCATTGTTGTCAATGTAAAATGAATGACTCACATGAATGAATTACAACTGGATGTTCCAAACTACTGCCATGAAAGTTGTGAAGGAGAAAATGACAGGCTCTGCAGTAAGGATAACCCGTATACTGTATGCATGTCCGCCACTCTCCAAGAACTCAATAAAATCATGCTCTCTCAATGCCAGAAAATCCCAATGCAATCAGTTGACTCACACCACATAGAATCATTTGAATCGTCATTGAACTTGGTGACTCGGTGTACTGTTTTAAAAACCCCTCATTCATAAACGGAAGGCCTTCATTTTCCGTACAAACTGATTTTGATGCACCATGTGGATATGGTGGCCTGACAAAAAAGATTAGTGGGAAAAAAGCGAAGCAAGACTCCAGTAGCTTCCTCATGGACAGATAATGGAGGTGTATAGGAGACCTGCATTAGCTCATAATTGAAATGCAAAAGATCTTGCCCATGTATTGTAAGATGACACGTGAAACATGAGTCAGACAGACAGATCCCAGGCATGGGATCTTAAGATGGCCAAGAGGACTTAAGACAAGTTAAGTTTGGTTCTTTAGTTAGCAGCAGCATACATTGTATGGCAGTCACGTTTAATATTTTCTTAATGCTACCTTTACTCTTTAGCGTCGGGAACAAAATCAAATGTCTAGCAGAGAGAACATAGAAAGCAGAGCAGACACTTTATCTCAAGGGATGAAAATTAGTTTAGGGAGATGTAAAAATTAGTCTACAGCTAACCAGAATGGCTAGAATCATGCTCTCTGACGGGAAATCTCAATACAATCAGTTAATTCATGACTTGGAGTGCACTGAATTACTTGGATTTATTTAATTACATTGTACTTTGAGCTCAGTTTGCTCTTTTTGAATGAGTATTAAATAGCTCCGGGCTGCTTTTATGTCATTTCTACCTGAAAACGAAAACCTTATTTTGACAGAAATCGACTAAGAATAGTTAAATAACAAAACAAACAAATCAATAAATGCACTTTAGGTCACTTTGATGATCCATGCAAAGCTGGGGAATCGTTTTTCTCACACACACAATAACTGTTCAACTGTTCAGTTACATAATCATGATACATTAACTTTTTTTTTAACTATTTGGCAAATAATGGATTTGCACTGTGGCCTGTGTACAAAGTGCATTTTTGAACCTATCATTCCAACTAAAATGTAAAAGTTTGAAATAGCAGCAGTGATGTGAATACTAAGATGTGTATAAAGCAAACTTGGAACATTGTGCTCAAAGGTTATGTCTCTATTTATAATCTGTCGCTATTTTAAACCTCTGTTGACCTTCTGAAATCCAATCACTCCATATTACCAGGAAGAAGAATGAACATGTCATTTAATCATGAAGTCTTCAAACACATTCGGGTTTTATCTCCACTTGCAGCTGGAGCACCACAAAGGCATAAAAGATATTGCTTTGAATGACACGTATTGCCACACATTTCATTCCTCCATATCTCCTACACTACATGGCCTCACTGAGACCGGACCCAGACATCCAATACAAACAGTAAAACTGTAATGGGGATATATATTGCTAGATAAATGAGTTTTAAAAATGCATGTATACACACTCGCGGACACACACACACAGACACACAGACACACAGACACACACACACACACACACACACACACACACACACACACACACACACACACACACACACACACACACACACACACACACACACACACACACACACACACACACACACACACACACACACACACACACACACACACACACACACACACGCGCACACACACACACACACACACACACACACACGCACGCACACACACACACACACACACACACACAGGTATTTGAACAACCTGGCCATGTGCATGCATAAATCCGTGCCTTCCACTGAGATAAAATATTTGATTTATACTCCTCGCTGATATAGAAAACCCAAGGTATGGGAATAGTCATTGTAAGTATTTTCTCGGCTATCTTATTTTGTCTCCTGTTCAAGCATCTATTGTACTATTCCAGTTCATGCTCTAATGGGGAAGGTGCCTTCATAACTAGTTTGACACATTGTGAAAGAACTTAGAACATATCATGATTCACCAATAAGAAAGGGATTAGTGCTTAGGAATAGTAACTAACAGTTGGACTAAATTAATTCGTCATTTTAGCGCTAAACAGTAGAAATGTAACACATGCCCACCTAGCAATTTTGAGTACACTTTTTTTTTATATTGCCTTTGTAAACCGAATTGACAGTAGCCTACAGTGTTATGTAACTTATGTCAATACCTATCCATACATCTTCAAACATACCTGATACAAGGTCGCTAAACATTGGTTGTTCTTACCCCTATATTTAGTTCCAACAACAGCTTTGTAAGTGCTGCCAGGACATGTACTTGTCGACACTTACAGGTAACACCCTCCAGTATACCTTGTTCAGGGAATTGATCGAACACAGTTGTAGGCCCTACCAACACCGTGTCTTCTTAACAGCTATTGTGTAAAGGGACGTCTTTGTTATGTATATCTTCCCCCGGATGCCCTCCAAAATGATTCACTACATGTGTTGTTGATGTAGAAGTTTGATAACTAGGTTAGGGGTCATTATTTTGCCATGGTATTCTTGCCTTCTATAACTATAGTAGCTAATAGTGTTTATGGACATGTGTTTACGGACATATTCAATCACTCCCTATCCCAGTCTGCTGTCCCCACTTGCTTCAAGATGTCCACCATTGTTCCTGTACCCAAGAAAGCAAATGTAACTGAACTTAATGACTATCGCCCTGTAACACTCACTTCTGTCATCATGAAGTGCTTCAAGAGGCTAGTAAAGGATCATATCTCCTCTACCTTACCTGATCCCCTAGACCCACTTCAATTTGCAAACTGCCCCAATAGATCCACAGATGATACAATTGCCATCGCACTGCACACTGCCCTAACCCATCTGGACAAGAGGAATACCTATGTAAGAATGCTGTTCATTGACTATAGCTCAGCATTCAACACCATACAGTAGTACCCTCCAAGCTCATCATTAAGCTCGGGGCCCTGGGTCTCAACCCTGCCCTGGGCAACTGAGTCCTGGACTTCCTGATCGGCCGCCCCCAGGTGGTGATGGTAGAAAACAACACCTCCACTTCGCTGATTCTCAACACAGGGTCCCCACAAGGGTGCCTGCTCAGCCCCCTCCTGTACTCCCTGTTCACCCATGACTGCATGGCCACGCACGCCTCCAACTCAATCATCAAGTTTGCAGACGATACAACAGTAGTATGCCTGATTACCAACAATGACGAGACAGCCTACAGAGAGGAGGTGAGGGCCTTGGGCGTGTGGTGCCAGGAAAATAACCTCTCAATCAATGTTGACAAAACAAAGGAGCTGATAGTGGACTTCAGGAAACAGCAGAGGGAGCACACCCCTATCCACATTGATGGGACCACATTGGAGCAGGTGGAAAGCTTCATGTTCCTCAGCGTACACATCACTGACGATCTGAAATGTTTCACCCACAGAGACAGTGTGGTGAAGAAAGCGCAACAGGAGGCTGAAGAAATTTGGCTTGGCACCTAAAACCCACACAAACTTTTACAGATGCACAATTGAGAGCATCCTGTCGGGCTGTTTCACCGCATGGTTCAGCAACTGCACCGCCCGAAACCGCTGGGCTCTCCAGAGGGTAGTGTGGTCTGCACAATGCATCACCGGGGGCAAACTACCTGCCCTCCAGGATACCTACAGCACCTGATGTCACAGGAAGGTCAAAAAGATCATCACGGACAACAACCACCCGAGCCACTGCCTGTTCACCCCGCTATCATACAGAAGACGAGGTCAGTACAGGTGCATCAAAGCTGGGACCGAGAGACTGAAACACAGTCCATCAGACTGTCATCACTAGGCAGCTTCCACCCGGTTACGTAACCCTGCACCTGCCCCATACACATAGACTTGAAATCAATGGCCACTTTAATAATGGAACACTAGTCACTCTAATAATTTTTACATATTTTTGCTTTACTCATTTCATATGTATATACTGTATTCTATTCTACTTTATTTAGTCTATGCCACTCCGACATTGCTCATCCTAATATTTATATATCCCTTAATTCCATTCTTTTAATTTTAGGTTGTGTGTATTGTTGTGAATTGTTAGATATTACTGCACTGTTGGAGCGAGAAACAAAAGCATTTCGCTAACATCTGCTAAACATGTGTATGTGACAAATAACATTTGATTTTTACTGACGCTGTCTAATATGTAGATTGGAGTACATTGACTCACCTCTTCATCTTATAACCCAGCAGCTTTGGACCCCCAAGTATGGCCACTTTGACAGATTATAAACAGATCCATGGTAACAGGTGTTTCTCCCTGTCCTAGCTCTCACGGCGGAGGTGGACACCTGTGTCGGAAAAGTGACGTGTGGGCTATTATGGAATACAGATAGTCCCAGCGCAGTAGCTAATCTCCGGCCCTGTCATTAATTTGTATACAATCTGTCACCTCTTCTCTCTGCAGTGCCTCTCCCCATTAACAAAGGTACTGGCCCCCTGGTTCCCTTCTAGAGTATCCTCTCCAAGCTGGCGCCACTTCCTTTAGCGTTTGCATAACGTGTCCTCTTGGGACGCTGACGATGCAGCTGTACACTCAAGTGTGCAGTGCTTCAGTGCTATCCTTTGCGTTCAGGTTCAGCTTCCATCCTTATTTCTCCCTGGCTAAGCAGATCTAAAATGTGTGAAGGTTGACCGTCTATTCCACTTTTAGGGCTCATAGCCTCCAAAGCCCTTCCAAGATCGTTGGGGATGATGGATTTCTTTTTTCTCTACCGCACCACAACGCAACGACGAGTATATAACCTCTCTATACCCACAAAGAGGGGAAGCTGTGAATTTGTTGGCTGCTCAGTTCTCCCAAAACATCCTCCGCAAATATACCTTCAACTTTTCACCTTGTTTTTACAGTAGATTGTATAAATCCTCATATTCAATTTCCCACAATGTCTACTTTGATAGATGCATCGTTGCGGCGGTACGTAAACTAAACTAGTTTTTTGTTTGCCCTTGACTGTGATGCAGTACAGGGCCAACTGTTGTCTGGCATCGAGCTGAACGCTTTGCAGCCCCAAGGGGATCGGCTTTTCCATGAAACCATCAGTATAGGGAGAAGACTAATCTTGGTTAAACCAGACCTAAAATCTCAGGGAATTTTGTCAGATGCTCGACTAGTCCGTCCAAGATAGATTAGGAAAAGACTCATCTGCTCTAAGGAGAGTTTAGAAATTTGCCTTAAGTTGGAATTGACTCAAAAGCCAATATATTTCAATAATTTCATGTGAATTATTTCATTTGAGTAATTTTATGAAAATGATCACCAATTGAAAAGAAACAATAGCACGCGTGAATCAAAGTACTACAGCATTTTGGGATTTGAGATCAAATGTTTCATTTGAAGCGACAGTACAGAACATTACCTTTGATTTGAGGGTATTTTATATCCGTTTTACCGTTTAGAAATGAAAGCACTTCATGTACAGTATATAGTCCCCCACCCATTTGAAGTTTTTTTTTTTTACCCATAAGTATTTGGACAAATTCACTTATAAATCAAATCACATTTTATTTGTCACTTTATTCAGGTATAAAAGGTGCAGCAAAATGCTTGTGTGCTAGCTCCCAGAACAATTGCAGTACAATAACCAACATCAATAATATTTTAAATTTAAATGAATAGAGGAGGTAGTATGCTTAGTAACACCCTGATATGTACACAATAGGGTATACAGTATAGATTATGAATGTGCCATGTCGAGCATATTTACAAATTTAAAGTAGGTAGTGTCTTGGTCATGCATATAAATAGAATACAGTACCATTCAAATGTTTGGAAACACCTACTCATTCCAGGGTTTTTCTTTATTTTCACTATTTTCTACATTGTAGAATAATAGTGAAGACATCAAAACTATGAAATAACACATACGGAATCATGTAGTAACAAAAAAGTAGGAGGACAGCTAGATTCCGTCCTCCTCGGTACATTGACTTCACTACAAACCTAGGAGGCTCATGGGTCTCACCCCTTTCCACAAACTTCCACTGTAATTATGACAATCTCCGGAGGACATCCTCCAACCTATCAGAGAACTTGCAGCATGAACTGACATGTTGGCCACCCAATCAAAGGATTTGAGAATGAATCTAGGACTAAAAGCAGAAGCTACAGCTAGCTAGCACTGCAGTTCATACAATGTGGTGAGTTGTTGACTCAAAGAGAGAGAAAGACAATAGTTTAACCGTTTTGAACAAAGTAATTTCGTCAAAAATGAAGGAGGAGCAAGATAGAGAGAGAGAGAGATTGCTATAGTTTGTAATTTTCTTCACGTTCACTTAAATACAGTAGCTAGCAAATGCAGCTAGCTAGTTTCAACAACTCAAACACCCAGGCTCAAACAGATGGATGCTATGTTATCTAGCTGGCTATGACTATCCAACACTGGAACTCTTCTAAGTCAAGGTAAGCTTTTGGTTTTACAAATTCGGGCAAAGAAGGAGTTTAGTTTGTCTGGAAGCATCCTCCCTCATCTTAAACGGCAGCGACCACCACTGAAATACACTGAACAAAAATATAAACGATACATGCAACAATTTCCAAGATGTTACTGATTTACAGTTCATAAGGAAATCAGTCAATTGATCTATGGATTTCACGTGACTGGGAATACAGATATGCATTTGTTGGTCACAGACACCTTTAAAAAATGTAGTAGAGTTGATCAGGCTGTTGATTGTTGCCTGTAGAATGTTGTCCCACTCCTCTTCAATGGCAGTCCAAAGTTGCTGGATATTGCCGTGAACTGGATCACACCGTCATACACATCAATCCAGAGCATCCCAAACTTGCTCAATGGGTGACATGTCTGGTGAGTATGCTGGCCATGGAAGAACTGGGTCATTTTCAGCTTCCAGGAATTGTGTACATATCCTTGCGATATGAGGCCGTGCATTATCATACTGACACATGAGGTTAAGGCGATGGATGAATGACATGACAATGGATTTTGTCACAGTATCTCTGTGCATTCAAATTGCCATCGATTAAATGCAGCTGTATTTTTTGTTCGTAGCTTATACCTGCCCATAACATAACCCAACCGTCACCATGGGGCACTCTGTTCACAACGTTGCCATCAGCAAACCGCTCAACCACACAATATCGTACATGCTGTCTGCCATCTGCCTGGTACATTTGAAACCGGGATTCATCTGTGAAGAGCATACTTCTCCAGTATGCCAGTGGCCATTGAAGGTGAGCATTTGCCCACTGAAGTCGGTTACAATTCCGAACTGTAGTCAGGTTCAGACACTGGTGAGGACGACAAGAACACAGATGAGCTTCCTTGAGATGGTTTCTGAGTTGTTACAGAATTTCTTCAGTTGTGCAAACCCAGTTGATCCCGCATGTGAATAAGCCGGATGTGGAGGTCCTGGGCTGGATACATGTGTTCTGCGGTTGTGAGTCCGTTTGGACGTACTGTCAAATGGAGGTGACTTATGGTAGAGAAATTAACATTCAATTATCTGGCTACAGCTTTGGTGGACATTCCTGCAGTCAGCATTCCAATTGCACATCTGTGGCATTGTGCTGTGTGACAAAACTGCACATTTTAGTGTGACCTTTTATTGTCCCCAAACACAAGGTGCACCTGTGTAATGATCAAGCTGTTTAAACAGCTTCTTAATATGCCACACTTGTCAGGTGGATGGATTATCTTGGCAAAGGAGAAATGCTTACTAACAGGGATGCAAACACATTTGTACACAACATTTTAGAAACATAAGCTTTTTGTGCACATGGATCATTTCTCGTATCTTTTATTTCAGCTCATGAAACAAGAGACCAACACTTTACACTTTGTATTTTTGTTCAGTATCCCAAACTCCTAATTCACGCAAATATCCCCTCGTGACTTTAATGCATGATTTGTGAATGTATCTCAAAGTTATCAGCCAAACGACCAACTGCAGCCCAGCTGGCATTGGTTGAGATTTTGAGATGGAATATGAAGAGAGAGAGAGATCTGACAACAAAGCAGACCAGCCTTGATGCAATCCTAGATGAGCATGGCTCCAGTGAGGCTGGCTCACCAGACAGCATTCTAATGAGTTGCCAATGGAATGGTTCAGACCCTTACACAGAATACATGACTTCCCATACAGAGCGAGAGATTACTGTATAGTAGTTGGCAGGGCCATGCACATACCAAGTGTTCAAAGAAGGAACCCCCCCCCCCCCCCCCACACACACACACACACACATTCATACATTATTTAACATAGTCCTTTCTTTCAGCAAAAACCTCCTTAGTTAGAAATAACTACTACTTATTTGCTTGAACCACTCCTGGGGTAAAAAAATACTGTCATGTCAAAGTGCAATTAAAGTTTTAACATTTTGGAAAACATCTATGAAAAACAAAACACTAATATATCTTGATGAGATAAGTATTAAACCCCATGAGTCAATACAAGTTAGAATCACCTTTGGCAGTATTACAGCTGTCTTTCTGGGTAAGTCTTTAAAAGCTTTCCACACCTGGATTGTGGAACATTTGACCATTATTGTAAAGAAAATGATTGAAGATCTGTCAAAATGGTTGTTGATCTTCGCTAGACAAACATTTTCAAGGTCTTGCTATAGATTTGCAAGCAGATTTAAGTCAAAAGTGTAACTCGGCCACTCAGGAACATTCACTGTCTTCTTGGTACGCAACTCCAGTGTAGATTTGGCGTTGTGCTATAGTTTATTATCCAGCTGAAATGTGAATTCATCTCCCAGTGTCTGGTGGAAAGCAGACTGAACCAGGTTTTCCTCTAGGATTTTGACTGAGCTTAGCTCCATTCCATTTCTTTTGTTCCTGAAGAATTCTCAGGATGTATGATTTGGAATAGTTTTATTCAGTACAGGCTTCATTCTTTTCACTCTCTCAATTAGGTTAGTATTGTGGGGTAACTACAATGTTTTTGATCCATCCTCAATTTTCTCCTATCACAGCCATTAAACTCGAACTGTTTCAAAGTCACCATTGACCCTGAGTGGGTTCAATCCTCTCCGGTAACTGAGTTAGGAAGGACGCCTGTATCTTTGTAGTGACTGGGTGTATTGATACACCATCAGAGTGTAAATAATAACTTCACCACGTTCAAAGGGATATTCAAGTCAACTTCTTCTTTTTTTACCACCTACCAATGGGTGCCCTTCTTTGCGAGACATTGAAAAACCTCCCTGGTCTTTGTGGTTGAATCTGTGTTTCACTGCTTGACTGAAGGAACTTACTGATAATTGTATGTGTGGCGTACAGAGATGATGTACAATAGTCATTCAGAAATACATGCAACTTAGTATGTAACTTAAGGACAACTTTTTTTCAATTTATTTTTATTTGTAAGCATAAAAAAACAACATAATTCCACTATGACATTATGGATTATTGTGTGTAGGCCAGTGACCAAACATCCCAATTGAATCCATTTGTAACACAACAACATGTGGAAAAAGTCAAGGGGTGTAAATACCTTCTTAAAGCACTGTAGCTAGGCTGTGCTATCAAAACAAGCTAACTAGTCTTCACTTGATTTGAATTTGTTCTGCTACTGACAGAGGCAAACTGCAGTTGCCCCTAGAAATTGAAAAGTAACCTACTGGCAGTATTCATTACAAGCTCATGCATGCCACAATGACCAGCGCAGCAACACACTGCCGTGCTCATGGTGTCGGAAGGGCAGGAGAGGGGACTTTTTTCAAGATTAATGAGTTCAAGAGAAATTATGTAGTTTGATATGCAATTTGTTGCATGCATGCTGTTGAATATGTTTAATAGAAATACTGTACATATAGACTATAGGATCGATTTATCTGTACATGTAAATCTTCGCCCAGTCTCATCTTATATGTTAAGCTCTGTATAATGGGAAGATTCTCCACAAACGACCTTCAAATAAATCGTGATTTTCCCGCTGTGAAGATTAATCGGTGGAAGCTACAGGGGACTGAGGCAAAATACATTCCTCCTACGATTTCATGGGGAAAAGCATTATTCTCCACTTTGTAAGCCATTACTTATGGTGAGGAGGAAACACTTACTATTGATGTCACACCACTCACTGGAGGTGTACAGTCTGTTATTGTCTTACTATTGCATGAAAGTCTTAGCTTAGATAAACAAAGGCAATCATGTGTCTCTAAAGGCGTCAGCATGCTTTGGTTTGCTGGCGCCAAGCAGAACTCGGCTAGGCGAACTGATCGAGTGTGGTCACATACTCCCTTAAAAGACCTTCACTTGAAAAACAAGAAGAAAAGGGGGCTATAGTACTGTTTGTCCATCTTGAGACACCGTAGCAAAATATATATATATAACTAGATAACTCAAGAAATATGTCATTCATTTTTACATTTTTGTTTAGTCGTGCAATTTTACAACTAAGATGTTTTGTGCAGTACTTCTCAAATGAAAAAAATGTGCATCTCAGTGAATGACAACAAACAATTAATTGAAGAATCCCTACTGTTGACCAATCACAGACGAAGGGGCGTAGAATTCAGCTACCAACTTCGGCCTGCCTCGAGAAAAAAGGTGTGCACGAAGAGCTGAAAAAACCCTTGCCAAATGACCAAAACGTCACAAAATGTCATCATAATATATGCACGAACTGTTTCGTATGGGAAGCATGCGGACGTCTGAAGGCAACTTCCCCTTAGGGGAAAATAAAGGACATCTTATCTGATAGACACTTATCAGGCCATCGCCTCATTAAATAAATACATGGCACTTCAATTTCCTGTTTCAGCACTGACCACCCCCAAAACACATCAGTTTTGTCAATTTCCAATAAAAAAAATTGGTCGCGCTGTCGTCCCAAGAAAATAATGCTTCTAGCTCGACTCATTGGAGATGACGCTCACCAGGTCTAGTCTGTTTCGTTTAATCTCTGTCACTGTCAAAAAGCTTACGAAGTCCTTTGAATTACATATAAAGGCATTTATTTATAATTTATCCAGGTGATCCCATTGAGATAAAATAAATAAATCCTATGTTAAAACAATGAGTTTGTAAATGAGTTTGTCAGTAAGCAATAACAATGGCCTATTTAACAAGAGCATTTTCTATCCAATACTACCAATTATATGCATATCCTAGCTTCTGGGCCTGAGTAACAGGCAGTTTACTTTGGGCACGTCAGTCATCCGAACTTCCGAGTACTGCTCCCTTTAAGGAACAAAATTCATGAAATATGCTGTCAAAAATATTCATGCATTGGCAATATCAGAGACTCACTTGGACTCTTCTTTTGAGGATGCTGAGAACTCTATACATGGATACAACTTGTTCAGGAGGGACAGAAATAGATATGGAGGTGTAGTTGCAGTTGCAGTTTACAGCCAAAATCATATTCCAGCAAAACAACGTAAGGACTTAATGTTGAATGGATTAGTACCAAATTTGAAACCTATACTAGTTGGTTGCTGCTATAGGCCACCTAGTGCTGATGTTACATATCTTGATGTAATATGTGAAATGTTGGATAAGGTATCTGATGAAAATAGGGAAATATATTTTTGGGGAGATATGAATACTGATTTTTTAACTCCAACTTTCCAATGAGAAAGAAACATATTTCTGTTGCCAATGTATGTAACCTGACCCGAGTTATGACATAACCAGCCAGAACGTTCACTAATAGGTCTGGTATCACATCATTAACTTCTATTGATCACATTTTTACCAACATGACTGAACATTATTCAAAAGCTGTATCAATGGCACTAGGTTGCAGTGATCACAACTTAGTTGCACTCTACCGAAGGTCCTACAGAGGGTTCAATCAGGACTCATTTGTGGATGAGATTAAGAATGTGCAATGGTTAGAAGTGTGTAGTAAGGATGATCCTGAAATCTCACTAAGTTTGTTTATGAAATGATTTATGAGTATAGCTGATAAGCATACCCCTTTAAGAAAATGAACTATGAGGTCAAACGGTGCCCCGTGGATTGGGCTGAGAAATGTAATGATTCAACGTTATGATGCCACAAAAGTAGCAGATAAATTTGGCACTGTGTTTGATAAGCAAAGTTCTAGAAAATTTTGAAATCTTGTGACCAAGCTAAACAAAGGAAAGAAGAAGCGATTCTATCAGTGCAAAATTGAAGTAAAGAATGCCGGGAAAAAACTGTGGAGAATGTTGAACACTATTATGGGTAGCAATTCGAACATCTGCCTCTATTGTTCTATCAGAGGGTATATTTATTACAAAACCGCATGACATCGCAAACTACTTTATTGAATATTTTACATGGGGACATGTTGAGGAATGATATGATTCCAACTGATGGCTCCATGTCATATGCCCTTATAAAATATTGTATCATGAAGGAGAGGCAATGCATTTTCAAAATTCATCAAGTCGGATGGAAGAGGTAGAAAAGATGCTGTTGTCTCTTTTGGATGACAAGTCACCTGGACAAGTCTTGAAGTCAAATTGCCTAGAGTTGCAGCTAACAAAATATCTACCCCAATCTCTCATATTTTTAATAAGTGCTTGATGTATGCGGTGTGCCCAGATGTCTGGAAAGAGTCAAAGGTTATTCCACTACCTAAGGATAAAAATATGCATTCACTGGTCCTAATAGTCGTCCTATAAATTTGCTGCCTGTGTTAAGTGAATTATTGGAAAAAATAGTATCTGTACAAATCAATGATTATTTCTCATGTAATGATCTGATAACGGGTTTCCAGCATGCATACAAAGAAGAGCATTCGACGAGTAAGCCCTTAGCACAAATGACAGATGATTGGTTAAAAAGTATGGATGACAGGATGTTAGTTGGTGCAGTGTTGCTAGATTTCAGTGCTGCTTTTGATGTAATTGATCATGAACTGTTACTAGGTAAACTCAAATGTTATGGTTTCTGCAGCTCTATCCTGGATGGAAAGCTATCTATCCAGGAGAAGGCAAAAAGTGTTCTTTAATGGTAGCTTTTCAAACAGTAAAGATATACACTGTGGTGTTCCTCAAGGAAGTTGCCTATGCCCACTTCTCTGCTCTATCTTTACTAATGATTTAACTTCAGTAATGAACAAATCAAGAGTGGTCATGTATGATTCTACAATGTATAGCACAACATCAGAATGTAATGAGCTAACAGATGTACTGAGCAGTGAAATAAGAATGGTGTCTGAGTGGGTTGATTTGAATAAATTTTAGTTGAACATTTCTAAAACGAAATGTATTGAATTTGGTTCAAGACATACAGTTGAAGTTAAAAGCTTACATACACTTAGGTTGGAGTCATTAAAACACGTTTTTTTCAACCACTCCACAAATGTCTTGTTAACAAACTATAGTTTTGGAAAGTCGGTTCAGACTTCTACATTAGTGGCCAAAAGTTTTGAGAATGACACAAATATTAAATCTGCTGCCTCAGTTTGTATGATGGCAATTTGCATATTCTCCAGAATGTTATGAAGAGTGATCAGATGAATTGCAATTAATTGCAAAGTCCCTATTTGCCATGCAAATAAACTGAATCCCCCCAAAACATTTCCACGGCATTTCAGCCCTGCCACAAAAGGACCAGCTGACATCATGTCAGTGATTCTCTCGTTAACACAGGTGTGAGTGGTGATGAGGACAAGGCTGGAGATCACTCTGTCATGCTGATTGAGTTCGAATAACAGACTGGAAGCTTCAAAAGGAGGGTGGTGCTTGGAATCCTTGTTCTTCCTCTGTCAATCATGGTTACCTGCAAGGAAACACGTGCCGTCATCATTGCTTTGCAAAAAAAGGGCTTCACAGGCAAGGATATTGCTGCCAGTAAGATTGCACCTAAATCGGAACCGGGGAAACACCAGTACAGAGCTTGCTCAGGAATGGCAGCAGGCAGATGTGAGTGCATCTGCACGCACAGTGAGGCGAAGAGTTTTGGAGGATAGCTTGGTGTCAAGAAGGGCAGCAAAGAAGCCACTTCTTTCCAGGAAAAACATCAGGGACAGACTGATATTCTGAAAAAGGTACAGGGATTGGACTGCTGAGGACTGGGGTAAAGTAATTTTCTCTGATGAATCTCCTTTCCGATTGTTTGGGGCATCCGGGAAAAAGCTTGTCCAGAGAAGACAAGGTGAGAGCTATCATCAGTCCTGTGTCATGCCAACAGTAAAGCATCCTGAGACCATTCATGTGTGGGGTTGCTTCTCAGCCAAGGGAGTAGGCTCGCTCACAATTTTGCCTAAGAACACAGCCATGAATAAAGAATGGTACGAACACATCCTCCAAGAGCAACTTCTCCCAACCATCCAGGAACAGTTTGGTGATGAACAATGTCTTTTCCAGCATGATGGAGCACCTTGCCATAAGGCAAAAGTGATAACTAAGTGGCTCGGGGAACAAAACATCGATATTTTGGGTCCATGGCCAGGAAACTCCCCAGACCTTAATCCAATTGAGAACTTGTGGTCAATCATCAAGAGGTCGGTGGACAAACAAAAACCCACATATTCTGACAAACTCCAAGCATTGATTATGTAAGAATGGGCTGCCATCAGTCAGAATGTGGCCCAGAAGTTAATTGACAGCATGCCAGGGTGGATTGCAGAGGTCTAGAAAAAGAAGGGTCAACACTGCAAATATTGACTCTTTGCATCAACTTCATGTAATTGTCAATAAAAGCCTTTGACACTTATGAAATGCTTGTAATTATACTTCAGTATTCCATAGTAACATCTGACAAAAATATCTAAAGACACTGAAGCAGCAACCTTTGTGGAAATTAATATTTGTGTCATTCTCAAAAAAAATTGCTACGACTGTACTTTGTGCATGACACAAGTAATTTTCCCAACCATTGTTAACAGACATATTATTTCACTTATAATTCACTGTATCACAATTCCAGTGGGTCATAAGTTTACATCCACTAAGTTGACTGTGTCTTTAAACAGCTTGGAAAATTCCAGAAAATTATGTCATGGCTTTAGAAGCTTCTGATAGGCTAATTGACATCAATTGAGTCAATTGGAGGTGTACCTGTGGATATATTCCAAGGCCTACCTTCAAACTCAGTGACCTCATGATGATCATGGAAAAATGTGATCATGGAAAGTGATCATGGAAAAATCAAAAGAAATCAGCCAAGACTGTAGACAGCCAAGACTGTAAATTGTAGACCTCCACAAGTCTGGTTCATCCTTGGGAGAAATGTCCAAACGCCTGAAGGTACCACATTCATCTCTACAGACAATACAGACAATAGTACGTAAGTATAATATCCTCTTTGGGCTAGGGGGCAGTATTTTCACGTCTGGATGAAAAGTGTGCCCAAAGTAAACTGTCTGTTACTCAGGCCCTGATGCTAGGATATGCATATAATTGGTCGGTTTGGATAGAAAACACTCTAAAGTTTCTAAAACTGTTAGAATTCCGTCTGTGAGTATAACAGAACTGATATGGCAGGCGAAATCCCGAGGACAAACCATCCCCCCCCCTAAACAAATTCAGCTTACCACTCTTTTCAATGGCTAGTACTATAATTATAAGCCAAAGTCCTCCCAAATTGCAGTTCCTAGGGCTTCCACTAGATGTCAACAGTCTTTAGAAAGAGTTTCAGGCTAGTTTTTGGAAAAAATTACCCAGAAATTGTAGTTTATCTAGGTGGCTCCCATTTTGGCTGTACTGTTTCCAAGCGCGTGGAGGAAAGCGCATTCTTTCTTGTTTATCTCCGGTAAAGACAATAACAATTCTCCGTCTTAAATTTGATCGTTTATTTGCGTATTAGGATACCTATGGTTTGATTATAAACGTTGTTTGACTTGTTTGGAAAAGTTTATTAGTAACGTTTGGGATTCATTTTGTATGCATTTTGACGGAGGGAAACTGGGTGGATTACTGACTGAAGCGCACCAGCTAAACTGAGTTTTTATGGATATAAAGAAGGACATTATCGAACAAAAGGACCATTTGTGATGTAACTGGGACCTTTTGGAGTGCTAACAGAAGAAGATCATCAAAGGTAAGGCATTTTTTATATTGCTATTTCTGACTTTCGTGTCGCACCTCCCTGGTTGAAATATGTTTGTCATGCATTTGTATGATGGGGCGCTGTCTTCAGATAATCGCATGGTTTGCTTTCGCCGTAAAGCCTTTTTGAAATCTGACATGGTGGCTGGATTAACAAGAAGTTAAGCTTTATTTTGATGTATTGCACTTGTCATTTTATGAAAGTTAAATATTTCTAATAATTTAATTTGAATTTTGCGCTCTGCAATTTCACCGGATGTTGTCGAGGTGTTCCGCTAGCGGAACGTCTAGCCGTAACAGGATAAACACCATGGAACCACGCAGCCGTCATACTGCTCAGGAAGGAGACGCGTTCTGTCTCCTAGAGATGAACGTACTTTGGTGCGAAAAGTGCAAATCAATCCCAGAACAACAGCAAAGGACCTTGTGAAGATGCTGAAGGAAAGGTACAAACATATCTATATCATGTCTTATAATTGACATAACCTGAAAGGCCGCTCAGCAAGGAGGAAGCCACTGCTCCCAAATTGCTATAAAAAAAACAGACTACAGTTTGCTACTGCACATGGGGACAAAGATCGTACTTTTTGGAGAAATGTCCTCTGGTCTGATGAATCACAAATAGAACTGTTTGGCCATAATGACCATCGTTATGTTTGGAGGAAAAAGGGGGAGGCTTGCAAGCCGAGAACACCATTCCAACCGTGAAGCACGGGGGTGGCAGCATCATGTTGTGGGGGTGCTTTGCTGCAGGAGGGTCTGGTGCACTTCACAAAATAGATGGTATAACGAGGGAGGAAAATTATGTGGATATATTGAAGCAACATTTTAAGACATCAGTCAGAAAGTTATAGCTTGGTCACAAATGGGTCTTCCAAATGGACAATGACCCCAAGCATACTTCCAAAGTTGTGGCAAAATGGCTTATTAAGGAAAACACAGTCAAGGTATTGAATTGGCCATCACAAAGCCCTGACCTCAATCCTATAGAAAATTTGTGGGCAGAACTGAAAAAGCATGTGCGAGCAAGGAAGCCTGCAAACCTGACTCAGTTACACCAGCTCTGTCAGGAGGAATGGGCCAAAATTCACCCAACTTATTGTGGGAAGCTTGTGGAAGGCTACCTAAAACGTTTGACCCAAGTTAAACAATTGAAAGGCAATGCTACCATATACTAATTGAGTGTATGTAAACTTCTGACCCACTGGGAATGTGATGAAATAAATAAAAGCTGAAATAAATGTCAGGTTTTGGCCAGGACTGTTCTGGTTTTTGGTCACTAGATGTCCCCATTGCACCTTTTTTGAACCTTTTGTTTTTTCCTTGCTCTAATTATTGTTTGCACCTGTATGTCGTTCCCTTGTTAGTATTTAAACCCTGTGTGTTCCTCAGTTCTTTGCTCAGTGTTTGTACGTTAGCACCCAGCCCCAGCTGTTAACTTTTTCTCTTGTTGGAGTTTCCAGAGGTTCTTTGGTATTGTTCTTGTTTATTTTGGATTAGTCTTTTGAGGTTTGTTCTTTCCCTTGCTGTTCTTACCACTTTGTGGATTTTCTTTGTATTTTGGAAGATATCTATTTTTGTCTCTTGGCTTTTGTTTTGGACGTTGTGGATTTATATTTTTGCCGGAAGATCTTTCCTTTGATTAAACCACCGTCTCTAGTACTGCTGTGTCTGCCTCATCTTCTGGGTTCTGCCGATTTATTAGTGACTTTCTCACACCGGGTCCTGACAATAAATCATTCTCTCTACTATTATTCTGACATTTCACATTCTTAAAATAAAGTGGTGATCCTAACTGAGCTAAGACAGGGAATTTTTACTAGAATTAAATGTCCGGAACTGTGAAAACTGAGTTTAAATGTATTTGGCTAAGGTGTATGTAAACTTCCGACTTCAACTGTATGCTTGCTGATGATCCTAAATTGAATTTGTCGATGAATAGAACGCATGTAGAGCAAGTGAAAAGTGGAAAAAAATGAAACTACTAGGCATCATGTTGGAAGGAGCTTTATCATGGTCAGAACACAAAGATAATATTGTTATTAAGATGGGTAAGGGAATTGCTGTTACAAGAAAATGTTCAGAGTATGTAACATCTAGCACTCTGAATAAGGTGATTCAATCCCTGGTCCTATCACACTTAGAGTACTGTCCGGTTATATGGTCATCTGCAGCAAATAAAGATATAAAATAGCTCAAAATCGCTCATAACAAGGCTGCCAGATTAGCTCTTCATTGCTCTATCCGTATGAATATTATCCAAATGCATCAGAATCTCTCATGGCTTCAAGTTGAAAACAAATTACTATCCAGTTGTCACGACTTCTGCCGAAGTTGGTCCCTCTTCTTGTTCAGGCGGCATTCAGCGGTCGACGTCACTGGCTTCCTAGTCACCACCAATCCATGTTTGATTTTCGTTTTGTTTTGTCTTCATCATACACACCTGATTTCCATTCCATTTATTATGTTCCTTATTTAACCCTCTGGTTTCCCTCTCTGTTTTGTGCGTTATTGTTTGTCATGTGGGTTCTTGTGCTCTGGATTATTTTGTGTTTTTCCTTGTTGGAACATTATCTTTTTTTTTTTTGTAAACTTTCGGACTATTGCTCATATCTGTGTCCTGCGCCCGACTCCGCATTTTTCCATTCACCAACACCCTCACACCAGTCTTCAAATTTTCTTTAGGAATGTTATATTTTTCAAAATAACACTGTATTTCTCAGGCCAGTTAGTACATACTGGCAACACGCATAACCACCAAACCAGATAGGCAAATTCAGGGCAGCTAAGACAACCCAAGCCAAGGACAAATCGCCTTTATATAGAACTATAGCTGAATGGAACTCTTTACTAATCCATGTTTCTCAGGCAAAAAGTAATTCCACCTTCAAGATTTTTTTTAAAGAACATCTAATGTGATAGACCATATAACTGGACAGGAAATAGAAAGCATCAACTGAATGGTAAATGTGTTTCCTGTCAGGTATTTTAATTGTCTGTATTGGGACACACCAGGGGAACTACTCCTGAGTTGCCCCCACAGACACAGCATGTTGACCGGCAAGTTCGGCATGGTGGCAGCACTTTTACTTTATGTGTTTGTTTTAAATGTTACTGGAAATAATTGCATCTGCTATTTTGATGAAAGAATAGTAAATTCTCAGCAACTTCTCAGTCATGCAAACACTTTTGATGTTATCCAGCACTTCGGATCTGGAAGGAATGTTATATCCCACCTTTCATAGCACCTTGGCACAAACCAAAACGATCATCGAAATCCAGTCTGAAATCGCAAATTAATGGTGGAGATCTCATAATAACTCTATGCCTTCTCTTATCGGGTGATATCCATCAATGCCCTGTACCTCACTTTATCACCAACCCCATCAAACGGCCTATGCACCCATGCTCCTCTTGCGAACGGTGGATAAAGAGTAACAGCAAAGCTTTGGAATGTTTGGAATGCGCGCAGTGGATTCATTTCAAATTACAGCAATTCTAGCTTTGGGCAAAGGGTCAATGAAGCTTACCGTTGCTGTCGGTGTGCTGTACCCGCGGGGGGTGTGAGCATTGAAGGGGGAGTGGGACCAGAGGACTTACCGAGGGTGGAGAGTGCACTGGAGGAGGGGGGGGGTCCACAGCGGAGAGGAGGCAACCAGAGGTGAGTGACGGGGGACACGGTGGTGAGGACGATGGAGTAGTACCTGGGGAGGGGTGCTCCATGGCGACAGAGAGGCCACTGGAGGCAGGGCAGGGGGAAGATGGCAGCGCAGTGGGAAGCGAGTTACAAGTGGATCGGGAATTCAATGAGGCCTTTGGGAAGAAGGGCTTACATTTTGTGCACTTAAACGTCCGAAGCCTACTACCGAAGATCGATGAGATACGCCTGTTGGTTTGCAAATCAGAGGTGTCTTATGTTTTACTGAGACATGGTTGGATTCATCTGTTTGTGACTCAGAAATTGAGATAGGTAACTACTCTGTTGTCAGAAAGGATCGGAATTGGAACGGGATATGTGCGTTTGTAAGATCAGACATAGCTTTTAACGTCAGATCGGATTTAAGCGTTGATCTGGAGATTGTCTGGCTGGATATCTGCCTTCCCAAAACCAAGACAATTTTGTTGGGGGTCTGTTATAGGCCGCCCAAGCAGAATGCATTCTATGAAGGTCTTGAAATTGTGTTGTCAAACTGTAATGATTCGCTGTTGAAGGAAATAATTTTGTTAGGGGATTTCAATACTGATGTCTGCAAAAAGAATAGCCCAACCCACAATATATTTATGCACTTTTGTAGATCTCTTGTTCTGACCCAAATTATTAAAAATCCAACCAGGATATGTGAAACAGTGCAAAGTACAATTGACTTAATATTGGTGTCTGATAAATCTAAAATATTGCAGAGTGGAGTAATAGTCTATGGAATCAGTGATCATTTTAATACATTTTGCACAAGGAGGATTTTAAAGATATAGTTAAGTGTCACAAAACCGTTAGAATCAGAGGACTCAAAAAATACTGTGTAGAAAAGTTTAGGGAGGAAGTGGGTAAAATTGACTGGTCACCTGTGCTAGATAGTGTAGGGGTAGACAGTGCCTGGGAAGTCTTTAAATGTAGATTCCTTGATGTGGTGAATGTGATGGCTCCCATTAGACAGGTCAGGGTAAAGCAAAGGTCTAGCCCTTGGTTTAATCATGAGATTCTAGAATCTATCCAAGCAAGGAATAAGGCCTTTAAAAAATGTAAGAACTCTCAAGAGCAGCATGATTTTGTCCTAAATAAACGTCACAGAAATTAAGCACAGAGCAGGATGGATGAAGCTAAGAGGGGTTACTTTGCTGAGAAAATCATTGAAAACAAAAATGACCGTAAAAAGCTTTGGAAATCATTTAAGGAACTAGGCTGTAGTAGTCCTACCAAAAAACAAACTAAACAGTATTGGAATGAACATCAAAGGGGAGATGGTATATGAAAAGGCAGAGGTTGCCAATGAATTCAACTTTTTTTTAACTTCTGTTGCCAGCAAGCTGGTTAGCAAGCTGCCCACCAGTTCTGGTTTGTATGGAAGCAACCAAGTCAAGAATTATAATGTAGAGTTAGGGGTTCAGCCAAACTCTTTTTCTTTTGCATAGGTAGCAACAGCCAAACTAGTCAGTATGCTGGCAGAGCTTAAATGCTCCAAATCCACAGGCCTAGATAATATTCCTGCAAGGTTTCTAATAGATTCTGTTGAGCAAATTGGCCCTTGTATTACGCATATCGTTAATCTCTCTCTTGAGCAAGGCACCTTTCCCAGGGACATGAAACAAGCTAAGGTTATACCTCTGTATAAGAAGGGGATAAAGTCTGACCCTGGGAATTATAGGCCTGTATCTATCCTCTGTAATATCAAAGATCCTGGAGAGAGTTGTACATGAGCAAATGTATGAATGTTAACAAACAGGGTCTAATGTATGATTTTCAGTCGGGTTTTAGAAAAAAGATACTCCACTGATTCATGTCTACTTTACTTGACTGACTTCATCGGGAAAGAGATTGATGAGGGAAATCTGTGTGGAATGGTACTGCTTGACCTACAGAAGGCCTTTGATACAGTTAACCACTGTCTCCTAATCTCCAAACTGGAGGCACTGGGGTTAAGCAGTATCCCTCTAGGCTGGGTAAAGTCCAATTTATCAGGAAGGGAACAAGTAGTAGAGGTTAATGGTTCACTGTCTCAGGCAAAACCAATGAGTTGTGACATTCCGCAGGGGAGCGTGCTTGGGCCTCTGCTGTTTTTATTGTATATTAACGATATGAAAGATGCTTGTTCTTGCCGTCTTTTTCTTTATGCGGATGACTATACACTTCTGGTGTCACACAAAAGTAAAACTATGTTGGGGAGCATACTTAGCAGAGAGTTTACTAACATTAGTAAATGGCTTGGATATAATAAGCTATCTCTGCACTTAGGGAAAACTGAAGAAATTATTTTTGGATCCAGACCTAAATTGTGTAGGTCGTCTGAAATCAGAGTGGAGTTAGGGGGTGAGGTGCTGACTACTAAAACCTCTGTTAGCTACTTGGGATGTATCCTTGATGGAAGCTTGGGAGGTGTGAGCATGGCCAATAAACTGCTAGGGAAGGTTAATGCCAGGACAAAATTTTTGGCAAGAAAGTCCAAGCTGCTTGATAAGGACTCCATGAAAGTGCTCGCCACTGCCCTCATTCAATGCCATTTTGACTATGCTAGTACTTCCTGGTTTGGGGGTTTATCTAAACGTTTATCTAAGCTCCAGATAGCCCAGAATAAGCTGATCAAGGTAGTATTGAAGGTGAGTCCACGTACTCACATAGGCAGGAGCTGCTTTCAGGAACTAAACTGGCTGCCTGTTGAGGCTAGGGTGTCCCAGATTAGACTAGGTTTGGTTAACAGGAGTATTTATGGTCCTGCGCCCAGATATCTAAGTGATTACTTTCCTCGTGTTAGGGATGCACACTATCACAGCACCAGATCAGGTGTTGCTGATGTGTGCTTATACAGGTTCAGGAGTAATGCTGGGAAAGGTACTTTCTTGTATACTGGAGCCTCAGAATGGAAAGAGTTGCCTCTGCCTATAAAAACAACGTCCTCTCTGGACAGCTTTAAAAATAAAGTAAAAATATGTTTGTCTTCTGTGCCCATATGAATAACCCCTATGATGTAACTGGAATGATGAGATAGATGTTCCTCTTCTATGTTTTTGTTTTATTATTTCACTGCCATACTGTTTTTGATCTTGTCTAGCCATCTTGTCTCAAGAGGACCAGAATGGAAATAAGTCCCAGACTTTATTGTGTGTTATCCTCGATGATTTTATTCATGTGCATGTATGGCTTTTAAGTTTTATGTGTGCTTGTTTTTTTTAAATGGTTGAATTAATAAACTAAACTAAACGAAAAAAAAGTATCCTTGATGAATGTTTGTGAAGTCTTGATTTGGGGTTGTTTGTAATGTCTTGGTAATTGGTGTTGGACCCCAGGAAGATTAGCTAGTGTTACGCCGTTAGCTAATGGGGATCCTAATAAACATTACACATTGGGTGTAGATCAACACTCCTAGATCAGCACTCCTACTCTCAGGCTTTGTGAATGTGGGCCGGCAACGTCGAGTGCACTTTACTTATGAGTGGTCATGCTGCTTGCATACTGCCGAAGCACTCATTTAGCAAACACGCTGACCTGCCCTAAAATTGCTGCTTTAAAATGAACATTAAACATGAAATGAAGTGTAGCTCCATTTGAACTTCATTGTCCCATAGTTTGAGTTAATCCTTTTTTAAAGGCATAACTCTATTTTGACAGGAATTCATTTTTAAACGTAAACTTCTTGGTTAAGGTGCGGGGGAGCATAGCGAGTGCGGTTATTCTATTTAAGTACAGTCTTCTTTCCAATTTCATGTCTCATGCTCAACAGACAGTAAGAAATTAAAAGCTGAATGCGCATATGAAATATAGAAACATTGCCTTTACAAATTCGACAAGAAAAGCGTTCCGCCGAAGCATTTCATCAGCATTATGTAATGTTCATTAATTGTGGTCAACATGCCAGTTGACCAAAATTAAAACTTCAGAAACTTTAGATGGATTTATTGGTACAACTCAACAGGATTTTGCTTGCATTGTCCAATCCTACAGTAGTATCATCACATCCCAAAAAGCACAAGAGACCTGCGCTAATTGCATTGTTATTCAGATTGAAATTAAAAACAGTAATGCATTTAACAATTATTCCGGTTGGGTTTTCATCCAATCAGCTATTGGGAGATCTCATTGCACGCTACGCTATAACAAGTGTGCAGGCTCTGTTTTAATCAGCATATGGATTTGTTGATTTACAGCATTACAGATCACGGACATGAATTTCAAACGGATATAAAGTTAGACAATCAGTTGGGACCAAAAGTGCAGGGACACCTTCTGCAAATTCGGAGCAATTAGAATGTCCCAAAGAACTTGAGCCAACATTGTGTGCTTCCCTTTCACATTGTTTTTATGATAGTCAATAGCAAAAGCCCTCTATGCAGAGTGTGAGAATATCTGTAAATAGGTTAATTAATTCTGTGATTTAACACTTCCGTTTGGACTCAATGGCCACTATGTGCGCTAATTCTATTGTATATCTGGTTTCCAAATACATCCGTTTCCACTCCACTATAGCCACAGGTTATTTTAGGACACCAGCAATAACATCCACCCCTTTTCAGGACAACACAGAACAGTAGAACAATTACGGTTCCCCATCTAGGAAACTTATGACAACTGAAGTACGCATCAACAATGTCTGCTGTCCTGACATACACAACCTATCATGATTAGCCGGGAGGTTTTGAAAGTGCAGGGTCATGCAAGTACTTCTCAAATTATACATAATTAATAGAAAAGGAAGGGACTTAAATCCTAGGATTGAACCCGAGGAACAATAGTTTGTCCCTGTGGTCCTCCTATTCAAAAGTAGCCTAGACGAGATAGCTGCAATAGCGACACAGATTCTGAAGTGAGTTATCCCCCGATTTGTCAGCCTAACGAAGCGCAAAAAAATACCCATTGCCATATCCCATCAAACAAATGACTGAAGTTCTCATATTAGTACTAATTTCCTATTCTTTTACATGTTAATAAAAATCCAATTGTGTGGATTCAGAAGCAAAGAGCGAAGATTGCACAATTCACCTTTCATTAAGCATTAACAACTATTGCATATTGCCATGGGAGAAATAATCAGGTTCACTCTCCCGAGTTGGCATGTTAATAAAAATCCAATTGTGTGGATTCAGAAGCAAAGAGCGAAAATTGCACAATTCACCTTTCATTAAGCATTAACAACTATTGCATATTGCCATGGGAGAAATGATCAGGTTCACTCTCCCGAGTTGCACTCTTCCATCACACGTTCAGCTGTTTCTCAAGATCTTGCACACGAATGAAATGCTATTGAGCCCACACTACTACACTGTCTGAGCCAAGGAATATATGTTTCTGGTAAGTTTTAATGACAATACTGGGTGGGGTGAATATATTTTATATGACATACATGATTTTTGTTAACTAGTAAATAGTAGCCTACAGCAAAGTGTGTTTAAATCATTTATAACTTGTTATTAACAATGTCTGCTAGTTAGTTTTTGCTACCATGTGGGCTACCATGTGGGAGGCTGCTAACTGAGGAGTGTTAAATCACCTGTTTCCATACATGTTTCATTCTAAAACATTTGACAAAGGAGGTGTTTCATCTAACTGCTTAACTATTTATCTGTACATGGAATTGGAATTGTAAAAAAAAAAATTATAATAATTTACAAGAAAATATCATGTGTGGGGACATTTCACTGCAGCTAACATTTCACTGCAGCTAATCATATGTGAAGAATGCAACAAAGATGCAGAATCATCTGGCCAAGTGCATAAAGTTCCCTCAGCGCTCACAACAAGCAACCTTTGACAAAAGTCCCTTTACTTCTATTCTAGGTGAAAATTATGAATCAGACACCTTATCGATAGCAACAGCTCACGGTCCTCCTGGAATCAGAAGTTTTTTTGACTCAATGGAGGAACGTAGAAAAATGCTGATGAATGTCTTGCTCGAGCTGTGTATGCAACTGGTTCACCTCTAATGCTCACAGGCAATGTGTATTGGAAGGAATTTCTGAATGTTCTTTGCCCAGCATACACCCCTCCAACCAGACATGCTTTATCTAGTCATTTGCTGGATGCAGAGTTCAACAGAGTTCAAGTGAAGGTCAAGCAAATCATAGAGAAAACAGACTGTATTGCAATCATCTCCCATGGGTGGTCGAATGTCCGTGTGCAGGGAATAATTAACTACATCATCTCCACCCCTCAACCAGTATTCTACAAGAGCACAGACACAAGGGAAAACATACACACCGGTTTCAACATTGCAGATGAGCTGAAGGCAGTCATCAATGACCTTGGACCACAGAAGGTATTTATACTGTTGACAGCCTATGCTGCAAACATGAAGGCTGCTTGGTCTAAAGTGGAGGAGTCCTACCCTCACATCACACCCATTGGCTGTGCTGCTCATGCATTGAATCGGCTCCTCAAGGACATCATGGCACTGAAAACAATGGATACACTCTACAAGAAAGCCAAGGAAATGGTTAGGTATGTGAATGTTTATCACGTTATAGCAGCAATCTACCTCACCAAGCAAAGTGAGAAGAATAAGAGCACCACATTGAAGCTGCCTAGCAACACCCATTGGGGTGGTGGTATCATGTTTGTCAGTCTCCTGGAGGGGAAGGATTCTCTACAAGAAATGGCCATACCACAGTCTGCCGATATGAACAGCCCCATCAAGAGGATCCTCCTGGATTATGTATTTTGGGAGAGAGTGGTAAGCAGCCTGAAACTCCTGAAACCTATAGCAGTAGCCATTACACGGATTGAGGGAGACAATGGAATCCCGTCTTAATTAAAGTTCAATTCGTAACTAATTTTTTCTTTTCTTTTTTTGATTGGAATTCTATTTGCAATTATGTCTACTTCTTATAACGTAAAAGGTTTATGTTTCTGTCTCCATATATGGTTAATATATCCAATGCAAAAAACATCTATTTAAATTGCATTAATATTAATTTGCATATATTTCCATTAATTCCCATATATTGTTGTTAATTCCTACGGAAAGTTTCCACCTCTGAATATTCCCCAAAATGTGCAACCCTACACACAACATTTAATGATTTGAGTTACAGTCCATATAAGCAAATCAGTCAATTGAAATAAATGAATTATCCCCTAATCATGCCTAATAGTGCACAGGCCCAGCCACATGAGAGCCAGGCCCAGGCCCAGCGAATCAGAATTTGTTCCCCCCCCCCCCACAAAAGTGCTTTATTACAGACAGAAATACTCCTGTTTAATCAGCTGTCCGTGTGGCTGGTCTTAGACGATCCCGCAGGTGAAGAAGCCGGATGTGGAGGTCTTGGACTGGTGTGGTTACATGTGGCCTGCAGTTGTGAGGCCAGTTAGACATATTGCTAAATTCTCTAAAATGTGGTGAAAGGTGGCTTATGGTAGAGAAATTAACATTCAGTTATCTGGCAAAAGCTCTGGTGGGCATTCCTGCAGTCAGATTTTAGTGGCCATTTATTGTCCCCACACAAGGTGCACCTGTGTTATGATAATGCGTTTAATCAGCTTCTTGATTTGTCACACCTGTCAGGTGGATGGATTATCTTGGCAAATGTGTGCCCCATATTTGAAAGAAAAAAGCTTATTTTTCCCCCCCTTCAATTTACACACAATACCCCATAATGACAACGCAAAAAGGTTTTTAGAAACGTTCTCAAATAAAAAACCGAAATATCACAATTACTTTGGTATTCAAACTATTTACTCAGTACTTTAAAGCACATTTTGGCAGCGATTACAGCAACAAGTATTCTTTGGTATGACGCTACAAGCTTTGAATACCTGTATTTGGGGAGTTTCTCCAATTCTTCTCTGCAGATCCTCTCAAGCTCTGCCAGGTTGTATGTGGAGCGTTGGTGCACAGCGATTTTCATGCCTCTCTATACATGTTTGGGTTTAAGTCTGGGCTCTGGCTGGGCCACTCAAGGACAGAGACCTGGGCTGAGCCACTCCTGCATTGTCTTGGCTGTGTACTTACGGTCGTTGTCCTGTTGGAAGGTAAACCTTCGTCCCAGTCTGAGGTCCTGAGCGCTCTAGAGCAGGTTTTCATCAAGGATCTCTGTATTTCACCTCATTCATCTTTGCCTCAAACCTGATTCAGTCTTCCAGGCCCTGCTGCTGAAAAACATCCCCACAGCTTGATCCTGCCACCACGCTTCACCGTAGGGATAGTGCCAGGTTTCCTCCAGATGTGACACTTGGCATTCAGGTCAGAGTTCAATCTTGGTTTCATCAGACCAGAGAATCTTGTTTCTCATGGTCAGAGTGTTTGGGTGCATTTTGGTAAAACTCCAAGCGGGGTGTCATGTGCCTTTTACTGAGGCGTGGCTTCCATCTGGCCAATCTACCATAAAGGCCTGATTGGTACTGCAGAGACGGTTGTCTTTCTGGAAGTTTCTCCCATCTCCACAGAGGAACTTCAGAGCACTGTCAGAGTGACCATCAGATTATTGGTCAGCTCTCTGACCAAGGCCTTTCTCCCCCGACCCAGTTCTTGGGGACATTCAATGCTGCAGACGTTTTTTAGTATCCTTTCCCAGATCTGTACCGCGACACAATCATGTCTCGGAGCTCAACGGACAATTCATTTGACTTCAGGGCTTGGATTTTGCTCTGATATGCACTGTCAATTGCAGGACCTTAGACAGGTATATATATGCCCTTCCAAATCATGTCCAATAAATTCACCCCAGGTGGTCTCCAATCAAGTTGTAGAAACATCTCAAGGATGAGCAACGGAAACAGGATGCAACTGAGCTCAATTTCAAGTGTCATAGCCAAGAGTCTGAATACTTATGTAAATAAGGTATGTTAATACTTTTGCTTAAATTGGAAAAATGTTTTAGCTTTCATTATGGGGCTGTGTGTAGATTGCTGAGGATTTTATTTTAATCCATTTTAGAATAAGGCTGTAACGTAACAAAATGTGGAAAAAGTCAAGCAGTCTGAACACTTTCCAAAGGTACTGTATTTTTGTTCAGTATAGGTGATCTGGGAAGAGAGATTCTCCATTTGATTTTCAGATAAAACCATGCAGACTGAAAGGCAGCAGTTTCCCTCAATTTATGGAGTAGATTAGCACACTATTTAGGGTTCCTGCTTTCCCCACTAGTTTCCCTTCAAAGTTCAATGCTCAAAACATGTGATTGTCAGCTATTTTATTCAAACATGTCCCATATAAAGATTAACATTAAGATCGTACAAAGATTTGACTAACTCACATTCATAGCAAAATGCCACAGACAACACAGCATAAATATTTTCAGTAGAGTGAACATTTGAAATTACTAATACATCGTCACTCTTTACATTCGGAATGCCCTTGAATTCTAACTATTGAATATGTGACAACAGAAGTACCAGCAACAGCTGAACCCTCATTAACCAGGTGATAAAGTGCTCCATTAGATGTACAGACAAATCTGAAGGACTATTAGAGACAAACAAACTTCACCATCCAGGGACCTGTTCAGGAAGGTGTAACATTACAGAACATTCAGATCGGAATGTATTGTCCAGAACAGATATGATTGTCTGAGACAGAATAGGGGATCGTGAATCAGCTCTGTCCATTACCTTTCCATCGGCAACATTCAGAACATATCACCTCACTGAATACACCTCAGGACTACTTTAGGATGTATAAACACTGCCACCTAGGGGGTATATTGATTCTCTTTTACACATTGGAGAAGGCCGTCAATATTGATCCAGTCAGGACAACACAGGAGGCTACTAGGAAGATTGAACAGTTTACCAAGCCCTGAAAAAAAGACAAGCATTAGTTAATACAACAAATATCTGATGGCATGTCACACTGTCAAATTGGATTGGCACAGGCTAACCATAATGTGAGCGGAATGGTGTTGAGAAAGTGGGCATGCATAAGAGCAACAGAATGTAAAATATCCAACATTGGGCAAGCTAATCAGAACTAAATGATACTCTGAATCAGCTGGGTTCAAAAAGGGATGAAGACCAGCTATTTCAAAATCAGCACAGCAAGGTTTGTTGTACATTTGGAAATTCTAGGGGAAAATACATTTAGAAAATTAACGTGGAACTTGATTTTAACTGTGCGCAAAATTACATAAATGGTTGAGAGTTTATACTTCAATTTCCGCAATTGTCAAGTGTGCCTTGTTCCCAGAACCTGAGGCAGTTCCTTAGACTAATAAATCCACTACATTTGCTCACTCCGGGATACTTACTTTGACTTCTTTGAAAACCAGACTTCCCCACAGACCTGCAACTAGACAATTACCCTAGAAAGAGGAATTCTGTTAATTGAAATGATTGGATCACTTACACCTTCATGTTTACAAAGCACCATTGTCAGGTTCTCTCCATTTAGCAATAACAGGAACGGTGGCACATTCTCAAACTGACAATGGCGCCAACTATATTCTGTAAGACGACATCACCATCTCAATGTCATAACCTATACACAGACATAAGCACAAGTTATACAAAGTATGAGTCATCTAGCAATAACACTACATTACCTAAAGTATGTATACCTGCTCGTCGAACATCTCACTACAAAATCATGGGCATTAATATGGAGATAATCCCCTCTTTGCTGCTATAACAGCCTCCCCTCTTCTGGGAAGGGTTTCCACTAGATGTTGGAACATTGCTATGGGGACTTGCTTCCATTCAGCCACAAGAGCACAATGTCAGTCACTAATGTTAGGCGATTAGGCCTGGCTCAGTCGGCGTTTCCTGTCATTCGCACGTCAGGCTGCCAGATGTTGAAGCGTGATTCTTCACTCCAGAGAAAGCGCTTCCACTGCTCCAGAGTTCAATGGCGGCAAGCTTTACACCACTCTAGCCGACACTTGGCATTGCGCATGGTGATCTTAGGCTTGTGTGTGGCTGCTCGGCCATGGAAACGCATTTCTTGAAACCCGACAAACAAGTAGTGCGCCAACATTGCTTCCAGAGGCAGTTTGGAACTCGGTAGTGTGTTGCAACTGAAGAGACTTTTTACCCAACGTGCATTAGCGGTCCCATTCTGTGTGGCCTACCACTTCGCGGCTGAGCTGTTATTGCTACTAGATGTTTCCACTTCACAATAACAGCATTTACAGTTGACCGGGGCAGCTCAAGCAGGGCTGAAATTTGACTGACTTTTTGCAAAGGTGCCATCCTATGACGGTGCTACACTGAAAGTCAAAGCCCTTTAGGCCAGTCTACTGACAATGTTTGTCTATGGAGATTGCATGGCTGTGCACTCAATTTTATACACCTGTCAGCAATTGGCATCACTGAAACAGCCAAATCTAATAATTTGAAGGGGTGTCCACACAAAAGTATGTCAGGGGGCATCCCAGAGGTGTACTTACTGCACAGACGATGGGAAAGGTGACCACGGCACAAAGGTAGTTGTTGGCCAGAAACCAGCAATAAGTGGCCAATGTCCACATCAGACCTGACAAAAAGCCTGAACATAGGAGAATGAGATTTAGTGACACCCTACTTAACATTCTTTACAAAATAATATATTGTACATGGCATTATCAATCCTGGCCCAATTCTTTAACCAAGTGTTTCTCAAGTACCCCCAATTGTACATATTTGTTGTGACACTGGACAAAAACTCTTGACTCAATTTGTCAAGGGCTTGATGATTAGTTGACAAGTTGAATTAGGAGTTTTTGTCTGGGGCTACAACAAAAATGTGTGCTGTTGGGGGTTGTCAAGGACTGGAGTTGGGAAACACTTCTCTAAGCCAGCCCTGGACTCAATCTGCCCTCGTGGATGAGGATAGAAACCCCCATGATTGCATCAAGCCCATACTTTAAGGGGGGGGGGGGGGCGGGGTAGAAATGTAGGGCACAGTTGCGGAAGTGGAGAGAATTTCAATGGAGAGTGAGCACCTGGCAGGATGGCTCTGGAGAACACTCTGGGTCTGTTCCTCATGGCTGCACAGTAGATGGAGAAATACACCGTGCTGGTGAGGTAGATGCCACAGCAAAAGGCAAACACATAGTCAAGATCTAGGAAATGGGGGGGGGGGGGGGGAAGGTTAGGTTGACAGAGAATATGTAAACTAAGCACGTTGTTGAGACTCAACCCTCTTCAGCATTACATATAGACTACTGGGTTTAATGTGTGATTGGCTACAGTCTCTAGGATCCTTCCACCTCACCGTATAGACTGGCTCCATAGAAGATGCTGTCGTGGACCGCCGCATGGCTTTTTATGTAGAGGATTGGAACAAAGGAGGCCCCATACAACAGGCCTGCTACAACAGCCAACAAGCAGCCTCTAAAGTCAAAAGGGTGGTGAGAGAGTTCATGACTGCATCGAAAATTACAGACAACTAACTAAATGAGCTGTAATTTTCCATGTTGAGGTAGCCCCATGACCAAAAGTCAAAAGAAAATAAATGTTCAGTTGAGTAAGTCATGTTCCAACATGTAACTAGAACGAAAATCAATTGACTTCAGCCCAGCTCCAACTACTCAATTGTGAAAGCAAAGAGCATGAGTGATAAAGGGGTGTACTCACATACAGCGTTTTCTCTTTGCTCCCATTACATCCACCCAGGACTCCGAAGGCGCATAGACACCAGAATTCACAGTCTTAAGTAGACAAAAATAGTAAAGTCAGTAGCGTACACAATAAGTCAGCACAGCAGTTTCCCATGGGCATCTCAATACAAACTAAAAAAAAAAAAATTTCTGCAGTTTTGACAAGTCTGTCCTGTGGTGGCAGAAGAATTGATCATGAATGACATACTTTTTTTTAGACAAACCAGTCATTAGCTGATGTGGTAATGTCTTGGGTGTTAGGTCTTGTCTTGCTGTGAAGTTGCTGTGTGGTATGTGTTGTGGTACGCTTTCATGTCATCGTTGCTGCCGACTCACATATTCCAAAAATGATTGCCCCTCAGATTATTTTTTTAATTGAACTTAATTGATACTGCATGGCTATTGAGCAAAAGCATTTAGACTTCCAAACATAATTACCCTGTTAATCAGTAAGGGGGTGGAGTCTGAACGTGGAAGTTCTCTAACATTAGTCTTCACAAAGAAAAGGATGAGTCCACTGGAAACAAAAATAAATTGTAAATGCCATACGATTGTCATGGGTGTTTCAAATGGACTATATAAAATGAACAAATTGACCAGTGACAAGAGTATTATTCTGAGGTATTGGATTAGGTGCTTTCATGACTCATTACCTCAACAAGCACAAACCAACACCACAGTAGTTCAATACTGGTCTGGCAACATCCTGTGCTTCAATACCAAACAATCCAAACCTGTTGAAAAAAATATTTCAATTACCTCTGACTCAATTGCTGGTCTAAGAACATATTCCCTATGGAAATTGTATTTATTTTGAGACTAAATATGAATTGCCCTTTCAAAATGTAAAATATGAGGACTTACTGTGCAAAAAAAAAAATATATATATATACACACACAACAAAATAACTTACCTTGAACTTATCCAGCCCATCAGCAAACTGCTGGATCCCCAAATACAAACTCCAAGTCCAAGGCCAATGGCTTTTACTATGGGGACAACTGTTAAACTGCCTGTAAACATTGAGGAAAACATTTCAGTAGTTCAGAGTGTAGGCCCAATTTATGTATGTGTGAAGGTTACAGTACAGCTTGAAAGTTGGAGTCATACCTGTGGCCCAGACTGCTCCTCCCAGCATTGCCAATGGATAGAATTTGGGAGACTCGAGTATCAAGTCCCCAATCATCGAAACTACCAATATGGATGCACAACTCACCCACTGGAAAAACATCCCTGAAGATATTTTTTTATTTATGTTAAAATATTACAAGATGGTCAAACGAGAAGTTTAAAAACATGCATTATGATTTTTTATGGATCTCTTACCATCACCAGTTTCTATCCTTTTGACAGGAACAAAGTTGCTGCCATACAAGATCACAGCAATAGTGTTTGCAACAAAGCCATAAGCCATTTCAGTCGTGTTTGATGAACAGAGTAAAGGTAATCTTCTTACTTCAATGTTCATTGTAGCCTTTTCATCAACATGCACACCTGAAGAACATTACTGAATTTAGTCTAGGGCCATTTTATCGGCATCAAGTACTCCAATAATACCCATTGACAAAAATATTGAGTGACAAGTTAGAGAAACGAACTACTTCAGATAAATTAGGTTTCACCATTGTAGGCTGGTTTTGAAAACGTTACTTTAAGTCAGTTCATATACTGCTATAATAAATATAACATTTTGAAATTAATGTGAACCTTTAGCTACATACAGCAATATGAAATAACAGAATTAAACTAGTGTTGTCTGGAAGAGCGTTCAAGCAGCCAGCCCTACAGTGTCTTCAACATGCACTGCAGATAATGACCATTTCAAGGTAGCATGCATTGTTTATTTTTACCAACTCAAGCGTCTGTTTGCTAGCACATAGGTGTATGGTGAGTAGGCTACATACCTTGTTCAACTTTCTCTGCTTCTGAGAAATTCCCCAGAGACCACGTCATGACAGCAATTAGGAGAAAAAGTTGAAACATGTATACATCTAGCATTTCTGCCACCATCAACGATAACCTGTTTCAAAACTTGCACAGAAGATCGGCCCTGTGTTGCGGACAATACTTGCCGTAACACAACAAGGAATAATGCTGCAGCAGCTGACACTAATTAAGATAGGCAATCAATTAGGCTGCTGGGCTTAACTTTGAGTGTGTTCCCAAGTACTGATGATTTTTCGGCACAGGTGGCTTGTTTACATTGCAGGTTAGGATAATTAACGTGGCAGGTTAGGATAAATAACGTGGCAGGTTAGGATAATTAACGTGGCAGGTTAGAATAACTAACGCAGCAGGTTAGGTGAATGAGGTTAAGGTCAGGAAAAGAGTTAGGGTTAGGCTCAGCGACAATGCTACAATTGTCCCCAACCCTAGTTGGCCTACTCCATCTAAATAATAATTGTATTTGAACTAACTTGCCTACTTAAATTAAGGTTACATTTAAAAACGTTGTAATTTTTTAAATTAAATCTAGCCAAAATGGTATTTATTAATTTTTATTTAACATTTATTTAACTAGGCAAGTCAGTTAAGAACAAATCCTTATTTACATTGACGGCCTACACCGGCCAAACCCGGACGACGCTGGGCCAATTGTGCGCAGCCCTATGGGACTCCCAATCACGGCCGTTTGTGATACAGCCTAGATTCGGACCAGGGTGTCTGTAGTGACGCTTCTAGCACTAATATAAACATAAACAAACCATCTGTGACTACAAATAATCAATGAGCACGGTTACTTGCACACAGTAATACGATTATTGTGGATAGTCAGATTAATATCATTGTTTTTTTTCAAACGATTACATGCTTTGCAAGAACAATGACTTCCCTAGTAATACGACTTTAAAAATATGCAGGATATCGGGCAATCAAAATAAACGTTCTACGACAGTGACCATGTTATTTTTGCATATAAAGTTTGTATGTGAAAATTATTTCTAAGATGCATACTTTCAGTTTTTACGAAACTCACTTCACTCCAGAATAGGAGGGAAGCTGTCTGTTCAATAGCCATCACTAGCCGGCCTCCACCCAGTACCCTTCCCTGATCTTAGTCATTGTCACTAGCCGGCTACCACCCAGTTATTCAACCCTGCACCTTAGAGGCTGCTGCCCTATGTAAATAGACATGGAATCACTGGTCACTTTAATAATAGAACACTGGTCACTTTAATAATGTTTACATACTGTTTTTCTAATTTCATATGTATATACTGTATTTTACTGTATTCTAGTCAATGCCACTCCGACATTATTTGTCTTAATATTTAAATATTTCTTAATTCCATTCGTTTACTTTTAAATGTGTGTGTATTGTTGTGAACTGTTAGATACTACTGCACTGTTGGAGCTAGGAACACAAGCATTTCGCTACACCTGCAATAACATCTGCTAAATATAAACATATGTTTGTTTAGGCTATTATTGGGACAAGAAAATGATGTATCTTTGGGCCTACATGTATGACAGTGTATATTACATGCACAAATGTATACATGTATCAATTCTTGCATGTCGGGTTATAAGTCTGTTATCTTATCTGATTCATCTGTTCTGCCAGGTGTCCCTGTTCATGCTCTATGGCAACAAAGACACCCCTTCCTCTCTTGCGATGACACACTGACATAAGGTATAACCACAGCCTCTCTATATTGCGTTCTGATTTTGGACCACACTTTCTTCCTGTTGAAAATGAGTTTTGGACGTTAGCCTACGCGTCACCACTGTCCTTATCTTTACCTGAGCTCAATGCAAAGACAAACAGATAACCATGGCGGATCATACGTTCTAATGGAGAAATGTATACGTCCTGGAAACATTCGATAGTCTCTCATTCTGTGGTCATGCTATTATTTTCTGAGGATACCCAACTACGTTCGGAAGTATCCCACTTTGGAAAGGGAGAAATGGAGACAAAAGGGCACTAAAGGAATTGAAATATCTTGGTAACAAATTAACACCACCAAGTAATGCAACACGGGATGTGACCTTGAATGTAAAGATGTATTCAGATCCTCACGTCAATTCTATCCAAATATACAGTGAGAGGGCACCGCCGCGGTTCAGCAAATAAGACATTATTGCCATATGCTTTCTTGCTGATGGTATAGTTACCCTCATTCATGAGGTGTCCCATAAGGAATCTATCCCCCTCTTGCTGTTTGAAACCACATCAAATTCTTGATTCATTCTAACAAACATAATGATGTGAATGACCATCAATTGTGTCGAGCAAGTTGTGGAGTTATCAAAAGTCCCGTAGACACAAGCGAGGTTTTCGCTTTCCATTTAGATATGATCCTGGGACTGAACCACTGTCAGCAGGAAGTTGTCGTTTGTAGGTACTGTAGGCCCATTTTCCACTGACTGAGTGTCCTGCATTCGTATCACAACATATTGGCCTCTAGCCTTTGTCAAAATGCAATCATTGGGTAACCTTTGGAATAATTACTATGTAGGCTATTAGGCATAATAGGCACTTGACATGAAAAATGGGAAGATAACAAACCATTGTTATATTATACTGGCAAAGAGTCAGGTCATAACATTTTGCTTGGGTTCCAACTTTCCTTTTAGGAGTTGGCCCTCACCTTTGCAGAATACTTATGGGAGCCTTTTATAGTCTTATAAGGCATCAATTAATAAAGCATTGCAATTCATGATTATATTTTCAGTCATTTCATATATCTTGCGGTATTACTTAACTTTTTGAACAAAGCAATACTCTGTGCTACTACTAGATTGATTTACACTTCAATGTTAAGGTGACATTTTTTATAGCATGTAGGCTATGTCAAATCTATCTGTATACCACCCGTACACAACTGATTGGCTCAAAAGCATTAAGGAAAGAGATTCCACAAATTAACAAGGCACACCTGTCAATTGAAATGCATTCCAGGTGACTACCTCATGAAGCTGGTTGAGAGAATGCCAATAGTGTGCAAAGCTGTCATCAAGGCAAATGGTGGCTACTTTGAAGAATCTCAAATCTCAAATATATTTTTATTTGTTTAAAACTTGTTTGGTTGCTACATGATTCTATATGTGTTATTTCATAGTTTTGATGTCTTCACTATTATTATACAATGTAGAAAATAGTAAAAATGGAGTCTTGGTGGTTAAAATATTATTCCATTTAAGAATGATGGAGAGGGACCTTCAATGCTGCAGAAATGTTTTTGTACCCTTTCCAAGATCTGTGCCTCGACACAATCCTGTCTCGGAGCTCTACTGACAATTCCTTCGACCTCGTGGCTTGGTTTTTTCAGAAACATCTCAAGGATGATCAATGGAAACAGGATGCACGTGATCTCAATTTCGAGTCTCATAGCAAAGGGTCTGAATACTTAAGGAATATGTTTTTTATTTGGAATAAATTTGCTAACATTTTTTTAAAACCTGTTTTCGCTTTGTCATTATGGAGTATTGTGAGTAGATTGATGAAAAAGACTAAGGCTGTAATGTAACAAAATGTGGAAAAGTAAAGGGGTCTGAATATTTTACGAATGCACTGTATCTATACCACTATTGATGGGTTTCCCATGCCAACAACGGCCCCATTTTAAGCGCAAGTTGTCTAGTGAATGGATCTTATGTGCGGTTCACTTTAGAGGTACTGTACAACTTTCCACAGCAGCCATCGATTCAAGTCAGTACAGGGAGGAGGAAATACACTCCTGAACATGTGCATTTGGACAGTGAAGCTACATTTTTTATTTTGTCTCTATTCTCCAGCATTTTCGGTTTTAAATCAAAATGATTCATAAGAGGCGACAAAACAGAATGTCACCTTTATTTTTCCTTTAACAAATGAAAGCACTTTATGTATCTAGGCCCAATCTTCTATTCTTACTTATCATAAAAGTTACTCCAAAATGGCATGCATAATACATTATTCACCATTCAGTTCCTATTGGTCAAAACATAATCCAAAACAAACTGCAAATGCATGAAACAAGTTTGTAGTCACAAGCTTGATGTAGTCATTGCATGCAAGGAATATAGGATTTTATACTACACTTTTGACAAGTTTAATACATTATAAGTGAATTTGTCTAATTACTGATGACTTCTTTAAAAATGGGGGACCAGGTACATGAAGTGCTTTTATTTCTAAAACGGTAAAACAGATACGTATGAAAATACCCTAAACTAAAAGCTCCCATTCTGTACTGTCGCCTAATATGAAACATCTCAAATCTAAAATGCTGGAGTATAGAGTGAAATTAAAACATATAGTTTCACAGTCCAAATACATATGGAGGGTAATGTGACTAAATGTAAAATCTGATTAATATATTTATTCCTCATTTTTTCACTGCCATATGTTTATACTCTGCAACATGACCCTTCAAGTAAGTAACTAATGGCCTGCCTGCCGGTTTATCTTTCTGAATCTCTCTATCCTCCTTGCCTCAAGTTCACATTCAGATATACTGAATATGCTTGCCAAATGTGACTCACCGCCTGGATTCGGTCTTATGTAGCAATGTAGAAATTATGTTTTTTACATTGGATAAGAGTAGAGACTCAGAGCTACAAAATGGTATACCATACACTGCATTTGAGGAACAATGGGAAAGTAATTCTGCTTTGAAAGTTGATTACCTTGTAAACTCACTTTTGAGAAAAATTGCCTTTGAATGTTTTGGTATCTAGTGAAGAGCTCTTCTTTGTCTATACCCATTCAGCACCGTTCACACCCTCTTAAGCTTTAGCCCCACCCATTTCGTTTCGCTCTCGGAGGGCACACTTGACGCTCTGGCCGATGATTTGTTTACCTATGGATTACATGAAAACAGCTTAACCAGCTCTGCTGGTAACAATTTCATTATGCTTTTTTGCAGATGTTTACTAACACCGACCATATTCAACGGTTGTTGTACACACGTCACGTAACGTTAGCTAATGAGCCAGCCAGCTAACGTTAGCTAGTTAAACAACAATGAACACAGTGCCAACAATGCCACAGTGCTGGGAGCAAACCAACCAGGTCAATGTTAGCTAGCTAACATTAGGCTCTAACTAGAAAAGCAAACAACCCTGGGAAACAAATAATAACGTCAGCTAGGGAGCCAGCTAGCTAACGTTAGCTAGCTAGCTAACAGTTCACTTTAGCTTGAAATGAAACAACTTTGTCAAAATTAGAAATGTGTAATATCTGAAAATGTAGCTAGCTAACGCTCGACTATCTTACCCGTATACATCATCATGCATGATGGACGTGTCTCCCTGTCAGGAATGCTATACCACAGTTGCCCTTAGTTTGAAGATGTAATCCTGAGACAGGTGTTTTCTCCATCTCGTTAGCTATCATACTCTAATTCCACTGATTTCAAAACTCGATCCTCCAGAAAGTGGAGAGAAACACTTATGCAGCTCCACTACACAATACAATACAATTTTAAAAAAGACGCGTTCGACAGGATTACCAACACAGACTGACGAGCACAAATAGACAGAAGCCTTCAATATGGCAGACCAATCCAAACTCATTTTTTACGTTCAACCGGTTCTCCTGTGAAATCGTGACTTGCGACATTCGCCCAGTTTCCTGAATCGGGTCACAAATCATTTGTCCATCTCTCTCTATTGCGCTGCAGTCACACTTCAAATGTTGTACAAATTATTTCTGACTATGCTTATTATTCTTTGGAACCCTATTCCCTTACACAGTTAAAGCTTGAAACACATTACATTTAACTTGCAGGCTTGTCAGAATTAGTGCACTTGTAAAGCTACTCTAGCTCATTAGTGCATACTGTCGCAACTATTAGGATATAGTGGCGACCCGCTTGTAAAGTAATGTGCCTGTGTTCTGATGTTCTGTTGTGTGCTTTGGGTTTTGTGGGGTCTAGCATGCCAGTCCCACTGCTGTCTCCAATCATGGGAATGCCTGGAGTGTGTCAGTGCCAGTGTAATGAACACGAGGGGAAACAGAGAGCTGGTTTCAAGCGCAGCGCGCAGGTGTTTATTGCAGGGGCAAGCAGAATGTCATACACAGGGGGTCCAAAAGGGCAACAGGACAGGCAGGGAAAAGGCTAGAAACATAATCCGGGAGATCAGGCAATAGGTAGATAACAGGAAATCCGATAGGCTAAAGTACAGGCAGGGAATAGGCAAAAGAAGTAAAAACTGAGCTCTGAAAGACGTGTGTCACAAAACAAACAATACCTCACAGTGATGGAGTGCAAAGAATTGAACTAAATAGTGTGATAATGACATACAGGTGTGTGAAAAGGTTATTTCATTTTTTAAATTGAACCTTTATACACTGCTCAAAAAAACAAAGGGAACACTTAAACAACACAATGTAACTCCAAGTCAATCACACTTCTGTGAAATCAAACTGTCCACTTAGGAAGCAACACTGATTGACAATAAATTTCACATGCTGTTGTGCAAATGGAATAGACAACAGGTGGAAATTATAGGCAATCAGCAAGACACCCCCAATAAAGGAGTGGTTCTGCAGGTGGTGACCACAGACCACTTCTCAGTTCCTATGCTTCCTGGCTGATGTTTTGGTCACTTTTGAATGCTGGCGGTGCTTTCACTCTAGTGGTAGCATGAGACGGAGTCTACAACCCACACAAGTGGCTCAGGTAGTGCAGCTCATCCAGGATGGCACATCAATGCGAACTGTGGCAAGAAGGTTTGCTGTGTCTGTCAGCGTAGTGTCCAGAGCATGGAGGCGCTACCAGGAGACAGGCCAGTACATCAGGAGACGTGGAGGAGGCCGTAGGAGGGCAATGCCTAGTTTCCTGAAACTAGTCACATTTGGCCACCTAATGCATTACCAGGTTTTACTTTCATCCATAGCTATCTTTTACATTAAATTGCCACTTTCTCTTCCCAGCTACTTATCTAATAGTGGTGTTATTGGCCCTTATAGGATAAAACATGCATTATTACAAAGTTCTGTCATCTTTCATGCTTGCTGTGGTCATATCATAAGGTTAGGCAATATCTTTGGAGTATACTATATTTTAGGGTAGTAGCAGCAAGTTTACGCATGTTATCATGCATGCTTGTGCATAATGGGTCTGCAAGGCACCTTACTCTTCTACTGTCATTTTAGCTGAGTGTGCCTCATATCTACCCCCATTGTGCTGGCCCAAATGCTGTGGCCCGCTACAGGTGCTGTTCAGCAGTCGAGCAGCGTGATATCTTGTGCTACTCAGATGGCGTTAGTCTAGTGTTTGCTAAACATTACTTGATCTTTCCATCACTAAGCATATATTTTATAGAAGTACAGCCTCATTTTAAACAGATACTTTCCCTAACCCTAGCCTTTCTTCACCTTGGACCTTAGTGGGAAAGCTGACACTGTATAGTTGTGGGATGACCAATCAAGGCCCCCTATAGCTTTCAGCTGTGCTGGATGGGCTGTTGATACTAGCATTACCTTGCATGCGGTGGGCTTGCAAAACACCACATTGAGATCAGCTGTTGGCGATCAAGCATTCAATGGAAACGTCTGCTAAGAGCGCTATTTCAAACACTCTTGTATGCAGGCATATTCTAGAAATCTGCTTGGTCTATTTCTCTCGTTATCAGGTCATCTATTCTTCCCATTCTTCCCATGTCTTACTCGCATATACCGTTAGACGTAAGCCTTCCACCCAGGCAGACTATATCGTATGTCTAGGTTTAGATGATCATGTCACTCTCAATGTGCATGCTGTGCATGCTGCAGATGCATCAGCTACTGCTGAGAAGTATCATTAGGACTATACGGCAATATAGATAGCTACGTAACCACCGGTACGAACGTTTAGTTGTGCTATTGGGGAGGTTGTTAGTTTACTGTATGTTGTGTTATGCTGTGTATTTCATGGCTGAGCTGTGCTGCTCTGCAACAGTGTACTCTCTACTATTCTCTCCATTTAATGTCTTCCGTTTGTATAACCATGTACAGTGGCTTCGGAAAGTATTAATACCACTTGACTATTCCAGATTTTGTTGTGTTACAGCCTGAATTCAAAATTGATTCAACTTTAGTTCTCTCACCCATATACACACACAACAAAGATATCTCATCCTGCCTCAGTGAAGCCACCCGCCGGTGCATCTATATTGCAGTCAGTTGGCTAGGTTCATGGCAAGTGAGTTCATACTACTTACAGTTGACTAGTTAGATGGGTATAGTATTTCCCATGTACCAAAATGACAGCTCATCGAGGGTACCCAGTAGTGCATCATATGACAAAAATAGACAAACTTTACTAGCTCATGGTATACATAGTTAGTATTCACCAACAGCCTTAGTAGACAGTCATTTAATGGTAGAATGACCTTCGCTGGTCTATTGAGAGCTCTACCAGTACCATGCCTCATTAAGTTTGCTATGAATGGCGTCAACCATTGCCAATAGCCTATATGTTGCCGACTTTGCTGGCTAATTGATATAAAGTATATTGCATAAAGCTAGTGGTTGGCTCGGTCATATTGCTTAGGGTTGCTTGTTCAGATAAGGAGATATTTTATGTAGATCCATCAGATGATTACTCATTTAGTTTCAGCGAGAGCTCCCAGCAGTGCGTCTCCAGGGCTGATGGGTTCTTACTGTTCACGGTTGCTAGTTCGGTAGAACATTCCCATATCCGAGATGACAGCTCATCTTGCCTCAAGCAAGGGTGCCTGGAGGTGCGTCATATGAGAAACATAAGACATACAGTACCAGACAAAAGTTTGGACACAACTACTCATTCAAGGGTTTCTTTATTTTTGATATTTTCTATATTGTGGAATAATATTGAGGACATCAAAACTATGAAATAACACATATGGAATTATGCAGATACCAAAAAAAGTGTTAAACAAATAAATAAAATAAAATTCTTCAAAGTAGCTACCTTTTGCCTTGATGACAGCTTTGTACACTCTTGGGCATTCTCTGAACTAGCTTCACCTGGAAAGCTTTAGTCTTGAAGGAGTTCCCACATATGCTGAGTACTTGTTGGCTGTTTTTCCTTCACTCTGCGGTCCAACTCATCCCAAACCATCTCAATTGGGTTGAGCTTGGGTGATTGTGGAGGCAAGGTCATCTGATGCAGCACTCCACCACTCTCCTTCTTGGTCAAATAGCCCCTACACAGCCTGGAGGTGTGTTGGGTCATTGTCCTGCTGAAACACAAATGATAGTCCCACTAAATTACTGACAGTGTCACCAGGAAAGCACCCCCACACCATCCCACATCTTCTATGCTTCACGGTGGGAACCACACATGTAGAGATCATGTGTTCACCTACTCAGCATCTCACAAGACACTTTGTGATTGGAACCAAAAATCTCAAATTAGGACCATGTCACAACAGAACTGATTGGCTCAAACCCATGAAGGAGGAAAGCAATTCCACAAATTAACAAGGCACACCTGTTAATTGAAATGCCTTACAGGTGACTACCTCATGAAGCTATTTGAGAGAATGCCAAGAGTGTGCCATACTGTCATGAAGGCAAAGGGTGGCAACTTTGAAGAATCTCAAATATAAAATATATTTTGATTTATTTTAACACTGACACTTGTTTAACACTGATTCCATATGTGTTATTTAATAGTTTTGATGTCTTCACTATCATTCTACAATGTAGAAAATAGTAAAAGTAAAGAAAAACCATTGAATGAGTAGGGGTGTCCAAACTTTTAACTGGTTTTAGCGTTTCAGTTCCTCTTTAACATGAAATAAATAAACGACCCCTTGAAGTTAAGCTCCGTTATATTTTTGCAAAGTGTCTCCAGATGACACGAGAAGGGAAGAAGGTTGATAGCCTGTCAGTGTTACTAAACTTTGAGGATCAGGTACTGCCAAGAAAAGTTAGGATTGGGTATACGACTTACTATGTGTGAGCTGATGTTACAAAACCATTGCGTTTCTATAACTGTCAAAGGTTTGGGCATGTGGGCAAAAGGAGATGTGAGGGTGAACATTCATATGGGGAATGTGGAGATGGGGTCCAGTTCAAGTGCTGTAACTATGGGGGTGCCCATAATGTGGCTTATGGGGGTTCCGCAGTGATGAAAAGACAGGTGGAAGTGCAGCAGGTGAGGAGTGAGGGAGAGGTATGTGGGATAATTTGGCCCCCTACATGACGCCCAACCTATGGGAGAGGGATAATTAAGAGGATGAGTCGGGTCAGATGAGATTGGGATCTCCCTGTGCTGAAAAGTGAGGAGACTGCAGTGAGAGACATTGAGAAGCAGAGATGTTAGCCCAGGCATCTGTGAAGGTGCAGAGCTCAAATAGTTTTACCAAATAGGGCTATCTTCTGTTTACCACCCCTACCTTGTCACAGCACAACTGATTGGCTCAAACGCATTAAACAAGGCACACCTGTTAATTGAAATGCATACCTGGATACTACCTCTGTCACGACTTCCACCGAAGGTAGTTCCTCTTCCTGTTCGGGCAGCGCTCGGCAGTCGGCGTGGCCGGTCTACCAGCCATCACCGATCCTTTTTTCCTTTTCTGTTTTTTTTGTCTTTGGTCCTTTCACACCTGGTTTCATTTGCCTTAATTTCTGTGTGTATAATTACTCCTGTTGCCTGCCTAGGTTTGTGCGGGATTATTTTGTGTGATGTTGCTCGTTCAGGTTGTGCCTAGTTTGTGTTCACGTATTTATACTAAGTGTGTATAAATTTAGGAGCGTTGTTTTTTCCTCCTTTCGTGAGTCACGGGTTTCACTGTTGTTGAGGGCGTTTATTTTTGGTATTGTACCTTACCTGTATGTTTGTGGACTTGCCCATTAAATAACGCATCTCGGACATCTCTGCTCTCCTGCGCCTGACTCCTCCACCTACCTCTAAACGCAATCTGGTCACAACCTCATGAAGCTGGTTGAGAGAATGCTAAGAGTGTGCAAAGCTGTCATCAAGGCAAAGGGTGGCTACTTTGAAGAATCTCAAATATAAAATATTTTTTTATTTGTTCAACACTTTTTTGGTTACTACATGATTCCATATGTGTTATTTAATAGTGTTGATGTCTTCACCATTATTCTACAATGTAGGAAATAAAGAAAAACCCTTGAATGAGTAAGTGTGTCCAAACTTTTGACTGGTACTGTACATTGCACAGCTAATGTAACACATTTTTGCTACTCACACAGTGTACAGTTTTGTAATGGTAGGATTATTTTAGCTGGTCTATTTGATAATATATAAACAGTGTTTACTGCCGTAGCTACACATAGTCACTTTTTGGGGGATTGGTATAGCTCACCTTTCTCACTGCTTGTAGGCAATTTTATACAGTGCTTTCACACCCCTTGACTTTTTCCACATTTAATTGTTTCAAATTTGGGATTAAAATGGATTTAATCCCCTAAAGTCGATGTCCGCGCCCCCTTGGAAATCTAATTATCATAATTAATCATAACAGCTTGAAGTTTTAGAGGCCATGACTATTTTCATGAATGCGATACAGGGTTAAAAAAGATTTTTGTCAAAGTTCACGAATTCATCAGTGCTGAAGTAAACACCATCCTCTCTTGGGCAATGCTGTTTTTTAGTTTGCTTTGTGACAGTATCAACCATTTATTTTGGATTGTTCTCCTCAATTAGGTTGGAAAAATTGGATGATCGAGCAGCAGTGAGGGCTCTTCAATATTGCAAGGAACTGTCTTTCCAAGCTAGTCTGAAGATTTCTAGTTTAGGGGGAGCGCCATTTCCATTCCAATATTCTGGAATCTTGTTTCAGGGCTCGGGTATTTTCTGTATACCAGGGAGCTACTTTCTTGCGACAAATGTTTTTGGGATGCAACTGCATCTAGGGTGTTACGCTAGGTTACATTTAGATCCTCAGTTAGGTGGTTAACCGATGTTTGTACTCCGACATCCTAGGGTAGGTGGAGGGAGTCTGGAAGGGCATCTAGGAATATTGTCAGAGAATTTATAGCATGGCTTTTGATGATCCTTAGTCGAGGTCTGAGCAGATTATTTATTGTGATTGCAAAAGTAATAAGATAGTGGTCTGATAGTCCAAGATTATGAGGAAAAACATTTAGATCCACAATATTTATTGCACTGGACAAAACTAGATCCAGGGTATGACTATGGTATTGAGTAGGTCCGGAGACATGTTGGACAAAACTCACTGAGTCGATGATGGCTCCGAAAGCCTTTTGGAGTGGGTCTGTGGACTTTTCCATGTGACCATTGTAAGTAAATTACAGTAAATTTATCAGGCTTGAGCCATGTTTCAGTCAGGCCATTCACATCAATATTATGAACAGTGATTAGTTAATTGACTATGACTGCCTTGGAAGTGAGGGTTCTAACATTAAGCAGCCCTATTTTGAGATGTGAGGTATCACAATCTCTTTCAATAATGGAGTCGCCAATGACTAAGGTTTTAAATTTGTCAGAGCTAATGGTGGGAGGCTTCAGTGGCTCAGACCCCGTAATGGGCGGGAGAAGAGACCTGAGAAGTCTCAGCCTCTGACTCAGACTCATTACTTAATGGGGAGAACCGGTTGAAAGTTTCTGTCGGCTGAATGAGCGACACCAGTTGAGCATTCCAACAGCATATATTTCCAGAAGCCTTGAGAAAATTGTCAGGCTGCAGGGAAGGTGCGGGGGGGGGGTTATACTACTATCTGTACTTACTGGTGTCATAGACGCTGTTTCATCATTTCCTACACTTAAATCGCCCTTGCCTAACGATTGCATCTGAAGCTGGGCTTGCAACACGGCTATCCTCACCATAAGGCTACAGTTCTCCTGTCTATTATGAGTACAGCGACTGTAATTAGATGGCATAGTGTTAATGTTCCTACTTTGCTTTTTCGGGCTGGTGTGGGTCCTGCAGAACAATATGCAGGTAAAGCGTTTGGGGTGAAAAATGTATTGAAAAAAGTTGAGCGAACACTTTCTATACACCACTAGACATTTTGTCAAACTGTATTATTCTTAGCAGTAAGCAGAAGGCTACCATATGTCCATTGGTATTGGTTTGATTTTGAACTGTTTAGCCACATATTAGTTCCTGTTTCACCCCAGCGAGCGAGAGAGACAGAGAGAGATGGCATGATGGTAAGGGAGAACTCTGCTGCCCTCTAGTGTTCTGCTGGAGGACATGTCATGTCACATTTACTCTTGACTATGTCCTCGGCAAGACTTTGGCTGCATCTCAAAAGTGTCTGTCTCTCCTCCTCTTTCCTGCACTGATGCAAAAATAATTGTCAAATGCCCAGTAGATGTCTACTACATTGCTTTAACCTATCCTGTGTCTTCACATGAATTCAGATGGAGAGAAGAAGAAGTATTTTTTCATTTATTTTTATTATTAAAAAAAAAAACATTTTATGGGTGGATCAGCTTTAATATCGCAGATTGTTCCTTCCATCTATGTACTTGTCGGCATTATTTCCAATCCGCCATATATTTTTGGGGTAAATATATATACAGTAGAAGTCGGGAAGTTTACATACATTTAGGTTGGAGTCATTAAAACTCTTTTTTCAACCACTCAACAAATTTCTTGTTAACAAACTATAGTTTTGGCCAGTCGGTTAGGACATCTACTTTGTGCATGACAAGTAATTTTCCCAACAATTGTTTACAGACAGATTATTTCACTTATCATTCACTGTATCACAATTCCAGTGGGTCAGAAGTTTACATACAATAAGTTGACTGTGCCTTTAAACAGCTTGGAAAATTCCAGAAAACGATGTCATGGCTTTAGAAGCTTCTGATAGGCTAATTGACATAATTTGAGTCAATTGGAGGTGTAACTGTGGATGTATTTCAAGGTCTACCATCAAACTCAGTGCCTCTTTGCTTGAAATCATGGGAAAATCAAAAGTAATCAGCCAAGAATTGTAGACCTCCACAAGTCTGGTTCATCCTTGAGAAGGCCAGCATCCCGGTGTTGAGACTGGTGTTTTGTGGGTACTATTTAATGAAGTTGCCAGTTGAGGACCAGTGAGATGTCTGTTTCTCAAACTAGACACTCTAATGTACTCTAATGTACTAGTTTGAGAAACAGATGCCTCAAGTCCTCAACTGGCAGCTTCATCAAATAGTACTTGCAAAACACCAGTCTCAAGTCAACAGTGAAGAGGCGACTCCGTGATGCTGGCCTTATATTTTCCTTGAAAATTGGTAACAAAACTTTACGCCGTTCTGCAATTTCCTTTGGGAACTGATCATTCATGCCTATTTAGGTGCCAGCATGTCGCAGCCTTTTCGTCACTCATCTCGAGGCTTGCCTTCAACTCTTTTATATCCTTACTGACTAGTTCAAGTATGCCCAGTTTGTTATTTTTTGTTTTTAACAGATCGGTTTTGACCTTTACCATTCCCGATAGTGAAAAGATGAAATCATCTGTCTGTAGAAGAGTCACGTCTTTGTTTTGAAATAGGTTCACCTGTCTTACTCTCTTTGATACATTTCTCTTGTCTTACGATTTGTGTTGTGGTGTTATCCAGATTGAAGGTTATTACCCACCAGATTGTAAAGTGCTAATATTTAGTCTAACTTACCGATATTGAATGTTACTTTTTTATCTTGAGGTGATTTACATTGCTTTGTTCAGTCCGCCATCTTGGTTACCTACCACTGCAGAAACATTGATACACTCTTTACTTACTTGGATTAAAAGATATTATTACTTTGATGTGTTCTTGGTGGGCTCTTGGCAATATATATTACCCCAAGACAGGAAAGCACACACAAATATTCTGATACAAAATCATGTAGGAAATAATTTAACATTGTCAGCATTACCCAACAACAGAATATTATGCCCAGAGAATAATCCAAGGACAGTTGTATGAAAAGAGATTTCACATTGAATGAACTGAAGGGGGCTAATTTTTCATCTAGCAACTACTATCAAGTCTAAATCTTCATAGTGATGGAGAATTTTGCACTTGTGGGATTGTTTCCATGGCAACCTCCTTGATGTGGGAAATTGTGCCTCGATCCGAACACTCACACAGTCAACACTTTTCCAGCATAGAGATTAACACTCACCATAAATCCAGATAGAATATGTTGACACTGAGCATACAACAAAATACAGCGTTCAAAACATTAAGAACACCTTCCTAATATTGAGTTGAATTCACCTTCTAAGAAAAACGAGGCTAATTTGTAGTTAGAAATATGAGAAACAGAGACCTACTGAATATTAGGGCTGGGTATTGCCAGGGACCTCACAGTACCGTACTGATTTTTAAAAATATATATTTAAAAAAATCTCCATCCCAACTGAATATGTGTGATATTTAAATATGACTAATCTATGTAAAGCACAAAACAATGGACATGCATTCAATGAATGGCTGAAATCAATACATTTCCATCCTATACTGCAGGGGTCGGCAACAGGCACCCCAAAGTATTTTGGGGGTCATTTTAGTTTAAAAAAAGACTGTAAAATCCCCAGTAATTTAAGTGTTATACAGCGAAAACACAATATAGCGTTATATTAGCTTACCACAATAGCCAGAAACACAAGCCATTTCCCAGTAGCAAAAGTTAGCGATCGTAACAAACAAGCAAAAGATATATCATTTTTGACTAACCTTGATAGGCTTCATCAGATGACAGTCCTATAACATCAGGTTATACATACACTTATGTTTAGTTCGAAAATGTGCATATTTAGAGCTGAAATCAGTGGTTATACATTGTGCTAACGTAGCTACTATTTCCCACAACGTTCGGATATTTTTCTGACACTTTTTCTGACACACATATTCTGACCAAATAGCTATTCATAAACATAACTAAAAACTACATGTTGTATAGGAAATGATAGATCCATTAGTTCTTAATGAATTCGCAGTGTTAGAATTCTAAAAAATAACTTCATTACGACATCCAGCTTCGGTATAGCTAGAGTACCCAAAGGTTGGGCGCCGACGACTAATTCACATGTACGACAGATATATGAAATAGCATCATAAAATGTTTCTTACTTTTGCTGATCTTTCATCAGAATGTTGGACAAGGGGTCCTTTGTCGGGAACAATCGTTGTTTGGATTTAGAACGGCCACTTTCCCTCTTGAATTAGCAAGCACACTAGCCAAGTGGCACAAATCTCTCCATCGTCAACAAAGTCAGAGAACGGAACACGGCAAAACTCCCGAAAAAATTTCAATAATCTGATTAAGCTATATTGAAAAAACATACTTTACGATGATATGGTCACATGTATCAAATAAAATCAAAGCCGGAGATAGTAGTCGCCTATAACGGCAGCTAAACAGAAGGCAAATCCAGGTACCACCTCGCGCTCTCCAGAAAACCGGAAATGGGGGACACGTCATACAAAGAGCTTGTATTCCACTTCAGACCAAGATAAACACTAAATTTCTTCTCTCACCGGCTCTTGACATCCAGGGGAAGGTCTATGAAGTGCATGTATACTAATACGTATCATGCCCATTTATAGGCAGGAAGTAGAACAGAGCCTCGATTTCAGACTTTCCACTTCCTGGTCAGGAAGTTTGTGCCAAATGAGTTCTGTTTGACTCACAGATATAATTCAAACGGTTTTAGAAACTAGGGAGTGTTTTCTATCCAATAGTAATAATAATATGCATATTGTACGAGCAAGAATTGAGTACAAGGCCGTTTGAAATGGGCACCTTTTATCTGGCTACTCAATACTGCCCCTGCAGCCCAAACAGGTTATTTAAAAAAATTATATTTTAGAAAATCTCTTCCCAAGTATTCCAACAAAGAAAATAGACGTGATTGCATTTGAAAGGGACACGCATTTCATACCGTAATTACATTGAGACACAATCTATTTTTGGCCTTAGTTGTGGTTAATTTGCAGTGTACAAATTATTATGATTTTTTTCCGGCCCCTCCGACCATTCGCTCCGACAAAAACCTACAGGAATTGCCTATCCCTATACTGTATGCAATTTTGTGGCAACTCATGATTGCTAGCCTGTTGAGTGGCAGGTAGCCTAGCAGTTAGAGCGTTGTGACAGTAACTGGACGGTTGCTTGTTTGAATCCCGGAGCTGGCAAGATGGAAAAATATTCTGTTCTGCCCTTGAGCAAAGCAGTTAAACCCCATAACAACTGCTCTCTAGGCGTCGATGACAGTGGACGTCGATTAAGGCACTGCTCTGATTCAGAGGGACAAATATTGGTTGAATGCGTTCAGTTGTGCAACTGACTAGATATCCTCTTTCCTTATCGGGAGGTGAGGGACTGAGGGTGACCTCCACATGCCAGACTCTCCCATTTTCCAGGACGGACTCCTTTGGTGCCATAAGCTGACAAAACATAATGCTCCGATTCACGTTTCTAGACCTCAATCTCTGAGCTATTCCTTCTCTCTGTAGAACGGGGGGGAGAAAAATGTTTCCAGCCGGTGCTTCTTCATCTCCTTTGCTTAAATACCCATGTGGATGGACTCGCTCATTCAGGAATGTGCAACAGTGAAATGTAAAATGTAACTAACCGTGTAAAGTGAAAGTGTTGTGCAATAAGGAATCATGGATATTGAAATAATAAGGTTGTGCAATAGCATTGTTTAATGCTCAGGGACTTTGGACATTAAGGGGATGTGTAACATTGAGAATTATGAGGGGGGGGGGGGCACAGTTAGGTTATGGAGAAGGGTAAGAGTCCTTAAGCTGTTATGTCTGGCCTATGCCATGTCCTATCGCAGTGTGTTTTCTTGTATGTATAGCAAATATCTGTGAAATTAGACCATAAAGAAATATCGAATCTAAAAAGGTTATTCCTCAACTTTTCCATCAGTGTTTAGTTCAAGTGGCCTGGGTTGGTCTAGCAGTTTAAGATGCTGTGTTCAGTTCACTACAGGTGCACGATATTGTGTGTATAAGAGCCGCATATTATTTTCTCAATAGGTTTTCAAGTGTTTGTTTCAGATTCCAACATAGCACTTCTGTCATGATTTTTTAAAAATTAAAGGCAATATTTGATAGCGTAGCTTCATATTCCTATAATCTTTTCACAGTAGAAATGACAAAATACCATAGTCTTTGATGGTAACATGGCGTGACACATAGTGGTTGAAATGTTATGTAGTTACTGTTTTACTCAGTCAAATTTATGCAAAACCTGGCTGTGAGTGAGTGACCTTATAGTTTCAGTCGGCTGCCTTGGAGAGTGCGTCCGTATTGTGACAAGAACTGAAATAATGAGATGGGACATTCAAGCCAGCTCAATCGTTACTGTCAGATTTCAGCCATATTTGGTCATTTTCATGTATTAGAGTATTACAATGCCAGGTGAGAATTGTATGAATTGCTTGGGAGGAGATTGGCTCCAATAAATCATTTGGAGTTAAAGTGGACAATAACCTGAACTGGAAGGAGAATTCCCAGAATATCAGCAAAAATCAATCACAATCCAGACTGTACTTTTTAAGGATCTTTTAATGTGTGTGACAAAATGTGGTGCATGTTTGACAGCAGTGTAGTGGCTTGTGTGTTGTATTATGCTATTGTGTGCTGGAAAGGAGACTTAGCAAAGTAGAAAATGAAGAAACTGGACTAAATCATAAAGAAAGCAAGTGCTACAATCAGATGCAGTCTGGAGTCAATGCAGGACATGGTCATAAAATGGCTGCCGGGTAAAACCCACGTAATCCCGGGCAATGCCACACACCCACTCCACAGGGCTTTAATGCAATACAGAAGCAGCTTCAGGAGCAGGTTCGTCCTGCCCAAAAGCTCCACAGAGAGGTTAGGAAGGTCATTTTTACCCACAGCCATGAGGCTTTTGAATGAGTGTAAATGACTATTTATTATGCCTTTTTAATGAGTTGATGCTGCTGTTTCCCAGGAGGATAGACAACTTCCTTTCTCATCTTTTTATGGCTGTTAACGTGCAGGGGTCTGTGTCTTACTACATGTTTCATCATGTGTTTGCCACTGATACGGGTCATGCCTTTGGAATTGTATTGATTGATGATGCTGAAGTGATAAAACAATGTGCCATGTTGGGATTTCTAAAGTACTACTCTACACTGTGGATAGCTTAGCTTGTTACCGGGGTCATCTCGGCTAATATCGGTGCTTGTTAGGAACCTATCGCCTCGTAACAAGTCAGAATCCTGATGGACAAATGTATGTGTCAGTTACCTCAAGTGTCTGGAGAAATGAACAGGAAAATCCCCTATTGAGGGCCAAACTTGAACACAATGTTCCAGACATCTTTTAGAAATGTATTACTTTGTCTGTCAAAGCCCCCCTACCCTCTCCCCTCTGAACCCAGTCAACCTGTTTCCCTTGGTACCTTCCTTTGAGTCAAGTGGCCAGAGTCTGATGAATGAGCTGAAATAACATTTGGACAGGACAAAGGTAGGTGTGAAGCCTTCTCCCACCTCGGGGAAAGCAGAGAATAATAACATTCGGCTCTCCGATAGAGGAGAAAAAAAACTTGTCACAACAATGTGGGGTTCTGTGGTTCATGTATTGAACGTGACAGTCAGCATAGCTTAGCCCCAGGATTCGAGGTAAGGAACATACATCCATCAAGGACATGTCAAGCTGAGATTGTTTACTCCCACGGTTCCAAAACGCCATGTGCCACTGCGTGATATCATGTTCCATGTTCCATTTGCATGCTCCGAATACAGCTGAAGGCTGAGGATGTTGAGTGGTTCAGGAATTGATTCCATCCGTGTAGACATAACATTGCCTCCTTTCCATTGTGACATAGGGGGGGAAAAAAGCCATTTGCTCTCTCTTTTTGAAATATTGAATGTGACACAAAAAGCTTTGAAAATCACAGATATGAGCAGTCGCTTTTTCTCATTGTATGCGAGAAAGTGGCTGTCTTAAATAAAATAACAGGAGGTCTAACTTCTATCAGATGTTTTCCTCTCCATGATGTCATTATGACACCAATTTGTTGATTCAGTCAGGAAATGAATAACATTCCGTTTGAAAATGATCACATTTCGATACTGACTCACGCAGGATAAAAAAAAAAATAGATGTGAAACGTTGTGTGCCACACGTGGCTTGTTGCATAAAGCCACTGGATAAATGTTTTATCTATTAAAGAGCTACCACTCATCAACACAGACGGAGGTAGGACATTTGGAGAGGGAGTGTGTGTGTGGGGGTGGGTGGGCGAGTCTGTATTTGTATATGGCAGACGTGAGAAGAGATCGTACATGGAGAGAGAGAGAGAAGATGGTACATAGAGAGAGAGAGAGAGAGAGAGAGAGAGAGAGGAGTAAAGAGAGACAGGGGAGAACAAGAATGAGTGAGAGATCAGATCACAGCCATAACTTCCAGCCAGTGTCGGATACACTCTAAACCACTGGAGGGCAACGTTGTCCTGCATTTCATTACCCTACAGATGGTTACATTGGTAACACGTGGTGGGGTGGGGGAGCTATCACAATTGACATGTTTTCAAATATTTAGATATAGTCAGATTGCATATCTCTACAGTTAAGGGAGGCAATGAGACATACCTGTAATTTAAAAAAAACTGAGCCTAAGGGTACACCTTGTAATATACCATATAATTATAGGTAAATGTGCAAGATGCTGTGATGAAAAACTATGAAATGAATGTACTATACATAGATGTATCACAAAGTCTTTGTCTCGAGTGAGGAATTATTGTTGAGAGTACAGAGAGAGGGACTAGGCTACACCGGTGGGTGTTGATGGGAGTGTGTGGAAGTCTAGACAAGACCTTACAACCAAACAGTATCCTGAATTTATGATTTTATAAACAAGGAAAAAGCGGAGCGAACCAGGCCGTGTATCTTGTTAAAAGCCACGTGCGCTTGTTGGAATGAAGGCAGAGGAAATTTGCTTGAAATGAACAGCGTCGCACGGCGGCCGTTAAAACGCTAAAAGCTGTGGGTCGTATCAAAGTTTAATGCCACAGCATAAGTAATGAGACAAGCTTGCCTCGTTGTACTAATACATTATACAAAAGAAAATTGCTGCCACTCCCTGGGGATTTTTTTTTTTTCAAGATATGAAAAAAGGGGTCTAAACATAGAGAGAACAGCTAATATAGATCAAAAGAATGTGGAAAATGGAAATGTGACAAAAAGGGGCAAGCAAATCATATCCCTGTTTCTCGAGGAAAGCGAGTCCAATTTTGGTGTAGACTCAAGCCCACTAATTGCACCGTGTGATGTGGCATCAAGAAGCTCCTCACTTTTGTTCTATTACTCCATGGATTAGTGAACGCTTCTGCCCTGACAAAAAAGATTGCAGTTTCGAAAGTGCAGTAAAAGTGCATTAACTGCAGTCGACTGTGGTATGTTGGACACAGTAATTGCAGAACAACTGCACTGTGACTGCAGTTACACCGCAAAATTACTGTCGAAAATAAAAGGTGTTCTTTTGAAGGCAGTATTTGCAACATACTGCAGTGTACTGCATTTATACTACACTCTGACTGCAATCATTTTTTTTAAGCATGGGAAGCAGTTCAGTGTCCCTTTCCTGAAAAAACACTATAGCCATTGAAAACCCCTCTTTCCAGACGAGTAAATGACGTCTATTCCCGGGTTTGGCATTTGATATGGGTTAGGCTGAGGGGGGGGTCAAAAATGGAGTTGTACACAGACACCGACAAGTATATCTCCTATATCTACACAAACCCTGTAAGTCCACAATAGTGAAGTGAGGAGGATAGTGTACGCAAGCCATACTGGCAAAATTAGACCTTAGGCATTTGGACTCCTTAATGCTTTCCAAAGCACATTCTTATCTGGAGAGGTGGCTATATCCAAACCCCCCTCTGACACTTGTCATTCTGAGTGCATTCCGCCCGGGGTGACTAGAGGCTAAAACGAACCCGGTAATGATCCAGTCGTGGCCCACGTACCTTTCACTCTCCATCTACACAGTGGGGGGGTTGGCGGGGGTGAGAGCCGTATAGAGGCGGAGAGGCTATTACACAACGGCGTACTGGGTAATTACTGACATTCTGCTTACATTAGGACAGGCCCCACAGAGGCTCAAAACAGCCCCTCTCCATCCCCTGGCTGTTGCCATCGTCATCCTTGCCACTGCCTGTGGCATCGGGGCTCAGCTGGCCAGGGCGAGCACATTTTCCCATAATCCCCTGGGTCATTCCCAGATACCCAGGCCGCCAGATCCTTGGGTGATAAGAGGGAAGAGGGGGAGGAGTAAAGGGGAATCAAGTGGGAGGGTTTTCTTTCCCTAGGGAGTTGTGAGGTACAAATCAACTTCCTGCATCCACATTCACGAACGGGTGTGCACGTTTGCGAGCATGCATACTGTACAAGCGCACGCGCACAAACACACAACTACCCATCCCCCATACATCCCTCCTCCACTTAGACCAGAGGTCAGTAAGTGTGTCTGCTGAAAAATGGCTGTCTTGCTCCTGCATGATGCTTTTTTAAAGTCCACCCCTCCAACTCTCTGTACAGACCTCGCTCATTAAAGTTATGCTGAAGAACAAAACCTCCCTCTGATCACGTTAGGATCTGAAGTTGTAGTGGGCAACAGAGTGATGGTAGTGGGTGGTAGCTAGGCTAGCTTCACTCTTTTAATATGAAGGAACCTGAATATGTTAGAGATTCATTGAGTGGGTGTCATCCGAATCAGTTAGAGTTACTAATTATAATGCTGGACCCTTGGTGAATACTGAGTATTGCATCTTAGCCCACTCACTTTTAAAGCAGGACTGGAAATGCACTGGAACTAGAAAGGGGGGGATACTCAGTCAGTTGTACAACAAAGGATTCTACTGAAATCCTCTAAATCAGAGGGGTGCGGGGGGCTGCCTTAATCGACATCCACGTCATCGGCGCCCCGGGGAACAGTGGGTTAAATGCCTTGCTCAGGGCAGAACGACAGATGTTTACCTTGTCAGCTCGGGGATTCGATCTGGTTACTGGCCTAACGCTCCTACCCGCCAGGCTATCTTCCGCCTTTAGAGTCCCTTCTACTGTGACACAGTAACTGAAAGGCCAAAAATGTAAAGACAAAAAAAAAACAGTGCAAGTGACATATTGGATTATCCATAATACTGTGATATCCTTATTTATATTGCAGTGTTTCGCTCTAATGCTTTGTGGACCCATGCCGGTTTACAGCACTTCCTTATTTAAACAAACACTTAGTCATATCTGAAAGCCCCAAGCACAGTTTGAATGAGAGCAAAGATTATTGTGAGACTTCCAGTGTTATTGGCAATGTCAAGTTGGCAGTGACTGTTAAGTCACAAAAGTAGCATTGAAATCAACTTCCTGCATGGCAAAGTTCAATCATTCGAAAGGATGCATACATGTGAGAACCAGTGCAAAGTAACGCAGCCCAACCTCTCGGATTCAGCCATTTGAAATTACTAGACTTCCACCAGAATGCAAACCCCTTTCAAGGTTGGTGCAAGCAAAGCATATTGTAGGCCCAAGTATACTGTGCTGTTTGTAGTTTCTTGTGACAGACGCTAGCCAGCAAGCACACAGGATTTGGTTCTGGGTGCCAAAATTATCTAAATAGGAGTGAGGCCGTAACTTTGATTTATTTGCGGACCTTATCAAAGATGAACAGAGATAAAGTGGCAGTTTTCCCAAAGTGGCCTTAAAGATCAGAGTATACCAATGTTTAAGCCTACGTAGAGTCGACGAAGACCAGCCAACAGCAATATAGAGATGATAGTGGCGTGTCAGACACTTTTTGTTGCTAATAAATCTAAGAGCTGCCTGATACACGGAATCAAGTGATATTTTAAGTAGAAACTGTGGACCAATATTTAATTTCAAAAGCCTGTTATATTAAATTAAGTTAGGGCCGGGCATTATACCGTATTTTACAATATACCTGTATTGATGCACATACTGGTTTGGGTTCCTGCTTTACCTTCTATAACGGTATTCCAATGTTGGGTTTGTTAATTGTGATACCCAGCTCTGGCACGTGTAATGTCTGTTGTTATAGTTTACTCCGTTTGCTACTTGAAGTCTATTACAGATGGTAAGCGGCGAAGGTCTCACACTTCAATGGGAGTAGGGCGGTAGTTGGCAAAACACAAGCAGTTTTACAAGCGCTGTAGTTTGTGGTGTTGTAAATAAGGTGTTTTTTTTCTGAACAGAGATCAGTTACTTTCAACATGGCACCTTTAATAGGATGCAACCTTTCCAACAAGTCAGTTCGTCAAACTTCTGTTCTGTTAGAGCTGCCCCGGTCAAATGTAAGTGATGTTATTGTGAAGTGGAAACATCTAGGAGCAACAACGGTTAAGCCGCAAAGTGGTAGGCCACACAAGCTCACAGAACGGGACTGCCGAGTGCTGAAGCGCGTAAAAATCGTCTGTCCTCAGTTGCAACGCTCACTACCGTGTACCAAACTGCCTCTGGAAGCAACGTCAGCACAAGAACTGTTCGTCGAGAGCTTCATGAGATAGGTTTCCATAGACAAGCAGCCGCACACAAGCCTAAGACCACCATGGGTAATGCCAAGCGTCGGCTGGAGTGGTGTATAGCTCGCCGCCATTGGGCTCGCCGCCAGTGGAAACGCATTCTCTGGAGTGTTGAATCATGCTTCACCATCTGGCATTCCGACGGACGAATCTGGATTTGGCAGATTCCAGGAGAACGCTACCTGCCCCAATGCATTATGCCAATTGTAAAGTTTGGTGGAGGAGGAGTAATGGTTTGAGGCAGTTTTTCATGGTTCGGGCTTGGTCCCTTAGTTCCAGTGAAGGAATATCTTAATGCACAGCGTACAATGACATTCCAGAAGATTCTGCACGTGCCTGAAGTCCCTGCAGCAATTTTCCAACATCTAGTGGAAAGGCTTCCCAGAAGAGTAAAGGCTGTTATAGCAGCAAACGGGGGACCAACTCCATATTAATGCCCATGAATTTGGAATGATATGTTCGACTAGCAGGTGTCCACATACTTTTGACCATGTAGAACAGGGCTCCCGGCAGCCGAGCGGAAATGGAGGAAAACTCGCCTCCCTGCGGACCTGGCATCCTTTCACTCCCTCCTCTCTACATTTTCCTCTTCTGTCTCTGCTGCTAAAGCCACTTTCTACCACTCTAAATTTCAAGCATCTGCCTCTAACCCTAGGAAGCTCTTTGCCACCTTCTCCTCCCTCCTGAATCCTCCTCCCCCTCCCCCCCCCTCCTCCCTCTCTGCAGACGACTTCGTCAACCATTTCGAAAAGAAGGTCGACGACATCCGATCCTCGTTTGCTAAGTCAAACGACACCGCTGGTTCTGCTCACACTGCCCTACCCTGTGCTCTGACCTCTTTCTCCCCTCTCTCTCCAGATAAAATCTTGCGTCTTGTGACGGCCGGCCGCCCAACAACCTGCCCGCTTGACCCTATCCCCTCCTCTCTTCTCCAGACCATTTCCGGAGACCTTCTCCCTTACCTCACCTCGCTCATCAACTCATCCTTGACCGCTGGCTACGTCCCTTCCGTCTTCAAGAGAGCGAGAGTTGCACCACTTCTGAAAAAACCTACACTCGATCCCTCCGATGTCAACAACCACAGACCAGTATCCCTTCTTTCTTTTCTCTCCAAAACTCTTGAACGTGCCGTCCTTGGCCAGCTCTCCTGCTATCTCTCTCAGAATGACCTTCTTGATCCAAATCAGTCAGGTTTCAAGACTAGTCATTCAACTGAGACTGCTCTTCTCTGTATCACGGAGGCGCTCCGCACTGCTAAAGCTAACTCTCTCTCCTCTGCTCTCATCCTTCTAGACCTATCGGCTGCCTTCGATACTGTGAACCATCAGATCCTCCTCTCCACCCTCTCCGAGTTGGGCATCTCCGGCGCGGCCCACGCTTGGATTGCGTCCTACCTGACAGGTCGCTCCTACCAGGTGGCGTGGCGAGAATCTGTCTCCTCACCACGCGCTCTCACCACTGGTGTCCCCCAGGGCTCTGTTCTAGGCCCTCTCCTATTCTCGCTATACACCAAGTCACTTGGCTCTGTCATAACCTCACATGGTCTCTCCTATCCTTGCTATGCAGACGACACACAATTAATCTTCTCCTTTCCCCCTTCTGATGACCAGGTGGCGAATCGCATCTCTGCATGTCTGGCAGACATATCAGTGTGGATGACGGATCACCACCTCAAGCTGAACCTCGGCAAGACGGAGCTGCTCTTCCTCCCGGGGAAGGACTGCCCGTTCCATGATCTCGCCATCACGGTTGACAACTCCATTGTGTCCTCCTCCCAGAGCGCTAAGAACCTTGGCGTGATCCTGGACAACACCCTGTCGTTCTCAACTAACATCAAGGCGGTGGCCCGTTCCTGTAGGTTCATGCTCTACAACATCCGCAGAGTACGACCCTGCCTCACACAGGAAGCGGCGCAGGTCCTAATCCAGGCACTTGTCATCTCCCGTCTGGATTACTGAAACTCGCTGTTGGCTGGGCTCCCTGCCTGTGCCATTAAACCCCTACAACTCATCCAGAACGCCGCAGCCCGTCTGGTGTTCAACCTTCCCAAGTTCTCTCACGTCACCCCGCTCCTCCGCTCTCTCCACTGGCTTCCAGTTGAAGCTCGCATCCGCTACAAGACCATGGTCCTTGCCTACGGAGCTGTGAGGGGAACGGCACCTCAGTACCTTCAGGCTCTGATCAGGCCCTACACCCAAACAAGGGCACTGCGTTCATCCACCTCTGGCCTGCTCGCCTCCCTACCACTGAGGAAGTACAGTTCCCGCTCAGCCCAGTCAAAACTGTTCGCTGCTCTGGCACCCCAATGGTGGAACAAACTCCCTCACGACGCCAGGACAGCGGAGTCAATCACCACCTTCCGGAGACACCTGAAACCCCACATCTTTAAGGAATACCTAGGATAGGATAAAGCAATCCTTCTGACACCCCCCCCCCCCCTTAAAAGATTTAGATGCACTATTGTAAAGTGGCTGTTCCACTGGATGTCATAAGGTGAATGCACCAATTTGTAAGTCGCTCTGGATAAGAGCGTCTGCTAAATGACTTAAATGTAAATGTAAATGTAGCATCTTTTGTGCTACGTTCATTAAAGAGGGGATCGGAGATACAGGAGTTTGATATTAGAAATATGTAGGAATAGGGCTAACATTGTTATAATTAACTTATATAACCCTCTCGTGTTAGCACAGTTAGACGGGACTGATAGGACGTGTAGGGGTAGGAAGGTAATATGGTGTGGTGATTTTAGTGCCCATAAATGAATTCTGGGGAAGTACATGTAAAGACAACAATGGAATATAGTGGCAACAATTGTTGCTCGTATTGCTGTCCTCTCTGTCAGAAACGTGGGATTAGTGTGTGTTAACTATGGGAAGGGGGCGAGAATCAGTGGCGAGGGGTAGAGAGTCATGCTTGGACTTGACATTGGTATCTGCGGTGGTGGCAAGGAGGAGTGAATGGGAAGTGAAGAGAAACCACGGTAGGGAGTGATCATTTTCCGGTTCAGTGTGTGTGTGTGTGCAGAGTAGAGGCAATAACATGAGGTGGTGCTTTGAGAAAGCTAAGTGGAAGATGTTCAAGTGCCTGTGTGAGTGGACGGGAGAAAAGTTATCAATGGAGGGGTCTGTGGATAAGTGCACTGAGGAAGTAATGTCAGTAATTATATTAGCCGCAGATGTGACTTCCAGTGTGTTCGGGGGGAGGAAGACGGCGGGTGGTGCCATGGTGGACAGACGAGTGCTCAAATATGGCGCAGGAAACGGATAGAGCTCTACAGGTACTTAAGAATGGCTTGACAAAAAGGAATTTCATGGATTATCAAGGGAAGACAGCGATGGCGAGAAGATTGATTAAGACAGCGAAAAGGCATGGTGGGATTTGCTCCACTATTGGTAGAGGGACCGAAACTGGTGCAGTTTGGATAAAGTTTTTTTTTTACATGTGAAAGTGCTGGAATTCCAGTGTTGGTGGAAGGAAACGTCACAGTAAAGAAGTGGTAAATGTCCTAGGTGCTGCGTTCTCAGTGATTCATAGATGTGAGCATCTGTGTGATGAGACGTAGGGAAAAGTTAAAGGAGCTTGGAGATGTCTTAAAGAGAAAAGGGGAGTCAGGAGAAGCTATGGATGCTGAGTAATCTATTTTTGAGATGACAAGCGCGTTGGAGGGTTGTGGGCGGGCAGACTGCTCATGGAAAAGATAGGGTGTGTTATGTGATGTTTAAGAATGCTGTGGGGGAAATTCTAAAGAGGAGAGAGACTGTAGATTCCTCCAACACACTTTATTATAAGATTTGCAAAAGTGGAGCAACCAGCATCACTCAAGTAGTTCTATGCTGAAAGCCCATCGAACAAGAGTTAGGTCTCCGCTTTTTATAGAAAGGTACATTATCTTTTGTCTACAAGGTAGTGAAGCAGATGTGTGGAAACAGGGGAGGAACATTGGCTTGGCGATTGGCTTGTCTCTGCAGATTAAGATAGCACGAGGGCTCGACCGTCTAACTGCATTATGTCACAGTTCACACTATAACGTGCTCCTTCCTGCAAGGTTCATACAGCTGACTACCGGCAGATAGTAAACCCACTTGATGTCACATGTTGTGTCGCACCTAAACGGATCTTAGCTATACGCCCAGTCTTATGACTATGTCACACAGACAAGTTTGTATCAGGTTAGAAAAAAAAACACTAGCATATAACGAGACAATTATTTAAATAGTAAAACACGGGATAGCATGACTAATTGTGTCATTTTCTAAGACAATGCACTGGACAGTGTGTTGGAAGCAGTGTTATCAAAAATTGTCCAAAATTGCTCTTTCATGTTGACGCTGTAGATTTGTATCTAGTATGGAACCTGTACAAAACTCACGTTGTCAATTCATCATGAAAACATAGCATTGTTTGGTGGGTTAGCGCACAGATTATACACTGCTCAAAAAAATAAAGGGAACACTTAAACAACACATTGTAACTCCAAGTCAATCACACTTTTGTGAAATCAAACTGTCCACTTAGGAAGCAACACTGATTGACAATAAATTTCACATGCTGTTGTGCAAATGGAATAGACAAAAGGTGGAAATTATAGGCAATTAGCAAGACACCCCCAATAAAGGAGTGGTTCTGCAGGTGGTGACCACAGACCACTTCTCAGTTCCTATGCTTCCTGGCTGATGTTTTGGTCACTTTTGAATGCTGGCGGTGCTTTCACTCCAGTGGTAGCATGAGACAGAGTCTACAACCCACACAAGTGGCTCAGGTAGTGCAGCTCATCCAGGATGGCACATCAATGCGAGCTGTGGCAAGAAGGTTTGCTGTGTCTGTCAGCGTAGTGTCCAGAGCATGGAGGCGCTACCAGGAGACAGGCCAGTACATCAGGAGACGTGGAGGAGGCCATAGGAGGGCAACAACCCAGCAGCAGGACCGCTACCTCCGCCTTTGTGCAAGGAGGAGCACTGCCAGAGCCCTGCAAAATGACCTCCAGCAGGCCACAAATGTGCATGTGTCAGCATATGGTCTCACAAGGGGTCTGAGGATCTCATCTCGGTATCTAATGGCAGTCAGGCTACCTCTGGCGAGCACATGGAGGGCTGTGCGGCCCCACAAAGAAATGCCATCCCACACCATGACTGACCCACCGCCAAACCGGTCATGCTGGAGGATGTTGCAGGCAGCAGAACGTTCTCCACGGCGTCTCCAGACTCTGTCACGTCTGTCACATGTGCTCATGTGCTCAGTGTGAACCTGCTTTCATCTGTGAAGAGCACAGGGCGCCAGTGGCGAATTTGGCAAATGCCAAACGTCCTGCACGGTGTTGGGCTGTAAGCACAACCCCCACCTGTGGACGTTGGGCCCTCATACCACCCTCATGGAGTCTGTTTCTGACCGTTTGAGCAGACACATGCACATTTGTGGCCTGCTGGAGGTCATTTTGCAGGGCTCTGGCAGTGCTCCTCCTTGCACAAAGGCGGAGGTAGCGGTCCTGCTGCTGGGTTGTTGCCCTCCTATGGCAGGTTTTTGGGCACAGTTATCCCTCTCGCTTCGCCTCTTCCTCTCTGGTAAGCGCCTTGAGTCGTCTTTCTCCCTCTTCTCCTGCTCCATGCTGCTTCCCACACCAACCCGACACCCTGTCACTCAAGAAGAGAGCACTAAGATGCAAAAATATGTTGGTGAAAACAATGCTTGCTTTCCACAAGCGTTCTATAATTACACTATTTGTTTGTACCTTAGTCTGCAAAATTTTGTCTGCTAGTTTGTCTTTTCTTAGCAAGCTGTGGCTAAAATAAAATGTGTTATATCACTAGTTAACTTCCTGAATGTACTAAGAGTCACAGCTAACTAAAACAACCTGTTGTTTGTGCAAGGGTGTAATAGGTGAAGCATAAATATGTTAGCTAGCTAGCTACATGGGGTAAGAAAACATGTAATGTAACATCTAATTAGGGTCTCCTGGAAACAATGACCAACACTTTGGTTCCAACCCTGTCAATAATTACTCCCTGGCTTATTAATTTGTCACATCAAACAGCAAAGTATGCAAGGTGCTACCCACTATATTCCCTATAGTGTGATATACACCACGTTATTATTCAGATTCTACAGTTAATTAGAATAATACGGTTATTTCCATGATTCCAACAGTTCACAAATGAACTAGGCCTATGTTTTTTGCCCATATCATGCAGCCCTGCGTGGCACAATGTGTAAATGATAAAAGTGCATGAAACAAAAAGACAAAATACCGTCAAATACCGTCAAAAGTAAAAAATATAATGATATGATATTTTGGCCATATCGCCCAGCCCAACAGTAGGTGCCTTATAATATGCTCCACATGGAGAATTCAAATAAATCCGATTTTTTGTGTAAAGACTTGCTAAAGTGCCACAATTCTGCATTTTGACATGTCCCTCAGTCAACCCGGTGTCATTTCTATGAATATTTTAACCCAGTTGATCCCAAATGTTCTATAAGTTTTACCATCATTGTAAAGCTTAAGTATTTTTTTTGCTTTGACAAAATCATTTTTTGAAGATGATTATTTATTTAATGTGATTAGTGATTCATTTAAGTCTGTACCTCATTTTATTAAGATCAACCCTGTTACGTGAACTGAACTCTCATTTTAATATGGTGAATCATTTTTTTCAAAAGACACATTGAACATCTAATAGTCAAACCATGGTGTAAAAGCAGGTGAGCCGGTTCTGCTCTTTTTTGGCCGTTTTGTGGTGGAAAACCTGTTATCCATAAATCGACATGCTAGAAATATTTTAGCCATAATTAAATACAAATGTGAAGCTCGCTTTCAATTTCCACTCCCTGTTGCACTCAACAAGCTTTCATTCCCCGTCACAAGGGAATTTGTCTGATTTTCATATGAAATCGTCAACTCTGTTACGGTCAACCCTGTTACGGTCAACCCTGTTACGGTCAACCCTGTTACTTTATTTGGCACTTAATATAATCTTTTCTTTTTACCTCTTGAGATGGGAAAACATGTTTTTTATTCAGTTAAAACATGCTCTCTTTATGACATCATGTTAAAAGGAGGTGAATCGAAAGTTTGTTTTGACCTAGTTACTCTTCTCAAAAGGTACAAACTGTTCTCATGAAAAATAATCACATTGTCAAATTACATCAGTTAATACACAAGTGCACTGTTCACATGAAGGTTACTGTCTACGTCTGCTGCTCTGTTAAGTTTCTTGTTCGTTCACTACAGGACTGTATTTATCTAATGCTATATGTCATGAAGAGTATTTTCTCACACTGTAGAAGCTAATTAAATACTGTATGCATCGCTAACTTCCTCTCCTCAAAGTTGTCATCTCTACGACTTCCTCTCCTCTGCCTAAGGTCTACTTTCCAGCCTTATTATTTTTTCCCACGTGTACAGTAGAATGGAATATACTAAAATAGTTATAGTGCAGTAGGCAGCCCACAATTTCACTACATTTTCTTGTTGTTGTCTATTGCTAATGACAGCACAGACTGTTCGTTTGAAAGTGCAATGTCTGGGTAACCATTGAATTAGAACAGCCTACCTACAGTGGGGCAAAAAATTATTTAGTCAGCCACCAATTGTGCAAGTTCTCCCACTTAAAAAGATGAGAGGCCTGTAATTTTCATCATAGGTACACTTCAACTATGACAGACAAAATGAGAAAAAAAATCCAGAAAATTACATTTACATTTACATTTAAGTCATTTAGCAGACGCTCTTATCCAGAGCGACTTACAAATTGGTGCATTCACCTTATGATATCCAGTGGAACAACCACTTTACAATAGTGCATCTAACTCTTTTAAGGGGGGGGGGGGGTGTCAGAAGGATTACTTTATCCTATCCTAGGTATTCCTTAAAGAGGTGGGGTTTCAGGTGTCTCCGGAAGGTGGTGATTGACTCCGCTGACCTGACGTCGTGAGGGAGTTTGTTCCACCATTGGGGTGCCAGAGCAGCGAACAGTTTTGACTGGGCTGAGCGGGAACTGTACTTCCTCAGAGGTAGGGAGGCGAGCATGCCAGAGGTGGATGAACGCAGTGCCCTTGTTTGGGTGTAGGGCCTGATCAGAGCCTGAAGGTACGGAGGTGCCGTTCCCCTCACAGCTCCGTAGGCAAGCACCATGGTCTTGTAGCGGATGCGAGCTTCAACTGGAAGCCAGTGGAGAGAGCGGAGGAGCGGGGTGACGTGAGAGAACTTGGGAAAGTTGAACACCAGACGGGCTGCGGCGTTCTGGATGAGTTGTAGGGGTTTAATGGCACAGGCAGGGAGCCCAGCCAACAGCGAGTTGCAGTAATCCAGACGGGAGATGACAAGTGCCTGGATTAGGACCTGCGCCGCTTCCTGCGTGAGGCAGGGTCGTACTCTGCGAATGTTGTAGAGCATGAACCTACAGGAACGGGTCACCGCCTTGATGTTAGTTGAGAACGACAGGGTGTTGTCCAGGATCACGCCAAGGTTCTTAGCACTCTGGGAGGAGGACACAATGGAGTTGTCAACCGTGATGGCGAGATCATGGAATGGGCAGTCCTTCCCCGGGAGGAAGAGCAGCTCCGTCTTGCCGAGGTTCAGCTTGAGGTGGTGATCCGTCATCCACACTGATATGTCTGCCAGACATGCAGAGATGCGATTCACCACCTGGTTATCAGAGGGGGGAAAGGAGAAGATGAATTGTGTGTCGTCTGCATAGCAATGATAGGAGAGACCATGTGAGGATATGACAGAGCCAAGTGACTTGGTGTATAGCGAGAATAGGAGAGGGCCTAGAACAGAGCCCTGGGGGACACCACATTATAGGATTTTTAATGAATTTATTTGCAAATTATGGTGGAAAATAAGTATTTGGTCAATAACAAAAGTTTCTCAATACTTTGTTATATACCCTTTGTTGGCAATGACAGAGGTCAAACGTTTTCTGTAAGTCTTCACAAGGTTTTCACACACTGTTGCTGGTATTTTGGCCCCTTCCTCCATGCAGATCTCCTCTAGAGCAGTGATGTTTTGGGGCTGTTGCTGGGCAACACGGACTTTCAACTCCCTCCAAAGATTTTCTATGGGGTTGAGATCTGGAGACTGGCTAGGCCACTCCATGACCTTGAAATGCTTCTTACGAAGCCACTCCTTCGTTGTCCGGGCGGTATGTTGGGATCATTGTCATGCTGAAAGACCCAGCCACGTTTCATCTTCAATGCCCTTGCTGATGGAAGGAGGTTTTCACTCAAAATCTCACGATACATGGCCCCATTCATTCTTTCCTTTACATGGATCAGTCGTCCTGGTCCCTTTGCAGAAAACCAGCCCCAAAGCATGATGTTTCCACCCCCATGCTTCACAGTAGGTATGGGGTTCTTTGGATGCAACTCAGCATTCTTTGTCCTCCAAACACGACGAGTTGAGTTTTTACCAAAAAGTTCTATTTTGGTTTCATCTGACCATATGACATTCTCCCAATCTTCTTCTGGATCATCCAAATGCTCTCTAGCAAACTTCAGACGGGCCTGGACATGTATTGGCTTAAGCAGGGGGACACGTCTGGCACTGCAGGATTTGAGTCCCTGGCGGCGTAGTGTGTTACTGATGGTAGGCTTTGTTACTTTGGTCCCAGCTCTCTGCAGGTCATTCACTAGGTTCCCCCGTGTGGTTCTGGGATTTTTGCTCACCGTTCTTGTGATCATTTTGACCCCACGGGGTGAGATCTTGCGTGTAGCCCCAGATCGAGGGAGATTATTAGTGGTCTTGTATGTCTTCCATTTCCTAATAATTGCTCCCACAGTTGATTTCTTCAAACCAAGCTGCTTACCTATTGCAGATTCAGTCTTCCCAGCCTGGTGCAGGTCTACAATTTTGTTTCTGGTGTCCTTTGACAGCTCTTTGGTCTTGGCCATAGTGGAGTTTGGAGTGTGACTGTTTGAGGTTGTGGACAGGTGTCTTTTATACTGATAACAAGTTCAAACAGGTGCCATTAATACAGGTAACGAGTGGAGGACAGAGGAGGAGCCTCTTAAAGAAGAAGTTACAGGTCTGTGAGAGCCAGACATCTTGCTTGTTTGTAGGTGACCAAATACTTATTTTCCACCATAATTTGCAAATAAATCCATTAAAAATCCTACAATCTGATTTTCTGGATTTTTTTTCTCATTTTGTCTGTCATAGTTGAAGTGTAGCTATGATGAAAATTACAGGCCTCTCTCATCTTTTTAAGTGGGAGAAATGCACAATTGGTGGCTGACTAAATACTTTTTTGCACCACCGTACTTCTAGTGCAAGCCAGTGTTTGTTTTGGTCTCATCAAAACTGTCTGTCATATTGGTTAATGGTACACGAAAGCAAGGAGTAAACAAACTTACATTTGTTTTGTTATAGTTTGATGTTGAAAGACAACCACAAACTGAAGTCATTATCAAGTTTTAGTAATACGAGTGTTGTGTCTGGCTCATTAAGGAAACTATGGCCACAATTTCTGACAGCTGGTACTTTAGCGGTCTCCTGGCATACCACCTGTCTTTGAGCTTAGCTATGGAAAATATCACATTTCCACTGTTTCAGGGTGCTGCCAAAAAGAGAATGAGATTCAATTAGGGCTTAATAATGCTCCTCTGTGGAGCTCCAACTGGGTGTACGCAGCGCGGCAGACAAGTGCTCGAGCCAGTAATTATCTCACACACACATTTGCAAGCATGGACATACACAAAAACCAAACACACAAGCACACACATACCTTTATTTAATTAAGAACATATTCCTATTTACAATGACTGCCTACCCCGGCCAAACCCTAAACCGGACAATGCTGGGCCAATTGTACGCCGCCCTATGGGACTCCCAATCATGGCCGGTTTTGACACCGCTTGGTACTGAGATGTAGTGCCTAGACCACGGCACCACTCGGGAGCCATTCGGTCTTTGTAATATGAAAGGATTTTCATTGTTCTTGCAGAAGCTGTCACACCTCTGGGTAACTTCTGAACCGTAGCACTTGTACACAATGTTGAGCATGAGCAACTCTGACAGTGAAATGGCTTTCTGTGAGTCGTTCACTGTCACCCAGGTCTAATCTTTCTCTCTTTCCTCTTAGTAGAGCAACATAAACGTGTGACTGTCACAGATTAGGACTGAGCGGATGGTTGAACGCACAACCAATTTGCATCAAGTTTAAATGCCATTTGGAATCACCATCACCACCTGTCATCACTATGTGATGCATATCACCCTCATATCAGGCATTTCTCAAAACTGTGTGAGTGTGTCTTTCTGTGCTTGTGTGCACACACCATACAGCTTGGTAATGCTAATCCATCTGATAACTATCCTTTTTCCCAAATCAAAGAAAGTAAGATTGACTCAAACCAGAAAGGAACAAATGTTGATGGTTTCTCAAAGGGAGAAAATGTTTTTTTATTTAACTAGGCAAGTTATTTAAGAACAAATTCTTATTTACAATGATGGCCTAGGAACAGTGGGTTAACTGCCTTGTTCAGGGGCAGAACGACAGATTTTTACCTTGTCAGCTCAGTGATTCAAACTAGCAACCTTTCAGTTACTGGCCCAACGCCCTAACCACCTGTCGCCCCCATGTTACCACGACCAACTGACAAATGGGAACTAGAAACACAGCACCGCAAGAACTATATCAGTCAGTGGAGGCTCCTCCTCCTCGGTGATTTTCAGAAAAATTACGGTTGTAGAACATTTTAAAGTGATCCTTTTAAAATAAAACTACACTAAATATAAATCACAGGTCACCAAATAATTGAATAAAACATACTATTTTGCAATTAAGGTCGACAGTAGCCTCAAAAGCACTCTGTAGGGTAGCACCATGGTATAGCCGGAGGACAGCTAGCTTCCGTCCTCCTCTGGGTACATTGACTTCAATACAAAACCTAGGAGGCTCTCAACCTCTTCCATAGGTTGGAGACTTCCGGAGGATGTCCTACCAGAGCTCTTGTAGCATGAACTGACATGTTGTTCACCAATCGAAGCATCAAAGAATGAACACTGGAACTCTTCCAAGTCAAGGTAAGCTTTTGGTTTTACTCTTATTGCCCCCGGGACCCGCCGTTGTAAAAGCTAAAATGCTTACTGACTGTACACTGTAACATTACTGCATGATTGTAGCAGGTTTACTAACGCGTTAGTTCTATTAGCTATTTTGACTATGACGTTATTTTATCTAATATGATGACAACGATGTAGGTTGTGTGTAGCAGTTATGATATGGTTTGGCTTGGAAAGTTTCCATTAACATCCACAATTGACGAATGGAAAAGATGAGGGGAGGATAGCGCATAGATGCGAAAAAGATTACAACGTGGCTGTTATGAAAGTGAACCATGTTTAGGGGTGATCAGGGGTGTATTCATTCTGACGATTCGGTTGAAAAACATTTCTCAATCGAAACAAAACGGGGATAAACATACCTGAATTTGTTCAATAGAAACTCTTGTTTGCAACTGTTGGACTAATGATTCCACTCTCGTTTGCAACTAATGATTCCACCCTATATCAGCTTGATGCAGGCAAGAGTGTCCAAAGCGGTATTGAATGTGTCACGGTCTGTCACCTCAATTTTCTCTCGACCTGTGAACTTACGTTGTAAACTTTGTTTCATAGGCTAGGTTGTAGAAACCTCATAATGAGTATTGACTATCATGTAGTAAGTAGCCTGAACTGATTGCTCTAACATTGAACTGGGTGAATGGAATATTAATGACATTCATCCATTATGAGGACCATTTAAGGACATACTCATGAAACAAATAATGGTCCTCCCTCATCTTAAATGGCACTGACCGCCACTGATATCAGTGTAACACAGTGCAAATCCTCCCCCTGACCCCATCACTCCTCAATACTTCCACACAATAAACCTGAGCTCTAACCGCACAGAAGAGAGCCAAGGCTAATACTGCTTCTCTATTGGACGACTCCACTAACCATAATCCCCCTTTGACACAGGAGGTGGAATCTAAAAGTATACAGGCAGCCACCAAGGCTGCCATTGTCACGGTATTAAGCTTGTACGCCTCAAAGGTTGTTGTCTTGAACAGGGTGAGGAGAGTGACGGTTGCTGGAGTGTTTCACTGTCTCAGGAAGTGTTGTGAGGAAAAGCTCATGGGATGTGGGATCAGTACTGCCGCATCTTGGAGTGAGAAGAGGACAATGGAAGGAAAAAGGTCTAGTGGCCAAATAAATGCTGGTAGCACTTCATTTTTCAGCACTGTTTACACTGTTATTTAACTAGTTATACAACAGAGAATGATGTAGTAACAGAGCATATTTTCTGGTAGTTCAAATAATTGTGGAAACGAATCCAAATTCTACCGAAACGTTGAAGCCTGTGAACAAGACAACATCTCATTACCAAATCGAAGTAGTGGAAACACCCCAATATACACCATTTAAAACCACACAGACAAACAAAAAATAGGCACATTTAGAGAATGCGTAAAATCGATACATACCGTTTGTCTCAAAATTAAACTATGGAAATGTTGGGATTTAATACAAATATCTACAGTTGAATGTGTGCTTCAGCTTTTCCTCCCAGTCTTGAGTGTTCTGATTTATTCATGAAATAAATATATATATTCTCCCGGTGACACATTTGGCTCCATAACAACGGCAGAGATGTGATTCACAGTACAAAGCTAGATATACAAGACAAATGGGCATTCATAATTTAGTGACTAAGACTTGACATCTCTCTATAACTAGGACATTTTGCCTATATTTACATTTCAGTGCAAATGGTCTGATTTAATGTGAATCCTTGAATTCCACCCAGATAACAGCTAACATGCTTTCCTGTCTTATTAAAGGGATAGTTCACCCAAATTTCAAAATTACATTGGTTTGATTCCATGCTTTGGTTTAGTTTCCCTAGCACTGTTTACACATGCTCAAGTTTTCGCATTTCTAACACAAATCCCATTCAAGTCATGGGACTGATATTAGCATTTTTCGTGCATCATATTCAAATCATCTATAAGCGACTTTGAGGTTCACAATCAATTTGAGATACTTTTGGATGACTTGGACATGATGATCGAAAAATTATAATATCGGTCATCAGAACCTACATCTAAGTTTGACATGGCAGATTCACTATTGTACTGTAATCTGATGTAGGTTGAGTACTCTGTTAAATATAATTAAAGTGAATACACAGATAACATCCCCGTGCCCATTGTTAAAAGAAGATTACATGCTGGTAGAGTTCTGTGGGTAAATCCAATTGTGTTTTGTGAGCCAAAGCTCCACAGTGAGACAGTGGAGGGGACTCCACTGCAAGTCTGATAGCATTGGAATGCTGAGAAGCCACGTTGTCCCACCATCCCCTCCCGAACACACACACACACACAGCATTGAGGTTTTTCTCAATTTTCTTTTTGAATTCAAGGTTAGTTCTGTTTGGGTGTAGCTTGCACCTGTCGCCTCATTAGTCAGTCGTTAAATATCACCTGTGCCATCACAGTGCTGGCCCCATGCTCCAGATGGCATGAGAGATGTTGGAAGAGCGACACCACTGTTTTATCTTGTGTCAACCCTCTTTGGTTTGCTCCATGTTTGTTTTTAACTCCCTAACCTAAGTTGGTGGGGTTTATCTTTTCCTTTAGTTTGTCTGGTATCCGGCAAATCTAGTGGGCGTCCATGGTGGGTGTTTGGTAAAGTCCAGATAGCAGATAATGAACCTTATCTGATTTTTGTTTTGTAGCTGGTGCTGTATATTAACTAACATAAATGGATTTATAATTGTACAGTTTATAATCCCCCGCATATAAAAACCACGAAGGTAGAATACAAATCTTATAAATACAAATCTAATTTCATCAATTACATGTGGAAAAAAATGATGAGTGAACATTAGCAAGCCAGGATGAGATGAATCCGAAAGTGAATTCTCTCCTCCCGCTCCCCTTTTTTAGCTTGCAGCTATCACTGTCTAACTGGATAGGTTTATGATATTTACTAGCCCATACCAGTGACAAACTTAGCTATGTTATCGACATATAGCAGTACACAAACAAAATCTAGCTCACTTATTTTGCAAACTAGAAAAAAATAGCCACATATTAACTCAGAAATTGAGGGGAAATGATAGCTAGCTATAGAAGCTAACGTTATCTTCTGCCTTTTCAACAATAAGCAACTGTGACCACATTGATCCTAAGATCAAACTTTCCCATGGACCACAATCCACCCCTCTAAAGAAAGCCTGGCACCAGGGTTTTTCCGAAATGCCACCCGATCCGCAATTGGATTCATGGCCGCATTTCAGTTTATCCCGCACTCGACAGGCCGTATAGAAAACTGCAAACACCTTAAAAACGACACTTTCCCATAGGCTTGCAACGTCTATGACAATATCAGCAGTTTGATACCAACAGCTGGCAGACATGTTTACATTTGGTTAGTTTCATCAGTGTTGTTTAGATGGAAAATGTGTGCTAAATGTGGTAGCTCCATACTGCCCTATCAAGCAAAAAGGCACTAACTGCTCATTTGGTTAAAAATGAGTTAATGTCATCTTTGCTACATCAAATACATGCTTAATCATGTGGACAAGTATCCTGCATCGTATTGTGTTTTGGAGAAAATGGAGGTCATGTTAGCAGTAACTGCATAAAGTTGCTGTGAAACCAAGGTAAATAAAAGCTATTTTTCTCAGTTCCACGTAATGAGCAGTTACTGCCTTTTTGATTGGTAGGGCAGTATAGCTAGCTAACGTTGAGCAAAGAGGCAGCAAGCTAGCTAGCTCTTTCACTTACCCGGTTCGCTTCCATGCCAGTGATAATGCTCGTGATCTCTGCTGGTGCTGATGGAGATGCTTTATAAGCCACATTAAATGGTAGGGATAGCATCCACATTGAGAAGCAACTTATTGCGGAAGCCTTCCTTCCATTGTTGATAGTCGTGGAAGTTCTCAGGTATGAAATTTTGCCTTGCAGTTTGATGAGTAGACGCCCAATTTGCCTACATTTTCACAAATGCATCCCATTTTTTTAGAAGTTTTTCAATCCCCCGTGATGCTGACTGCAGGGCATTGTTGGAGAAAACCTCAAACCCAACTTTGAACAACATTACTTTATTTTGACTATTGATTTAAGAATTTCTCATTTGTGAATGTTTTCTTGTTGTGCTCAAGTTACTATTATATGCATTTCTGAGATTGAAAAAAAAGGTGCTACACTGTCTTTAAGACCCTACTCGAGTTGGCTTGGCCAGTGCCATGTCAGTAGGATTTTTTTCAGAACCCGTTTTTAAACCCCACCTGTCTCATTCTGGTTGTTAGGGGCTCATTTGTTAGTTCCAGCCAATTCCCGCTACATGGATGTGACATTTGCACCCAATGAGAAACAAAATGTCTCACAGAATTAACAAGGACAAGTTACAATGTTAATGTGTATATTTGTAGAACTCTATAGGGAAAGTGTAGACACAACATTGCAAAGTTCTAAGTAATACCACTTTGAAGTAACGGAACAACCAAACTTGCATTATGGATGTGACAGAAATGTTCAGGCAGTTTTGGGAGAACAGAAGTCTGAATGTCAAAGTAAAATATTAATAGACACTTTCCAGTGGCGACCCATCATTCAGGGCACCTGTTTTGAGCCCCTCATTTTTAACAACAAAAAAACTACAAAAATAAAAACATTTCTGGGGCTTGCCTGTTTTGCATGTTATTTTGGCAGTAATACGTGTCACATATCAGTTTGCAAACAATGTAAAAATATATATATGTTTGAGTTAATAAAGCCTCATACAAACATGGTCTCTTTTTTGTGTGTTTTCTTAAGGCAGCTCCAAAGTGTAGGTGTTTCAGCCTAGCTCAGTGCTTTCTGTGGGGGTGGGGCAAGCCAGCAGAAAATACGGAGCATTGCACCGTGTTTGGCTCAGTGTTCTGCCACTCATGGGGACACTACTACATCAATGCCAAGTCTAAGGGTAGCTAGAAATTTCTAGCCCCTTGGGTGCTGCCATAGTTACATTAGAAGAGAAATTATAGATAAAATGTATCGGTGCTCATCCGCCATTGAACATAAATATTACACAAGTTGGAAATCGCAAATTCAACAATGCGTGGTTTGCAAGGAATCAGTGACAGTGGCTAACTGCAAGCATTGCAAAGCAATCACTAGCCTGCTAGTCAGTGGAGTAGCTGTTTATAATGATAAACATTCAACATTGGCCATGTTGTCAATGAAGCATGATTTGTGCCACTCTCTAAACAAATGTTAACTTGGAACTGCGAAGTCTTGAATTCGCTGAAGTCAAGTTAACTGGGAAGTCAGGATTAAATGAGCGCCGACAGGGAAAATACGTTTTGAACAGTCGTAATTGTAAATCCGGCCACTTTCTAGAGCTACGACCTGAAGATCAATGACGTCATGATTCAACCTTGTTTTTGTCAGAGTACTCAGTTGTTTTGAAAGCGCCATAAATCGAGAGAAAACCAGACTTTGATGACAAAATTTGCCCACGAAGGACCACCTTCCTGTTCAAGTGAGCACAGCACAAGGTGAGTCCAAAAATGTATTGTATGCTGCTGCATTAATTATGTAATATGCCAGGGAGACATGAATACTGTAGCCAAGAAAGTAATGGTAAGTGTACAGTATGTTGTGTAGTAAGATGTTAGTAGCCCATGTGCCTCACCCTAATAATTTTGTCTATTTACCCCTCTTAATTTCACCTACTGTTCTGACTGTGTGGTGCACAAGTAGACTATAACCTGTTTTAGAGAAATGTAATCATTGATTATTATAAGAGCTTTCATTGTCTGCTTATTTTCCCCCTTTATTTATCCTACGGTTCTGACTTGGTGTACAGGGAGAACACTAAGACCGGCCCATTTTCTGAATTCTATCGCTGTACATTTCAAAAGTTAACAATTACATTGACTACGTCCGTCTTAGCTCGCCCATTAATGTCTTCGAAATTATGGATTGCCTCTTATCCACTTGTCGTCCCCTTAGGCCATAGTATTTACATCTCAATTGTCATTAGAAACCACATTTGTTTCAGCAAGTCAGCCATGTTTTTTTTTAAAGATAGTAAATGAGGCTGCATGAACTGTTTTGCTGTCAGACAAGGCTCCGCTGATAGCCAGGTGTAGCAGTGGTAAAATATTGGGACAGCTTTTTAAGTAGGCGCTAACAGTTTGTGGGCACTGTTTGTAACAGTTATAGTGCAAATAATGTATTGTTTAGTGTTGTGTAGTGGCTTTGCTGGAAATCAACAATGATGAAAATGTGAATTTTCCTAATTACTTCAGAGGAAAATTGATCGTTTTGGATGTGACATTCTGTTATGGATGTGAAACTGCAAAATCTGTGTTTGTATATTAAAGATTTCTTCAAACTTGATCATAATACTTTTGTCATCTGAAAATGCAGTGGTACACCGCAGAGGTACTCAAAGCGCCAAGAAATCACTAGTATCTTTAATAGTTATTGCATAGGCTATCAAAGTGCACTCAAATGTGGATTAGTGGGCTTCATACCTCAATTACATAAATATTTCCACTTTCATAATAACACTAGAGGAACATTTTGTGTTATGAATCTGACATTCTGCATTATGCATGTGACAGGGTCCTAAAATACAGACAGTAAATGATGACACTATACGCTATTTCAAATGTACAAGCTTTTAGTAATTTCTTTCTAGATCATTAAGTTATTTCAAATATTAAATGTTATTAATCACATAATAAAATAATTAACATCAACAAACTCATCAATTAAAATGTTATTTTTTAGAAACTCATGCTTTGTATTAATCTCACACCCTTTAATCTGCCATCTCAGGCTCTGTGAAATGGTACCTCCGCCCCCCGATGTCCACAAAAGAACACAGGGACTGGACAATTTGACCTGCTGCCACCCAAACCTTGTCCTCCTTGGCTGGCAAGCTGTAAACAGGATTTGTGGTAGTTTCTCCTCAAGAACTGCATTTCAACACCCTCAGGCTTTATCTGTTACCAGACCCACAAACTTCCTGTTGGATTTTGTTGCCATGTATATGACAAGAAGGCAGTCCCCTGTTTTAATGTTCACGACAAAGACTGGTTGTCAGACGATTGGCGTGTTTGGCTGGCAGTACAGGACACTGCTCAAAAGTGTGATTAGCTGACTGACATGCAGATGAATAAGCGGCCGTCTCATTTTTCCCCATGAGATGGGCTCAACATGGATGGCTTGAGTGCCTGGAAGAGGTCTGACATCTTTCCACAGGTCCTCCACGTGATGCATCTGGGTGAAGTCTTCAATCTCTTCCAATGTAATCAGCTTCATTTTGACACAGCTAGAAAGGTTGCAACATCATTGACCACCTCTACCCGATGGCTGAGTACACTCCATCCACTGCACCTTTTCCATGGCAAAGTAGTGCCACTCAATGCGCATTCTTGGGAATAACTCTTTTAGTGTTGTTGACAAGTCTTTCCAGGTAAACTTGTTCTTCAACTGCGAGGCAGCCCCATCGCTAAAGATGTGCACCTGTTTTACCCGAGGATGTTTTTCCTGTATATCTTGAATGATCATATTTAAAAAGAGGTTGCCACAGCCTTCTTGTCATGTTCCAAGCTGTCACCCATGCTACAAATCCCTTTTGCTCTACAGTCTAGGGGGGGATGGCAACAAGACCCGTAACATAACAACAAGTAACAGTGAGAATAAATAACCACAGCCAACAAATCTACCATCAAACACTCATGGTTTATTTGTAAACACGCGGCAATGGGGGGGGGGGGGGGGGGGGGGGGGCGGCTGAGCTGGACCCAATGAAAGAAACAAATATCCAAAAACACCTAAGCTAAGTTAACCTACTTCAATACAGTTAACTAACCAAAAATACAGTGGGTGGTCCGCCCAATTCTAACTAGTTGTAACGGATTTCAAGAGGAGGAGCAAGGATTGAACCAAAATGCAGCGTTGTAGTTCGACATATTATTTACAACAAACAGACGAAAAACTCTTGAACAAAAATACAAAACAACAAACGAAGTAGACAGACCTGGACTACGGACTTACATGTAACGAAGAACGCACTAACAGGAAAAACAGACTACACAAAAACCGATCGAACAAACAAACCGAAACAGTCCCGTGTGGCATGACAGACACTGACACAGGAGACAACCACCCACAAACAAAGTGTGAAAAAGCCTACCTTAATATGGCTCTCAGAGGAAATGAAAACCACCTGCCTCTAATTGAGAGCCATATCAGGTCACCCTATTACCAACATAGAAACACATAACAGACTACCCACCCAAACTCACGCCCTGACCATCAAACACATACAAAATAACAGAATACCGGTCAGGAACGTGACACTAGTGTTCTTAGACAAAGTATTCCTACGGGTAGTGTATGCCCATGGGCAACTTGTCTTGGTACCTCCTTTTCCCACCATCAAGCAAACAGTTAAACACCATAATAGAACAATACCCACAGGTGGGTACAAAGTGACATGTAGTTGCTAAACCAAACGAGAGCTCTACAGAGAGATTGCATGACCGATAGATTGAGCTCCAGAGAAAACAACTGACAGGGTTCTTAAACCAAGGGAAAGGGGATGTGATAGGGTAAGAGAAAAGGAGCAGGTGTCTTCTGATTAGCGACTGATTGGTGACTGATTGGGGAATGCTGATTGCCACCTGTGAGAGGAGAAGGAGAGAAAATAAATACTCACACATGATACCTGTATTCGTAACACGTGATGACACATGACAGGGGGATTAACATCAGCCCGCACCACAGAAATAAAAATTGTTATCTACCTCTGATGCCGTTGTGCAGACTGGATCTCACCCTGACATGCAGCAGTGTAGTTCTCCGCAAAGTCCACATGCACCACAGAATCCTCAACACCTTTCTTCACCCGAAGGAGGCACTTTGCTTTCTCTTCACAACAGTGCCTCAAGAACTTTGGGGCTGTAGACTCAAGAACACGAGCATGTCCCCCAGCACCCCATTCCTCTGGAATTTCACCTGCACTCCCTCTGCCTCAAAGGCATACCAAGTTGTTTGTGTTTGCTTGTCCTCTTCAGGAATGTTCTTAAGAATATGCATGTCAAGCTGTTTGGCGTTGCTGCAGTCCAAGGTATTCAGCATACATTGAGGGCTTTCAGCACAGCAGACCAAGGCCTCAATGAACTCTGATTTGCTGTGAAATGCCTTCCGTGGTACATGATGGCGCACACAATCCAGAAGCAGCTTGGTGTACTTGTGGTAATGGCACACATTTCTTGGTGTGTCTGAGCACCGGAGAACATTGGGGTGTTGCAGCTCTTAACAGCCTCTGGATTTTCTCCCTTGAAGCATCGATATGCCTCCAGCACCGACATTTTTTGTCCCCCCTCTCTGATGGTCACTACCTCCCTGGTGCCGGCCTGCCTCATTTCTAATATAAAACCCCTTTACCAATTATTGTGTTTTGTCAGAGAGTTCAGTGTTAGTGGTTTTCTTCTTGTTCTTACGAAGCACAATGAGATTGCCAGCTTCTGAAACAACAGCCTTTTCATTTGGACTTGCTGGCAAAGCTTTTAGTCTCCGTTTAACTGCCTTTCCAAGAGGCTGCTTGAACCTAAAAGGCTGAGGATTGGGATGAGTTGGTTGGTGGGGTCTTTAACAATAACGTTGCCTCTTTTGACCTAACGCTTTTTTTCTCTGCTTTTGCTCGTTCCATCTCTGCCTCATGCTTTGTTTGTTTGTTTCCTGATTAATCTCCCACCTTGCTTCCTTTTTCAACCCTTTGAATGAGTCGTCACTTATTTTCCTCTATCTATGTCTTTTGGTGCTCAGCATTTGTTTTAACTGAAATGAGATAATAACCTTGTATTATTTTCAGGCCTAATATTATCACATCTCTCTTTACCATCTCTCCATCTCTCTTTACCATTTTACATGTTAGGGTTAAAGGGATACTTTGGGATTTTGGCAATGTTTGGCAATGTCTGTGTGTCCAGTATGAAGGAAGTTAGAGGTAGTTTCACGAGCCAATGCGAACTAGCGTTAGCGCAATGCCTGGTGGCATATGGGTATCTGCCCTCCGCATGACTGGTGAAAGTTTTGTATGGATTTTTAAGGCCTTAATTAGGTTTATGAATTTAAGACCTTTATTATGCCATGCTCTGGGTAGCAGAACATCGCATGATTGCAGTTCATATGAGAATGTGAGTACACCCGAAATGGATCACTCACACAGATAGTTCAAGATTGCTTGCTTGCTAACTTAAACACAATCAAGTAGGAAGTAGGAAGTGCATGAACATTAATTATTATAAAATATATTTTGATTTGTTTAACAATTTTTGGGGGTTACTTAAATGATTCCATGTGTTATTTCATAGTTTTGATGTCTTCACTATTATTCTACTATTATTCTACAATGTTGAACATAGAATAAAATAAACAAAACCCCTGCAATGAGTAGAGTCCAAATTGTTGACTGGTACTGTACATACCGATCCAGACATGCCACTATGGGTTTTTCATGTACACAAACCAAAAACAGATTTCATGTGTCACTCATGTGTGTATATGAATAGTGTATCAATAGTATTTTTGTCTCTTGGTGTCTTTCCTATATATAAAACTCTTAATTTAATGTAACATTTTCATTTAATGTAATGTCAGTCTATTACTGTTCTGTATTTTGTCATGAATTTGTACGTTTTATGTCAACCCCAGGAAGAGTAGCTCCTGCATGTTGCGGTAGTTAACGGGGTTCCTAATAAATAAAACTATACTCTACTTGCATAAAAACTGTGGTTGGAAACGTGGTTACAAACCAAGCTAAAGTAGCTAGCTGCTGTCAGGTTGGCTAAACACAATGTTAGCGAAGGCTTAAGCCTACACATCCAACTCAATTAGCTGACCATCTGAACTTAAAAACCTTTCTCCATAGCAGAGGTAGGTTAGCTTACCTCACTGTTACTACTCACTACTTCCCTTGTTTGGTTGTTGGTGTTCTTCTTCTTATGTGGTTTTTATATGGAGGTTGGCAATCAACTTTAAGGTGTATCACCGTGACCAACTAGACTGGAGGCTGAACCAGATACAGGCAACGTCTAAATCCTACCCATTATTCTCGTCTCCTTAAGGAAACAAAAAATATATAATTAAATACTACATACTCTGAAGATTTTCTCAGCAGTTCACTTATGCTTGGCTCTTCAACACCATTACTCCTTAAATGTGATAACAATCTCTCCCTTTCCCTCCCATATTGCTGGCACTGAAATAGAAATTGTTCCACTGTCTCCGTCTACCCCTGACAGTGATCCCACCTGAATGTAGTGTTGAGCCTTGTGTGTCTCAGCCTTGTGATGAAACTTTCCTCCATTCTATCTTGACCCGAGACCTCCCTGCCCCACCTTTTCCTGGATCTTATACAAGCATCTACCCTTTCCTTCCCTGTTCAACAACTCTTGACATTCGTTTTTAACCACTTTTCTTATTAGTCCTTTGGCTTCTGCTTTACTGATTGACATTTCCATTCCAAAACTAGGATCTTTGAGATTCTGCTTGGTGAGAACATCCACCTCATCCCCTTCTACTCCCACGTGAACGAGGTACCCAGAGGAACCTCACAAATATCCCCATCTGTCTCAGCCTAAACAGGCACTGCCAAATCTCATACAATACATCCTGCCTGCTCCGTGACACAAAATAATTTAAGCTCATCGGTGCTGCACATGAGTCAGAGCAGATGACTACCTTGTCTGGCCTCACCCCCTCCACTCACCGAGCAGCCAAGAGTATGGCCAGCAACTCCATTGTGTATATGCATAAACGATCTGTCGCTCTTTTTGTCACTGCCAACTTAAACTCAGGGACAATAAAAGCTGCACCTGTCTTCCCTGCAGGGTCCTTAGATCCATCAGTGAATATATTCAAGACAGCATAGTACTGAGTTCTGAAATGTTCACTTACAATATTTACTGGGTCTACTTCTTACTCACCAGCTCTTACCGTCTCAAGCGACCCTAGGTCTATCATTGGCTGACGGAGCAACCAAGGTGGGATGGCAGGAAGAACCACAGAGGGGCTGTTTCCCAAACAGTCCCATTTCTCTCACCATGCTATTACCTATCCACCCAAAACTTGTATTCAGATCTAGTTCATACTTTTAGCACTCTAGAAACACATTTTTTTGTAGGATGATACACCTTATGTCCTTGAGAATTGACCCAATATGTCGTGGTTAGTTGTTGTCGTCTTAGCATTTTTTTTTTATATATACATATTTTTTAATTCACCTTTATTTAACCAGGTAGGCTAGTTGAGAACAAGTTCTCATTTGCAACTGCGACCTGGCCAAGATAAAGCAAAGCAGTGCGACACAAACAACAACACAGAGTTACACATGGAGTAAACAATAAACAAGCCAATAACACAATAAACAAGTCAATGACACAGTAGAAAAAAGAAAGTCTATATACAGTGTATGCAAAAAGGCATGAGGAGGTAGGCAATAAATAGGCCATAGGAGCGAATAATTACAATTTAGCAGATTAACACTAGAGTGATGAATGAGCAGATGATGATGTGCAAGTAGAGATACTGGTGTGCAAAAGAGCAGAAAAGTTAATAAAATCAAAACAGCATGGAGATGAGGTAGGTAGATGGGGTGGGCTATTTACAGATGGACTATGTACAGCTGCAGCGATCGGTTAGCTGCTCAGATAGTTGATGTTTAAAGTTGGTGAGGGAAATAAAAGTCTCCAACTTCAGCGATTTTTGCAATTCGTTCCAGTCACTGGCAGCAGAGAACTGGCATCTCTCACCACTTTACCTGCAGTGCTGTCCCCGGGGAGATCCTCACTGCTCCACATCATATTCTTAGTTTGAGCTTGGATTACATCTAGCTTTTTAAAGATGTTGGAGCTGCTGATCCATATGCTACACTACCATAGTCCAGGGATGACCTTGATACCGTTTTATATATATATATATATATATATATGTTTCAATACCATTCTATCCTCCCCCACTCTGTTCTGCCCATTTAATTCGAGCATTAAACCAGATCCCCAGTAACCCAAACACTCCCACCCTCCCCAGATACCTTCTGTACAGCTTCAGGCATATTTTCTCCCCAACCTTCCTTCTAGTAAAAAGTTTATAGTAAAAGGTTTTCTCAACTAAGAACTTAAAGCACCACCTGAGGGACGACTGCTCAACTTCTCTGATCGTTTCTTGAACTCTTCGGGCTGTATGTGGAATCTTTTTCCCTGTCTTCCAAAGCGCCCCGTCATCCGCAAACACTGACCTCCCAATATCTGTCTCACCTGGGAGAATACATTATCAATCAAAATGGAGAACAGTAAATGACTAATAACACTTCCCTGGGGGAGTACCATTATCTACCTCATAACATTCTGAAAGAGCTTCCCACCCTCACTTGCATTGAGCATACAAAAAGAAAGTCCTTTATCCAGTTAAAAACCCGTCCTCCCAGTTTGATAAGCAGGCCCTCCTACATCATATCTCTACATCGAAGAAAATGGCTACCACCACCTCCTTAATTGCCTGTACCTTCCATATGACTGACTCTAGACACAGTACAGGGTACATCATTCCCCTGCCTTTCCTGAACCTGAACCTTTTGACATTAGGCCTTTGCGTTCCAGGAAGTACATCAGCCTTTCTGTTATCATCCTTTCCATAAGTTTACAGACATGAGATGTCAACACGATTGGCCTATAACTTGATGGATTAGTAGGGTCTTTGCCTGGTTTCTGTATCGGCACCATGACTACCTGCTTTCAAGTATCAGGCAGCTTCCCTTCCTGCCACACCTTTTTGTAAAGGCCCAATATTTTTTCCCATTACAGTGTCACTGAGATGAGCCATCATAATGTAAAACATCTCATCCTTCCCGAGAGATGTTACCCCAGCTTTAGCTATCGCTCTCTTTATCTCATCCAACGTAAAAGGGGCATTCAATGCATCCTCCATCATCTTTCTCTGAACCATCACCCATGGATGCTCTCCTGCGATCCTCTCTTGCTCACGCTGTCCCTTCTTCATGAGATTATTTGAGCTGTGCACCTTCACAAATACCTGGGCTAACATCTCTGCTTCTCCATGTCTCTCACTGCAGTCTCCTCACTTTTCAGCACAGGGAGATCCCAATCTTGTCTGACCCGACTCATCTTCTTAATTATCCCTCTCCCATAGGTTGGGCGTCATGTAGGGGGCCAAATTATCCCATGTACCTCTCCCTCACTCCTCACCTGCTGCACTTCCACCTGTCTTTTCATCACTGCAGAACCCCCATAAGCCACATTATGGGCACCCACATAGTTAGAGCACTTGAACTGGACCCCATCTCCACATATGCATGTTCTCCCTGACATCTCCTTTTGCCCACATGCCCAAACCTTTGACAGTTATAGCAACGCAATGGTTTTGTAACATCAGCTCACACATAGTAAGTCGTATACCCAATCCTAACTTTTCTTGGTAGTACCTGATCCTCAAAGTTTAGTAACACTGACAGGCTATCAACCTTCTTCCCTTCTCGTGTCATCTGGAGCCGCTTTGCAAAAATATAACGGAGCCTCCCTTCATGTGGTCGTTTATTTATTTCATGTTAAAGAAGAACTGAAACGCTAAAACCAGTTAAAAGTTTGGACACCCCTACTCATTCAATGGTTTTTCTTTACTTTTACTATTTTCTAAATTGTATAAGACTGAAGACATTAGAACTATTAAATAACACATATGAAATCATGTAGTAAGCAAACAAGTGTTAAACAAATCAAAATGTATTTTATATTTGAGATTCTTCAAATTTGCACCCTTTGCCTACATGGCAGCTTTGCACACTCTTGGTATTCTCTCAACCAGTTTCGTGAGGTAGTCACCTGTAAGACATTTCAATTAACAGGTGTCCATTGTTAATTTGTGGAATTTATTTCCTCCTTAATGCGTTTTAGCCAATCAGTTGTGTTGTGACAAGGTAGGGTGGTATACAGAAGATAGCCCTATTTGGTAAAAGACCAAGTCCATATTATGGCAAGAACAGCTCAAATAAGCAAAGAGAAATGACAGTCCATCATTACTTTAAGACATGAAGGTCAATCAATCCGGAAAATGTCAAGAACTTGGAAAGTTTATTCAAGTGCAGTCGCAAAAACCATCAAGCGCTATGATGAAACTGGCTCTCATGAGGACCGCTACAGGAAAGGTCCCAGAGTTACCTCTGCTGCAGAGGATAAGTTCATTAAAATTACCAGCCTCAGAAATTTCAGGCCAAATAAATGTTTCAGAGAACAAGTAACAGACTCATCTCAACATCAACTGTTCAGCGGAGACTGCGTGAATCAGACCTTCATGGTCTAATTGCTAAGAAAAGAAACCACTACTAAAGGACACCAATTCGAAGAAGAGACTTGCTTGGGCCAAGAAACACGAGCAATGGACATTAGACTGGTGGAAACCTGTCCTTTTGTTCAAATTTTGAGATTTGTGGTTCCAACTGGTGTGTCTTTGTGAGACGCAGAGTAGATGAGTGGATGATCTCCGCAGGTATGGTTCCCGCCGTGAAGCATGGAGGAGGAAGTGTGATGTGTGGGGGTGCTTTGCTGGTGACAGTGTCTGATTTATTTAGAATTCAAGGCACACTTAACCTGCATGGCTACCACAGCATTCTGCAGCGATACGCCATCCCATCTGGTTTGCACTTAGTGGGACTATCATTTGCTTTTCAACAGGACAATGACCCAACACAACTCCAGGTTGTGTAAGGGCTATTTATCAAAGAAGGAGAGCTATGGAGTGCTGCATCAGATGACCTGGCCTCCACAATCACCTGACTTCAACCCAAATGAGATAGTTTGGGATGAGTTGGACTGCAGAGTTAAGGGAAAGCATTCAACAAGTGCTCTACATATGTGGGAACTCATTCAAGACTGTTGGAAAAGCATTCCAGGTGAAACTGGTTGAGAGAATGCCAAGAGTGTGCAAAGCTGTCATGAAGGCAGAGGTTGGCTTCTTTGAAGAATCTCAAATATAAAACATATTTTGATCACTTTTTGCTTACTATATGATTCCATGTGTGTTACTTCATAGTTTTAATGTCTTCACTTTTAATCCACAAGTCTTTGCCTATCCAATATACAGTGTAACATTTGGTCCGTTTGAACTTCCTAAGGCTTCCACTAGATGGCGCCATGCAATTTCACTGGCTGTTGTTGAGGTGGGACGCTAGCATCCCGAATATCCCAGAGAGGTTAACCTCTCTAGGATATGTGAGACGATAGCGTCTCACCTCGTCAACAGCCAGTGAAACTGCAGGGTGCCAAATTCAAAACAACAGAAATCCCATAATTAAAATTCCTCAAACATACATGTATTTTACACCATTTTAAAGATACACTTGTTGTAAATCCAGCCACAGTGTCCGATTTCAAAAAGGCTTTACGTTGAAAGCAATCCAAACGATTATGTTAGGTCAGAGCCAAGTCACAGAAAAACACAGCCATTTTTCCAGCCAAAGAGAGGAGTCACAAAAAGCAGAAATATAGATAAAATGAATCACTAACCTTTGATGATCTTCATCAGATGACACTCATAGGACTTCATGTTACACAATACATGTATGTTCTGTTCGGTAAAGTTCATATTTATATAAAAAAATCGGAGTTTACATTGGCGCGTTATGTTCAGTAGTTCCAAAACATCCCGTGATTTTGCAGAGAGCCACATCAATTTACAGATATAGTCATCATAAATGTTGATGAAAATACAAGTGTTATACATGGAATTTTAGGACCACTTCTCCTTAATGCAACCGCTATGTCAGATTTCAAAAATACTTTACGGAAAAAAGCAAACCATGCAATAATCTGAGTACAGCGCTCGGCGCTTAGACGACAAATCAACCCAAAGAGATATCCGCCATGTTGGAGTCACCAGAAGTCAGAAATAGCATAAATATTCACTTACCTTTGATGATCTTCATCAGAATGCACTCCCAGGAATCCCAGTTCCACAATAAATGTTTGTTTTGTTGGATAATGTCCATCCTTTATGTCCAAATCCCTCCTTGTTGTTCGCGCGTTCAGTACACAATCTAAACTCACGACGCGCAGGCAGGTCCAGGCAAAAGTTCAGACGAAAAGTCATATTACAATCCGTAGAAACATGTCAAACGAAGTATAGAATCAATCTTTAGGATGTTTTTAACATAAATCTTCAATAAAGTTCCAACCGGAAAATTCCTTTGTCTTCAGAAATGCAATGGAACTCAAACTAACTCTCACATGAACGCGCATGGTCAGCGCATGGTCAGCTCATGGCAGACCTTACTCAATCCCCTCTGATTCGCCCCCACTTCACAGTAGAAGCATCAAACAAGGTTCTAAAGACTGTTGACATCTAGTGGATGCATTAGGAAGTGCAACATGACCCCATTTCAACTGTATCTTGGATAATCGAAGAGTGGAAAAACTAAAAACCTCAGATTTCCCACTTCCTGGTGGGTTTTTTCTCAGGTTTTTGCCTGCCATATGAGTTCTGTTATACTCACAGACATCATTCAAACTATTTTAGAAACTTCAGAGTGTTTTCCATCTACATCCACTAATAATATGCATATCCTAGCATTTGTGCCTGAGTAGCAGGCAGTTTACTCTGGGCACGCTTTTCATCTGGACGTGAAAATACAGCCCCCTACCCCAAAGAAGTTAAGGAGAAATATATCTTTAATTCCATGTAAAACACTTGTATTTTCATCAACATTTATGATGAGTATTTCTGTAAATTGATGTGGCTCTCTGCAAAATCCCCGGATATTTTGGAAGCAAAACATTACTGAACATAATGCTCCAATGTAAACTGAGATTTTTGGATATAAATATGAACTTTACCGAACAAAACATACATGTATTGTGTAACATGAAGTCTTATGAGTGTTATCTGATGAAGATAATCATAGGTTAGTGATTCATTTTATCTCTATTTGTGTTTTTTAATATGCATATATTAGCATCTGGGACAGAGTAGGAGGCAGTTTACTCTGGGCACGCTATTCATTCAAAGTGAAAATGCTGCCCCCTATCCCTAAAAAGTTAATGAATGAACACCGAACAAACCAACAAAATGAACAAACGAAACGCTATACAAAATAGTGCTGACAGGCAACTACACATAGTCAAGATCCCACAAACACAAATGAGGAAATGGCTACCTAAATATGATCCTCAATCAGAGACAACGATAAACAGCTGCCTTTGATTGGGAACCATATCAGGCCACCATAGAAATACATAAACACCTAGATGACCCACCCAAGTCACTATCACGCCCCAACCCACACAGATAAAAAACAGCTTACTATGGTCAGGGCGTGACAAGAGTAGAAACCATTCCTTTACAGAAACACAGCATTAACATAACAGAAATGTTTTACTATTTGTTAAGTATATAATTGTTAACTATTAATATCAAGCAAATCAGGTAAATATATAATTTTCTCTCACAAGACCGACCCATCGAAGCTGTTTCTGTTCATCAACTGGCATATGCTTTTAAACCTGTTCGACATGGTCCCCTAGCAGTACTTTCAGTACCTTTTTTAGCAAGAGAACGTATTTGTAAAAGAAATTACACCACAGGCTGAATAATAGAGAGCAGTGCACTTGTGGTAACTTTACTGCGATGGCCACGGTCAGAGTCGATCTTTTGCAAAAAAGTAGCCCTACACGACCTGGGTGTCGGTGGTGGACCAGGACAACAACCTTGTATAGTTAACCACAGGCTCTTCACCATGCTCTGTAAAGAGCGAGAACTTTTTGAAGGTGGCCTGTTTATCCCTGAAGGATGTACAGGCAGAAAGTTTGGAGAGCCATGTAAACAGCAGGTACCGTAACATTACTAGGCATTGTTTACATTTTAGAAGAGCTAGCTAGCTAGTAAGGAAGGAAGTAAGGAACTAGCTAGCTAGCTGGTAGTGCATTGGCACTGCGCTGTTTGATCATATTGATGTGAATTGGGTGAAAGTGGAGATGTCATAAATGTCAATGAATGTAAACAAAACCTATATCAGAGGCAGTGCATTTGTTTGCTAGGAAAGCTAGCGAGCTGAATAGTCGTCCCACAAGTTGCCAAGACAGTTAGTTAGCTAGTTGTTTACAACCACTCTACAGTCTGTTTCTGGCTACTGTAAGGATAGGTGCATTTGTTGACATTTTACAGATTGTGACGTGATACACTTTCAATGCCTATTATTATTAGGCTACCTACCTTGCATCCATTCCAAGATCACACACAATCTGATGATCTGTAATTAGCTATTTTCTGATTACAATCATGAGCATTATATTGTAAGGACCTCATGAATTTATTACAATAAGGTTGTCATAACAATCTATATGCATGTTTCAGGCTTTACAGATTGACTGCCTATAGGCAATTCACCCTGTGGGAAAGAGGACACTTGGGGAAGAGGAACAGAGTGCCTATACCTGCCTGTGCTGTCCATGCAATCTGGTTGCAGTTTCCCTAAGAGGAGTCCTATGGATTTGAATACGATTTTTTTGATGGAAAAATTTTAAGTGTTTATACAGCCTACTTTACATTTAGTTATTTATCCTTTATCTATTTTATGCAGCCTACTGTAGAGCATTGTGTAACAAATCATGAAATGGCTATTACATTTGAATTTCTCCATGCTAAATATCTTTATATAATTAAATTTATACCCCCACCGCCCCCAAATTGTTCTCTGTAGTGTATATATGAAACACTGCCTCTCTCTCTCGAGCTGTTCTAGGTATGATGGCACTCCTTGCACAGTGCGCCCATGAGCTCCTGGTACATGTATTCTAGTTGGGTGTACACTGTGAAATAAAAACTGAGAGAAAATATAACTAAGAAAACAACATTGTTTATCTGTGGATCACTGAAATCTTATCGCGTGATAGTTTAGTTCAGTCAATTGTATCTTGCCACACAAGCACATGACATAAAGCATAGGCCAACAAGAGTGTGACATGGTTTGGGGAATCCAAGGTCCAGTCGGTCAATTGAGTTTTAAAGTTAAAATATCTTTATTATATATATAGAGCACAGAAAACACATGTGTTTGGATATAGTGCCTTTGTCAGTGTGTAAGTTATGATGGAAAATAATCAAAGACCTGTGGTTAGGTGTGGTCTCAGAAAGGTGAGGTTATCCTAGGTATCCACTGGGTGTAGCTAAGGGGTTACCTTTCCTATGGGTATTTATTAAGATCCCCATTTGCCGCTGAAAATTGCAGCAGCTACTCTTTCTGGAGTCCACATGAAGCTTGACATTATATATAGTACAGAAGAACATTATTAGTTTAGGCCTGAACTACAGTGAATTCGAAAAGTATTCAGACCCCTTGACTTTTCCCACATTTTCTTATGTTACAGCTTTATTCTAAAATTGATTACATCGTTTTTCCCCCCTCATCAATCTTAACACAATATTCCATAATGACAAGGCAAAAAAACTGTAATTACATTTACATAAGTATTCAGACCCTTTAATCAGTACTTTGTTGAAATACTTTTGGCAGCGATTACAGCCTCGAGTCTTCTTGGGTATGACGCCACAAGCTTGGCGCACCTGTATTTGGGGAGTTTCTCCCATTCTTCTCTGCAGATCCTCTCAAGCTCTGTCAGGTTGGATGGGGAGTGTCGCTGCACAGCTATTTTCAGGTCTCTCCAGAGATGTTCGATCAGGTTCAAGTTTGGGCTCTGGCTGGGCCACTCAAGGACATTCAGAGCACTGTCCCAAAGCCACTCCTGAGTCGTCTTGGCTGTGTGCTAAGGGTCGTTGTCCTGTTGGAAGGTAAACCTTCGCCCCAGTCTGAAGTCTGCGCTCTGGCGCAGGTTTTCTCTCTCTGTTCTTTGCTCCGTTCATCTTTCTCTCGATCCTGACTAGTGTCGCTGTCCCTGCAGCTGAAAAACATCCACACAGCATGATGCTGCCACCACCATGCTTCACCGTAGGGATGGTGCCAGGTTTCTTCCAGATATAACGTTTGGCAGTCAGGCCAAAATGTTCAATATTTTTTTATTTTTTTAAATATTTTTTTTTAGGGGTGGATCAGCTTAATATTGCGGAAAGATTGTTGCTTCTATCATTGTAATTGTCTGCATCATTTCCAATCCGCCATATCTTTTTTTGGTAAATATATACATACACGTACATACACATATACACATATATACATCCACATACCTATATAAATATACATACTATTTTTTAGAATATACCTTTATTATTCCCCGCAAACCCTACCACCCTTCCCCCAATTGGAGTAAACTAATAAACAATAACACTTAGGCTTCTACCTTCAGTTTATACATATTATACACATTTTATAGAGTATCTATTTTACAATAGTTATAATTTGTTTGTTTTGACTCCTTCCTCTATTTCTGATGTCCGTCCAGTTTGATTTCCCTTTTGTAACTGCTATTTCACCAAATTTCAAAACCTATATACATTTTACAAATAGTTTAATCTTGGTTTCATCAGACCAGAGAATCTCGTATCTCATGGTCTGAGAGTAATTTGGGTGCCTTTTGGCAAACTCCAAGCAGGCTGTCACGTGCCTTTTACTGCGGAGTGGCTTCCATCTGGCCACTCTACCATAAAGGCCTAATTGGTGGAGTTCTACGGAGATGGTTGTCCTTCTGGAAGGTTCTCCCATTTCCACAGAGGAACTCTGGAGCTCTGTCAGAGTGACCATCGGGTTCTTGGTCACTTCCCTGACCAAGGCCCTTCTCCCTCGATTGCTCAATTTGGCCAGGCGGCCAGCTCTAGGAAGAGTCTTGGTGGTTCCGAACTTCTTACATTCAAGAATGATGGAGGCCACTGTGTTCTTGGGGACCTTCAATACTGCAGCAATGTTTTGGTACCCTTCCCCAGATCTGTGCCTCGACACAATCCTGTCTCGGAACTCTACGGACAATTCCTTCGACCTCAAGGCTTGGTTTTTAGCTGTGACATGCACTGTCAACTTTGGGACCTTAAATAGACAGGTGTGTGCCTTTCCAAATCATGTCCAATCAATTGAATTTAGCACAGATGGACTCCAATCAAGTTGTAGAAACATCTCAAGGATGATCAATGGAAACAGGATGCACCTGAGCTCAATTTCAAGTCTCGTAGTATAGGGTCTGAATACTTATGTAAATGAAGTATGTTTTATATTTTTTATAAATTTGCAAACATTTCAAAAAAACTGTTTTAGCTTTATCACTATGTGTGTAGATTGATGAGTATATTTTTTATTTAATACATTTTAGAATAAGACTAACATAACAACATTTGGAAAAAGTGATAGGGTCAGAATACTTTCTGAATGCACTGTAACTCATGCAGCGCGACACATCTCCTTTTCAGAGAGTTGATCGGGCTGTTGATTGTGGCCTTTGGAATGTTGTCCCACTCTTCTTCAATGGTTGTGCGAAGTTGCTGTTTATTTTGGTGGGAACTGGAACACTCTGTCGTACACGTCGATCAAGAGCATTTGAAACATGATCAATGGGTGACATGTCTGGTGAGTATGCAGACCATGGAAGAACAGGGACATTTTCAGCCTCCAGGAATTGTGTACAGATTGTTGCGACATGGGGCCATGCATTATCATGCTGAAACATGAGGTGAAGGCGTTGGATGAATGGCACGACAATGGGCCTCAAGACCTCGTCATGGTATCTCTGTGCATTCAAATTTCCCTCGATAAAATGCAATTGTGTTCCTTGTCCGTAGCTTATGTCTGCCCATACCATTGCTCCAACACCACCATGGGGCACTCTGTTCACACTTTTGACATCAGCAAACCACTCGCCCATATGACGCCATACACGCTGCCATCTGTCCGGTACAGCTGAAACCGGGATTCATCCATGAAGAGCATACTTCTCCAGCGTGCCAGTGGCCATCGAAGGTGAGCACTTGCCCACTGAAGTCGGTTACGACGCCGAACTGCAGTGAGGTCAAGACCCTGGTGAGGATGATGAGCGTGCAGATGAGCTTTCCTGAGATGGTTTCTGACAGTTTGTGCAGAAATTCTTCGGTTGTGCAAACCTACAGTTTCATCAGCTGTCCGGGTGGCCTTTTATTGTCCCCAGAACAAGGTGCACCTGTGTAATGATCATGCTGTTTAATCAGCTTCTTGATATATACGCCACATGTCAGGTGGATGGATTATCTTGGCAAAGGATACATGTTTGTTCTTATACATTTTTTAAATTATATATTTTATTTCAGCTCATGGGACATGTTGCATTTGTATTTTTGTTCAGTCTATTTTGGGACCTCGGTATCATTAAAAGAGTGTAAACACACTCTCGCTTCGATGTCTGTCTTTCATCAAGTGTTGAGCCTAATTGAGACCCATGGGAGGTAGATGGCTTGGTGACAAGAGGAACTTCTGATGCAGCACTGGAGGCAACCAGTAAACAAGAACAGTGCAATAAGATGTTGTTATTCCACCTGATTACTTCTTGTATCTGATGGTAAAATTGCCCCATCATTTTTCTATTGGAAATGGTGTCACATATATTTGATCAATGCATAAGGTTCAGAAAGGAGGTTATTCTCCGTAAACCACTCAATATAAACCCATCCAAAACTGTCAGGGTAATACGTTAGTATTTTTGAGTAAGTCTAGATAAAATCCTCAGATGTAAAGTCACCTGTTTAGGGGACCAGGGTGGTTCTGGTACCGGCTACAACAGTAATTTCCGCTTGTAAATTGATCTGTGGACACCATAGATCGAAATGGCTTGCATTGAGCGATAGCCCTGGTTCCCATGGACACAGAGTATATTCTGAGTCTGTGTGACGTAGGATGTGAAATCTGAAACCACTTGAAGCTGGGACGTCCCTCCTACCATTTGTTTTGCTCTTCTGACTGTCCATCAACTCCTGGCTGAATCCTACATCACAGCCATTGACAAAGCAAATGCCTGGAAATGAGTGGTTTCTTCACGGTAGTACATTCAGAGGTCAATTTATAGCTATTCTATCTAAAATAATTCAAAGATTTTAAACAAAAAAACACTTTGTCATAGACGGTCAAGATTAATAGGACACTGTGAGATGAAAGGTGAGTTTCTAATGAGTTCAGGATGCCAAGATAAAGCTCTGTGAGACATTTCACAGCAATGGGGGGAGATATTTTGATCAAGAGAACTTTTTGAAAATATGCACATTTTTTCTAACACTAAATATACAAATATGTATTTTTCAATTATAAGAAAGGTGAAATCTTATAGTTACTCATTTTATAATTTGTTTAGGCTATATTTTGACAGTACGTGTCATTTCAAGCCATATTCAGTTTTGTTGAATAGGAAATGCATCACATAAAATATTTCATAGTTCCATATTTTTATCATATTTGTAGTGTACTTGAGCTTGTGTCCTCAAAAGTGACTACCCCTCAGCAATTTCTAGCTTTTTTTTACCAGAAAGGTGACATTTTAACTTTTGAGTATGCAGCATTACTAGTTATTCTTTCTGGACCCTCATGATAAATAATTACTTTTGGGGATTACATAGATGACATTTTCAATTACCTTTAGTTGCATACAGCTGGATAAAGCAAAACAGACTCTGAACAACTTTTGCAGGAAGAGGTGTATGCATCTTCGTGGCTCAAAACATGATCTCTGAAGTCACTTTTTAAGTGACTTTTTATTCTAGGACAGTACCCAAGAGTAAATGAAGGCCATCCCGTTCATTCTAAAAATATACCTGGTGGCTCTAGGCAGAAACGTTTTTTTTTAGAGGAGATAGAATGTATGTTATTAAGACAAGAACACTCTGAGGAACACATTATGACACGCAGTGAGTCTGATCATTTTTTATGACTTGCATTGGCATCCTGAAGTTCAACCAAAGGAATATGTCCACAGTCTGTCATAGTCATTCAAACTCTGCAATAATTAATAATAATTAGCAGTATAGAACAATTAAGTGGAGGTATGAAAAGTTCATACATGTATATTGCATGTAAACATGTAAACAAATCACAAGGCTTAGGGTCAGAGATATTGTGTATACAGTATGAAAACTTTAAAGAGAGAAAATAAAACTTTTTGGGAAACAGTGCTTCTGAATATAACAGATTGAGTATACTATACCAGGGAGTGTTATGATAGACAGTGAATCCAAAACCAGTCTCCTCCACCATATTCACAGATGTCCCAAAGCTGAGGTAGTGAAAATGATCGAGGTTGTAGGGACTAATTAGACCATACAATAGCCATTTCAATGGATCCTACAGATGTTCTGCCTCTAGGGTGAAGTGCTATCCTAACATGCACTGCGATATGTTAGGAGTTTGTGCAATTTGAAAAAAAATAACGGAAGAGCGTGCCTAAATGCAACATACAAAAATGTCTGTTTTTACTGATTTACAGTTCATGTAAGGAATTCAGTCAATTGAAATAATTGAAATAGGCCCTAATCTATGGATTTCATATGACTGGGCAGGGGCGCAGGCATGGGTGGGCCTGGGAGGGTGTGCAAAACTGTCATCAAGGCATGTCTACTAAGAAGAATCTAAAATATTTCTGTAACACTTTTTTGGTTACTACATGATTCCATATGCGTTATTTCTTTGTTTTTTATGTCATCACTATTATTCTACAATGTAGAAAATAGTAAACATAAAGTAAAACCCTTGAATGAGTAGGTGTGTCCAAACTTTTGACTGGTACTGTATATATGAGCCAGTTTTATGATAGCGCTTGATGGTTTTTGCGACTGCACTTGAAGAAACTTTCAAAGTTGTTGACATTTTCAGGATTGACTTACCTTCAAGTCTTAAAGTCATGACAGACTGTCATTTCGCTTTGCTTATTTGAGCTGTTCTTGCCATCATACAGACTTGGTATTTTACCAAATAGGGCTATCTTCTGTATACCACCCCTACCTTGTCGCAACACAACTGATTGGATCAAATGCATTAAGAAGGAAAGTTTTAACAAGGCACACCTGTTAATTGAAAAGCATTCCAGGTGACTCCTCATGAAGTTGGTAGAGATAATGCCAAGAGTGTGCAAAGCTGCCAAGGCAAAGGGTGGTTACCCTGAATAATCTCAAATATAAAATAAGTTTTGATTTGTTTAACACTTTTTTTTGGTGACTACATGATTCCATATGTTTTATTTCAAAGTTTTGATGTCTTCACTATTGTTCAACAAGTTAGAAAATAGTAAAAATAAAGAAAAACCCTGGAATGAGTAGGTGTGTCCAAACTTTTGACTGGTACTGTGTATGTATGTATGTATGTATGTATGTATGTATGTATGTATGTATGTATGTATGTATGTATGTATGTATGTATGTATGTATGATGTATGATGTATGTATGTATGTAAGTATGTATGTACAGTTGAAGTCGGAAGTTTACATACACCTTAGCCAAATACATTTAAACTAAGTTTTTCACAATTCCTGACATTTAATCCTAGTAAAAATGCCCTGTTTTAGGTAAGTTAGCATCACCACTTTATTTTAAGAATGTGAAATGTCAGATTAATAGTAGAGAGAATGATTTATTTCAGCTTTTATTTCTTTCATCACATTCCCAGTTGGTCAGAAGTTTACATACACTCAATTAGTATTTGGTAGCATTGCCTTTGAATTGTTAAACTTGGGTCAAACGTTTTGGGTAGCCTTCCACAAGCTTCCCACAATAAGTTGGGTGAATTTTGGCCCATTCCTCCTGACAGAGCTGGTATAACTGAGTCAGGTTTGTAGGCCTCTTTGCTAACACACTCTTTTTCAGTTCTGCCCACAAATGTTCTATAGGTTTGAAGTCAGGGCTTTGTGATGGCCAGTCCAATACCTTGACTTTGTTGTCCTTGAGCCATTTTGCCACAACTTTGGAAGTATGCTTGGGGTCATTGTCCATTTGGAAGACCCATTTGCGAACAAGCTTTAACTTCCTGAATGATGTCTTGAGATGATGCTTCAATATATCCACATCATTTTCCTTCCTCATAATAACATCTACTTTGTGAAGTGTACCAGTCCCTCCTGCAGCAAAGCACCCCCACAATATAATGCTGCCACCCCCGTGCTTCACGGTTGGGATGGGGTTCTTCGGCTTGCAAGCCTCCCCCTTTTTCCTCCAAACATAATGATGGTCATTATGGCCAAACAGTTCTATTTTTGTTTCATCGGACCAAAAAGTACGATCTTTGTCCCCATGTGCAGTTGCAAACTGTAGTCTGGCTTTTTTATGGCAGTTTTAGAGCAGTGGCTTCTTCCTTGCTGATGTCGATATAGGACTCATTTTACTGTGGATATAGATACTTTTGTACCTGTTTCCTCCAGCATCTTCACAAGGTCCTTTGCTGTTGTTCTGGGATTGATTTGCACTTTTTGCACCAAGGTACGTTCATCTCTAGGAGACAGAAGGTGTCTCCTTCCTGAGCGGTATGACGCCTGCGTGGTCCCACGGTGTTTATACTTGCATACTATTGTTTGTACAGATGAACGTGGTACCTTCAGGCGTTTGGAAATTGCTCCCAAGGATGAACCAGACTTGTGGAGGTCTACAATTATTTTTCTGAGGTCTTGGCTGACTTTTTTTTTATGACAAGCAAAGAGGTACACCTCCAACCTCCACAGGTACACCTCCAATTGACTCAAATTATGTCTATTAGCTTATCAGAAGCTTCTAAAGCATGACATCATTTTCTGGAATTTTCCAAGCTATTTAAAGGTACAGTCAATTTTGTAACTTCTGACCCACTGGAATAGTGATACAGTGAATTATAAGTGAAATAATCTGTATGTAAACAATTGTTGGCAAAATTACTTGTGTCATGCACAAAGTAGATGTCCTAACCAACTTGCCAAAACTATAGTTTGTTAACAAGAAATTTGTGGAGTGCATGAAAAACAACCTAAGTGTATGTAAACTTCCGACTTCAACTGTAGGTGGTTCCTTTCTCGGGAACACTATAGATATCATAAGAATCAAGAATCAAGTACATATCACATCTAATTGAAAGATACACCCTTATCAAAATTAACTTCATAAATGTGTATTGTCAGCTCACTTTTTTTATACTAAAAGCAAAGAAAATACTTGTAACAGTGGGGTACGGAATTATTGTCACTCTTGATAAATATGAGCATTAATGACTGTTTAAAATAAATACATTCAAACATTATTTTTTTCAAATATAAGTTGTATTGTATGCAAAAGAAAAGGGAAATTATATTATTTTAAACTAATAAAATTACTCAGAGAAAGATACTTTGTTAAAACCTGTTTGGGCTGCAAGCTGAATATTGAAAAAACTGGAAAATGTGTGCACATTTTCAAACGGCCTCCTAAGAAACTTTTTATTTTCCAATATGCATATATTTACTACTGTTGGATAGATAACAGTCTATAGTTTCTAAAAAGGTTTGAATTGTTTCTCTAAGTCGAACAGAAATATTTTTACAGCCATTTTCCCAGCCGAATTGAGAATTCCAAAATGCGATGTGTCTCTTTAAGACCTTCTCTATAAAAGGCCCTTTGACTTGGGACCATAGGAACACGTCACACGCATTCGTCAGGCTGTAATGCGGAAGTGAGAATTGAAAGGAGTCGAATATCTCGTCCATGGACTGAATAACACACCTTCTTGTGAGACCTGCGCAGTTAAAAAAAAATTCCGGCCGCAAAGCATAATTTGGTCTCGGCTTCTGGAACAAGGTAGATAACGGTGAATATGATGTCTGACTACGATATTATTTGATACATGTCACAAAATCATCCTAAAGTATGTTTTTTCAATATACTTTAATTATATTATTGCAATTTATTCTGGACTTTAGATGTGATACGACGGAAGAATTTTTTGAAGAAACGCTGTGTAGCGCCGCAATGCTATCGTGCTTGCTAACCAAAGAGGGAAATAATTCGTTCTGGAACCCAACTAAAGACTCTACTGGACATTGGACCCCGTTACAACATTCTGATGGAATATCAACAAAGATAAGACCCAATTTGGGATGCTTTTTCATATATCTGTTGAGCTGTGCTGTGCTAAGTGGGCTAACTGTGCTAGGCTAGCGCTTGACCAATGCTAGTGCTGACTTATGCTAGCTTATGTTGTTAGCTAATATAACGATATATTGTGTTTTCGCTGTAAAACACTTCAAAAATCGGAAATGTTGGCTTTATTCACACGATATCTGTCTTTCATTAGCTATCCACCATATGTTTTTCTGAAATGTTTTATGAGGTGTAATTAGTAGCCGACGTTGGTGTATGTATTTTCTCTGGCTACTCCCGTCTCGATTCAGACTCTAGCTATGTGTTAGCATTTATGTTAGCATCAATGTAAAACTGATTTATAGCTAAAATATGCACTTTTTATGAACAAAACATAGATTTATTGTGTAACATGTTATATGACTTTCATCTGAGGTAGTTTTTTCTGGGCTCTTTAGGTTGGTTTTAGTTTATTTCGGTTGGCTTGTGCATGCTACTTGAATCATAATTCATACTTCATAATCATATCCATACGTGTCTGTCCACTTTTGTATTTGGTGGTGAGCTAACATAAATATATGTGGTGTTTTCTCTGTAAAACATTTAAAAAATCGGACATGTTGGCTGGATTGACAAGATGTTTATCTTTCAAATGCTGTATTGGACTTGTTAATGTGTAAAAGTTAAATATTTTTAAAAAATAGATTTTGAATTTCGCGCCCTGCAGCTGTTGTCATTGTCGTACCGAATTCGGGCTTGCAGCCCAAACAGGTTAAAGAAGTAAAGATTCTTATAGTAGTGTAGGACCCTACTCAATAATTTAGGACCCTACTTTGTGTTTTGTAAGGATACCGATTGTATTATCTGCAATCATGGTGTTTAAAATGAATGGCTGGTACATCCTGATGCTACCTTGAACCTGCCACAGGATATGGCAAATATTCCAACAACTACACCGAACAAAAATATAAACACAATATGTGAAGTGTTGGTCCCATGTTTCATGAGCTGAAATAAATGATCCCAGAAATGTTCTATACGCTTATTTCTCTCAAATTTTGTGCACAAATTTGTTTACATCACTTTTAGTGAGCATTTCCCCTTTGTAATGTCTCAAGTTTTGAAAGATTGTGCAATTTGCATGCTGACTGCAGGAATGTCGACCAGAGCTGTTGCCAGAGAATTTTATGTTAATTTCTCTACCATAAGCCGTCTCCAGCATCGTTTTAGAGAATTTGGCAGTTCATCCAACCGGCCTCACATCCACAGACCACATGTGCCGCGTCGGGTGGGCAAGCGGTTTGCTGATGTAATCAATTTGTACAGTGTGCCCCATGGTGGCGTTATGGTATAGGCAGAGACACGCTACGGACAATGAATACAATTTGCATTTTATCGATGGCAATTTGAATGCACAGAGATACCTTGACAAGATCCGGAGGCCCATTGTCATGCCATTCATTCACCGCCATCACCTCATGTTTCAGCATGATAACGCATAGCCTCATATCGCAAGGATCTGTACACAATTCCTGGAAGCTGAAAATGTCTCAGTTCTACCATGGCCTGCATACTCACCAGACACGCCACCCTTTGGGCATGTTTGGGATACTGTGGATCGACATGTACGACAGCGTGTTCCATTTCCCACCAATATCCAGTAACTTCGCACAGCCATTGAAGAGGAGTGAAACATAGTTCCACAGGTCACAATCAACAGCGTGATCAACTCTATACGAGGCATTAGGCAAATGGTAGTCACACCAGATACTGACTGGTTTTCGGGATTTGCGCTCCTAGCTTTTTTTTAAGGTATCTGTGACCAATAGATGCGTATCTGGAATCCCAGTCATGTGAAATCCATAGATTAGAGAGGTTTACATTGTCACAACAGGGTAAGCCTGCACAAGGCACTAAAAAACAGAACAAAACAGGTTTTAAAATGGGTTCTGAAAGGCAGCCACGTGGAGTGTTGGTCAAGCAAACTCGAGTAGGGTCTTAACCTTCATGGTCCATGGTGGGTGTTATGTCATGCATGGCTTAGCACATCAGCAATAAACATGAACCAATCTAACATTAGCTAGCAATCTAGAGTTCTATACGCTTAGAGTTCTGGGCCTGGTAATATCTCTCTAGGAGCTGATTCCTCATTAGTATTGTGAAATAATTGTAATGTTAAGGAAACGTTTTAATGGAAAAAGCTGATCTGAAAGCAGTGCTCCCTTTCATCGGATCCTTTCAGTATCAGCACATGCTCCAATGACACACTTAGCCACCATTCCCTGTGTGGTGTTTTGGGAAATGCATGTTACATCTTCAGCCATTATAGGAAAGATGCATTGTTAAAACACTCGTAAGCCTGAGTTCTATCGCTTCGGGAAACCGGGTCCAGTGTTTGCCTTCAAATGCCCCAGAAGAGTTACGGCATCAAAATATATACCATGTAGTTGTTGGACAAGCTTGCTCACCACCAACAAAAAAGAACTCCCATTTCACAACATGATCAACTTAAATGTGTTGCTACTTAAATGTGTTGCTTTCTCCAATTTAAACATGGTGTTTATTGTCTGTATTGTACAAGACAAAACAGCAACTTTAAACAATTTATAATATCTACATTTTTTTAATTCTTAAATAAAATAGCTGCTTAAAACTCAGAAGTTTTCTCGATCTGTATACCTTTCTCGTATTCCCATCCTCTTGGGATGAGCCCAACCAAAACAAAACTCATCTCCAATATGGCAAAATGTGCAGTCAAAACAAAATGTGTGCCAGGGCTACACACTGGCTAAACACAAAACCTTTTGACTGCCCACCCTTGAAAGACAATCAAGTTGTCCTTACCACGGACATGTCTGATTTCAAGGGGAAACTCCTGCAATATGAGACTCCAGTGAAAGATTCTGTTCTATTTCTGTTGATCGATGATTGTTTTTAGTCTGGGACCTCTCGCACCCCCACTGAAAGTGCGGCTTAGGGCCGTTTGATTGTACCAAAAGTTCAGTTTTTGCGCCTTCTACAAATTCTCACTGTCAAAGTCATAGACATGTTGCAATGTGTATCGAAAGCGCTAACGTGCCCCAACAGATTTTTTTTCTGTGTTTGAGGTGTCCTGCAATAACCTCTCTCAGGAAGCTCAAAGAATGTCTGACATGATCTACAAACAACAGCTCAATCGGACTGAAACCGAGAGATTCCTGACCAACCTGCAAATAGCACCCCTTCATCCCAGTCTTTCTCGAACTCAAAGCAGTAAGCTCTCAACATAGACTTCGAAATCGCTCAAGAGCAAATTGAGAATCTGTGTGGTAAGCAACATCCAACTGCTGTAGCACTTGCTGGATGACCTTTGACCTGCGGAAGTCCAAATATTGAAAATAATTTCACAAGGGCCTTAACAATACTGGGAGCTGTAATTTTCCTCAGTGGAATGGCTTCAGGGAAAGGAGTAGCTGCGCAAATGATGATTAAGAGAAATTGGTTACCACTCTTTGCTTTGAGTTAATGAGAATGTAAACAAGATGCTGTGTTTTTATTTACAGTAGTGATGGACAACTGGTGCCATTTTGAAAACAGGTTTTCAAACACCTGTAGCCCGATTAGCAGGACAATAGACTCTTTATAGCCCGGCTACTGTACGTGTGAACATCCCCCTACTTGCAAAAAATGACATTGCCCTCAAAAAGAACAGACAAAACGGACATTGTTTTCATCAAGCCAGCTTCTTTCTATGGTGCTACCCATTCCAGGGTTAGGACCGTAACCACCAGAGGACTTGAAAATGAGAGAGAAACATTATCGGAGGGCAGAGATATGGGCAACGTATTGGTACAGAGCCAGGCGGCATTGGCAGAGAGACAGGCGGAGAATGACGCGTTGAAGAGGGCGAGGAACAAGATGGAGTCACAATCCATGCCAGGCACACCTATGAGCTGTGGAACTCCACCTCCGACAGGCAGAGTCAACATACCTGGTGGTTTCATGAGGTTGTCAGTTCACCCTGACATTTCCGTTCCTCTTCTGACAACAGAACTTGAACAACTGCTCAACAGGCACGACAAGGGCCGTCCGGACCCATTATGGGCTATTAGCAGGACAGTATACCTTTACCAACAGCTCTCTGTATTTTGATACCTTGTGGACGGGGGCACCTGCAATGCGTTGCTACAGATGCAGGTTCAATACCCATGCCGGCCACCACCGGTAGACCCATGAGGCGGCTTTTGCTTTTAATTTAGAATCCTCCAATCCTCTACATGTAATTATTGGCAGAGAGTCACAACACATTTTTCGATATACCTAAGGTCTACCGTAGGCAACATGAGTCTCAGTAGTGTTGAGTAATGTGCTGTTAAAAGTGGTGTAGGTCATATTTATTTATTTTTAACAGTATTTTTATTGGAATTTCACAATTTTCACCCATATTAAGAGATACAACAACAAAGACAAAGCAAAAAAACAGCACTCACTTACACATACCTGCATATATATCTATATATATATATATATACACATACCCACACATACTGTATATACAGTACATACACAGAGGACCGAGTTTTGAAATCAGTGGAATTCGAGTATGATAGCTAAGGAGATGGAGAAAACACCTGTCTCCAGATTACATCTTCAAACTAAGGGCAACCATGGCATCCGACAGGAGACGCATCCGTCCATAAATGATGTATACGGGTAAGAGTCTAGCTAGCTACATTTTCAGATATTGGTTAGCTACCTGCAGATTCATGCAGAGTAGTAACGTCATGAGTTGGTATTATGGTTAATTGTTTAGCTAGCTAGCTACTTGTCTTAAAATACTCAACTATGCAAGTATCCATTTCAATAGAATATCACTGTGGCAACTGTTGTTAGACGTTGGTTAGGTACGTGCAGTTTCATGCAGGGTAGTAACGTGATGAGTTGGGATTATGGTTCATTGTACTTTAGCTACAAATCTTAACAAAATACTCAACTATGCAAGTATCCATTTCAATAGAATGTCACTGTGACAACTGTTAAGACGTTGATTAACTACCTGCAGAGTCAAGTAGGGTAGTAAAGTCATGAGTTGGGATTATGGTTAATTGTTTAGCTAGCTAGCTATATGTCTAAGAAAAGACTCCACTATGCAAGTATCAATTTCAATAGAATGTCACTGCGACAACTGTTGATAGACGTTGGTTAGCTACCTGCAGATTCATGCATGGTAGTAATGTCATGAGTTGTGATTATGGTTCCTTGTTTAGCTAGCTAGCTAGCTAGCAAGTAACCAATTCGTAAATTCAGTCTGGCCATCTACTCCGATTTCAGAGCACTCTCGTCTGTGTGTCAGAGCGCGGAATAACTGATGAATTTACGAATGCTCAACACCTGTTGAATATGGCCGGTGTCGGTAAATGTCAGCAAAAAAAGCGTAATTAAATTGTTGCCAGCAGCACAGTTACAGTCACCAACGCTCTGGATAAGATGAAAACAGCCTAACCAGCTCTGCTAGGGAGAGTAAAATAGTCAGAGTTTGGGTAGGGGCTAAAGCTTAAGAGGGTGTCGACAAAGAGCTCTCCAGTAGGTACCAAAAGTATTCAAATGCCCTTTTCTCAAAAGTGAGGTTACAAGTTTGTCAACTTTCAAATCAGAATGACTTTCCCATTGTTCCTCAAATGCAGTGTATGTCACACCCTGATCTGTTTCACCTGTCGTAGTGATTGTCCCCACCCCCTCCAGGTGTCGCTTATTTTCCCCGGTGTATTTATCCCTGTGTTTCATGTATCTCTGTGCCAGTTCGTCTTGTATGTTTTAAAGTCAACCAGCGTGTTTTGACAGTGCTCCTGCTTTTTCTATTCTATTTTGATCGTCCTCCTGGATTTGACCCTTGCCTGTTTTCTGGACTCTGTACTCGCCTGCTTGACCATTCTGCCCGCCCTGACCTCGAGTCCTGCCTGCCACACTCTACCTCCTGGACTCTGAACTGGTTTTGACTTTTACCTGTCCACGACCATTCTCTTGCCCACCCTTTTTGGATTATAATAAATATCAAAGACTCAAACCATCTGCCTCCCATGTCTGCATCTGGGTCTCGCCTTGTGCCCTTATAGTATATGATATACCATTTCAAATGTTGATACATAAGACCAAAACAAGATAGTCGGTCATATTTGATACCTACAGTGGTCCTAAAGGGCAGCAACATGTGCAAAATGTGAAAGGGGTGTGTAGACTTTCACTAGGCACTGTAGATATTTTTTATGTATCACTCACTCTCTGAGCTGGGCTTTGTTTTCTTGCATCCTCACTGATTCAGGAGCCTTTTCAGGGGAAGAGACAGCCAACTGAGCTGAGACTGAACTCCCTGGGGGTGAGACGGACAAATAGTGTCCCTATCCGTGATTAAATACCCAGCTCCTTCAGTGATGATGTGCTCCGGTTTACACAGGGCAGGCTGCTGGGGAAAGGGTGCCCATTTTAACTGATTGGGTCTGATGTGAGCAGAGGTGGCATCGTTTGCATGACTGTTAGTCGCCGATACCTACAGGGGTCCGAAAAGGCAGCAAATTGTACATACTGTGCACGTGGTGTGTAGACTTTCAATAGGCACTGAAAATATTATTGTTAATTATCAGAAAGGTGGCTTAGTTCAACTACAAACATAGAAGTGCTCCACTTGAAACACAAACTCTCGTGAGCCCGTGGCCTTCATAAGCAAGACATCATTTTTCCAAGTAGTGCATTTCAAACTTAACTGACAATCTACAGTCAGCATCCACCTCTGCCCCCTTTCACTCAAAGTCAAAGATCTTCCTGAAACATCTGCTTAGGGACCTCTCATCTCACCTTCCAATTTCCAGCATTGATGTGGCTGAGCTCAGACCAGATGGTTATCTCTCTCTCTCTCACACACACACACACACACACACCCCTCTCTGGGCTTTGTTTACTTGCTTCCTCTGATCCAGGAACCTTTTCAGGGGGAAAGACAGCTGGAACTGAGCCGAGATTGAGCTCCATGATAGTGAGACGGACAAATTGTATCCCTATCCATGATTAAATACCCAGTTCCCTGAGTGATGGGCTCCAGTTTACAAAGGGCAGGCTGCTGGGTGGGCTTTATAAAGGGTGCCCATTTTAAATGCTTGATTGGGTCTGATGTGAGCAGAGGGGGCATCCTTTGCCTGTCCTAATCCATTAGAATGGAGGTAAACACACACTGATGCACGCACACAGACTTCCATCACGGAGAGCGAGCTTCCTTCCCGGTGAAAGAGGTGAATGTTTGATTACAGAGCTGATGGAGTGGGGATGGGGAAACAGAGATTTATTGCGAAGTGAGGGGGAGGGGCGGAAAGGGGAGAGCTGAGACATACAACTTTGTCATCTGCTAGCAGGTGTAAAGACTGCCTGAGTGATGCAGAAATGCTAAATGGGGAAACAAAAAAAGAAAAATACAAAAGATCACAGGAAAGTGATTATTATTGCTTTCACTCATCCCTTTGCTTTCAATGAGGTCTGGTGAATATTCGGTGGCTTAAGGAGAGGTTGTAAAGTGGTGACAAGGGATAGATTTTAAAATGTTTTGAAATGGTTTTAAAATTCAAAATCAAATAGCTAAATGAACCTGGTATGACCTTCTTAAAACAATTCCATATAGCTTAGTAGAACCCCCCCGGCTTACACAGGGCTTAGACTGTTATGGTTCATATTCCATTCAATGTACGTTGCCAGGTACAGAGAGTCATTTACGGTAAAAAGGGTCATCTGTTTCCATTCTATTGTGTGTGTGCATGCCAGTGTTTTCGTATTAGTGTCAATGTGTGACCGTCAGGCATAAGCCCTCAGCATCTAAGCCTTACCAGTGAGGACACACACACTACCTCACTCTGCAGTGTGTTTGCATGGGAACAGCAGAGCCGTACCTCAGCGGAGAGAAAGCGCTCTTACATCTGTGTAGATTCCAAGCTACCTAAAGACCAGCAAAATACAAACAAGTGGGCTGGCAGTGGGAAACATTTCTCTCTTTTATAGATGTTCCTATGAGATGTAGAGCAGAGACCAACACTGCTCACTATGTGTTAGCCTACTGTGCATTACAATCTAATGTAAGCTGAAGTTATAACCTTATTACTGTATTTCTTCTGTTATTGGCTCGATGGCCTTATCGAGGATGACATGAGCAGTACAGTAGGAGAGGAGAGTCCGAGGCAGCTCCATGGATCTCCACTCTTTTTCTGTTTTTTTTTAATTAGGATCACCATTAGCCGTTGTTCACGGCAAGTCTTCCTGAGGTCTGACACACAACGAAAAGGGCATTACAGACAAAAATACTTTGCAATTTACAGACATTTAAAACATTAACATAAACATGACAGACTTATATATGCAAAACAACTACCGCTAAAGACACAAATGTACACATATTTGGCAAAGGGGGGTCTGACCCGGTACGAGATGGGGTTACCTAATAAACTGGCCCACTGAGTGTAAATCACCTAGGGGCTGACACAACATCAGTTTAATTTGCCGCTGGACATTGTGTACTATGTTATCCCCTTGTCTGCCTCGTGTGTGTGTGTGTGTGTGTGTGTGTGTGTGTGTGTGTGTGTGTGTGTGTGTGTGTGTGTGTGTGTGTGTGTGTGTGTGTGTGTGTGTGTGTGTGTGTGTGTGTGTGTGTGTGTGTGTGTGTGTGTGTCAGTATATACAAACAAAAATGTGGTCACATGGGGGAGAGGCTTTGTGCCGTGAGGTGTTGCTTTATTTGCACTATATGAGATGGAAGGGAGTTCTATGTGAGGAACTCTCCTCTCCTCTGTCCTTTTTACTGTTTTGAACCAAACCCAATGCAACAGTGGCAGAGCTGCGAACAGCAGGGGCATCTGGCTTTTCCTCCAGCGTGTCTCTCCTTTCTCTTTCTGCTGTTCTCTCCATTTCCCTTCCTCCCTCTCCCCCTCTTCCTATCGCCTTTATTGCTCTCTGCTGTTCTCCCTCTTCCTCTCTCCTTTATTGCTCTCTGCTGTTTTCCCACTCCCCCTCTAACTCTCTCCTTTATTTCTCTCTGCTGCTTTCCCTCTCCGCCTCTTCCCCTCTCCTTTCTTTCTCTCTGCCGTTTTCCCTCTCCTCCTCTCGCCTTTATTTCTCTCTGCTGTTCTCTCTCTGCCCCTCATCCTCTCTCCTTTCTTTCTCTCTGATGTTCTCCCCCTCAACCTCTCTCCTTTATTTCTCTCTGCTGCTTTCCCTCTCCGCCTTTTCCCCTCTCCTTTTTTTCTCTCTGCCGTTTTCCCTCACCTCCTCTCTCCTTTCTTTCTCTCTGCTGTTCTCTCTCCTCTCTTCCTCCCCGGAGGGGTTTAGGAGCGCATGGCTAAACCCCAAAAACACATTACGATCCCTCGATCGCGCCCTGGCCACGATGAAACTGCGAAACACAACACTAATAACATCCCCCTGAATATTTTAGACACTATTTATTTTTTGATCTGTCGGCGATTCAGTTCTATTTTGTGGATATGGGAAGTTTTGTAGGCTCATCTTTTTTTAATTGCCACGATCTGTCTCCAAAATGGGAATGGGGGGACTACAATTTTTCGGGCCACTGTCCCCTAACTTTAAACTTAGGGCTACTACAGGACATACAGATGAAAAAAAATATGACAATGTAGACAGAAGCCATTTCTTTTTTCATAATGCTACTACACATGACCTGCAGTTGCATTAGAGCACTCAATTAGAGGGGAATAAAAGACATTGAGAGGTGCGTAATTTAGCGGCACCGAGAGAGAGTGGACAACCCTTGTGTTGCGTGCCCCCGAACATTAACCGTGTTGTTCAAGCAGAGTTTCCATTGGGCAGTGCAGACCGTGTTGTTCAAGCAGAGTTTCCATTGGGCAGTGCAGGCGACTGCTGAACGACTGATCTATAAACCACCTTGCATCATAAATAACTTATTATTATTTGTAAATCAGTCACAATTAATATGATACATCCCGGTATTGATGCTCTCGAACTCAGACATTTTCTTTGTAAAAAAATTGATTGGGAAAATACAGTGGCTTTTCTGGGTGCCATGCAACTGTTTGTGACGTTGCACATGACAGACATTTTATGCTAAGTAGCTTTTGATTGACACCTGAAGCCAAAGTTGTTCAGAATATTTTAATATGGGTCTTTGCTGTGTTCCGGGCTGATTTCACAGTATCAAGCTTTATTATCATAAAAATCTGTTGCTAAATTAGAGCCTCTGGGACCAACTACCTCTCAAGCATATTTAATGTCTTCCCACTGGATATGAGGTAAGAGGAAATATGTTTTTTAAACTGAAAGACAAAAGGGATCACATACACTGCATGACCAAAAGTATGCGGACAAACATCTTTCAAATTTCGGAAGTAGAGGGGACATTTGGTCCATAGCTCCACCTTCTCTCTTTGCAAGTTACAGGCAAGTCTATGGACCAAATGTCCCCTCCCCTTTCAAAAATACAAAAGATGCTACACCGGCGAAATCGTGATATGTCCAAATAACCAGTAACTATGACATGTATGACAACTAAACCAGTCATATTTATGATATTATTTACAAAGATTACTTTTTTAAAATAAAAAAAGAAATTTTTTAATCAATTAGTATATTTAAGTTTAACCACAATATTTGTTGTATTATTTGTTCTGTCTTTTCTGGTAGATTCAATTCTTATGGCTGCAAGGCAAAGTGTTGAGTAGCCAGTGAAATCGTGCCCATTTCAAACGGCCTCCTACTCAAATCTTGCTCGTACAATATGAATATTATTATTCTTTTTGGATAGAAAACACTTTCTAGTTTCTAAAAAAGTTGGAATTATTTCTCTGAGTGAAACAGAAGTCCTTCTGCAGCACTTTTCCTGACCAGGAAGTGAAATGTCAGAAATCGATGCTCTTTTCAACTTGATGCCTATACATGGTCTTGACACTTAGGAGTCTTATTACACTCTATACGCCTTCCTATTGGTGTAAAGAGGATGTCAGAGAAGAAATTTTTGTGCTCATCTTGTTCTGTCGTGAAAAAAAACAAATTTCTTTGACGTGACCGTCCACTTCCGGTACTCTGAAGGAAGTGGGATTGACTTCTGTTTTGCCTTCGTAACGAACGGCTAACATCTCCGGCTCTAATTTTTTTTGATACATGTGACCATATCATCGTAATGTATGTTTTTTCAATATAGTTTAATCAGATTATTGAAACTTTATTCGGGAGTTTTGCCGTGTTCCGTCCTCTGACTGTGTTTACGTTGGAGAAATTTATGCCACTCGGCTAGTGCCAATGCTAATTGAAGAGGGAAATTTGCCATTCTGAATCGAAACAACGACTCATCTGGACAGAGGACACCTTCTTCAACATTCTGATGAAAGATCAGCAAAAGTAAGACCCATTTTATGATGTTATTTCATATATCTGTCGTGCATGTGAACTGGCCGTGTGCGCCCAATTATTTCTGTCTATTGTAGCTACGCTAATATAGCGATACATTTTGTTTGCGCTGTAAAACATTTAATAAATCGGAAATATTGTTTGGAATCACAAGATGCCTGTCTTTCAATTGCTGCAGACTATGTATTTTTCAGAAATGTTTTATGATGAGTAATTAGCTATTTGACGTTGGTGTCTGTAAATATTATGGCTGCTTTCGGTGCAATTTCGGATTGTAGCTGAAATGTAAACTATGGTTTATACATGAAATATGCACATTTTTCGAACAAAACATATGCTATACAATAAATATGTTATCAGACTGTCATCTGATGAATTTGTTTCTTGGTTAGTGGCTATTTATATCTTTATTTGGTCGAATTTGTGATAGCACCTGATGGAGTAAGAAACTGATGGAGTTAGAAAAGTTGTGTCTTTTGCTAACGTGGTTAGCTAATAGATTTACATATTTTGTCTTCCCTGTAAAACATTTAAAAAATCGGGCATGTTGGCTTGATTCACAAGATGTGCACCTTTCATCTGGTGTCTTGGACTTGTTAATGTGTGAAAGTTAAATATTAAAAAAAAATTGATTTTGAATTTCGCGCCCTGCACTTTGAGCTGGATGTTGTCATAAGTGCACCGGTGTCGGGCTGCCCCCGTAAAAGGTTAAATTGAAATTGCAACTAACTTTCTATGGCTTGTATTACAAATAACGAGATATTCAAATAACTGAAAGTGAGAGGTTTTAATCTGAATAAAGGAAAAAGGGCCTTTCTTGAACATAGGGTGAGACCTTCTTACAAATTTTCTAGAGAACCCGTTCGGATTTAAGTATAACTTTTGAATGACTGAAGCTTTTAGTGAGACGTCTAATGCTTTAATATTTAATCATTTCTGCCCTCCAAATTCATATGCATTATATAATAAGGCCCTTTTAATGTTGTCTGGCTAGGAGTTCGAAATAAAATTGAATATTTTTTTCTCATATAATTAAAAAAAAATGTTTGCTAGGTATTTACCTTTCCATGGTAGCAAGATCTTATCTATTTTTACTACCTTTCTATAAACATTTATTGGAGTGAAATCATTTATTTAGGGATATGAATACCGAGTATATCCACATCACCATCCAACCATTTTATTGGTAAACTACATGGTAAAGTAGTATTTTTTTACTGATCCAATATGTAATATAGTACACTTGTCATAATTTGGTTGTAATCCAGAGAGGTTAGAAAAAGTATCTAGATCCTCTATGAGGCTATGGAGGGATCTAAGTTGTGGATTTAAAAGAAAACATGAATCATCATCGTACAATGACACCATTGTTTTTAAGCCCTGTATTTCTAATCCCTTGATATTATTGTTGGATCTGATTTTAACAGCTAACATTTCGGTGGCCATAATAAATAGATATGCCAATAGTGGACAACCTTGTTTTACTCCTCTTTACATTTTAAAACTTTCTGAGAAGTAGCCATGATTTATTATTTTACACTTAGGGTTACTATACATGATTTTAACCCATTTTATAAGAGACTCTCCAAAATTGAAATGTTCCAGGCATTTATATATAAACTCCAGTCGTACTTTATCAAAAGCCTTTTCAATATCCGCTATGAATAGCAGGCATGGTGTTCTCTTGTTTCCAGTAGTTGCCTTATACACTGCTCAAAAAAATAAAGGGAACACTTAAACAACACAATGTAACTCCAAGTCAATCACACTTTTGTGAAATCAAACTGTCCACTTAGGAAGCAACACTGATTGACAATAAATTGCACATGCTGTTGTGCAAATGGAATAGACAAAAGGTGGAAATTATAGGCAATTAGCAAGACACCCCCAAAAAAGGAGTGATTCTGCAGGTAGTGACCACAGACCACTTCTCAGTTCCTATGCTTCCTGGCTGATTTTTTGGTCACTTTTGAATGCTGGCGGTGCTCTCACTCTAGTGGTAGCATGAGACGGAGTGGAGATGCATCAGAACACTCAAGCCCTGCTGAATGGGAGCCGGGCCGAATCGGCGACCCACTCGAGGGGACGGAAGGACAGCCCAACCGCTGTGTACCCCGATCCGACAGTCGGCAGGGCCAAAGGACCGCAAACCCGTGGAGAGACGGCTGGGTTAGGGCCGACCCGCCACCGACGACCCCGGGTGGATGGATCTTCACGGCCGGGTGGGCATCCCGAACGAGATCCTGAAAGATTTGTGTCCTCTCCTGCAGATCAAGCAGATCCGGACCTCCGTCTTTCACCCGCAGACAGATGGGCTCGCCGAGAGGTTCAAAAAACGCTCAAACAAATGCTGCGGAAGGTCATCGAACAGGACGGGAAGAACTGGGACCAGATACTACCCCACCTAATGTTCTCAATACAAGAAGTACCCCAGTCCTCCATTGGGTTTTCCCCTTTCGAACTCCTCTACTGGAGGAGGCCATGCGGCCCACTGGACCTTGCCAAGGAGGTGTGGGAAGCCCAACCGACCCCCTTACGCAGTGTGGTAGAGCACGTGGAGACGATGAGGGAGCGGATGACAGCCATATGGCCAGTGATAAGGGAACATATGGAGATGGCCCAACGCACCCAAGCCCAGGTCTACAATCGGGGGCCCCAGCCCAGAGAATTCCAGGTGGCAGACAGGGTGTTGGTATTAATCCCCACGGCCGAAAGTAAGTTCCTGGCAACATGGCATGGGCATTACGAGGTGATAGAGAAACTGGGACCCATCAATTACCGCGTACGGCAACCGGGGTGACGGAAACCCCAACAGATTTCCCACGTGAACCTATTGAAGAAGTGCCATGAGAGGACAGCCTTGGCCGTGTTGTGGTCGGGACCCAGGGCGCCAACGGTACCAGTGGTGGTACTGAGCATTTGAGGACCCCGGCCCAGAAGCAAGCGCTCAGGGAGCTCGTCGATTGGAACATGGCGGTGTTCCCCGAGAAGCCGGGCCGCACGACCCTCATTGAACACCACATCCGTACCCAGCCCGGGGAAACTGTATGAAAACAGCCATATCGGTTTCCGGAGGCCCGAAGGAAGCCTATGAAGTGGAAGAGTCGTTGAAGAGTCCAACGGTGCATGGTGCAGCCCCATCATGTTGGTGCACAAACCGGACGATAGCCTGCGCTTCTGTAATGATTTCCGGGGTGTGAACGACATCAGCTTGTTCGACGCCTACCCCATGCCGAGAGTGGACGAACTCATCGACCGATTGGGAAAGGCCCGGTACATCAGCACCCTTGACCTGACCAAATGATATTGGCAGGTACATTTGACAGCCTCCTCCTGGGAGAAGATGGCGTTTTCGACACCAGATGGACTATATCAGTACCAGGTGATCCCGTTCGGTCTCCACAGAGCCCCACCCACATTCCAGCGCCTGATGGAAAAAGTACTTCGACCCCACCAGCAGTACGCAGGGGCCTATTTGGATGATATCATCATCCACAGCCAAGGTTGGGAAGAGCACCTGGCGCGCCTCAAGCGGTGCTGGATGCGCTTAGGCAGGCCGGGTTGACAGCGAACTCCAAGAAATGCAAACTCAAGTTCGAGGAGGTGGAGTACCTGGGGTATTTGATCGGACGGGGGAACGTCAAGCCCCAGGAGAGGAAGGTTCACATGGTACGTGACTGACCCGTTCCATGCACCAAGACACAGGTCAAGTCCTTCCTGGGACTGGCAGGATACTATAGCCGGTTTATCCCCAACTTTGCGACTATAGCTTTCCCTCTCACCAACCTAACTAGGGCCCGCCTCCCGAAAACAGTGAAATGGACGGACGAGACAGCAGCGGCATTCAGGCGCCTGAAGGAAGAACTGTGCTCCCAACCGATTCTCGTAACGCCCGATTTCCAGGTGCCGATGTTAGTCCAGACGGATGCATGTGACGCGGGACTAGGGGCCTTTCTGTCACAGATACATGATGGGGAGGTGCACCCCATCATATACATAAGCCGCAAGCTAATACCTAGAGAGAGAAAAGTACTTGATTGTTGAGAAAGAGTGTCGAGCGGTGAAGTGGGCGCGAGACTCTAAATTATTACCTGTTAGGTACCCACTCCACCCTGGTCACTGACCATGCTCCCCTGGACTGGATGGCCAGGGGAAGGGACACAAATGATTGGGTCAGCAGGTGGTTCTTGTCCCTTCAACGCTTCTCTTCTTCTATTGTGCACAGGTCAGGGGCGAAGCATGGAAACGTGGATGCCCTATCGAGAAGGGAGACAGACGTCACACTTTCAACATCCCCCTCCCCGACAGAGCTAAGGGGGGTGGGGGGTATGTGGCATACAGCAGGTCAGCCTCCAGGGGGAGACTCGTCGAGGCCTGCTGGCAGACGGAGTCTACATCACGAGGCATTGGCTCCCTCTGCTGGACGTGCCAGTTCTTGATGGTGGGTAATCAAGGGCTGATTGCTCACCAGCTGTACGAGTCCCATAAAGCTGCCAGAAGGCAGATCACAAAAGAGAGGGACTGGGGGAAGAAAGGTGACTTACGTATAGTTGGAGACGGTGCCTGAGCTAAAAGGAGGGAGTTCAGTTTTGTGCCCGACATGATACAGCAAGACCCGGAGCCTTGAAGACGGTATCCCAGAGAGGGTCTCATGGGGGAGACCTATCCTTTTCTTTTAATTCATTTAAATAAACACCGTTGAAACCGAGCTAATTCTACTCTGTCCGTGTCTGATATGTGTAAACGTCTTGACCAAACCCCCTGGTCTGCCACACTGTGCTATGTCGGAAAAATTCAGTTATAAACTCTGTCCTAGTTAAAAAACAATTTATCATCCAAAAGGCTTTGATTACATTTCCAATATCCTCGCCCTCGTGGAAATTCAGTAAGAGTAATGTATATGCCAATTATCTGATGGTCCGACCGCATTCTATTCCCTATCAACACTTTTTAAACTTTTGGTGCCAACGAGAATGACATATAAAAGAAATCAAGACGACTAGCTTGATTGAGCCTCTGCCATGTATATCTCACTAGGTCAGGATATTTAAACCTCCATATATCCACAAGTTCCAATATATCCATGACATTCATGATTTCCTTAAGAACATGAGGGTGAAAGTTTGTAGTGTGATTTCCTTTATGGTCCATTGAGGTATTTAAAACAGTATTATAATCTCCCACCATAAAAATAGAGTATTTTATTTCTTGCAGGGTTGATCATTTATAATATATATTTTCAAAGAAGCGTGGATCATCATTATTTGGTCCGTAAATTTTAATAAGCCATATCTGTTCATGGTCCAATAACATATTCCATCTACCTCGCGGACTTGTTTGGACAATTTGTACATTTGGATCAAAATTATTGTTAATTACTATCATCACCCCTTTTGTGTTTCTTTGTCCATGGGAGATGTATATTTCATCCCCCTCAGACCAGTTTCCACTCACCTTCATCTAAAATCGTTGAACGAGTTTCCTGTAAACAATCATTATTATATTCCTTCTCTTTGAGCCAGGTAAATATTGTTTTTCTTTCATTATAGTCTGCTAAGCCATTACAATTGTAACTGGCTATACTTATTTCACCATTTACCATAATGAGATACAAGTTTTAAATCTATTTGTCACGGCATTCAAGAGAAGAAGATGAGGACCATGGTGCAGCGTGGTACGTGTTCATATTTAATTCAATAACCGAACACTAAACACGAAAATGACAAAAAAGGACAAAAAGAATAACCGAAACAGTTCTGTCTGGTACAGATACGAAACAAAAAACAACTACCCACAAACACTGGTTGGAACAGGATACCTAAGTATGGCTCCCAATCAGAGACAACGATGCCTCTGATTGGGAACCACACCAGGCCAAACACATAGAAACACAACATAGAAAAAAGAACATAGACTGCCCACCCTAGTCACACCCTGGCCTAACCAAAATAGAGAAAAAAAGCCTCTCTATAGCCAGCGTGACACTATTCATCATAATATATATTTGTAAATGTACCATTAAAAAGTACCATAGTGATTGAGTGTCCATATAGCTGTACCCCGATATTTACCCAACTCCCTCGTGGGGACAACATGCATGGCTCACATAGAATTGCATCTCATTTTATACAGTTTAAAGCCTATCATGGAGTGTCAAGCCCTGATCATAACACCATGGGGTCCTATTGCATTCTGGCTTAACCCACCTTGAACAATGACATCAGTTTTCCCATTGTGACCTACTTGTGTGACTTTCATATACTGTACCTTTGAGAACATAATACCAGACATATCGAGGGCAACTGGGGTAGTCACTCGTGTTTGCCCAGTATAACATGTCTCATGATGTTCTTTCGATGTAATTATCTAAATTGACCCAGTTCTGTTGAGATAGGGTGTCCTTGATGTCTTGATTAGTGTTCTTTTTTAATAGAAGAAAAGCACTCATACCTCATGTTATGCAAGTAAAGAGCGCAGTAATCAGGTTTTATGTTATATAAGCTTTATTTGATATGAGCCAAGATACTCTGTGAGACATATTTTTGTTCTACTTCTTGTTGATGCCAGTATCATTAACTTCTCTAGGGTAGGGGGTAGCATTCGGAATTTTGGATGAAAAGCATGCCCAAATTAAACTGCTTGCATCTCGGGCCCAGAATATATGATATGGTAGGTTTGGTGGATTTGGAAAGAAAACACTCTAACATTTCCAAAACTGTTGAAATAGTGTCTGTGAGTATAACAGAACTGATTTGGCAGGCAAAAACCTGAGAAATATTCATTCAGGAAGTATTTTCTTTTTTGGTTTTGTAGTTTTCTATTCAATGCCAATACAGTATCCATTGACTTAGGACTCAAAATGCAGTTTCTATGCCTTCCACTAGATGTCAACAGTCTTCAGAAAATGTTTCAGGCTTGTATTCTGAAAAATGAAGAAGTAAGAGCAGTCTGAATGAGTGGACCCTGCTGTGTCACAAAGCTTTTTCCTGCGCAAGACCGAGAGAGTGTGTTTCTTGTTTACATATACGTTATTGTCCGGTTGAAATATTATTGATTATTAAGGCTGAAAACAACCTGAGGTTTGAATAAACATCGTTTGACATGTTTCTATGAACTTTACGGATACAATTTGGATTTTTTTGTCTTTCCGTTTTTACTTTGTTTGAGCCTGTGGATTACTGAAGAAAACGCGCAAACAAAACTAAGGTTTTTGGGTATAATGATACTTTATCGAACAAAAAAAACATTTATTGAGTAAATGAATGTCTGCTGAATGCAACCATATGTAGATCAAAGGTAAGGGATTATTTGTATCTCTATTTCTAAATTGTGTAACTGTTCTACCTGGCTGACTACTGTTTGTCATGATTTATCTAGTGGGCTATGTTCTCATAATCGTAATGTATGCTTTCGCCGTAAAGCATTTTTAAAATCTGACACTGTGGTTGGATTCACAAGCAGTTCATCTTTAAACCTATGTAAAATATGTTTTGTTTTCTGAATTTTTATAATGAGTATTTCTGTATTTGAATTTGGCGCCCAGCAGTTTCACTGGCTGCTGTAGAGGTGGGACGCTACCGTCTCACGTGCCCAAGAGAGTTTAATGGCTTGTCAGTTAGAATTTCAAAGGGAAATCCAGGGGAAAAGATTACAATTTTCTCTACGTCGATCCAGTGTGGAAAGAAAATGGTACAATATGAACCAAACCTTGACTGCGTAGGTGCATTGTTGATGGCATCTTGCTGTACCAAACGTTCTCACATCTCCCTGTCCCTATCCTTCAATGGCAACCATTGTTAGTCATCTGTCAGGCTCAATTTTGAAGTGCCTTGTCATTCATACATACGTACTAGGGAATTGGTACTGTGAAGGTGCAACTTCACTTCCCACTGTTGAATTTGAATTATTTCAAAAACATTGGCAGCCAATCAGGTTAGGGACTTTGAACACCCAAGCACGCACACTCACTGGGCAGTTCATTACGTACACCACCCCGCTTACAGTTTTCTCTTACAGACAGTGAGGTCACGTGGCCGTGGCTTGCTATATAAAGCAGGCAGACAGAAATCAAGGCATTCAGTTACAGTTCTATTGAACGTTAGAATGGGCAAAAGGTGTGACCTAAATGACTTTGCGCTTGGTATGATCATCGGTGCCAGGCACGCTGGTTTCAGTACCTGAGAAACGGCCGACCTCCTGGGCTTTTCACGCACGACAGTGTCTAGTGTTTACGGAGAATGGTGCGACGAACAAAACATCCAGTCAGCAGCAGCCCTGTGGGCGAAAACAGCTTGTTGATGAGAGTTTGAAGGAGAATGGCAAGAATCTTGCATATCAGGCGGCGCACAGACAGGGAAATAACAGCGCAGGACAACAGTGGTGTGCGGAACGTACAATTTGTAGGTCCTTGTCACGAAGGGGCTATTGCAGCAGTCGACCACACTGGATGTAACGGCTCTCGTTGGTGGTAGGAAGAGTAGACCAAGGCGCAGCGTGGAAAGTGTTCATGAATCTTTTATTAAAAAAACACTCAAACAAAATAACAAAAGGGAAAACGAAAGCGCACAGTTCTGTCAGGCTAAGACACTAAACAGAAAACAAGATCCCACAACCTAATGGTGGGAAAAAGGGCTTCCTAAGTATGATCCCCAATCAGAGACAACGATAGACAGCTGCCTCTGATTGTTTTTGGGCTGAGTGTGGTTCCCAAAGAAACAGAAGACATTGAATTTCCCACCCGAGTCACACCCTGACCTAACCAAACATAGAGAATAATAAGGATCTCTAAGGTCAGGGCGTGACACTGGGTTCCATTCCTACCAGCTAAAAACAAGAAGAATAGTCTCCAGTAAGCATGCAATTACCAACGCTGGACTATTGAGGAGTGGAAAAATATCGCCTGGTCCAACGAATCCCGGTTCCTGTTGCGTCATGCTGATGGCAGAGTGAGTATTTGATGTAAGCAGCATGAGTCCATGGCACCATCCTAGCTGGTGTCGGTACAGAGTGGTGGGGGTGGTGTAATGGTGTGGCACACGTTAGGTCCCTTTAAACTAATTGAGCAATGTTTCCATGCCCTGAAGAATTTGGGCTGTTCTGGAGGCAAATGGGGTTCTGACCCGGTTCTAGATGGGTGTACCTAATAAACTGTCCCACTGAGTGTAAATCACCTATGGGCTGACACAACATCAGTTTAGTTTGCCGCTGGACATTGTGTACTATGTTATCCCCCTGTCTGCCTCATGTATGTGTGTGTGTGCACATGTATGTGCTTTTATGTGTGTCTGATCACATATACTCACTTCCACTTCTCTCGGGCTCATATAGGCAAACTGTCCACGCGACTGTCAACATGTTCTGTTCTTCTTCCCTTGCTGGAACAATATTCATATATATTTATACCCACGTCTTATACAACTGTCCCCATTCCAAGCCAATGCATGGAACATGGATGCCCTATTTTTAAATGTGCATTGTAGGGGCAAACAGTAGTATGAGAGAGAGAGAGAGAGAGATTAGTACAAAATATATAGAGCCCTGCACACACTACAATTACTTAGGTTTAAAGATAAGCTCAACTGGACACCTTAATGAGGCAGTGAATGAACTGAGAGAGAAAGCACGCAGGGCATTTTACGCCATTAAAAAGCAAATTCAAATTGAAATACCTATTCAAATTTGGCTAAAACTAATTGAATATGTCCTTGAACCAATTACACTTTATGGCAGCGAGGTGTGGGGTCCACTTGCAAAACAAGATTTCATCAAATGGGACAAACGCCCCATTGAAACCTGGCATGCAGAGTTCTGTAAGATTATCCTACATGTCCAGAGGAAAACTACAAACAAAGCATGCAGGGCAGAATTAGGCCAATATCCACTAATAATAAAATCTCAAAAAAGAGCAATTCAGTTTTGGAAAATAAAATACAGTGACCCCCTCTCATATCATTACCAAGTCCTGCATTGCCAAGAGCTGAGCAAAGAAGAGTCCCCTCATCCAGCTGGTCCTGGGGATGAGTTCAAAAACCTGTTCTACTAACACACTGAAGCCTCAGGACCAGAACTTCCAATCAATCAGGATAAACCAAATTACAACACAGTCAAAACAAAACTATATTGCTTATTGGGAAACACAAGCACAAACACAAAGCAAAATGCAGTGCTATCTGGCTCTAAATCGACAGCACACTGTGGCTAAATATTTAACCATGTTACTGTTGTCCCGTTGACAATTTTGATTCTAATTTTTATATATTGTAAATATCCAAAATAAGCTTTGGCAATATGTACATTGTTACATCATGCCAATAAAGCAAATTGAATAGGAGAGACTGAGAGAGACAGAGACAGAGAGTGAGAGAGAGACTGAGAGCGACAGAGAGAGACTGAGACTACACAACACACTACATTGCTGCCTGCCTTAAGTTGAGGGACAGTCTCTGACAGACCAATCAACCTGCACATGTACTCTACTGTATGCTTATTGTTATTGTTGAATGTATGCTTATTTTGACCCTTGGTTATTGTTGTTACTGTTGTCCCGTTGACAATTTTGATTCTCATTTTATTTATTTTTATATTGTAAATATCCAAAATAAGCTTTGGCAAAATGTACATTGTTACATCATGCCAATAAAGCAAATTGAATTGCATTGAGAGAGAGATCAGTTTGTTATATCTGGGGTACTTCTCCTGTCTTATCTGGTGTCCTGTGTGAATTTAAGTATGCTCTCTCTAATTCTCTCATTCTTTCTTTCTCTCGGAGGACCTGAGCCCTAGGACCATGCCTCAGGACTACCTGGCATGATGACTCCTTGCTGTCCCCAGTCCACCTAGCCGTGCTGCTGCTCCAGTTTCAACTGTTCTGCCTGCGGCTATGGAACCCTGACCTGTTCACTGGATGTGCTACCTGTCCCAGACCTGCTGTTTTCAACTCTCTAGAGACAGCAGGAGCGGTAGAGACACTCTTAAAACCTCTAATGCCTCACAAACCCGGATCCGGGAGCACCCCCATCACAAAAGCTGACTAGCATAGCCTAGCCTAAAGTTACAGGGATATCATAAAATGTTCATGAAATCACAAGTCCAAGACACCAAATGAAAGATACAGATCTTGTGATTCAAGCCATCATCTCTGATTTTTAAAATGTTTTACAGGGAAGACACAATATGTAAATCTATTAGCTAACCACGTTAGCAAAAGACACCACTCTCATACTCCACCATTTTCTTACTGCATCAGTAGCTATCACAAATTCGACCAAATAAAGATATAAATAGCCACTAACCAAGAAACAACCTCATCAGATGACAGTCTGATAACATATTTATTGTATAGCATAGGTTTTGTTAGAAAAATTTGCATATTTCAGGTATAAATCATAGTTTACAATTGCAGCCCCCCATCACAACTGTCACTAAAATGACTAGAATAACTACAGAGACCATCGTGTATTAGCTAATTACTCATAATAAAAAATTTCTTAAAAATACACAGCATACAGCAGATGAAAGACACAGATCTTGTGAATATAGCCAATATGTCAGATTTTCTAAGTGTTTTACAGCGAAAACACAATATAGTGTTATCTTAGCTTACTACAATAGTCAGTCACACGGCAGCATTGATTCAAGGCAAAAATAGCAATAACGTTATAAACCACCAAACGCTATTCATTTTTTCACTAACCTTCTCAGAATTCTTCAGATGACAGTCCTGTAACATCATATTACACACTCCATATAGGTTTTGTTCGAAAATGTGCATATTTAGCAGCACAAACCGTGGTTATACAATGTGATCAGTAGCAACAGGGCATGCATTCTGGCCGGCGCCATCTTGGAAAGGCACCTACTCTTATCGAAAGCTATTCATAAACTTGACAAAAAAAATACAGGTTGGACAGCAATTGAAAGACAAATTAGTTCTTAATGCAATCGCTGAGTTAGATTTTTAAAATTAACGTTATTAGACATACAGTGTGCGTTACAGCCAGACTAGTGCCGCAATAATGGCGGACAAATACGTTCACATTTTTCCACATAAATACGGAATAACATCATAAATAGCTCTTACTTTTGGATGAGCTTCCATCAGAATCTTGGCGAAGTGGTCCTTTGTCCAAAATAATTGTTGCTTGGATGTAAAAAGTCGTGTTCAAATTCGGAAGTAGCAGCTAACAAGTAGCTATACCAAACAGCATGCCCAAAACGTTATACTCAATACTAAGGAAATTCCGAAAATAGCAATATACTCGCATAAACTGATATAACTCGGTTTAAAATAACTTCGTTATGATGTTTCTAACACCTATAACGAATTAAATTACAGACGGATATATCTAAGGTCAATAACTGAGCGTTCCAAAATGCCTTCCTGAGGTCTTGCTTTGCGTAATGGCGAGCGTTGAAAAGATAGGTCCTCTCGCTCCTTGGCCTTTTATAAACTCTGGGAACTACGCAGAAAGTCCATTCCACTTCTCATTGGTTTCTGACATCCAGGGGAAGGCGGGTGCAGTTCATGTCGACCCATAGGATGCACACAGATCTTTAAACTGATCTGAGAGCAGAGTCTAGTTTTCAGACCTTCGCAGTTCCTGTCATGGATTTTGCTGCAGAGAGAGTTCTGTTTCACCCACAGACATAATTCCAACGGTTTTAGAAACTAGAGAGTGTTTTCTATCCAATAGTAAGAATAATATGCATATTGTACGAGCAAGAATTGAGTACGAGGCCGTTTACATTGGGTACACATTTGTGCTATGTCGAAATGGCACCCCCCTAGTGGCAAGAATTAATGATCGGCTATGAAAAGCCAACTGACATTTACTCCTGAGGTGCTGACTTGCTGCACCCTCGACAACTACTGTGATTATTATTATTTGACCATGCTGGTCATTTATGAACATTTGAACATCTTGGCCATGTTCTGTTATAATCTCCACCCGGCACAGCCAGAGAGGACTGGCCACCCCTCATAACCTGGTTCCTCTCTAGGTTTCTTCTTAGGTTTTGGCCTTTTTAGAGAGTTTTTCCTAGCCACCGTGCTTCTAGGCTGTGTTTCTGTACAGCACTTTGAGATATCAGCTGATGTAAAAAGGGCTATATGAATACATTTGATTTGATTTGAGAGCGAGAGAGCGAGGGAGCTACTGTTCTGCCGTCAATCTAACATTTGACAAGGGCAGGACTCAAGTGGGAGGAACATATGGAACAGCAGAAGTGGTGGACTCTACCAGTGATTCACATATTGACAGCTGACATCGCTATAAGAGACATGAACAAATGTTGTTAGCCTGAGAATAATGTAGATGTTGACATAAGTTTGACACAGAAAAAGGTAACTATAACATAACAGTAACTTCATACTGTCTATTTTGCCAAGACAATAGCAAGACACTGAATATATTCTATTATATTTCAGACCTAACAACAACAGTCATCAATACATGCCTCAGTTTCCTTCTTGTTATTGTATTCAAGCAAGAGGGAGAATGTAATATTCTCTATGGAATTTTATAAGGGGACATAGGTAAAGAGAGTGTTATTTTCTTCCACTTCTGTTTGGCTGAATTATTAACACCACAAGCACATTGTGTATGTTTAGCTCTCCAGGAAGAATTTACAATATTATTATGATTAAGCCATACCTATCTGTAATACTCGGGACAAAAGCTTTTTAATTGAATAAAGCATCATTATAAGATGGTCATTCACTACCTTTTTTATGCTCTGGGCAAAAAAAGAAGCTGTCTTGCTATAGAATTGAAATACATATTCAAGTGAATTATTGGCAAGGGGAGATTAATGTAATTTCTTGATGTATATAGTCAGAGTCAATGAGATCAAATGAATATTTCTATATCATACACAGTATACACTATACAGGGGGAAATATTGCAGATGACAAATATTGCCCAAAATATCTCTCATGTACGTTGTCTTGAATCTAAGGGGATTTGACAACACGTCAAAACGTCACTAGTCAAGTGTTTGTTTGTCACGCCCTGACCTTAGAGAGCCTTTTTATGTCTCTATTTGGTTTGGTCAGGGTGTGGTTTGGGGTGGGTATTCTATGTTTTGTTTTCTATGATTTTGTGGTTCTATGTTTTGGCTGGGTATGGTTCTCAATCAGGGACAGCTGTCTATCGTTGTCTCTGATTCAGAACCACACTTAGGTAGCCCTTTTTCCCTCCTTTGGTTGTGGGTAGTTGTCTTTTTTTGTGGCACTAATGCCCTGTAAGCTTCACGGTTGTTTTTTGTTTGTTGTTTGTTGGCGACATTTTTAAATAAAAAAGAAAATGTACGCTAACCACGCTGCACCTTGGTCTTCTTTCCGCAACGGCCGTGACATTGTTATGAGAGCCTATTGCATCACTCTGGAGCTTCGACATGTAATCCTACTGTTATGATTTGTTTGTTACTTTAAAACGCTTTCCTACAGTCAAATGACCCAGTGGCCTCATGGGTGGAATGTTATTCATTATTTTCATAATTGTATAGCTAATAAACATGATCTCCAAAAACCCGCCCAAAATCCAGTGTTTCTATAGCAATCGGTTTTGTAATAGTTCAGTCTTCTGAACTTGTTCGGTGGCGTTCGCGGTCGACCTCACTGGTCTTCTAGCAATTGCCTATCCACCTTTCATTTTCCATTTGTTTTGTCTTGTTCTCCCACACACCTGTTATTCATTCCCTCATTACATGTAGAGTATTTAACCCTCTGTTCTCCCCATGTCTGTGTGTAATTGTTTATTGTTGAGGTTGGCACGCTTCCGGCTGGTTTGCGCCGGGTTTATTTTATTACCCGTGCTTTGTGGCAGCCTGTACTTTGTACTTGTGTTTTTGTACTTTGTGCTGCCTCACTGGTTTGTTGGGCATTTGTTTTGTGACGCTATTGCGTTCTGTGCAAATGATTGCCTTAGTAAAGTGCTTTGTCCACTAATCTCTGCAGACCTGCGCCTGACTTCGATGCACCAGCTACACTCACCTCTTGACAGAATTACACACCCACAAGATGGAGTCAGCAGGAGCAGGTGCCCCTGGTATAGGGGTCGAGGAGCACGTCCGGGAGCACATGGCGATTATTCACTGCCTCGGCGCCGCCATGGCCGAGAGTCCCTCCATCGCCCTCCCAAGCACCACCAGGGTCTCCAATACTCACCCCCTCCTCACCCGGTTCCAGTGGGATTCGTCTCATACTTCCCAGAGAATACGACGGGACGGCTGCACGCTGCCAGGGTTTTCTGTTACATATGGACCTTTACCTGGCAACCGTCCACCTGGCTTCTTTGGGCCATGAGAAGGTGTCCACGCTTCTCGCCGTGTGGGGAGAAAAAGATACGGCGTTGGACCATTTTGAGGATTTCACCCGCCGCTTGCGGGCAGTCTTCGACCACCCGCCCGAGGGTAGAGCGGCGGGTGAACATCTCTTTCATCTGAGGCAGGGGACGAGGAGCGCCCAGGAGTTCGCTATGGACTTTCGGACCCTGGCCTATTTTACATAGGTTTAAAGATTAACTTCTTGTGAATCCAACCACGTGTCAGATTTAAAAAATGCTTTACGGCGAAAGCATACCTTACGATTATTTGAGAACATAGCCCAGCAGGCAAATCATTACAAACAGTAACCAGCCAGGTAGAAGAGTTACACAAGTCAGAAATAGAGATAAAATGAATCCCTTACCTTTGATGATCTTCATATTGTTGCACTCAGAAAACATTAATTTACTCAATAAATGTTCCTTTTGTTCGATAAAGTCTGTCTCTATATCCAAAAACCTCAGTTTTTTTTTTTTTCTTCAGTAATCCACAGGCTCAAACGCGGTTACAACAAGCAGACAAAAAATCCAAATTGTATCCGTAAAGTTCATAGAAACATGTCAAACGATGTTTATATTCAATCCTCGGGTTGTTTTTAGCCTAAATAATCGATAATATTTCAACCGGACAATAAGGTCGTCAATATAAAAGGTCAACATGAAAGGCACTCTCTCGGTCGTACGCATGAAAAAGCTCTGTGACACGGCAGGGTCCACTCATTCAGACTGCTCTTACTCCCTAATTTTTCAGAATACAAGCCTGAAACAATTTCTAAAGACTGTTGACATCTAGTGGAAGGCATAGGAACTGCAATTTGAGTCCTAAGTCAATGGATACTGTAATAGCATTGAATAGAAAACTACAAAACCAAAAAATATCCTACTTCCTGAATGGAAAATCAGTTCTGTTATACTCACAGACACTATTTTAACAGTTTTGGAAACGTTTGAGTGTTTTCTAAATATACCAGTTATATGCATATCATATCTTCTGGGCCCAAGAAGCAGGCAGTTTAATTTGGGCATGCTTTTCATCCAAAATTCGGAATGCTGCCCCCTACCCTAGAGAAGTTAATATATTTATATTATTGAATTATTCAGCGAATTCTCAGGCTACAAGATTAACTTAACTAAATCAGAGGCTATGCCACTTGGTAACCTTCACTCTGTACCTAATCCCTCTCCCCCCTTCCCTTTTAAATGGTCTCCCTCAGGTTTTACGTATCTGTGTATATTTGTAACTCCTAAATTCCAGCAAATGTACAAAGACAATTTTGTTCCCTTGTTTGATACAATAAGACAGGATCTGGATCTCTGGAACTCTCTCCCGATTTCTTGGTTGGGTAGAATATCCCTCTTGAAAATGAACATTTTACCTAGACTACTGTACCCAATCCAAATGATCCCAGTATTACTCTCCAATAAGGTAATAAAGGATGTAAATGGATGGCTAAGTTCCTTTAAATGGAGTAAACGCAAGCCAAGACTTAAGATGGCAATATTGCAGCTGCTAAGTTCTATGGGGGGCTTGGATCTGCCCAATATCAGGTTCTATCAGTGGTGTGCCCACCTATGTTATATTTCTGACTGGATCACAAACGACGACTCCTCTATTTGGTTAGACATTGAGACTTCTCTTTCAAAATACCCTTTACAGGATCTTTTATTTTTATGAAGTTTCAAGTCTGTAGAAGATCACTACAATAATCCCATTACACTTAACACACTCAAAGTATGGAGGTCAGTTCAATGCTTCCTGGGAAGGTCCAAACTAACCTCTGCTCTTACCCCAATTCTTAACAACCCAGATTTTGGTCCAGGATTGCTGGATGCTGGCTTTAAAGCATTATAAAACGGACATTTTCCTTTGGGGGAAAAAAAAACATTATTTCAATGACAGACATATCAGGGTTGCAAATTAAGGTGGTGCTCTTCAGAATATAATGTCTTACTTGTAGGAAGCGGAAAAAGTCCTGCTTTGGGAGTCGATATTTCTCGACCATCTGCTCAAATGACAGCAAATCAGCAAATAAGTCATTTAGTCTGTGTATGCCCTTATTAAGCCAAAAGTTAAGGTCCTTTTGTGCTGTCGACACACAGAGGGTAAAACAAGGGTGGGAGAAAGAATTGTCTGTCACTATTGACAAAGTGAGGTGGGAGGACATTTGGAGATATGCAAAAACAATATCAATATCAATATATAATCGTACTAGAGCAATCCGATTTAAGATTAATACACAGATTGCATATATCCCCAAATCACAGACATGCTTTTAGCCCCTCTTCCTCTTCTCCTCAGTGTCTTAAATGCAAAACTGATACAGGCACCCTAACACATTGTTTATGGTCATGTACCAAGATACAAAGATACTGGTCTGGTGTTCTGCAAGAAATAGAAAAGATCCTAGGGGGTTTATCTAGAATTGGACCCAGTTTCTTTACTGTTAGGTCTCCCTAGTAGGCATGTTACTTCTGTGAGTAAGAGGAGGCTTTACAACATCCTTACCTTCGCAGTGAGGAAAAACATCCTCTTACAGTGGATTAGTGATAAGGTTCCTTCTATTAAAGATTGGCATAAGATCCTATTTGAATGGGTGCCACTGGAATATCTGACATGTACATTGCATTCTAAAACAGATCAGTTCTACAAAGTATGGGAACCTTATCTAAATTACCTAGAACCTGCGGTATCAGCTATTATGCTGCAGGGATTCTCTTAGAATGGTGGTGACCTATGTATTTCAGAATTACACTGTATGTTCCATGTGTGAAGCCTAACTTCTTGCTTTGTTGTTTCATTTCTGTTTGTATGTTTGTTTAAAATGTATGTATTGAGAGACGCAATAATGGGGATGGGGTGAGAGAAGCACCGAGCGGGGAGAGGAAGATGGTGTATGTGTATATATATATATATATATATATATATATATGGGTATGTATGTGTGTGAGCACTTATGCAGATTTACTACACAATACTTTTTTTTAAGCCACGTTAGACAGGTTTACCTACACATAATGACCATCTCAAATAGAAAGAACAGTGCTATATGGCAGACCAATCCAAACTCATCTCTCAGCATGTCCAGCCCACTCATCTCAGACAATCATGGCTAGCGGGAAGGTTGCTCTCTTTTTCTGTGGCTAAACCAACTAGGCTTGTAATTTAACAACTGTATTTGTATTAACAGATGGCATACAAGTTTATTAAGGCACATGAAAGTTCACATGTTCGAGAAGGCATTTATGTCAAACGCATTTTGATTCACAAAAAAGTTTACATTCAAACGGCTCTCCTGTGAAGTAGTGACCGTGACATATGCCTAGTTTCCTGAAACGAGTCACAAATATTTCAAAAATATTTGATGAAACACTGAATTTGGCCTTACTGCTATTTGTCGATAGAAATGCCTCAAATAACAGATTGTTACATTAGAAAAGAGATTGTAAAAGTGAGTCATCCAGTAAAATATTACTTGAGTAAAAGTTTAGAAGTATCTGGTTTTAAATGTACAGTGGTGGAAAAGGTACTAAACTGTCATACTTGATTAAAAGTATGCAATACATCAAATTCCTTATAGTAAGCAAACCAGATGGTACACACTTCTTTTTTAAATGACAGACAAACAGGGGCACACTCCAACACTCAGACATGATTTACAAACGCAATATTTGTGTTTGGTGAGTCCGCCAGATCAGAGGCAGTATGGATGACAACGCGTTAGATTGATAGGTGCATGAATTGTGCCATAATGCTGTCATCTGAGCATTAGAAATGTGACTAGTACTTTTGAGTGTCAGGGAAAATGTATGGGCTTCTTTAACTTCTCTAGGGTATGTGGGACGGTAGCGTCCCACCTCGTCAACAGCCAGTGAAAATGCAGGGTGCCAAATTTAAAACAGAAATCCCATAATTTAAGTTCCTTAAACATACAAGTATTTTACACCATTTTAAAGCTACACTTGTTGTAAATTCAGCCAACGTGTCCGATTTCAAAAAGGTTTTACGACGAAAGCACACCAAACGATTATGTTAGGTATGAGCCAAGTCACAGAAAAAGACAGCAATTTTTCCAGCCAAAGAGAGCAGTAACAAAAAGCAGAAATAGAGATAAAATTCATCACTAACCTTTGATGATCTTCATCAAATGACTCTCATACGACTTCATGTTACACAATACATGTATGTTTTGTTCGGTAAAGTTCATATTTATATTCAAAAATCTGAGTTTAGGCGGGACGCTACTGTCTCACAGAAAATGCAGAGCGCCATAATCAAATGAATTACTATGAAAATTACTATAAAATCAAACTTTCATTAAATCACACATGAAATATACCAAATTAAAGCTACACTGGTTGTGAATCCAGCCAACATGTCAGAATTCAAATAGGCTTCATGGCGAAAGCATACAATGCTATTATGTGAGGATAGCCACATTGTAAACAAAGAGAGATACGCATATTTCAACCCTGCAAGCACGACAAAACGCAGAAATAAAAATATAATTCATGCCTTACCTTTGATGAGCTTCTGTTGTTGGCACTCCAATATGTCCCATAAACATCACAAATGGTCCTTTTGTTCGATTAATTCCGTCGATATATATCCAAAATGTCCATTTATTTGGCGCGTTTGATCCAGAAAAACACAGGTTCCAACTTGCTCAAACGTCACAAAATATCTCAAAGGTTACCTGTAAACTTTGCCAAAAAATGTCAAACTACTTTTGTAATACAACTTTAGGTATTTTTTAATGTTAATAATCGATAAAATTGAAGACGGGATGATCTGTGTTCAATACAGGATTAAAACCAAATGTAGCATGCCTTCTGGTATTGCGCTTCAATCTAACAGGACACCTAGAGTGACTCTCGTTCAAGATGGCCGTACTTCTTCATTACACAAAGGAATAACCTCAACCAATTTCTCAGGACTGTTGACATCCAGTGGAAGCCGTAGGAACTGCAAGCAGTTCGCTCAGAAATCTTGTTTCCCAATGAAACCTAATTGAAAAGAGAGTGACCTCAAAAAAAAGGTTCTAAATGGTTTGTCCTCGGGGTTTCGCCTGCTAAATACGTTCTGTTATACTCACAGATATGATTCAAACAGTTTTAGAAACGTCAGAGTGTTTTCTATCCAAATCTACTAATAATATGCATATCTTATCTTCTGGGGATGAGTAGCTGGCAGTTGAATTTGGGTATGCTTTTCATCCAAACGTGAAAATCCTGTCCACTACCCTAGAGAAGTTAAGGAAGACCCAGATGCAGACAGTGTCGAAGTAACACATTTTTATCACTAGAACAGGGGCAGGCAAAATGACAGGTCAAGGGCAGGCAGAGATCAGTAATCCAGATCAGAGTCAAAAGGTACAGAACGGCAGGCAGTCTCAGGGTTAGGGCAGGCAGAGGTCAATAATCCAGGGCGGCGTGACAAGGTACAGAACGGCAGGCGGGCTTAGGGTCAGGGCAGGCAGAATGGTCAAACTTGGAAAACTAGAAAACAGGACCTATAGAAAAAGACAGGAGCAAGGGGAAAAATGCTGGTAGGCTTGATGGACAAAACAAACTGGGAACACAGGTATAAATACAATGGGGATAATGGGGAAGATCGGCGACACCTGGAGGGGGTGGAGACAAGCACAAAGACAGGTGAAATACATCAGGGTGTGACAAACATTAAAAGTAAAGTACAGGTACACCCCAAAAAACTACTTAAGTAGTACTTTCAAGTATTTTTACATAAGACTTCTTTGGTTACTACATGATTCCGTATGTGTTATATAAGTAGCCACCCTTTGCCTTGATGACAGCTTTGCACACACTTGGCATTCTCTAAACCAGCTTCATGAGGAATGGTTTTCCAACAGTTTTGAAGGAGTTCCCACATATACTGAGCACTTGTTGGATGCTTTTTGCTTTTCCTTCACTCTGCGGTCCAACTCATCCCAAACCATCTCAATTGGGTTGAGGTCGGGTGATTGTGGAGGCCAGGTCATCTGATAGAGCACGCATCACTCTCCTTCTTGGTCAAATAGCCCTTACACAGCCTGGAGGTGTGTTTTGGGTCATTGTCCTGTTAAAAACTGATTAAAAAAATGTTTAAAAAATGATAGTCCCACTATGCAAAAACCAGATGGGATGGCGTATCGCTGCAGAATGCTTTGGTAGTTATGCTAGTTAAGTGTGCCTTGAATTCTAAATAAATCACAGACAGTGTCACGAGGAAAGCACCCCCACACCATCACACCTCCTCCTCCATGCTTCACGGTGGGAAGCGCACATGCAGAGATCATTCAGCGCCGACAGAGATGGCCGCCTCGCTTTGCGTTCCTAGGAAACTCTGCAGTATTTTGTTTATTTTATTTTATTTCTTACGTTGTTACCCCAGGAAATCTTAGGTTTTATTACATACAGGTTTTATTACATACAGGTTTTATTCATACAGTCTATAGTTGCAATAGAGGAACTATTGGATATAAGAGCAACGTCAACTCAACTCAACATTTCGACCTGGAATACGACTTTCCCAAAGCGGAGCCTCTGTTTGGTCCACCACCCAGGACAATGGATAGGATCCCAGTAGGCGTCCCAAAACAACGGCGCCGCAGAATGGGCAGATGGAGCGGTCTTCTGATCAGGCTCTGTAAACAGGCACATCGCACATCACGCACCGCTCCAGAGCATACTACTCGCCAATGTCCAGTCTCTTGACAACAAGGTAGACGAAGACCAAGCAAGGGTTGCCTTCTAGAGAGACATCAGAGATTGTAACGTTCTTTGTTTCACGGAAACATGGCTCACTCGGGATACGTCATCGGAGTTAGTACAGCCACCTGGCTTCTTCACGCATGGCGCCGACCGAAACAAACATCTCTCTGGTAAGAAGAAGGGCGGGAGTTTATGCCTTATGATTAACGAGACGTGGTGTGATCATAACAACATACAGGAACTCAAGTCCTTTTGTTCACCTGACCTAGAATTCCTTACAATAAAATGCCAACCGCATTATCTACCAAGAGAATTCTCTTCGATCATAATCACAGTCGTGTATATCCCCCCATCGATGGCCCTGAAATAACTTTATTTGACTCTATGTAAACTGGAAACCACATATCCTGAGGATGCAATTATTGTAGCAGGGGATTTTAACAAGGCTAATCTGAAAACACGGCTCCCTAAATTTTATCAGCATATCGAATGTGCGACCCGGGCTGGCAAAACCCTGGATCATTGTTATTCTAACTTCTGCGACACATATAAAGCCCTCCCCCGCCCTCCTTTTGGAAAATCTGACCACGACGCCATTTTTTTGCTCCCAGCCTATAGACATAAACTAAAACAGGAAGCCCCCATGCTCAGGTCTGTTCAACGCTAGTCCGACCAATCGGATTCCATGCTTTATGATTGCTTCGATCATGTGTACTGGGATATGTTCCACATAGCGTCGGACAATAACATTGATGAATACGCTGGTTCGGTGAGCGAATTTATTAGCAAGTGCATCGGTGATTTCGTACCCACAGCGTCTATTAAAACATTCCCCAACCAGAAACCGTAGATTGATGGCAGCATCCGCGCAAACCTGAAAGCGCGAACCACTGCTTTTAACTTCTCTGCGCTACGGATCCCTTTTACGGGATAATTTTCCTAAACAACCCCTGAATTGCAGGGCGCAAAATATTACTAAAAATATTTATAATCATGCAATCACAAGTGAAATATACCAAAACCCAGATTAGCTTGTTGTTAATCAACCTATCATGTGAGATTTTGAAAATATGCTTTGCAGCGAAAGCAATCTAAGCTTTTGTGAGTGTATCAATCAATGCTAGAACAGCTAGCCCCAAATTACCATGGTCACGAAAGTCAGAAAAGCAATAAAATTAATCGCTTACCTTTGATAATCTTTGGATGTTTGCACTCACGAGACTCCCAGTTAAACAACAAATGTTCTTTTTGTTCGATAAATATTACTTTTATAACAAAAAAACACCATTTGGGTTGCGCGTTATGTTCAGAAAACCAAAGCCTCGTTCCGTTCGACGAAAATTCCAAAAAGTATCCGTAATGGTCGTAGAAACATGTCAAATGTTTTTTATAATCAATCCTCAGGTTGTTTTTAACAAATATAATCGATAATATTTAAACCGGACCATAACCTAATCAATAAGAGAGAAAAATAAAATGGAGAGCTACCCTCTCGTGTGCAGGAACTAATCAGAGGACACCTGACTAGTTTTGAAAAATCTCGCACATTTTTCAAAATAAAAGCCTGAAACTATGTCTAAAGCCTGGTCACAGCCTGATGAAGCCATTGGAAAATGAATCTGGTTGATACCCCTTTAAATGGAAGAAAGACGGGCCAGGAAACACAGATAAAAAATAAAATGGCCAAGACCAAAGAGCTGTCAAAGGACACCAGAAACAAAATTGTAGACCTGCACCAGGCTGGGAAGACTGAATCTGCAATAGGTAAGCAGCTTGGTTTGAAGAAATCAACTGTAGGAGCAATTATTAGGAAATGGAAGACATACAAGACCACTGATAATCTCCCTCGATCTGGGGCTCCACACAAGATCTCACCCCGTGGGGTCAAAATGATCACAAGAACGGTGAGCAAAAATCCCAGAACCACACGGGGGGACCTAGTGAATGACCTGCAGAGAGCTGGGACCAAAGAAACAAAGCCTACCATCAGTAACACACTACGCCGCCAGGGACTCAAATCCTGCAGTGCCAGACGTGTCCCCCTGCTTAAGCCAGTACATGTCCAGGCCCGTCTGAAGTTTGCTAGAGAGCATTTGGATGATCCAGAAGAAGATTGGGAGAATGTCATATGGTCAGATGAAACCAAAATAGAACGTTTTGGTAAAAACTCAACTCGTCGTGTTTGGAGGACAAAGAATGCTGAGTTGCATCCAAAGAACCCCATACCTACTGTGAAGCATGGGGGTGGAAACATCATGCTTTGGGGCTTATTTTCTGCAAAGGGACCAGGACGACTGATCCGTGTAAAGGAAAGAATGAATGGGGCCATGTATCGTGAGATTTTGAGTGAAAACCTCCTTCCATCAGCAAGGGCATTGAAGATGAATCGTGGCTGGGTCTTTCAGCATGATAATGTTCCCAAACACACCGCCCAACAACAGCCTCAAAACATCACTGCTCTAGAGGAGATCTGCATGGAGGAATGGGCCAAAATACCAGCAACAGTGTGTGAAAACCTTGTGAAGACTTACAGAAAACGTTTGACCTCTGTCATTGCCAACAAAGGGTATATAACAAAGTATTGAGATAAACTTTTGTTATTGACCAAATACTTATTTTCCACCATAATGTGCAAATAAAGAAATTAAAAATCCTACAATGTGATTTTCTGGATTTTTTTTTCTCATTTTGTCTGTCATAGTTGAAGTGTACCTATGATGAAAATTACAGGCCTCTCTCATCTTTTTAAGTGGGAGAACTTGAAAAATTGGTGGCTGACTAAATACTTTTTTGCCCCACTGTATGTTATTAAATGTGTAATATTTAGGAAATGCATTAGAACATTTCACATTACAAACGTAGAGGGCACATCATGCGTTCAGTCTGGACACAAGTACACACACACACACATGCACACTCACTCAGCTGGGTCTCCATGTTTGCCTCTCTCCCTGTTTGCCACCGGCAATCTTTACTCATCCAACCGTATAATGGCAGCGATAATTGCACAGACTGCAAGGGATAGTACAGCAGAGGGAAAAAATAGCAAATAAATGCAATACTGTAGAGGAACTTCGGCACTTAACTTTCTCCAGGGTTGGGTAGCAACGGTTAGTCCCGGACGTAGGTAAAGTAAAATAGAGATGGAGAATGAGAGAACCAGAAGCTAGCCATTTAAAAAGAGCAGAGCAGCACCTGTCGCCACAGTCCGTTCTGGCCCCAAAGGACGAGGTGGTTTCAAAGCTATTGTTCTCAACACTCCCACCAGAAGTGTTAAGTTGTGAGTAACACTCTCTCAAGCTAGCTGATCTGTCCACACGGTCTGTCTACGCTATACTGTATGTCCAGGATGACTGCTTAGTTATGCAGAAATGTATTGTTTTAGAGATTTGGCCTATTTTAATTTGAGTATTGAAATATCCTTTCATTACATGTAGCCTAGTTGCATATTGTATTGAAGTAGATGGGTCTCTGCTTCGCTTTTTTAGTATCACCTTCAACCGTGCTATTTGACATTGACACACGTATTCCATTATTAATTAATAACTTATTAATTCCTCAAACAAGTAAAGAAATCCTCAATGCAGTAACTCTATCTAAAATGACAATATTTGCCCTCAATCTTCCCGTGTGACTTTAGGAGCATCCCTTTCAGCATTACATCCCATTCGACCTTGTCCCTACAATCGGATCACTCCATGGAGAAAACAGTGTACCAACAACACGTCTTCAGTAAACTATTACGGAGGAAGATTGATACAGTTTATCTGAAGCAATAAGCTTCAGTCAAGCCATGAGGGCCTGTTGGTATGAACACCTCCAAAGGGGGCTGATAGATCAAAAGGCCAAATAGATGAGTGCTGGAGGCCTTGCAGGCCTTGTTACAGCCCGATACAGCAACACGCCACGGCTATTCATCACAAGCCGGAAGGGGGAAACATAAAGGGTCATTTAGCAACACAGCAATCTACAGATGTAGGATCTTAATTTGATCAACCCGTTGCAGGATAACGTTCCTTTAAAACTTTGAGGTTTAAACAGGTTTCTTAAGTTTGTAATTTTCACTTTAAAGTGTCAGGCTTGAATTTTCCTTATGAAAAATGTATTAACCCCTACAAAAATAGCCATTAATTATAATCCACATAATAATTCTGATTTCCTGTCGCTGCAAGATTATTTTCTTGCTGTAGCAAACTGTTCAAATTAAGATCCTACATCTGTAGCAATGCCACATTCCCCAAAATGTTTTTTTCATAAGTTTTACGGTTGTATGAAGTTGCTTTGCATTGTCATTGTTGTCTTGTGTTATGAAGTATAGTTGAAGTCGGAAGATTACATACACTTGGGTTGGAGTCATTAAAACTCGTTTTTCAACCACTCCACAAATTTCTTGTTAAAAAAAACTATAGTTTTAGCAAGTCGGTTAGGACATCTACTTTGTGCATGACACAAGTCATTTTTCCAACAATTGTTTACAGACAGATTATTTCACTGTATCACAATTCCAGTGGGTCAGAAGTTTACATATACTAAGTTGACTGTCCCTTTAAACAGCTCGGAAAATTCCAGAAGAATATGTCATGGCTTTAGAAGCTTCTGATAGGCTAATTGACATAATTTGAGTCAATTGGAGGTGTACCTGTTGATTTATGTCACGTTCCTGACCTATTTCTGTTAGTTTGTTGTATGTGTTAGTTGGTCAGGACGTGAGTTTGGGTGGGCATTCTATGTTTTCTGTTTCTATGTTGGTTTATGGGTTGCCTGGTATGGCTCTTAATTAGAGGCAGGTGTTTGGCGTTCCTCTAATTAAGAGTCATATTTAGGTAGGTTGTTTCACAGTGTTCGTTGTGGGTGGTTGTCTCCTGTGTCAGTGTTTGTCGCACCATACGGGACTGTTCGGTTTGTTTGTTCATCGTCATTTTATGTGTAGGCTATTTTTCCCTGTTCGTGCGTTCTTCGTGTTTATGTGAGTTCGTCGTCCAGGTCTGTCTACACCGTTTGTTGTTTTGTTAGTTTTAGTCAAGTTCGTGTTTTCGTGTTTTCTTTAATAAATCATGTCTTCACAATCCGCTGCATTTTGGTTCAATCCCTGCTCCTCCTCTTCGGATGAAGAGGAGGAGGACAACCGTTACAATTTATTTCAAGGCCTACCTTCAAACCCAGTGCCTCTTTGCTTGACATCAAATCAAATCAAATAAAATTTTATTAGTCACATACACATGGTTAGCAGATGTTAATGCGAGTGTAGCGAAATGCTTGTGCTTCTAGTTCCGACAATACAGTAATAACAACAAGTAATCTAACCTAACAATTCCGCAACTACTACCTTATACACGCAAGTGTAAAGGGATAAAGAATATGTACATAGAGATATATGAATGAGTGATGGTACAGAACGGCATAGGCAATGGTGCAGTACATGGTATAGAGTACGGTATATACCTAAGAGATGAGTACTGTAGGGTATGTAAACATAAAGTGGCATAGTTTAAAGTGGCTAGTGGTCCATGTATTACATAAGATGGCAAGATGCAGTAGATGATATAGAGTACAGTATATACATATACATAAGAGATGTGTAATGTAGGGTATGTAAACATTATATTAGGTGGTATTGTTTAAAGTGGCTGGTGGTACATTTTTACATAATTTCCATCAATTCCCATTTTTAAAGTGGCTGGAGTTGAGTCAGTATGTTGGCAGCGGCCGCTAAATGTTAGTGGTGGCTGTTTAACAGTCTGATGGCCTTGAGATAGAAGCTGTTTTTCAGTCTCTCGGTCCCTGCTTGGATGCACCTGTACTGACCTCGCCTTCTGGATGATAGCGGGTTGAACAGGCAGTGGCTTGGGTGGTTGTTGTCCTTGATGATCTTTATGGCCTTCCTGTGACATCGGGTGGTGTAGGTGTCCTGGAGGGCAGGTAGTTTGCCTCGGGTGATGCGTTCTGCCGACCTCACTACCCTCTGGAGAGCCTTACGGTTGTGTGCGGAGCAGTTGCCGTACCAGGCGGTGATACAGCCCGACAGGATGCTCTCGATTGTGCATCTGTAGAAGTTTGTGAGTGCTTTTGGTGACAAGCCGAATTTCTTCAGCCTCCTGAGGTTGAAGAGGCGCTGCTGCGCCTTCTTCACAACGCTGTCTGTGTGGGTGGACCAATTCAGTTTGTCCGTGATGTGTACACCGAGGAACTTAAAACTTTCCACCTTCTCCACTACTGACCCGTCGATGTGGATAGGGGGGTGCTCCCTCTGCTGTTTCCTGAAGTCCACAATCATCTCCTTTGTTTTGTTGACGTTGAGTGTGAGGTTATTTTCCTGACACCACACTCCGAGGGCCCTCACCTCCTCCCTGTAGGCCGTCTCGTCGTTGTTGGTAATCAAGCCTACCACTGTAGTGTCGTCCGCAAACTTGATGATTGAGTTGGAGGCGTGCATGGCCACGCAGTCGTAGGTGAACAGGGAGTACAGGAGAGGGCTCAGAACGCACCCTTGTGGGGCCCCAGTGTTGAGGATCAGCGGGGTGGAGATGTTGTTACCTACCCTCACCACCTGGGGGCGGCCCGTCAGGAAGTCCAGGACCCAGTTGCACAGGGCGGGGTCGAGACCCAGGGTCTCGAGCTTGATGACGAGTTTGGAGGGTACTATGGTGTTAAATGCTGAGCTGTAGTCGATGAACTACATTCTCACATAGGTATTCCTCTTGTCCAGATGGGTTAGGGCAGTGTGCAGTGTAGTTGCGATTGCGTCGTCTGTGGACCTATTGGGTCGGTAAGCAAATTGGAGTGGGTCTAGGGTGTCCGGTAGGGTGGAGGTGATATGGTCCTTGACTAGTCTCTCAAAGCACTTCATGATGACGGAAGTGAGTGCTACGGGGCGGTAGTCGTTTAGCTCAGTTACCTTAGCTTTCTTGGGAACAGGAACAATGGTGGCCCTCTTGAAGCACGTGGGAACAGCAGACTGGGATAAGGATTGATTGAATGTGTCCGTAAACACACCAGCCAGCTGGTCTGCGCATGCTCTGAGGACGCGGCTGGGAATGCCGTCTGGGAGTTGGGAAAATCATGGGAAAATCAAAAGAAATCAGCCAAGACCTAAGAAAAAAATTGTAGACCTCCACAAGTCTGGTTCATCCTTGGGAGCAATGTCCAAATGCCTGAAGGTACCACGTTCATCTGTACAAACAATAGAATGCAAGTATAAACACCATGGGACCACACAGCCATCATACCGCTCAGGAAGGAGACTCGTTCTGTCTCCTAGAGATGAACGTATCTTGGTGCAAAACGTTCAAATCAATCCCAGAACAACAGCAAAGGACCTTGTGAAGATGCTGGAGGAAACAGGTTCAAAAGTATCTATATCCACAGGAAAATGAGTCCTATATCGACATAACCTGAAAGGCTGCTCAGCAAGGAAGAAGCCACTGCTCCAAAAACCGCCATAAAAAAGCCACACTACGGTTTGCAACTGCACATAGGGACAAAGATCGTACTTTTTGGAGAAATGTCCTCTGGTCTGATGAAACAAAAATAGAACTATTTGGCCATAATGACCATTGTTATGTTTGGAGGAAAGAGGGGGTGCTTGCAAGCTAAAGAACACCATCCCAACCGTGAAGCACGGGGGTGGCAGCATCATGCTGTGGGGGTGCTTGGCTGCAGGAGGAACTGGTGCACTTCACAAAATAGATGGCATCATGAGGCAGGAAAATGATGCGGATATATTGAAGCAAAATCTCAAGACATCAGTCAGGAAGTTAAAGCTTGGTCGCAAATGGGTCTTCCAAATGGACAATGACCCCAAGCATACTTCCAAAGTTGTGGCAAAATGGCTCAAGGACAACAAAGTCCAGGTATTAGAGTGGCCATCACAAAACCCTGAACTCAATCCTTTAGAAAGTTTGCAGAACTGAAAAAGTGTTTCCGAGCAAGGAGGCCTACAAACCTGACTCAGTTACAACAGCTCTGTCAGGAGGAATGGGCCAAAATTCACACAACTTATTGTGGGGTGCTTGTGGAATCCTACCTGAAACGTTTGACCCAAGTTAAACTATTTAAAGGCAATGCTACCAAATACTAATTGAGTGTATGTAAACTTCTGACCCACTGGGAATGTGATGAAAGAAATAAAAGCTGAAATAAATGCTGAAATAAATCATTGTCTCTACTGTTATTCTGACATTTCACATTCTTAGAATACAGTGGTGATTCTAACTGACCTGAGACAGGGAATTTTTTTGATAGGATTAAATGTCAGGAATTGTGAAAAACTGAATTTAAATGTATTTGGCTAAGGTGTATGTAAACTTCCGACTTCAACCGTAAATGTGAGATGCTGGTAGTATGTTTGTGTAGGTGGGGTTTGGAATTGCTACGTGGATTCCATGGTTCCAAAGGTAATAATATTAAGGTGAACATGGCTTGCGGGTGTTGTTTGTGGTGTTTATAAGAATGTGTATGCTATTGGCGTGTGTGGGTGGATCTGCGATGTTGTGTGGATATTATTGTGGCTGGTCATATTGACAGGGAGATACAGCAGGTTCAGTTTGTAATAAGGGAAGGATTCTATTTGCTGTACAGTATATATTTATTTCCATTTCATAACATGCAGAGGCCTCATGCCCAAAGGGGGCACAAGCGAACTCAGATTTGTCCTGTTTTTAATATGTTTTGATGTTAAATGAATTACTAAACTATAAAAGTTCTTAAGGAATCAATGTGCATCCTTCATTCAAATTACAATTGAACAGGTAAAGAAGTATGTTTAGACACGATTTTTTTTACATAGAATTAGACATAATGATTATGGCTCAGGTATTTGAAAAATGCTAAATTCTATGACTTCCAGGCACCACCGCTCCCCGATCCTCAAGTACTTTGTACCCCCTCTAAAGTAATGGGTGCATGGATAACATGCAAAATATTAGATAATATCATATCTTGTCTTTAGATTCTAAAATAACTAATTGTTAGTTACCAGTCTGTGAGTCACAATTTGCCGCTACAGTGATAAAAAAAACACAACCAGACAAAAGTATCTTGCATTTCTTATCTCACAAGGATTTTACTAACGTTTCCACTAAACCTCTCCAAAAAGCGAATACTTTGTAGGTATTGACGTGGCCATTTTAGGGCACCAGCAATGGCTTTCAACATGGAGCCTTCAACACAGAGATGAATTCTGTCCCCCATTAATAAATGAGAGGGTGCTGTTAGGTGGCACTGCATGCGGCCTGTGGTCTGGCTGAGAGAGGAAGATATAGAGCTGTGAAGCATTCCTAAGACCCAGTTGGGTAGGAGGGAGACACAGGTGGCCAGTGGCACCTTAATTGGGGAGGACGGGCTCAAAATAATGGCTGAAATGGAATAACTTCATTCCAGCCATTATCCAATAGCTACAGATGTGCATTTTTTGTATTATTTTCAAGGACAATGTAGTAGACCCTTCAATAATATAGTATACCTAAGGCTGTTGCGGTGACCGTATTATCGCCAAATCGGCGGTCATGAGTCATGAAGGAAGTCAAATTCCACATGAACGTTTAGTCACGGTAATTCGGCTTCTCCAAACTCTGATGTTGCTGATGGTCAATAGTAGCCTACCAAACTTGCTAACTGCCGGGTACTCAGCACACTATTGTCCCTCTAATCAATCTGACATCAATGCAAATGTAGTCTATTTCATCTAATCAAACACTTCATGAGAGCCCATAAGCTCATGTTGTGCAGCATTGCTATAGGCTATGCAATTGCGGGTGATGGCCGCTAATAAAAAGACGAGGAACCCATCAACTTTCTATAGGGTGTGCCTGCTATATTTATTTACTAATATTAAGAATGTTGCTTATATTTACAACAGAAAAATAGCCTACCTGGCTGGCATGAAAATAAACCACAGGGAAAAGCATCTTCCATACGCTAAGTGCATAGATTACATGTATTTTTTCCCGCTGCCCCTGTTTGGTCCATTCTAAATTGAAAAAAATGTCACATATTATTTAGTATATGTAAAGACAAGATTAAATCAAAAGTACACTGCTCAAAAAAATAAAGGGAACACTTAAAAAACACAATGTAACTCCAAGTCAATCACACTTCTGTGAAATCAAACTGTCCACTTAGGAAGCAACACTGATTGACAATAAATTTCACATGCTGTTGTGCAAATGGAATAGACAAAAGGTGGAAATTATAGGCAATTAGCAAGACACCCCCCAAAACAGGAGTGATTCTGCAGGTGGTGACCACAGACCACTTCTCAGTTCCTATGCTTCCTGGCTGATGTTTTGGTCACTTTTGAATGCTGGCGGTGCTCTCACTCTAGTGGTAGCATGAGACGGAGTCTACAACCCACACAAGTGGCTCAGGTAGTGCAGTTCATCCAGGATGGCACATCAATGCGAACCTTGGCAAAAATGTTTGCTCTGTCTGTCAGCGTAGTGTCCAGAGCATGCAGGCGCTACCAGGAGACAGGCCAGTACATCAGGAGACGTGGAGGAGGCCGTAGGAGGGCAACAACCCAGCAGCAGGATCGCTACCTCCGACTTTGTGCAAGGAGGTGCACTGCCAGCGCCCTGCAAAATGACCTCCAGCAGGCCACAAATTATGCATTATTTCAGCTTTTTTTTCACATTCCCAGTGGGTCAGAAGATTACATACACTCAATTAGTATTTGGTAGCAATGACTTTCAATTGTTAAAATTGGGTCGAACGTTTCAGGTAGCCTTCCACAAGCTTCCCACAATAAGTTGGGTGAATTTTGGCCCATTCCTCCTGACAGAGCTGGTGTAACTGAGTCAGGTTTGTAGGCCTCCTTGCTCACACACAATTTTTCAGTTCTGCCCACAAATGTTTATAGGATTGAGGTCAGGGCTTTGTGATGGTCACTCCAATACCTAGACTTTGTTGTCCTTAAGTTATTTTGCCACAACTTTGGAAGTATGCTTGGGGTCATTGTCCATTTGGAAGACCCATTTGCGACCAAGCTTTAACTTCCTGACTGATGTCTTGGTATGTTGCTTCAATATATCCACAATTTTCATGCCTCATGATGCCATCTATTTTGTGAAGTGCACCAGTCCCTCCTGCAGCAATTCACCCCCACAACATGATGCTGCCACCCCCGTGCTTCACGGTTGGGATGGTATTCTTCGGCCACCCCCCTTTTGGTATCCCACGGTTGGGATGGTATTCTTGCAAGCCACCCCCCTTTTCCTCCAAACATAACTATTATGGCCAAACAGTTCTATTTTTGTTTCATCAGACCAGAGGACATTTCTCCAAAAAGTACGATCTTTGTCCCCATGTGCAGTTGCAAACTGTAGTGTGGCTTTTTTTATTGCGGTTTTGGAGCAGTGGCTTCTTCCTTGCTGAGCAGCCTTTCTGGTTATGTCGATATAGAACTCGTTTTAATTGTGGATATAGATCATTTTGTACCTGTTTCCTCCAGTATCTTCACACGGTCTTTTGCTGTTGTTCTGGGATTGATTTGCACTTTTTGCACCAAACTACGTTCATCTCTAGGAGACAGAACGCGTCTCCTTCCTGAGTGGTATGACGGCTGTGTGGTCCCATGGTGTTTCTACTTGTGTACTATTGTTTGTACAGATGAACGTGTTTGAACGGGTTTGGAACCAGACTTGTGGAGGTCTGCAATTTTTTTCCTAGGTCTTGGCTGAGTTATTCTGATTTTCCCATGATGTCAAGCAAAGAAGCACTGAGTTTGAAGGTAGGCCTTGAAATACATCCACAGGCACACCTCCAATTGACTCAAATGAGGTCAGAAGATCAGAAGCTTCTAAAGCCATTACATCATTTTTTCCAAGCTGTTTAAAGGCACAGTTAACTTAGTGTATGTGACCTTCTGACTCGCTGGAATTGTGATACAGTGAATTATAAGTGAAATAATCTGTCTGTAAACAATTTTTGGAAAAATTACTTGTATCATGCAGAAAGTAGATGTCCTAACCGACTTGCCAAAACTATAGTTTGTAAACAAGAAATTTGTGGAGTGGTTGAAAAACGAGTTTTAATGACTCCAACCTAAGTGTATGTAAACTTCTGACTTCAACTGTATATTATCACTTGTGAATGATACCCAGCAAAAGAAACAAAGCCTTTTTTCCCTTTTCGAATCATAGTCGCACACCTCATGTAGCCTAGCCCATAGGTCTATGTTTCAATAAGGTTTAAATCACAACTAAAGTGTCCCAATAATCTGCTTTACATGGGGTGTGGAGCCTAACTGGCATATATAAGCAGCATGTGAGTTTCAAGTTTGGGGAAGAAAATTTTCACCATAAAAATGCACCATCATAATAAAAGCATTACATGCATAGTTGCATTTGCGGTTCCTTTTGATAAAGGTGTTTTTCGCTAATGGAACATTTGCGCCTATAGCCTACTACCATGTGCCCATTAATACACTTAAAATGTAAAAATATAGCCTAATAGTTTATCAACATTTTAAGTTAAATGTTCTGATTTGTTGCGTCAACCACATTGCATTTTTTTAATGTTAGTGGTTGTATTAATTTGGGATCTATTGCATCCCACAACTGTTCCAAACTATGCTTGGAATATTTATTTCTCGCACAGAATAGAATAGGTCGACTTTAGTACTATGGGGGATAGTAGATTGACATTGGCTAGTGCTTTTGCTGTTCGTTCGGCCTATTCATCTTGTTGGCTGACGAAAAGTAAACGTGGAACATTCTTACAATATTTTCAATATGTACCTCAGAATTGGATAAGAATGCGCGTAGTTGTGTCCCGATATGTCTGTCTTCACTTGTAGCCTGTGAGAAAGACCCGATCACATGACGAAGTGCAGTGTGAGTGAGAGATGCTTAGATTAAGAAGGGCACAAAGCAGCACGCATGGATTTTTTTAGGGTGCATTACGACCACAAAGAGGATGCCACCGTGAAATTCGAGACATTATCAAGTGCTTGTCAAATTGTGAATGAGAGACTATTGGAGTGTGTACAGCCTGTACAAAACCAAAGCAGAGCTTATGCCTTTCGAGCGACTTTTTTCAAAACATCATTCGAGTCTCATCATGCAGCCTGAAAATGTATTAAAAATCAAAACATATATCCCCACATTTGTAAAACTACTAAAGTTACATGAATAACTCTAAATTAAGTATACAGTAGGAGTACCTATTTCTTTGTTAACCGCTAATCACAGAATAGCCGCATGTGCACACTCCTTCAAATCGATTGGAGAAAATATTTATATTTTATTCAGCTTTGTTCAATTGTATTCGTCATACTATAAAATAACGCCACAGAATTATAAACAAATCTTGTCTGCTAAATGAACTAGTGTAGCACACAGCCATTTGGCATAGCCACATCAGGACCTAACATAAGGACAACTAAGAGTATGCTATTCTTTTCTTCTGAAATGGACTACATTTGTCACAGCATGCTTCTTCAGACCTGTCTAAAATAAATTCTGGATTATTTTGTGAAGGTGTAGGCTATATTACATGGATGTGTTAGCCTACAAGCCATTTAAAAAAGTCTGTGTGAAAGCCAGGAGACGCTAAATATTTTTATATTCATTAACGGTCAATTACCGTGAGACCGAGTTATTTGCTTGACAATCACCGGATGACAAAAAGTTGTGACCGCCACAGCCCTAAGTTACCCCTTAAATACCCCTACTAAACCACAATAGGAAATAATAATGCATGCTGTAAGACATACATTGTATGAAAACAATCCCACGGTACATGCTGCAACTTCTAACCAACAGTACATGAATTAGATCATGTTGAGGTAAAATCAATGGTCTTCCCCTGAGGGAATCTTTTTAGGAGGGCGAAAACCGAGAGAGGCATGAAACCATGAAAATGCTGCTTGCCCACCATTCGGGATAACAGTGTCAATATCAACTCCCTGCGCATGCTCCATCTTGGCTCATATAATGGCCACCAAACCAGCCATATATATGTCAACTGCTCAGTGCTAAGCTCAGAAAAACAGGAAGGGTTATATGGAACATTTTTGAGAAAGTTAAGAGTAAAAAGATAGAGGTGTGAGATGTTGGCAGCTTTTGGGTTAGTGGAACTGATTTGAATGTCTTTTTCATTATTTGTGTTAATTACCATAGTGGTATGGGTGTTGATTTTTATGGCACGGTGAACATACTCGTCATAAGGAAATAGAAAAAGAGTGCGTCATGCCTAAAATCATGTAAACATCCGCACACAGAGACACACATATGGACGTAAATGTAACACACACACACACACACTCCCTCTATGGAAGAGTAGCCAATGTGAATAGCCAGGCGGCCCTTGCCATCTACAGTGCCTTCAGAAAGTATTCACACCGCCTGCCTTTTTTCCACATATTGTTGTGTTACAGCCTGAATTTGAAATGGATTCAATTGAGATTTTGTGTCATTGATCTATACACAATGCACCATAATGTCAAAGTGAAATTGTGGTTTTAGAAATGTTTACAAATTAAAAGCTGAAAAGTCTTGAGTCAATAAATATTCAACCCTTTTGTTATGGCAAGCCTAAATAAGTTCAGGAGTAAAATTTTGCTTAACAACTCACAGAATAAATTTCTTGGACTCACTCTGTGTGCCATAATGGTATTTAACAGTATTTAAATAATAGTATTTGAGTATGATTTTAAATGACTAACCCATCTCCCACACATACACTTAGCTGTATGGTCCCTCAGTCGAGTAGTGAATTTCAAGCATAGATTCAACCACAAAGTTTGGTGCAGTATTTCTCAAGGAAAGAAACCTGCTGTCTTATGTAAACAAAGTCAGAGCTGCTGGGCAGGCCTGTCTCACTGTCTATGCTATTGGATAGAGAGCAATCACAGCAGCTGTTCACCCCATATTAGTGGAAAAATGGACATTGTCAAATCAAAATCCAATCTTCATTTATACATTTTAGAGGAGAAAGACTCCTATTTACACTTTGAGGTCAGTTTTGTAAACTGTTTCTGACTAATATCGATACCAAATAGGCTGTTTTCAAAGGGATGCGTTGGTTTTTAAAGGCAGTCGCTCTTTTAAACAGTTACATAGTTTAATGGCTGTGATAGGAGATAACTGATGATGGATCAGCAACATTGTAGTTACTCCACAATGCTATCCTAATTGACAGAATGAAAAGAAGGAAGCCTGCACATAATAAAAATATTCCAAATCATGCATCCTGTTTGCAATGAGGTGTTAAAGTAATACTGCGAAGAATGTGGCAAAGAAATTCACTTTTTGTCCTGAATACAAAGTGTAATGTTTGGGGCAAATCCAACACAACTCATCACTGAGTAACACTCAATATATTTTCAAGCATGGTGGTGGCTGCATCATGTTATTGGTATGCTTGTCATCGGCAAGGACTAGGGATTTTTTTTAAGATAAAAATAAATGGAATAGAGCTATGCACAGGCAAAATCCCAGAGGAAGACTTGTTCCAGTCCGTGGACACTGGGAGACAAATTCACCTTTCAGCAGGACAATTTCCTAAAACACAAGGCCAAATATACACTGGGAGTTGCTTACCATGACGAGATTTAATATTCCTGAGTGGCCTATTTACAGTTTTGATATAAATTGTCTTGAAAATGTATGGCAAGACTTGAAAATGGTTGTCTAGCAGAGATCAACAACCAACATGACAGAGCTTGAAGACTTTTTTAAAGAATAATGGGCAAATATTGTACAATCCAGTTGTGCAAAGCGAGACTTACCCAGAAAGACTCACAGCTGTAATCACTGCCAAAGGTGATTCTAACATGTATCCACTCAGGGGGTTGAATAATTATCTTATCAAAAGTTTTCTTCCACTTTGAGTATTTTGTGTAGATCGTTGGCAAAATATGACAATTAAATCCATTTTGATTCCACTTGGGTAAAAAAAAATTAAGGGCTGTGAATACTTTCTGCAGGCACATAAATCGGAGCTCTTCACTCTGATGAAAGATTTAATCTCGGTATTCCTCCCTGGACGAGACTGAGGACAATGCCAGCTCCATCTGCAGGAGTGACATCCGGAGGGAGATGGATCTTTGCGCCTTGTAGAAAAGGAAAATGAAATCCACTTCTTCCTGTACTTTGGCTTTCCAATATCGATAAAAACCCTTCCCCGTCAAAGGCCCATAAACTGTTAAAACTCTAGTTTTAACTAACGGGAGTTTGGAGATAGCAACTTTTCTGGCTCCAATTTTTTTTGCTGCAGATGGTGGCACACCACGGCACACCCAAACAGATGCCAAGTAATATTTCCTCAGACTGATGAGCTGCTCATGTTGTTTACCCATCTTCTATTCCAGTCATCATTATGCTGCCGATGAGTCGGCTTCGTTCATGTATCATTTACACTGTCAACTGGTTCCGCTGAATCGTGGCCAGACTCATGTTTGATGCCTGTTAGATTTTTGTTTGTTTTTGTCATGCTTTATCTGTAGTCACTCCGCTTGTTTACCGTTTCAAGAGACTGCGAGCGTGACAGTGTGATGGTGTGAATGGGACTTTTTCTTATTGGATGTTAACAATGGTGTACGTTCAGGTGTTATTCACTGTAGCTAGCCAGGTAAGCAATTGAGAACAATAATCTGTATATGCGACCAATACATTTTCATTTGATCTTTTACAAATACGAGATGGGATTAGTTTCTCAAAGCCTTGTAGCTAACATGGTTCTTTCTCTCACACAACATTTCCCTTGGGTACCATATCGGAGGAAAAACACTACAACTGAGATAAAACACCTGAAAATCAGCCAACACAATGACACTGGAGTGAACCCATCACAGCACACAAAAACATGGAGATCTCCTTAAGGCCCCCATGGGCCCATGCAGACAGTAAAAGGGAAAATTACATTGGGGAATGCACATTCATATGCTGAATGGTATCTGCTCGTATTGTCTGTCCTCCAGAGGATAAGCACATCCGCGTTTCCCTTCCATCAACCCAGTGCCACGTATCGTTACAAGACAGACCGTTACAAGACAGACCATTCGTTTATTGCTCAGCCAGCAATGGCAACTAAGTGAGCGTAAACAATGCGAAACATTGAAGGAGAGAGCCACATTCCCCCTTTCAGCTAAATTGAGAGAAGTCATATATTGTTTGGAAGCAGCCAGGCCCAAGGTTACTTCTTCTGGTTTGAATTCGTTTCTCCCTCTGTGGTAGCAATAAGCTGGGCATGTTTGTCTTTTCAGGTGAACTTTCCAGGCCACATACTTTGAACGTAGATCAACATTCCTACATGAAACAAGAGAAAAAGCTATATTTAATGCCGTCTCATTGTTCACAGTATGAGTGGCCCTTACTTCAGACTACTAGTTAGGTTATTGCCAAAGCCAGAAATATGAAAAGCCTGTTATCTCGAGTAAGACCATTAGTCTAAAACCTAAACCATTTCGAAAGGCTGTCAACTTCTTATATCCTAAAATGATGTTCACCTTATACAGAAGTGTCAACATGTAAGGGTTTGGTGATAAGAATGTTGTTATGCTACAGTCTATTAGAGCAAAAGCCTGTCATGAGCTGTTACCATGGAAATAATCGAGCCGGTCTATAAAAGAAGCCTTTAATACTCACTGAAATCCCCCCTCCCCCTCCCCCAACCCCAACCACCTACACTAACACGCTTATTTTACTGATGAATGGTATAATGGTCATCCATTACATGTAATAATTCCCGAAATTAAGATGGTAGGATGCATGTCGGAACAGCCCAGCCCCCCTCCCACCCCCAACAAATACTTGTACGAGCGCCAACGTACAGACAGAAGTGACATGGTGTACTAGGATATGAGAATCCAGCTAATACTGTTGCCATGCCAACTCAGCCAGGGGATAACTGTTTCATAGCATAAAAAACACCAACCAAATATAGCTGCCTCTGAAATGTGTTTTTGTCTCTCTCTCAGAGATTGCAATACTGTCCCAAATCTCAAAAGGTAACAAAATGAGTTAAAACCTATTCATTCATTGTGGTCTTTATCAGCTCAGATGAGAAAGCATTACATCAAATGACAATTCTGGCCACCAAATGCTTTTTTCTTTCATTCTTTGAAGGTAGTGAGACAGATATGACATAAATCTCAGAGATGAACGATATGACAGTGATGGAAATATTGTGTTCCATTGTCAGTTGTACATAATAGGGGCATGGCCAAACTCGGCACATGAAAATGTCACACATGCATTGAAAATGTCATGTTTTGTTACAGAGGTATTTGACAAATCTGTTTCATCTGTCTCGAACGTCACTTGTTGTTTTTCTAGTGCCACAGTAAAAAGTCCAAATGAACTCAATATTCTGTATCTGCCATAGAAAAGAATGCAGCCCAAGATATCAATATTTAATCAGACATTGTTAACTAGCTCTGCAGATCAGACAGAATTTCAACCTTGTCAGATCCAAAGAAAGTGTAGGCTTCTGAGGTGCCTTGCGGGACGGTCTGGAATCAACATGAAATGGAAAATAACTCTAGGTTCCATTAGCATTCAAATATAACCACACTTTGTAGTCCCATTTATTTAAGCTTTTTAAATGTTTCCACAGAATTCTAGCTCATAAACAATTTTAAATCCCCAAACTGGAACTATTCAAATGTGTGTACAAAACATTAGGAACAACTTACTAGTTGCACCTCTTTTTGCCCTCAGAACAGCCTCAATTCATTGGGGCATAGACCACAATGTGTTGACAGCATTCCACAGAGATGCTGGCCCATGTGGACTCCAATCCTTTGCACAGTTGTGTCAAATTGGCTGGATGTCCTTTGGGTAGTGGACCATTCTTGTTACACACAGGAAAATGTTGAGTGTGAAAAATACAGCCGCGTTGCAGTTCTTGACACACTCAAACCTGTGCACCTGGCACCTACTACCATACCCAGTTCAAAGGCACTTCAATCCTTTGTCTTGCCAATGGCACACATACACAATCCATGTCTCAATTGTCTCAAGGTTTACAATTCCTTCTTAAACCTGTCTACTCCCCTTCATCTACACTGATTGAAGTGGATTTAACAAGTGACATCAATAAGGGATCATAGCTTTCACCTGGATTCACCTGGTCAGTCTGTCATGGAAAGGCCATAAAGGGCAGACATACTTAATTCATCAAACTTGAAGGCTCAAAGCTATACATTAGCATCTGTATACAATATTAGCACTTTATGGGCAATAAACACAGGCGCAATCAAATTAGCACCCAATGATGCAGGGAGACATAGTACGTACATCGAGGGTACAAAACCAGGTGAATCTAAGTGAAAGCTATGATCCCTCATAATTATTGTGTAATTTCAAATCCAAAGTTCTGGAGTACAGAGACAAATCAACAACAAAATTGTCACTGTTCCAGTAATTTTGTAGCTCATTGTATGTAGTATACCTTAGTTCATGGAGGTGTGTCTGTTCGAAAAGCGCAAACAGGACATGTCGGCGCGGTTATTGTCCCAGTTAAATGGATTTCAATACAATATCGATGTGAGTCATTCATTTGTGTGTGCTATTTCTTACAGTAGAACAAGCTAATAAATTCCAGTCTTGAGTGACCGCTTGGTGAATATTGGTCCAAGTGCAGTTTCTAAGGTAATCACTACAAGTAATCTAATCAATACAAGTAATCTGTATACAAGTGTGACACGTGTGTGGAAGGAGTCATTTTTATGGATTGGTCTTCAGAATATCACCATTTATTTCCGCATATTGATTATGAATTTATATGGACATCTAAAACTGGTGTTTTGACATGGCCATGAAGCAAAAAGCCATGACAACGGCAGGCAGCAACAGTAAAAAATTTCAATATATGCTTTAGGAATATAAATGGCACTTTTAACATGACTTTTCACCAGGATTCTACTTCATCATGTAAAAAACTACTGACTGATTTTCATGACATTAGTGAAATTGTGAAAATATATTTGTCCTGGCTATCATGACCTAACCTTATGTTACCCAAAAAATGTTTTTGATTATTATTATTTTTTACTATTTTTTTCACATTTTAAAACAGTCCATTTATATTTTTCAACGGGGCTATATATTTGGGTGAGTTTTTGTTGTTGTTGCGTGAGTAGTCTCGTTCCACTGCCAAAAATAAAATCATCTAGTCATAAAGTAATCTAGTGTTCAGAGAAATAACAACACAATGTCAAATACAGGTAGCCTAGTCAAATCCAATCACATTAACAGTTACTCTCTCGCAGGAATTCCACTAAAGGTCCGTATGAGGCCAAACCTAGCTTCTACTTATTCCATTTGCTCAATAATTGATTAATGGTTACAAAAAAGTAAGGTCATAGAGACACATACCAGTTCTACTGGTAGTACGGTTACTACCAGCCGTACTACACCTGCTCCTGTCGACGACACAAGTTATTCTTCTTCCACGAGCACATCCAATGCTAGCATCAGTAATTATACATTTGTTGTTAGCCCAGCTAACATGGACACTGACAGTTGTGAATCTGATGCTGCCGAAGAGCTACTGCCCCCTTACCCGGGAAAGCACCGAACAACAGACAGGGACGTTGGACCATATAAGAGGCGTAAATATGAGGAGAACTACATTGATTTGGGGTTCACTTATATTGCGAGTAGTGCCTTTCCTCAGCCACAGTCTGTTATATGTGCATAAATGCACATAAATGCTCTGACCTAACATAATCGTTTGGTTTGCTTTCGTCGTAAAGCCTTTTTGAAATCGGACACTGTGGCTGGATTTACAACAAGTGTATATTTAAAATGGTGTAAAATACATGTATGTTTGAGGAATTTTAATTATGGTATTTCTGTTGTTTTGAATTTGGCGCCCTGCAGTTTCACTGGCTGTTGTTGAGGTGAGACGCTACCATCCCACATACCTTAGAGCGGTTAATGCAACCGCTGTGTCAGATTTCAAAAAAGCTTTACCCGAAAAAGCAAACCATGCAATAATCTGAGCACAGCGCTCAGACAACAAAACAAGCCATACAGATATCCGCCATATTGTGGAGTCAACAGAAGTCAGAAATAGCATTATAAATATTCACTTACCTTTGATGCTCTTCATCAGAATGCACTCCCAGGAATCCCAGTACCACAATAAATGTTTGATTTGTTCAATAAAGTCCATATTTTATGTCCAAATACCTCCTTTTTTGTTTGCGCGTTTAGTACACAATCCAAACTCACGAGGCGCGGGCAAGTGCAGGCGAAAGTTCAGATAAAGTCATATTACAGTTCGTAGAAACATGTCAAACGAAGTATAGAATCAATCTTTAGAATGTTTTTATCATAAATCTTCAATATGTTTCAACCGGAGAATTCCTTTGTCTGTAGAAATGCGATGGAACGCAGCTAACTCTCCCGTGAGCACACGTGATCAGCTCTTGGCACTCTGCCAGACCCCTGACTCAATCAGCTCTCATTCCCCCCTCCTTCACAGTAAAAGCATCAAACAAGGTTCTAAAGACTGTTGACATCTAGTGGAAGCCTTAGGAAGTGCAATATGACCCCATAGACACTGTATAATCGATAGGTAATGACTTGAAAAACTACAAACCTCAGATTTCCCACTTCCTGGTTGAATTTTTTCTCAGGTTTTTGCCTGCCATATGAGTTCTGTTATACTCACATCATTCAAACAGTTTTAGAAACGTCAGAGTGTTTTCTATCCAAATCTACTAATTTTATGCATATTTTAGCTTTTAGGACTGAGTAGCAGGCAGTTTACTCTGGGCACCTTTTTATCCAAGCCACTCAATACTCCCCCCCCCCCCCCCCCCCCAGTCCCAAAGAAATTAATTCTTTCTGCTGCTGCGGATATGGCTGGGACAATGCTGGGGGAAAAGGCCAAAAAAACTATACAGACAATTCCTTCATCAAACAACACTTTCACGATGCATCAGTGACATGGCAGGAGATGTTTTGAAACAATTACTGCTTCGCATACAAGACAGTGAATGATATGCGTTACAGCTGGATGACTCAACAGACGTGGCTGGCCTGGCACAGCTCCTGGTATATGTCCGTTACGTTTATGGGGGGTAATTAAGAAAGACATCCTCTTCAGCAAACCACTAGAAACCAGGACAACAGGAGAGGATCTTTAAAATATATTTTTTGAAAATGGTTAACTTTGTAAAAGCAAGGCCCCTGAACTCTCGTGTATTTTCTGCACTATGCAATGATATGGGCAGTGACCATATAACCAGCGCACTTCTGTATGTTGTAAAAGCGTTACCAAGGGGCATAGTATTGACACGTTTTTCTTTCAATTGAGAGACGACCTTAAAGTTTTCTTTACTGACCATAATTTTCACTTGTCTGACCGCTTGCATGATGACAAGTTTCTTACACGACTGGCCTATCTGGGTGATGTTTTTTCTCGCCTGAATAATCTGAATCTAGGATTACAGGCACTCTCCACAACTATTCAATGTGTGGGACAAAATTGAGGCTATGATTAAGAAGTTGGAGCTCTTCTCTGTCTACATTAACAAGGACAACACACAGGTATTTCCATCATTGTATGCTTTTTTTGTGTGCAAATGAACTCAAGCTTACGGACAATGTCAAATGATATAGCAAAGCATCTGAGTGAGTTGGGTGCTCAATTACGCAGGTACTTCCCCGAAATGGATAACACAAACAACTGGATTCGTTATCCCTTTCATGCCCTGCCTCCAGTCCATTTACCAATATCTGAACAAGAGAGCCTCATCGAAATTGCAACAAGCGGTTCTGTGAAAATTGAATTTAATCAGAAGCCACTGCCAGATTTTTGGTTTGGGCTGCGCTCAGAGTATCCTGCCTTGGCAAATCGCACTGTTAAGACACTGATGCCCTTTGCAAACACGTACCTATGTGAGAGTGGATTCTCAGCCCTCACTAGCATGATATCTAAATACAGGCACAGTGTGTGGGAAATTATTTAAGACTGACTCTCCAATACAACCCAACATTGCAGATATATGTGCATAATTTCAACCACACCCTTCTCATTAACCCGTGGTGAGGTATTCACAATTTTCGATGAACAAATACAGTTGTATATGTAAGATGGCTAAATAAAGAGCAAAACTGTTGATTATTATTATTATATTATTATGTGACCTGGTCCTATAAGAGCACTTTGTCACTTTCCACGAGCCGAGTTGTGACAAAAACACACACTCATTCTTATGTTTAATAAATGTATCGTATAGTGTGTGTGTGTGTGGCAGGCTTACAATGATGGCAAAAAACAACATTTGAGAGTGCGCTGACCCTGGTGCTAGAGGGGGTACGCAGCTGGAGGTTGAATGTTTGAATGGGTACGGGACTATAACAAGTTTGGGAACCACTGCTATAGGTGATAATAGAATATTATAAAGTTAGCCTGAAGCATTATGTTCAAATGAGCTCACTCTTAAATTGGTATATGACAATGCCTTGGGGGAAACTAAACATGAAAATGCTCCTTAATGGATTAACATGCATTAACACTGATTGGACACATCATGTACCATAGGGAAAATACACTGAGGTTTAACCTCTTCAAAATTCTATCTCATAGGTCTGGGAGAGCGTCTGTGATAGATGCATTTTAATGAGGCCAGGTTAATAAATGCAGAGGAGATTAAACATTCCACCTGCTGTGCTACTGACGGCTACAATGTGAGCTGGCAGATTCAGGCCAGTCCCTGGAGTCTGAGACATGGAGGAAGGGGAGATCTCATCACTGCCTGATCACTCACATGGATGAACATACAGTTTGGTTAAGCACCACCGTACGCTGTGATTGGCTTAGCTAATAGCCCATAAACACTCTTGATTACACAAAGTCGTCGGTGGAGTTTAGTGGAATGATTAAAGGCACCACTGAGATGGCATAACAATTATGTCGATAATTCCTTTGAAGGAGTTGAGGAGAAATGATAAAAGTTGACTCACTTTCAAAAAGTCAACCGTCAATCTTTTTCAAGCCAAGTTAACAGGGTGTTGAGATGTGAGTGCAGAAAGCTGTGTTTTTGAGTTTGTAAAAATAACATTAACGATTGTGCCATGCGGAAGACTCCTGTCATGACGTGGCCCTTTCTGGGTATAGATCGTGGCATACCTCTCTCGCTCCCCTAGACCCAGATTCTGTTATCTCAGGTTGTAAATTCCTGCAGGAGACTCTCTCCTCCTGGCCATGCAGTATATATAGAGAGAGAGATTCACAGTAGAACAAAGGAACTTCTTCTTCATCACAGAACTTGAGAACTGAACAATATCCATGTTTTGGAGAATGGGTAAACGGTCGGTGGAGAAGCCAGCTACGACCCGGTCCGTTTTGTTTCATGTTTGTGACCTCATGAAAGACAATACATCCACATTACCATAACTCTGTTAATACAGGTGCCTCCATTATGAGGTTTGCGTCTAATCATTGTATAAAACGAATGAGTAAAGATTCAACTATTTATGTTATGGGTCATGTTAACCCTTTTTTTTTTTTTTTTTTTAGGGGTGGATCAGCTTAGTATTGCGGAAAGAATGTTGCTTCCAATGTAATTGTCTGCATCATTTCCATTCCCCCATATTTTTTTGGGTAAATATATATATCCATACACGTATGCATACATATACACATATATACATACACATACCTATATAGGCATACATACTTTTTTAAAGAATATGCCTTTATTATTATTCCCCGCGACCCTACCACCAATACCCCAATTGGAGTAAACTTATAAACACTTCTGCTTTTACCTTCAATTTCTACATCTTATACCTATCTTACAGACACAGTCCACTTTACAATAATTCTCTCTTATTTGTTCTTAGTCCTTCCTCTATTTCTGTTGTCAATCCAATTTTATTTCCACTTGTAACTGTGCTATTTCACAAAAGCTCCGCACCGATACACATTTCACAGATCCCGTATGCCCTATATTGTTTATCTTGTTATTAGTCCCACCCTTCAGCTCCACCCAACCCCTCCCATCTATCTTCCAACATCATCCATTTCGGATTTCTATTTGCCATACATTTCTCAACTGTGCTGTGATGCTTCACAAAAGACCTGAACCTTCCTATTCTCATAGCTTCTACAGATTGTAAATTAAAAATAAACATCTTTGCCAAAATAATTATTATATTATTGATTGATTGACTATGGCTTTTCAAATCCCCCAGTATTGCTATCTGTAGCGTTAGTTTTAGGCAAATGTTGCAATTCTTCAGCCATTCCTGGACCTGTGACCAAAAACGAGCTACATATGGACAATACCAAAATAAATGATCTAATGACTCTGCCTCCTCACAACAGAATCTGCAGAGCTGGGAAGATTGTATACCCCATTTATATAACATTCTATTAGTTGCAAGAATTTTGTACAGTAATTTATATTGAAAAATTCGAAGTTTTGAATCCGGCGTTGTTTTGCGTATCAATTCATAAACCATGTGCCATGGAATGGGTACATCGAAAATCTCTTCCCAACTATTTTGCAATTTGTATGGCACAGCTGTTAGTTTTTTGGTCCTTAAATGAAATTGGTATATGTTTTTATTTATCACACTTTTCTTTAACCATTTTTGTTCTTTAATACAGGGCCGACATACAAGTTCCTTACTTTTTTCCCCTTCTACTTGCCTCTTCCATTTTTGTGGTAATGCTGCAATTAATTGGTTGTAATTTTGGGTAGAGCAGACTTTTCCATATGTCTGTGTTAGCTGCATGTGTGACATAACTCCACCAGTCCTATTTATGATATCATTCACAAAAATTATACCTTTTTTAAACATTTCTTCGATAAATACAGTTTTTTTATCAATTATTATATTTGAATTTAACCACAATATTTGTTGTACTATTTGTTCCGTCCTTTCAGGTGGATTAAACTGAAATTGCAACCAACTTTCTAAGGCTTGTTTAAAGAATAAGGATATTTTGGAGATCATTTCCTTTTCAAACAACCGAAAATGAGCAGGTGTAATCTGAATGAAGGGAAAAAGGCCCTTCTTGAACATAGGATGAGACATTCGTACCAGTTTACTAGAGAACCAGTTTGGATTTAAGTATAACTTTTGTATGACCGATGCCTTAATATGCTTTAATATTTAATAATTTCTGCCCTCCGAATTCATATTCGTTATATAAATAGGCCCTTTTAATTTTATCTGGCAGGTCACAATTTAAAAAACAGGTCACTAGGTGTAGGCAAAACCATAAGCAAATAGGTAAACTGTGATATGACTAAAGAGTTAATTAGGGTGATTTTTCCACAAATAGACAGGTATTTTCCTTTCCATGGTAGCAAGAGCTTATCTATTTTTGCTAACTTTCTATAAAAATTTATTGGAGTGAGATCATTTCTTTCTTTTGGGATTTTTATACCGAGTATGTCCACATCTCCGTCAGACCATTTAATTGGTAAACTACATGGCAATATAAAATGTGTATTTTTTAGTGATCCAATACGTAATATGGTACATTTATCATAATTTGGTTTTAATCCAGAGAGGATAGCAAAGGTATCTAGATCCTCTATGAGGCCCTGGAGAGACTCTAGTTGTGGTTTTAAAAGAAAACATGAATCATCAGCGTACAATGACACCTTAGTTTTTAAGCCATGGATTTCTAATCCTTTAATATTAATGTTTGATCTAATTTTAACAGCTAACATTTCGATGGCAATAATAAATAGATATGCCGATAGTGGACAACCTTGTTTTACTCCTCTAGATAGTTTAAAACTTTCTGAGATGTAGCCATTATTTACTATTTTACACCTAGGGTTACTATACATCATTTTAACCCATTTTATAAGAGATTCCCCAAAATTGAAATATTCTAGGCATTTATATATAAACTCCAGTCGTACTTTATCAAAAGCCTTTTCAAAATCAGCTATGAAAACCAGGCCTGGTGTCCCCGATATCTCATAGTGTTCTATTGTTTCCAGTACTTGCCTTATATTATCTCCAATGTATCGTCCATGTAAAAAACCTGTCTGATTAGGATGAATAATATCTGACAAAACTTTTTTTATTCTATGCGCCAAGCATTTTGCTAGGATTTTTGCATCACAACACTGAAGTGTAAGAGGTCTCCAATTTTTTAATTGGACTGGATCTTTATATATACCACTTGGGTCCTGTTTCAGTAATAACGATATCAGACCTTCTTGTTGTGTGTCTGATAATCTACCATTTATATAGGAGTGGTTAAAACAAGTTAATAATGGTCCTTTGAGTATATCAAAAAACGTTTTGTATACTTCCACTGGTATGCCATCCAGCCCTGGAGTTTTCCCATCTTTAAAGGCCCCAATTGCAACAAGCAGTTCCTCCTCTGTAATTTGGCCTTCACATGAGTCTTTCTGTTCAGATGTTAATTTTACATTATTAATAGGAAAAAAATCCATACAATTAGTTTCAGTTAGTGGAGATGGAGGAGCCTGAAACGAAAACATATTCTTAAAGTTCTTTACTTCCTCTTTCAAAATATCATTTGGTGAATCATGCGTGACTCCATCATTTGTCACAAGTTTTAATACATTTTTTTTTGGTAGCATTTCTATATTGAAGATTGAAAAAGAATTTGGTGCATTTTTCCCCATATTCCATCCAGTTCGCTTTATTTTTATAATATATTACACTGGATCTTTCTTGAATAAGTTCCTCCATTTCTTTTTGTTTTTCCTCTAAATTATTCTGTGCCTCTATGGTACCGTTTTTATTGCTATCTAACTGTACTGTTAGTCCTTCAATTTCCTTTGTTAATATGGACTCTTTTGATCTAAATTGCTTTTGTTTTATAGATGAGTACTGAATTGCATGGCCTCTAAAGGCACACTTAAAAGTGTCTGTCACGATCGTGTGGCGGATTGACGGACCAAAATGCAGCTTTTGGAAAATAAGCCATCTTCTTTTATTAACACAACACGAAGATGAACACGACACAAAAACACTTTAACAAAACAACAAAACGACCGTGAAGCTACAAACGTTGTGCACAAACATACAGGCTACAAACGTTCTTACATAGACAATTACCCACAACCAATGAGAGCCTATGGCTACCCTAAATAAGGCTCCCAATCAGAGACAACCGAAATCAGCTGTCTCTAATTGGGAACTCATTCAGGTAACCATAGACTCTCCTAGATAACTAACCAACATAGACAACGCTAGACATATACACTCAACACAAAACCATCTACTACACCCCATAACCCCTTTACCAAATAAACACCCAAAACCAACAAAACATAAACATTCCCCATGTCACACCCTGACCTAACTAAAATAATAAAGAAAACAAAGAATAATAAGGCCAGGGCGTGACATAACCCCCCCCTTGAGGCGCGAACTCCGGGCGCACCATACACAGTCTAGGGGAGGGTCTGGGTGGGCTCCCCTCCACGGTGGCGGCTCCGGCTCTGGTCGTAGTCCCCACGTCACCACAGTACCTAACCACCTCCTAGGCTTCCTCCAAACGACCCCCCTCCACATTAACCCCATTGCATTAAGGGGGAGTTCCGGACTAAGGGACAGCTCCGGACTAAGGACCAGTACCAGGGTAAGGGGCAGTACCAGGGTCAGTACCAGGATAAGGGGCAGTACCAGGGTAAGGGGCAGCACCAGGGTAAGGGGCAGCACCAGGGTAAGGGGCAGCACCAGGGTAAGGGGCAGCTCCAGGGTAAGGGGCAGCTCCGGACTGAGGAATGGCAGCTCCGGACTGAGGGACTGCAGCTCCGGACTGAGGGACTGCAGCTCCGGACTGAGGGACGGCCCATGGCTGGCTGACAGATCTGGCTGCTCATGGCTGGCTAACGGATCTGGCTGCTCATGGCTGGCTGACGGATCTGGCTGCTCATGGCTGGCTGACGGATCTGGCTGCTCATGGCTGGCTGACGGATCTGGCTGCTCATGGCTGGCTGACGGATCTGGCTGCTCATGGCTAGCTGACGGATCTGGCTGCTCATGGCTAGCTGACGGATCTGGCTGCTCATGGCTAGCTGACGGATCTGGCTGCTCATGGCTAGCTGACGGATCTGGCTGCTCATGGCTAGCTGACGGATCTGGCTGCTCATGGCTAGCTGACGGATCTGGCTGCTCATGGCTAGCTGACGGATCTGGCTGCTCATGGCTAGCTGACGGATCTGGCTGCTCATGGCTAGCTGACGGATCTGGCTGCTCATGGCTAGCTGACGGATCTGGCTGCTCATGGCTAGCTGACGGATCTGGCTGCTCATGGCTGGCTGACTGATCTGGCTGCTCCTGTCTGATTGGCGGCTCTGGCAGATCCTGTCTGGTTGGCGGCTCTGGCAGATCCTGTCTGGTTGGCGGCTCTGGCAGATCCTGTCTGACGGACGGCTCTAGCGGCTCCTGTCTGGCTGGCGGCTCCTGTCTGGCGGACGGCTCAGTGGGCTCATGGCAGACGGGCGGCTTTGCAGGCTCATGGCAGACGGGCGGCTTTGCAGGCTCATTGCAGACGGATGGCTCAGATGGCGCTGGGGAGACGGATGGCTCAGATGGCGCTGGGGAGACGGATGGCTCAGATGGCGCTGGGGAGACGAGCAGTTCAGTCAACGCTGTGCAGACGGCAGACTCCTGTCGGCTGAGGCGCACTGTAGGCCTGGTGCGTGGTGCCGGGACTGGTGGCACCGGGCTGGGGACACGCATCTCAGGGCTAGTGCGGGGAGCAGCCACAGGAGGCTTGGTGCGTGGTTTAGACACTGGTGGTAAAGGGCTGGAGACACGCACCATATAGCTAGTGCGTGGAGGAGGCACTGGTGGTACTGGATTGGGGCGGGGAGGTGGCGCCGGAAATACCGGACCGTGCAGGCGTACTGGCTCCCTTGAACGCCGAGCCTGCCCAACCTTACCTGGTTCTATGCTCCCCGTCGCCTGACCAGTGCGGGGAGGTGGAATAACCCGCACCGGCCTATGTAGGCGAACCGGGGACACCATGCGTAAGGCTGGTGCCATGTACGCCGGCCCGAGAAGACGCACTGGTGACCAGATACGTTGGGCCGGCTTCATGACATACGGCTCAACGCTCAGTCTAGCCCGGCCGATACGTGGAGCTGAAATGTACCGCACCGGGCTATGCACGCGTACAGGAGACACCGTGCGCTCTACTGCGTAACACGGTGTCTGCCCGTACTCCCGCTCTCCACGGTAAGTACAGGGAGTAGGCGCAGGTTTCCTACCTGACTTCGCCACACTCCCTTTAAGGCCCCCCCCAAGAAATTTTTGGGTTGTACTCACGGGTCTCCAGCCTTGTCTCCGTGCTGCCTCCTCATATCGCCTCCTCTCGGCTTTCGCTGCCTCCAGCTCTTCACGAGGGAGGCGATATTCTCCAGGTTGATCCCAAGGTCCATCTCTTTCCAATTCGTCCTCCCAACTCCAGAGATCCTGTGTAGGTAGGTCCTGTTGCCGCCTTCCATGCCGCTTGGTCCTATGGTGAGTAATTCTGTCACGATCGTGTGGCGGATTGACGGACCAAAATGCAGCTTTTGGAAAATAAGCCATCTTCTTTTATTAACACAACACGAACACGACACAAAAACACTTTAACAAAACAACAAAACCACCGTGAAGCTACAAACGTTCTTACATAGACAATTACCCACAACCAATGAGAGCCTATGGCTACCCTAAATAAGGCTCCCAATCAGAGACAACCGAAATCAGCTGTCTCTAATTGGGAACTCATTCAGGTAACCATAGACTCTCCTAGATAACTAACCAACATAGACAACGCTAGACATATACACTCAACACAAAACCATCTACTACACCCCATAACCCCTTTACCAAATAAACACCCAAAACCAACAAAACATAAACATTCCCCATGTCACACCCTGACCTAACTAAAATAATAAAGAAAACAAAGAATAATAAGGCCAGGGCGTGACAGTGTCCCATACAATAAGGGGATCTGCTGTACCTATGTTATGTCTGAAAAAGTCAGTTATAAAATCTTCTGTCCTAGTTCTAAACAATTTATCATCTAGTAGACTTTGATTAAATTTCCAATATCCTCGCCCACGTGGAAATTCTGTAAGAGAAATATATATGCCAATTATGTGATGATCCGACCGCATTCTATCCCCTATCAACACTTTTTTAACTTTTGGTGCCAGAGAGAATGGAATAAGAAAGTAGTCAAGACGACTAGCTTGATTCAGCCTCCGCCATGTATATCTCACTAAATCAGGGTATTTAAGTCTCCATATATCCACTAATTCCAATATATCCATGACATTCATGATTTCCTTAAGTGCCTGAGGGTGATAATTTGTAGTGTGATTTCCTTTCCGGTCTATAGAGCTATTTAAGACCGTATTAAAATCTCCCATTATAATAATAGAGTCTAGTGTTGCTTGTGGAGTTGATAAGTTCTTATATATATTTTCAAAGAAGCTTGGATCATCATTATTCGGACCGTATAGGTTAACAAGCCATATTTGTTTATTGTCCAATAACATATTTAAAATAATCCATCTACCTTGAGGATCTGTTTGGACAATTTGCACATTTGGATCAAAATTATTGTTAATTAAGATCATCACCCCTTTTGAATTTCTTTGCCCATGGGAGAAATATATTTTGCCCACCCAGTTCTTTTTCCACAAAACTTCATCTAAAACTGTTGAATGGGTTTCCTGTAAACAATAAATATTATAATCCTTCTCTTTTAGCCAGGTAAATACTGATCGTCTTTTCTTATTATCTGCTAAGCCATTACAATTGTAACTGGCTATACTTATTTCACCACTTACCATGAGACACACCTTTCATTCTTTTAATCAGAATATATTTTGTAAACGTACTATTAAAAAGTAACATAATGATTGAGTGTCTATATAGTTGTACCATGATATTTGCATTTCTACTAAGTAAACCTCCAATTGGTCCCTACTATTCCACCCGCTAAAAGGCCTCATCTCGAGATGGCTTGTCATCCCAATGCCCGGCAGACCACCCTCGACCCCCTGTATCCCATAGCCCTGAACCGACTGGGATCCATTCTTTGAAAAGAGCATACAGTTCCATTTACCGAATTGAAGTAAATCAATTGCCATATGCATTTCCATTGCCGTCACCTCGATTTGTATTATATATAGCTGTGGATCATCCTCTATTGTACCTTACATCTTTTACTTCTTCTTTCGCAACAGTTGTGGGATACACACATACACACTCAGCCCTTACCCCCACACAACCATAAGCTCACTTTCTCAACAGTTGCACCATCCCAGAGCCCAACTCAAGATGGGTCATGATTTCCAAATGCCATTGCAGTTGCAGCTGCATGAGAAGGCCTGCAAGACCGCGCAAAAAAATAAGCAAAAATTGAAAGTTATTTACCATTGTCATATCCTAGATAATGGCCGTCAAATGTACACCCTATTCCTGAAAAAAACACCCACAATACGGCCACCAGTCATGACCATGTCCCCACGCATCTCCATGCAGTCCGACCTTGATTCTGTGCCACCAGGGCCACAATAATATACCCCCTCTCTGAATGTCCGAGTGTGACCCCCTCCCCATGGGTTACTGCAGCTAGTGTTGCCAGCACTGCCACTGCCTGGGTGGGGGTACCCCACCGGAATCCCCACCGGCTAGGTACAAGGTCGTCAAGGTTCTCATTAGCAGCTTTGAGAAATTCCTTGTATATTTTCCTCTCCCTTTAGGGGGCTTTGGCTTTGCAGGACCAACCCTGCCAAGCAGGCTCAGAATCTTGAGGGGGCAGTGCTGCTCTTGGTCTCTGACCTCATTTTAGCTGCATATAGACCGCTTACAGCGAGCACATAAAACAGTTAGGGACTTCTCCTTAATATCTGGGTCATTCAGGTGGGTGTCTAGGGTATAGGGCCATAGACAGTACCATTAAAATAGGATAATAATTAGATATAATTTATTAAGATAAAAAAAATGTAGTTTTCCATGATAGGACAATAAATAAATAAGACGTATAATTCATTATAAAAGTATATCCATCATCTGAACAACATTGAAAGCCCTCTCATACCCGGCTCACAGCAATACATTGGCTCTGGGATATGCAACCATTTCATTACTCACTCACTCAACTTTCCAAACATAACAAATAAGATAAAAAATAAAATAAACACAAACCATACCATCCACACATACTGTGCCTTCTGTTTATTTAGTTTTTATCTTCACTGTGTAAAAATAGTGTTTGTGTGTTCAATTAGTTATGTGTGAAGATTTATAAAAAAGCTATATTTTTTGTTGTATTGTTACAATCAGTAACCGGGCTTGAATTGTGTTTATTTTCCTCGTCTATGAGAATTTTGTAAATTTTAAAATAACCATGGAGTAGTCTTTGTGTCTCTGAACAACTGGTTATCAATATATAGTTTATCAACGACGAGAGCTACTCGTTTCGCTTTTAATCTGTTTTCTTTGAAAATTGGATACAGAACTTTGCGCCGTTCTGCAATTTCTTTCGGAAACTGATCATTCATGCCAATTTTGGTCCCAGCAAGTCTTTTACCTAGGCTTTTAACCATTATTTTATCTTTAAATGAAGCAAATTTTGCAACGATTGGGCGTTCGTACCTCTGCCCTCTCTGTCATGTTAACCCTTTTAATGAAAGAGAATTGTATTCCCTTTGAAGTTTAACTAAGTCATTGACCCGCCCACGTGAGCACAGACATGATCTGGCATCATGGGACAGCCTTTTCTACTTTTACGAATAAAACCCCCACCTGAAGAAATCCTCTTCAGACCACACGTACCTCGGTCAGCTGAGGGGTCGAAGGTTGAGTAGAGACCACAAAAACCTCAGTATAAGGTAAGGTTGTAATGGTTGTTGAACTCCTAACCATACCACGTGGAGCATTGGCTACACGGGTGGAAATGGTTCAACTCTGAGACTATCGATCCCGACAGAATAAGAGCAAATCTTTGATACTAATTACTAGTCTGCAGATAGAAATTATGTCAACCTGACATGCGAAGATCGACAACCGCCGAAACATTTATTCTATAAGAACATTTCTGAATGGTACTCTGAAGTATCCATTCAAACCACGAAAGACTCCAGGGAAGCAGAAAGACGATTGGATGAACTTTCCAACAGAAAGACGGACGATTTCAATGGAGATCACGAAGACACACTGAGCGCAAATATATATTGATTGCAATTATTCCCGAATGAATGAGCGTTCATGTGCAAAGGATTAGCATTTCAATTAATATAATTATCAACTGTGTATTGACTCTTTTGTAATTCCCGCCCTTCTCAGTCCATACCCACTTCCCTTTGTCCACCAAGCCGTCAAATCGGCATAGCCCACTATGGAACCTCCCTTATCATTTCCTTGTAACCATATCTACTGTGTTGTTTGTTTCTGTGATTATTTAGTTAGTTAGTAAATAAATTATTAAGACAATTGGTGTATGGATGATTCATAGTAAAGGCTGGGTTCGTGCAGATAACCAACAATTTACGACGTTTGGAATGAGAATAATTTATTAATTGGAAGACTAATTGATCAGATAATAAAATATCTGTATATTATATTAGGAAAATTATAACTTTGTCATCAGAAGACTTTCCTTGGTGCCCCGACTTCCTAGTTAATTACATTTACATGATTCGTTTAATCACGTAATAATAATTAGAGAGAATTTATTTGATAAAATAACAGTCTTCACTTTAATGATGCCAAAGACACAACACTCCTTTGACTTCAGCTGTTCTGCCTCCGGCTGTTCCTCTTCCGTTTTTTCATACCGATTGAAAGGCATTGTACATACATCAAGCTAGGAAAGTTCAGTGAATACTGTAAGTAAAATGATTGCAGTTTTTCCTTTCACCCTTTTGACTTGGCCATGTCAAACTGATCATATTATTCTATTGTGTTCCCCTTTTAGCCAATATTTAGTAAAAATGTACAAAATGTCTGTCAATTCTTATTCATGCAGGAGGTAATCTATTATGATTATATCTGTGTGTTCATTACCTCACCCTAAAATCAATAAGATCATCATGTGCCACAGACATTTCGAGTTCCATTATTGGGTGCATAATTCTACATGTGTTTTTCAGCTGCTCATGAATAAAAGAGAGATTTGCATCTTGGAGGTGTGGTTTGATGTGGGTGTGTTATGTTTATTATATCGTACCCTGGCATTTATTGCTGATTGTCCCTCGAGTTGCGATAGCATCATCTCACCCTCAAAATAGTCCGAATTAATCTAAAATAAGTGAAGAAATCTGTCATTAATTTCGTTTTTCCAGACAAGGTCTTAGTTGCGCAATTCCACATCTCGCTAAGGTGTTGGTGCAGTATTTGTCAAGTATTTGTTTTTGCATAAAAAATATCTAGTTAATTAGTGCACTGCAGACAGTATCTGCTGTTGTGTGGGATTGATTTCGAAGAACAGAGCTGCCAACTCTCACGCATTGACCGTGAGACACAAACATTTGACCCTCTTCTCACGCTCTCAAGGCATGCCTCATGTCTCACGCATTGAAAAGTATTGTTTTATTTTTCAAATTAGTCCATTGTATCGTCAGCATGTTAACTTTTCAACTGTGCTCCAAATTGTTTTGAAATCGGAGCATCTGCGCCTGCAATTTAACCTTTCACGCCTCACTACCCCGGGTCCGGGAGCACCCCCCACCCCCCCCACACTGAGTAGCATCGCTAACATAGCGTCACAATTAAATAGTAGCATCTAAATATCATTAAATCACAAGTCCAAGACACCTAATGAAAGATACAGATCTTGTGAATAAAGCCACCATTTCAGATTTTTTAAATGTTTTACAGGGAAGACAAAATATGTAAATCTATTAGCTAACCACGTTAGCAAAAGACACCATTTTTCTTTGTCCACCATTTTTTCTCTCCACCCGTAGCTATCACCAATTCGGCCAAATAAAGATATTGATAGCCACTAACCAAGAAAAAACCTCAGATGACAGTCTGATAACATATTTATGGTATAGGATAGGTTTTGTTAGAAAAATGTGCATATTTCAGGTATAAATCATAGTTTACAATTGCACCCACCATCACAACTCGACTAGAAAAAATACAGAGCAACGTGTATTACCTAATTACTAATCATAAAACATTTCGTAAAAATACACAGCGTACACTAATTGAAAGACACAGATCCTGTGAATCCAGACAATATTTCAGATTTTCTAAGTGTCTTACAGCGAAAACACAATAAATCGTTATATTAGCATACCACATGTGCAAACGTTACCAGAGCATTGATTCTAGCCAAAGAGAGCGATAACGTAATCATCGCCAAAATATATAAATTTTTTCACTAACCTTCTCAGAATTCTTCCGATGACACTCCTGTAACATCATATTACAACATACATATAGAGTTTGTTCGAAAATGTGCATATTTAGCCACAAAAAAACGTGGTTAGACAATGAGAAAAGTAGCCCAGCTGGTCAGAAAATGTCGTGCGCCATATTAGACAGTGATCTAGTCTTATACATAAATACTCATAAACTTGACAAAAAAATACAGGGTGGACAGCGATTGATAGACAATTTAATTCTTAATACAATCGCTGAATTACATTTTTTTAATTATCCTTACTTTTCAATACAGGTTGCGCCAAGCGAAGCTATAACAAACAAAATGGCGGCATAAGCGTTTAACATTTTTCGACAGAAACACGATTTATCATAATAAATTGTTCTTACTATGAGCTGTTCTTCCATCAGAATCTTGGGCAATGAATCCTTTCTTGGGTCTAATCGTCTTTTGGTCGAAAGCTGTCCTCTTGCCATGTGGAAATGCCCACTAACGTTCGGCATGAACTAGAAAAGTGCCCAGCGGTTCAAAGTGTCTCAGAAAGCAATGCCTCAAAATCGCACTAAACGGATATAAATTGCTATAAAACGGTTCAAATTAACTACCTTATGATGTTGTTAACACCTATAACGAGTAAAAACATGACCGGAGAAATATTACTGGCTAAACAACAGGTTGGAAGGAGGCGAGTCCGATGTCCTTCGTGCGTCAGGCGCAGGCAGCCAAAGGAAGTTACTTCCGGTATTTGGTGATTTATAGAGGCACTGATTGCGCAATCGACTCCATTCAAAGCGTCATCACGTACTGACATCCAGGGGAAGACGTAAGAAGTGTCTGTTTCTCCATAGCATTTACACGGACCTTTAAACCGACCTGGGATCAGGGGCCAAGATGTCTGAAATCTGACTCCCTGTCATGAAAAGTGCTGTAGAATGAGTTCTGTTCCACTCAGAGACATAATTCAAACGGCTATAGAAACTAGAGAGTGTTTTCTATCCAATAATAATAATAATATGCATATTGTACGAGCAAGAATTGAGTACTAGGCAGTTTAATCTGTAGAGCAAATTATGCTAATGCGAAACAGCACCCCCTATATTCGCAAGAAGTTAACATAACGCGCGGAACCTCAATCATTGTCCCCCACGGCGCTGTGAACCACGGCATATGATTGGGCTAGTTATCTAAGGGATCAAGAAGATTGGATACATGTTTTAAAGGAACGCCCCTCAAGATTAGGGTCAAGTTGAATGGAGAGAAAACAATCTCACTGAGTGCATAAAACTGTACAAAGAGCAACACGGTAGCGCTGTTTTATTTGCAATGTTGTCAACAAAATTTGGTTGCTGTTACTCCCGTCCCTATTGCAGAATGCAGCCTTTTGGCAACATGTACTGAAGTCGATTTAATCCACACTTGCTTTAGTCCCCCCTACAGTATGTTTTAGCAGGGACGTTTGGTAGGGAGACCTGATTTGTAACTTTGAAAATGCTTTGTCAAACAAATTGTGAGTTTGATTCTAGAGGGGGGACAATTCATAGAAAAATACATTTGGTTGGGGTGTAGGAGCAGATTTATGTAATTTTGGGATATTATAACTGGATTTACAGATGTATTTACAGATGGCATACAAGTTTGATATTATTAAGGCACATGAAAGTTCACATTTTCCAGAAGGCATTTCTGTCCAAAAACGCATTTTGATGAAAACATTTTTTTTACATTCAAACGGCTCTCCTGTGAAGTAGTGACTTGCGACATACGCCTGGATTTCTGAATCGCGTCACATATTAGAATACTTAACATTTTATCTCCCAAAAAAGTTATACTGTGGATATAGATACTTTTGTACCTGTTTCCTCCAGCATCTTCACACGGTCCTTTGCTGTTGTTCTGGGATTGATTTGCACTTTACGCAGCAAAGTACGTTCATCTCTAGGAGACAGAACGCGTCTCATTCCTGAGCGGTCTAATGGATGCGTGTTCCCGTGGTGTTTCTACTTGCATTCTATTGTTTGTACAGATGAACATGGTACCTTCAGGCATTTGGAAATTGCTTCCAAGGATGAACCAGACTTGTGGAAATCTACATTATTTTTTTTTTTTCCCCATGATGTCAGGCAAAGAGGCACTGAGTTTGAAGGTAGGCCTTGAAATACATCCACAGGTACACTTCCAATTGACTCAAATTATGTCAATTAGCCTACCAGAAGCTTCTAAAGAGATGACATAATTTTCTGGAATTTTCCAAGCTGTTTAAAGGCACAGTCAACTTAGTGTATGTAAACTTCTGACCCACTGGAATTGTGATACATTGAATTATAAGTGAAATAATCTGTCTGTAGACAATTGTTGGAAAAAATACTTGTGTCATGCACAAAGTAGATGTTCTTACCGACTTGCCAAAACTATAGTTTTTTAACAAGAAATTTGTGGAGTGGTTGAAAAACGAGTTTTAATGACTCCAACCTAAGTGTATGTAAACTACCGACTACAACTGTAGTTACCTATGAGCAATCACCATATACTTACAATGCCTTCTTTTTATTCATTTATTTTAACCGTTATTTAACTAAGCAAGTCAGTTAAAACTTCTTATGGATACAATCCCGTTAACGGGATAATATGACAACAGCCAGTGAAAGTGCAACGCACCAAATTCAAACAACAGAAATCTCATAATTAAAATTCCTCAAACATACATGTATCTTATACCATTTTAAAGGTAATCCCACCAAAGTGTCCGATTTCAAATAGACTTTTCAGCGAAAGCACCACAAACGATTATGTTAGGTCACCACAAAATCACAGACAAGCGCAGTTATTTTTCCAGCCTAAGACAGGGGTCAAAAAAAGCATAAATAGAAATTAATCACTAACCTTTGATGATCTTCATACATATATGAATTAATACACAATACATATATGTTTTGTTCGATAAAGTTAATATTTATATCCAAAAACCTCACTTTACATTGGCGCCATGTTCAGAAATTCCTCCAAAATATTCTGAGAAATTGAGAGAGCCACGTCAAATAACATAAATACTCATCATAAACTTTGATGAAAGATACATGTTTCACATAGAATTAAAGATACACTTGTTCTTAATGCAACTGCTGTGTCAGATTTCAAAAAGCTTTACGGCAAAACACAATATTCAATCATCTGAAAACAGCGTTCAGCCACAAAAGCAAGCCATACAGTTACCTGCCAAATTGTGCAGTCAACAAAACTCATAAAAAGCATTAAAAATCTTCACTTACCTTTTCTGATCTTCGTCGGAATGCACTCCCAGGAATCCCACTTCCAATTTTTTTGTTTGTTATGTTCGGTAATGTCCATCATTTATGTCCAAATAGCTATTTTTGTTAGCATGTTTGGTAAACAAATCCAATGTCAGGAAGCGCGTTCACTAAAAGCTGACGAAATGTCCAAAAGTTCCGTAACAGTCAGTAGAAACATGTCAAACGATGTATTGAATCAATCTTTAGAATGTTTTTAACATAAATCTTGAATAACGTTCCAACCAGAGAATTACATTGACTTCAGATGAGCGATGGAACAGTGCTCCCTCTCATGTGAACGCGCATGGTCCGAGCAAGGTCAGGTCATGGCAGACCTGACTAATTCCCCTCTCATTCGGCCCCCCTTCACAGTAGAGGCATCAGACAAGGTTCTACAGACTGTTGACATCTAGTGGAAGCCGTAGGACGTGCAAACTCATCCATATCTCGCTGTGAATTCAAAAGGATATTGGTCGAAAATCGACCAGCCTCAGAATTCCCACTTCCTGTTTGGATTTTTTCTCGGGTTATTGCCTTCCATATGAGTTCTGTTATACACAGACATCATTCTAACAGTTTTAGAAACTTCAGAGTGTTTTCTATCCAATACGAATAATAATATGCATATATTAGCAACTGGGACTGAGGAGCAGGCAGTTTACTATGGGCACCTCTGTGCACCTTTCATCCAAGCTACTCAATACTGCCCCTGCAGCCATAAGAGGTTAAGAACAAATTATTGTTTGCAATGACGGCCTACGCCGGCCAAACCCTAACCCAGATAACACTGGGTCAATTGTGCACCGCCCTATGGGACTTCCAATCACTGCCGGTTGTGATACAGCATGTAGTCGAACCAGGGTCTGTAGTGACGCTTCTAGTGCTGAGATGCAGTGCCTTAGACCGCTGCGCCACTTGGGAGCCTTCAGAAAGTATTCACACCCCTTGACTTTTTCCATATTTTGTTGTGTTACAGCCTGAAGTAAACGTTCAGAAAATTATAATGTTGTGTCAAAGTGGAAGGATGTTTTTGAAATATTTACAAATTAATAAAAAATGAAAAGCTGAAATGTCATGATTCAATAAGTATTCAACCCCTTAGTTCTGGCAAGCCTAAATAAGTTCAGAAGTAAAAATGTGCTTAACAAGTCACATAATAATTTGCATGGACTCACTCTGTGTGCAATATAATGTTAAACATGATTTCTGAATGACTACCTCATCTCTGTACCCCACACATACAATAATCTGTAAAGTCCCTCAGATTCCACCACAAAGACCGGGGAGATTTTCCAGTGCCTTGCAAAGAAGGGCACCTGTTGGTAGATGGATAAAATTGGTAGATGTGGGGCCTCATACCATGGATCATTTAACTATTTGATTTAGAATTTTAGGATCCCGATAAAATATTGAATTTGGTCTTTACAACTATAGCCCATAGAAACGCATTGAATAACACATTCATAAATGGCAAAATTTACAGTAAAAAAATCTATGATAAGGAATACTATTTTGAGGAAACCACTCATGGATTCACCATGCGGCTAATGGTGAGTTTAAAACGGTTACAGAGTTTAATGGCTGTGATAGGAGACAACTGAGGATTGATCCATAACATTGTAGTTACTCCACAATACTAACCTAAATGGCAGAGCGAAAATAAGGAAGCCGGTACAGAATACATATATTCCAAGACATGCATCCTGTTTGCAATAAGGTACTAAAGTAAAACTACAAAAAATGTGGCAAAGAAATTGACAACGCTTTGTATTCAGGACATAATGTTTTGGGCAAATCCAACACAACACAAGAGTTCCACTCTTCATATTTTCAAGCATGGTGGTGGCTACATCATGTTATGGGTATGCTTGTCACCGGCAAGGAATAGGGTGTTTTTTTGTTAAAAAAATAAATGGAATAGAGCTAAGCACAGGCAAAATCCTAGGACACTTGGAGACAAATTCACCTTTTTACAATTTTGACTTAAATCGTCTTGAAAATCTATGGTAAGACGAAAATGGCTGTCTAGCATTGATCAACAACCAACTTGAGGAATTAAAAAAATAATAATGTGCAAATATTGTACAATCCACTTGTGCAAAGCTCTTAGAGACTTACCCAGAAAGACTCACAGCTGTAATCCCCAAGTTTATTCTAACATGTGTGGCTGTATGTGATTAGCGCGAGCTCAAGGGTTCAGGTGGGTGAATTCATTGGGACAGTGCTGGACCGCAGCATGTACTGGGATTTCTAGGCAGCTTTAGCAGTCTCGGATGCCGCCTTATGTCCACAAGTTTTCAACAAAATTCACGCAGGAAGGGACACGCTGGGTATGGAAGTAATCTTTCCACCTTTGAAATCTGTCCACCCAAGCCTGATTTCAAGCAACAACGACACACATAGTTAACATTTTTGGGATATTATAACTGGATTATACGTAGCTCCCATCCAAATGTTGTGAACACTTCTACATTAATATGGATGCTACCATGATTAGGGATAATCCTGAATGAATCGTAAACAATGATGAGTAAGAAAGTTACAGACACACAAATATCATACCCCCAAGATATGCTAAACTCTCACTCTTACAATAAAAAGTTAGGTTAGCATTTTGGGGGGTATGATATTTGATATTTTTGCCTCTCTCACTCATCATTATTCACAATTCATTCAGGATTATCTGTAATCATGGTAGCATCCACATGAATGTAAAAGTGTTTAGAAACATATTCTATTCTAATTTACAGTCAAAGTGACTCCAAAATGATACAATACATCTTAAACACAACCAAAACATACAGCAAATGCATCCAACAAGTTTGTAGAGTCACAAGCTTGATGTAATCATTGTGTGCTAGGAATATGGGACCGAATACTCAAGCTTTGACTACTTTAATACACATAAGTGAATTTGTCCCAATGCATTTGGTCTCCTAAAATGGGGACTATATACAAACATAACTGTAATTTCTAAATGGATGAAGATACCCTCAAATTATGGCTGAGAGTCTGCACTTTAACTGCATAATCATTCTATCAATTCAAATCCAAAGTGCTGGAGTACAGAGCCAAACTAACAAAAAAACAAAAAATGTCACTGGCCCAATGCTTTTGTAGCTCATCTGTTGATAGATGAAAACCTGTCATAGCCATTTATCAACATATCTCTGTGGGGGAAAGAGTTTGGTAGATGGCCAACATGGAAAAGGAAACAACACTTTTTTGACTGGATCATTTCAAAGATTCACCATCTCACATCGGTTTCTGAATGGCGACAGGGATTATCTTTAATTTGAATGATAGCTAAACCTTCAAATCCATGAATTCGTGTTAGGCCAGAGACCTTTATGGGAGGAGTGCCCAATTTTTTTCTAGCCACCTTGGTCTGAAAATTACAGCTGTGTTCTAAAGTCCCACTATGGACAGGCACATATTTCAAAGACACTGGTACTAAACCAAGATCTGTTTTACAACAACAACACATTTAAAACTGTCCCAATACTTTTGGAGGTCACTCTATATGTGTAGTGTAGTAGTTTCAACACAAGTTTGTTGATATTCATGTTAAGATTGCAACTGTAGCTAGCCTAGTTGGTAGGCCTACCATAAATGTCAGCTAACATTTGCTTGCTAGCTAGCTAACAAGCAAATTGTATTCTGCTGGACGATTTAGCATAGGTAGTTAGCTAGCTACAGTTGAAGTCGGAAGTTCACGTACACCTTAGCCAAGTAGATTTAAACTCAGTTTTTCACAATTCCTGACATTTAATCCTAGTAAAAATGCCCTATCTTAGGTCAGTTAGGATCACCACTTTATTTTAAGAATGTGAACTGGCAGAATAATAGTAGAAAGAAAGATATATTTCAGCTTTTATTTTTTTCATCACATTCCCAGTGGGTCAGGAGTTTACATACACTCAATTAGTATTTGGTAGCATTGCCTTTAACTTGTTTAACTTGGGTCAAATGTTTCGGGTAGCCTTCCACAAGCTTCCCACAATAAGTTGGGTCAATTTTGGCCCATTCCTCCTGATAGAGTTGGTGTAACTGAGTCAGATTTGTAGGCCTCATTGCTGGCACATGCTTTTTCAGTTCTGCCCACAAATTTGATATAGGATTGAGGTCAGGGCATTGTGATGGCCATTCCAATACCTTGACTTTGTTGTCCTTAAGCGATTTTGCCACAACTTTGGAAGTATGCTTGGGGTCATTGTCCATTTGGAAGACCCATTTGCGACCAAGCTTTAACTTCCTGACTGATGTCTTGAGATGTTGCTTCAATATATCCACATCATTTTCCCGCTACATGATGCCATTTATTTTGTAAAGTGCACCAGTCCCTCCTGCAGCAAAGCACCCCCACAACATGATGCTGCCATCCCCGTGCTTCACGGTTGGGATGGTGTTCTTCGGCTTGCAAGCCTCCCACTTTTTCCTCCAAACATAATGATGGTCATTATGGCCAAACAGTTCTATTTTTTGCTGCATCAGACCAGAGGACATTTCTCCAAAAAGTACAATCATTGTCCCCATGTGCAGTTGCAAACCGTAGTCTGGCTTTTTTATGGCGGTTTTGGAGCAGTGACTTCTTCCTTGCTGAGTGGCCTTTCAGGTTATGTCACTATATGACTTGTTTTCCTGTGGATATAGATACTTTTGTACCCGTTTCCTCCATCATCTTCACAAGATCCTTTGCTGTTGTTCTGGGATTGATTTGCACTTTTTTTCAGCAAAGTATGTTCATCTCTAGGAGACAGAACGCGTCTCCTTCCTGAGCGGTATGACGGTTTCGTGGTCCCATGGTGTTTATACTTGTACTATTGTTTGTTCAGATGAACGTGGTCCCTTCAGGCGTTTGGAAATTGCTCCCAAGGATTAACCAGAACACTAGACTAGCTAGCTGGCAATTTCTTGTCTGGATTTTTTACACAATCTTCTTAACCCCAGTACTTTGCGCATTGTCGATATGACGTCAGTGTCAACACAAATTCTGGGCACTTTCAATGGTTTTGATTGGATGGTAATGTAGCTTATTTCAGAATAGATTTTTGTTGTACCAGGTTAGGAAAACGTACGCAGCAGTTTATGAGAATTAACATAGAAGATTATATTAAGATTAGGAAAGAGTTAGGGTTAGCTAAACTTTTGATGTCAGTTTGACAAAAAAGAGCTTTGGACTATAAGGTTCTATCTTTAGTCGGAGATAATAGGCTTTCACGTTCCGAACCCTCATTGGTTTGAATGGTGTCAGAAATGTGTATCTTATATTTACAGTATTAAATAGGTAAAGAACATTGAACAGAGCAAGGCTATGTCAATAACTCAACATAAATTCCGGACATGAATTCTAGATATAACCATATAGTCGCATACTCTGGAATAGCTGTGTCCTGTCTAGCCATGAGGTCGTTGTTATTTTGAGCGCGTTTTGCAGATGGGCAGATATTGACATAATGCCATACTTCCTGGGAGAAATAATTAAGTACACTAATGCGTCCCATCCAAAAGTGAGAATGTCCTTCAACTGTGAAACCCTTGCAAGGTTACATAATGAAATAAGAGGTTTTCTTATGACTATTTATGTGCATTTGTAAACAATTTTTCAACCCTGGCTCACAATTTGGCGAGCACTAAATGACCATCTAACAATTGTAACCATAACTGTTTATTAATGTGTTGAAATTTTTTGACTGATGGTTAAAAAAGCCATTATAAACTAATTGGCAAGCCCAGCTCTCCTTAGCTACTGTTGCTTTCCAGATCAAATGCACCATTACATCATTTAACAATTTTTTTTAAATAATTATGTAAATGTCCCGTTTTTGCAATAGCGCTCACAAGATTCCATGCATTTTAAATGAAAATTTTACCTTGGCCTGGGCATCAGACTCCAGATCCCTTTGTTGTGTCAATGAGGTGGCTGGTATTCAATTGGCTAACACTTATAATGTGGTTTGTGCAGGTTGAAAAATTGTGCTTTCGGATGCTATCAGAAACTTGAATTGCAAATACCACATGTTGTTAGTACAGTGTAACTATTAATTCTTACAATTAATTACTATACTTGTAATAAAGATTTCTTAAAATGAATTGTTACCATGTGTTTTATAGTGAATTATGTTACAAAATAGGTTGCAGCAGGAGGCCTCCCGTGTGGCGCAATGGTCTAAGGCACTAGCTGTGCCACCAGAGACTCTGGGTTCGAGCCCAGGCTCTGTTGCAGCAGGCCGTGACCGGGAGGTCCATGGGGCGATGCACAATTGGCATAGCATTGTCCGGGTTAGGGAGGGTTTGCCCGGTAGGGATATCCTTGTCTCATTGCGCACTAGCGACTCCTGTGGCGGGCCGGGAGCAGTGCGCGCTGACCAGGACGCTGGGGTGTACAGTGTTTCCTCTGACACAGTGGTGTGGCTGTCTTCCGGGTTGGATGCACGCTGTGTTAAGAAGCAGTGTGACTTGGTTGGGTTGCATTTCAGAGGACACATGGCTCTCGACCTTTGTCTCTCCCGAACCCGTATGGGAGTTGTAGCGATGAGACAAGACAGTAACTACTAACTTGGGTGCCACGAAATTGGCGAGTGGCGCAGCGCTCTAAGGCACTGCATCGCAGTGCTAAAGGCGTCACTACATACCCGGGTTCGATTCCGGGCTGTATCACAACTGGCTGGGATCGGGAGTCCCATAGGGCTGTGCACAATTGGCACAGCGTCGTCCGGGTTAGGGGAAGGTTTGGCAGATGGGGTTTTACTTGGCTCATCACGCTCTAGCGACTTCTTGTGGCGCGTTTGGCACCTCAGTCATCATTTGAACGGTGATTCCTCCGACACATTGGTGCGGCTGGCTTCCGGGTTAAGTGTGCGGATGTTAAGAAGCACGGTTTGGTGGGTCATGTTTCTGTCAGGTATGCGTAAATGGCTGTAAGAGAGTCAGGTGCATGAGGGCAGATATTGGGTAGCCAACGGAGCCTTTTATTTAGGATGTCCCACCGGACCATACCCCTCCCATTCCACAAGGTACTGAAGGCCCCTCGCCCGACGTCTCGAATCCAGTATGGAACTAACGGAGTACGCCGGGGCTCCCTTGATGTCCAGAGGGAGTGGAGGAACCTCCCGCACCTCTGACTCCTGGAGTGGGCCAGCCACCACCGTCCTGAGGAGAGACACATGGAACGAGGGGTTAATGCGGTAATCGGGGGGAAGCTGTTACCTGTAACATACCTCGTTCACTCTCCTTAGGACTTTAAATGGCCCCACAAACCGCAGACCCAGCTTCCGACAGGGCAGGCGGAGGGGCAGGTTTCAGTTCGAGAGCCAGACCCTGTCCCCCGGTGGGAACACCGGGGCCTCACTGCGGTACGGCGCGCTGAAGGGGGACATGAGCGGCGTCCCATGTTTCTTCCGCGCGCCGGAACCAGTCGTCCACTGCAGGAGCCTCAGTCTGACTCTGATGCCTAGGAGCCAGAACCAGCTGATACCCCAATACACACTGGAAGGGAGAAAGGTTAGTGGAGGAGTGGCGGAGCGAGTTTTGGGCCATGCCCAGAGCACGAACGCCGCCCACTCCCCCGTTCGGTCCTGGCAGTAAGACCTCAGAAACCTACCCACATCCCAGTTAACTCTTTCGACCTGCCCGTTACTCTCGGGGTGAAAACCTGATGTAAGGCTGACTGAGACGCCCAGACGTTCCATGAACGCCTTCCAGACCCTTGACGTAAACTGGGGACCCTGATCAGACACTATATCCTCAGGCACCCCGTAGTGCCGGAAGACGTGTGTAAACAGGGCCTCCGCCGTTTGTAGGGCCGTAGGGAGACCGGACAAAGGGAGGAGATGACAGGACTTGTACTCCAGATTGCGGTGGTCAGTCCAGATGAGAAAAGGGTGTTTAGCCCCCTCAAGCCAATGTCTCCACGCCTTCAAAACCCTGACGACAGCAAACAACTCCCGGTCCCCCACGTCACAGTTTCGCTCCGCCGGGCTGAGCTTCCTCGAGAAGAAAGCACAGGGGCGGAGCTTGGGTGGCGTACCCGAGCGCTGAGAGAGCACATCTCCTATCCAAGCCTTGGACGCGTCCACCTCCACTATGAACGCCAAAGAGGAATCCGGATGAGCCAGCACGGGAGCCGAGGTAAATAGAGCCCTTAGGTGACTAAAAGCCCTGTCCGCCCCAGCTGTCCACTGCAAGAGTACCGGGCCCCCCTTCAACAGTGAGGTAATGGGAGCTGCTACCTGACCAAAACCTCGGATATACCTTCGGTGGTAGTTGGAAAACCCTAAGAACCGCTGCACCTCCTTTGCCGTGGTGGGAGTCGGCCAATTACGCACGGCTGCAATGCGGTCACTCTCCATCTCCACCCCTGAGGTGGAAATGCGATGACTGTTGAAAGAACAAGCATTTCTCAGCCTTGGCGTAGAGGTCCTGCTCCAACAGTCGTCCAAGTACCCTGCGCACCAAGGAGACATGCTCGGCGCGTGTAGCGAAGTATATCAGAATGTCATCAATATACACCACCACTACACCCTGCCCGTGCAGGTCCCTGAAAATCTCGTCTACAAAGGCTTGGAAGACTGATGGAGCACTCATCAACCCGTACGGAATGACAAGATACTCATAGGGCCCAGAGGTGGTACTGAAAGCCGTCTTCCACTCGTCTCCCTCCCGGATACGCACCAGGTTATAAGCGTTCCTGAGATCTAGTTTGGTGAAGAAGTGCGCCCCGTACATTGACTCAATCGCTGTGGCTATGAGCGGTAGCGGGTAACTATAACTCACAGTGATCTGATTCAGACCCCGATAGTCAAAACACGGGCACAGACCTCCCTCCTTCTTCACAAAAAAGAAACTCGAGGAGGCGGTTGAAGTGGAGGACCGAATGTACCCCTGACGCAGGGATTCGGAGACATAAGTTTTCATAGCCTCCATCTCCGCCTGTGAGAGGGGATACACGTGACTCCTGGGAAGTGCAGCGCCTACCAGGAGATCTATCGCACAATCGCTCCGTCGATGAGGTAGTAATTGAGTCGCCTTCTTTTTAGAGAAGGTGAGAGCCAAATCGGCATATTCAGGGTGAATGCGCATGGTGGAGACCTGGTCTGGACTCTCCAACATAGTGGCACCAACAGAAACCCATAAACACTTACCTGAGCACTCTCGCAACCACCCTGTGAGAGCCCTCTGTGGCCAAGAAACAGTGGGGTTATGACAAGTTAACCAGGGTAGGCCCAGCAACACGGGAAACGCAGGAGAGTCAATAATAAAGAGACTAATTCTCTCCGTATGACCCCCCTGCGTCACCATGCCCAAAGGAGCTGTGATCTCCCTAATCAACCCTGACCCTAATGGTCGACTATCTAAGGCGTGAATAGGGAAGGGCACATCCAAAGATGGGGATCCCTAAACTATGGGTAAATGATATATCAATGGAATTCCCGGCCGCGCCTGAATCGACGAGCGCCTTATGCTGGGAATGTGGGGAAAACTCAGGAAAAGTAACAAACAAAAACATGTGTGCAACAGAGGGCTCTGGGTGAGAATGGTGCCCTAGAGGAGCCAACACGGCACCGACCAGCAGTGTGACCTCTGCGGTCACAGATGATATACGTGTAAGCCCCTCCTCCGGTCTCCCTGTGCGCAGCACCTCCCAGCTCCATAGGCACCGGAGCGGTGGGGCTAGGAGATGGAATCGACAGAGCCCTCTCTGGACGTCCACGGGTGACCAGCAGGTTATCCAGCCAAATGGACATGTCCACCAGCTGGTCGAAGGTAAGAGTGGTATCCCTGCAGGCCAGCTCCCGACGGACATCCTCGCTCAGGTTGCAACGGTAGTGACCGATGAGGGTCCTGTCGCTCCATCTCGCTCCGGCGGCCAAGGTCCGAAATTCCAGTGCAAACTCCTGGGCACTCCTCGTCCCCTGCCTCAGGTGGAACAGACGTTCACCTGCCGCTCTACCCTCGGGCGGGTGGTCGAAGACTGCCCGGAAGCGGCGGGTGAATTCCGTGAAGTCATCCAACGCCGCATCTCCTTCTCCCCACACGGCGCTGGCCCACTCCAGAGCTTTCCCTGGGAGGCACGAGACGAGGGCGTACACCCTCTCCCTTCCCGAAGGAGCTGGATAAACGGTGCCCAGGTAGAGGTCCAGCTGTAGTAGGAAGCCCAGGCACCGGGTAGTGAGGACCCCTGTTGTGCTGGAGGAGGTACTGCAGGACCTCCCTGTCTCTCCCAGCGATCCATCATCTGACAGACGCGGTCCATGGCGGTGCCGAGATGGTGAATCAACGCCGTGTGCTCCTGGACGCGCTCCTCAACTCCGCTACCATAGGTATTCTGTCAGGTATGCGTAAATGGCTATAAGGGAGTCAGGTGCAGGAGAGCAGATATTGGGTAGCCAATAGAGCCTTTTATTTAGGCGAACCAAAAGCACACGGCAAAGTGAACACGAAATAACAATACGGGTTAACATAACCCAGCACAACAGACTAACGTGCGCATAACATGAAACAGAATAAACAATGCCACACAAAGACATGGGGGAAACAGAGGGTTAAATACACAACACATAATGAGGGAAATGAGAACCAGGTGTGTGGGAAAACAAGACAAGACAAATGGAAAATGAACAATGGATTGGCGATGGCTAGAAGACCGGCGACGTCGACCGCCCGAGCAAGGAGAGGCATCGACTTCGGTAGAAGTCGTGAGAGTTTTGGAGGACACATGACTCGACCTTTGCCTCCCAAGCCTGTTGGGGGAGTTCCAGTGATGAGACAAGATCGAAAAAGGGGGTAAAATACCAACAACAACAGAAAAACATTCTGTTTCTTTGCAACACGCTATATATCCATTGTTAAGCTGGAATGGAATGTTCATATCCTCGATATTTCACTGTGATGTCTTAAGATGAATGCACTTACTTATTAAGTCTCTCTTGATAAGAGCATCTGCTAAATGACTAAAATGTCAAATATAAATGTTTTTCATACAGATATTGATGTAAATATTATTAAATATTGATGTCACAAATGTATCAGTACACTTCTTTATTAAAAATGTGTTTTTGGTTACAATTGACTGGCTAAAACCTAGAAGTACTAGCAGTACTACTTACTTCTCTGAGTATAGCATTTAAAAAGAAATAACATAATTATTTCGCTCTCTGAAATATAACCATCAAATGATCGTTTTTAAATAAATACATTTCTGTTATTGAACAACCAATGTCATGATTATTTGTGGAAAGGACATTTGTGGAAAGGATAGGGATAATATTGAATCGGGATTTGAATTCTTGGAATTGACCTAGCGAAATTGAAATATCTCTGAAGTCAAAGACTGACCTAGAATTTGAATTGAATTAAATGGAATTTTAATTTAATTTGTGGAATTGACCCCAACTCTGAATCACACTAATATCGATGCAACATAGGCCGTTTTCAACCAGATAAGTATTTTTTTTTTTAAGTTCAGCTGCCCTTTAATGAGCCAGCAATAATAGGACATTGCTGCATGTGTTTATGTGCCATATTAGCTTGAGTTCCAGCTCACTGATATTCAGTTATGAACTGTAAAATATGAACTGTATGAACTGTAAATATTACGTTCGACACGGTGTGTTCTCACTCTCTGGGGCGCACAGTCCAATTTATATTAATCACCTGTAAATGGAGAGTGAGAAATAACATTCTATTAATATCATGTAATTAACTTTGAGGTGAAATGGAAAATGAATGCCACAAGAATTTGGTGAGGAACATATGGCCTAGATGCGGGGGGGGGGGGGGGGGGTTTATCTCCGAAGACCAGAGGGCAGTCTGTCGTTCTCATGGAGATGTGTGCCTTCCATTAACAATTAAACCAGGGCTGACTGTCTCTTTTAGGAGGTTCTTCAGCACCAAAGCATTTTCCACTTCTTTATGGACAGACTGACACTCAAGATAAATTATCCCTGATGAACACTGGGCAATGTGTTGTAGTAAATTCCCATATTTGTTGCTCTGTCATTTGGAATCCCCTGCCCTCAGGAGATTAGTTGTTCATTTACAGTTGATGTGTACAATCTGGTTCCAAATCTGCCGTGCCAATGATGTCCTCCTGAATATATTCTTACAGTATCTATGTTTAATAAAGTAATGGGACACCAATTAAGACAGTAATTGGGTGATTTTGCAATTTTCGGGCACTTTGGCCCAACAAGTTTTCAGAAATTAAAATGTATTTAAACACCATTTTACCAGTATTATAATAGTCTTTGATTTGTCTAGAAATAATATCTGATAATGGCTGCGATCGTACTATTCAGGAATTTATATATTTTTCTCAGACAGCCATAGACAAATGTCATTTACGTCATGTCATTAAACATCAATTTTAGTTGAAAATAAAATATCATACAAATTCATTTTTAACACGTTTCTTATACATTTGTACATTAACTTGCATTGAATATTATTTGAAGTGCTTTTTAAGGTTTTCCTAATACTAATAATTCAACATGACACCTGAATGTATAAACTTGCTTTTGTGACAGCTGAAAACATGCATTTATCATAAGAAAATTATACTTTTCCACCCAACCTTTGGTGAGATTATGATAACAACCATATGATTTCCCTATCTAAAACAAATCAATCAATGTCGATTATACATAATATACAAATTTACCTAAAGAATATGGGTGTGGTGGAAATTACATCTATGTTAAAAAAAACTTCTGAAAACAATCTTTTTTTGCAAGCATTTTGAGCAACAACCATTGTTAAACATTTAATTAATTTAAGACAAAGTCAGATTCCAAAAGTAGCCGATTGGCAGAGCTCAAGGAAGTAGGCCAGTGTTTTTGAGAGATGAGCCCAGGTGGGGTCATCCGCATAGAAGAGCTCAGTGAGCAAAGTTTAAATGTATAATTTGTGGAATACCCAACACAGGTGTGAAGGGTTACCTGCTTGTGAGAATCACCAAAGTGAACTGCCTGGATTTGACTGGTGTATTTACACAGGTAGTTCTCTCAGGGGTGCAACTTTGGTTTTAGAAGTGGGGGGGAAATTATAATAAAAATTTGTTTTATCCAGTCGGATAAACACTCCAAACAGCCACCCGACCGCTCAGAGGTGTCTGCATGGTCCTAAAGCACACCATTGTCTCATTTTCTATCACAAAAATGTCCCCAGTGAAATTTCAGAATATCCCCAGTGAGTTCTCTGCAAAGTCAATATGCACGATGATCTCCACTTTCCACAGATTCTGTTTAATTCTCTCAGTTTGGAGTATTGGTGTCGAATGTTGTGCACGTGTTTCCCCAACTTACCGTTCAACCCTTTGGAGAAGTCCTCCAGTAGAACATGCAGTATGACACACACCTTTTCTTTTACTGTCAAATGGACAGTGAACATGTTTCCTTCTTTGTTTTTCCACTCAAACCACTACGTCTGCTCACCAGCATCAAAGTCAGAATTCAGTGTACATTCACTCTTTCTTCAGGTTCTCACAGGACAAAGACTCTGATCACTTTGTGATGCTGTAGTTTGTCGGCCATGAACTGGAGATTGGCGTGGGTTTTGCAGAGGCATGTGTCCCTATCCTGGACTGTTGGCTTGACAACCCAAAAAGGACGTATATTGCAGAATTCATAGTAGGACATTTTAATCTCTGAATATTCCCTCTTAAAATTCTGATAAATGTTCTGAATTGTGCCATTCTGCTTTTTTTTTTTTTTCGTTAGTGTGTCCTTTCTCCCTGTTTTTGCTCTACTGTTGATGTCACGTTCATAGAATCTAGTGATTTTCTCTTCTGTGGCTGTGCTAATTATGTTTTTTCCTGGAGTATTAAAGACTTGTTGGCCTGTTTTCATTTGCCCTAATTGCATTTGCTGAAAATCCAAATTGTCTGTTTGCGGCTTTGACCAGGCCATACTTTCTCAGGATGTTGCCTCTGAGCATTTTTGAAGCTACTTATTTGTCCTTGGCACTGTGCATTTTTTGATAATTTTGCTTTAACTCTGCAATGATGGCATTTTGAAATAATAAAATCCTTCTCAAGTTCTTCGGAGTTCCCTTCATTTGCTGTTTTGTCTTTGTCCTTGGGGAATCTTGTCTCCATTTTCTTCATCAGTTGATCATACCTTTTTTTGTATTTCTCAATTTTCCATTAAGCTTTATCAAGTCATGCAAAGATCTCTATGTTTTTGAGCAACCTCTTCCAACCTTTTTCCCCCTAGCAAGTATTTGACTTCTCATTCCTGTTGCAGATGATGAGGAAGGGGCATCAGGGCGTGCATCAGGGGCAGATAAGTTAGGAGCAGGTATGATGGCCTCATGTTCTGGATGCAAGTCATCTGGTGACTAAGGTGTTGTGTTGCCTGATGAGTACTTACTTACTTACTTACTTTATTGTCCCCGTGGGGAAATTTTGGTGCAGTGTCATGTACACATTTAATGTGGCGTTTAAATACAAAACAAAATTGACAATATAACTTTTATAACTGTTACATACCAAAAAAATTTTTTTGAAAGACTAGCCTGCTGTTTAGGAGGGATACAACACCTGGCACAAATGATTATCTAGGTCTGTTTTTCCTACTGAGGTGTGCCCTATACCTGCGCCCAGAGGGGAATAGTTCAAAGTCCGGGTACAGGGGTTGGCTTGGGTCTAAAATGATTTTGTGAGCCTTGCGGGGGGCCCTGACCTTAAAGATCTCATCCAGGTAGGTCTCCATTGCATCTGTTCTCTTTAATGGCTGCCTTCTATTCCGTTGGTTGCATTTCCATTGCCATCTCTTTGTTCTCGCTTTGTAAGCTCAAAGATAGATTTCACTTCTCCCTTGTCTTTTTTCTTCCAGTATCTCTCCCTGGCTTTTTGCAGATGTCCCTGGTATCATATAGGATACTTTTTTATGTGGCATCTTCTATAAAAAAAGAGAAATACTACTTAAGTTTTCCAGTTGTGGACACCTTGGAGCATTTTCTAGATGAAAGGAATTGTAAACATGATTAAATAAGCCTAATGTTTTTTTTTTAAAGTAAAAAGTAAATGGATTTTTGTCATTTCCACCATGTTCTGACACTTCCACCACAGTTAAGATTGTGATGGAAATGACTGTGATGGAAATGACGCTTCTAATGTTTTAGAGAAAAATGGCAGACTGCTTAGCATGCTTTGGATAGTATTACAGCTAGCACATAGTTTATACTAAATACATAAAATATATTTAAAGAATGAATGAATGAATGAGAATGAATTGCTGAAGTTACTGTGTTCCCATTTTAATCAACAGTCTTTGAATAAGGCACAGTTACACCAATTATGCTAAACAATGCACACCAAATGAATTATAATACATCTTTATGAAAATAATTCAGAGCAACAAAGCTTATAATGAACTCTGCACAAAAATATGTCTCATCCTGGATATGACAAATGTACCAGAAAGTTATTAAGCAATTAACATTCTGGCATCCTCAATGAATATACTCTTAATCTAATGACAAAAACGTGTAATTACTGAAGTTGTTGATCATTTCAAATGCTTAAACTTTGCAATGAACTCTTTCAGAGAATGCTTCGGTAGTATGTGGGCTCACTGAGCTGGCATATTGTTTGATTCCATTCAAACAGAAGGCCAAGTCTAAACAATGTGTTGTGGGTTTCACCCTTGTGGATTTTGGAGGGACAAAGTTCTGCAGGTTGGTACGAGATTTGAGATGCTGCTGGATAAAACAAACCTATGTCTGTTTTTGATGGTCTTGACAGAAGCAAGGTACAAAAGACACCAATACATACGCTAAAGACCGTGGTAAAGTGAAGACACAACACGCAGAATGATAACAAGAGAAAGCCACTTTTTATTTAGAAAGAATCCCAAAAATAAACAAGTTAGCACACATTCCATATAGAAAATTTCAGTGAGAATAGTTTGGATATGCGACGACGAGGGTGATTAGATGACTTAATGTTGTATTGTTCATGACAACAACAAAAAATCAACAGTGATACCAATAGTACATTGTGTGCCTCCCTTTACATATGTGAGAGGACGTGATCGCATGTTAGGTCAAGTTGTTCAAATACAAAAGTAACAATGGTCTTTCTGAAACCTTCCATGCGTGCCTAAATCAGAGGTGCATGTCTGTAAAAGCTGCTTCAAAGCTCCTACCTAATAAAGCTACTGAGGGATGTGTTCTATACAAAAAATTTAACATGTTTGCTTTGAAACTTATCCTGCTATGAATAATTGATATTGAAAATCCGTCACCGCCAAATGACCCGCATGTATAAGTACTGCATGTAATTGACAAAAAAAATATAAACTGAGGAGGGATTGTAATATTTTAGTGGATATTACTCATACTTGTCATTAAATATCCATATATTATTTCTACTTTCCTATTTCCCATCTCAAGTATTTAGTCTCACAACTTCAACACTATAATGGAAATGCACATTGGCAAAAAGAAATGAGATGCATGAGGTAACAACATGCAACTGATGCTAATTTACACTCAGGTTAATGCAAAGTATGTGGAGTTCACTTCAAAACTGAAAAAAAGTTGCTGAAATATGACTCTTAGCCATAAAACTGTACACCAAGTAACAAAACGTACAAAATGTGTTGACTACATTCACTTGATGACAGTGACTGATTATATTAAGACTACTATATTCA